>NC_135717.1:5137703-5823746 GCF_964656455.1 Halichoerus grypus
TCAGAAAGAACACACCTTGCCCCACCTTGATCTCGGGTTTCCGGCTTCCAGAACTGTGAAACAATACTTTTTTGTTGTTTCAGCCACCGGGGCGGGGGGGGGGGGGTGCGGGGGGATGAGGTGTTTTGTTACGGCAGCCCAGCGAGTGAGTACATCGCGTGACAGGGACTGCTCGGAAACCACCTGCGTGTAGGAAATCATCAGTGTTTACGACAACCCTCCGAGGACAGTGCTGTGAGTTAGTATCATCCCATTTTGCAGATCAGGACACGGAGGCCAGGCCACGGTCCGGTACCCTGCCTTGGACCATATGCTAGTAAGTGGTGCACCCAGAGTTTGCCGAGCCTTTCATCACTACACTGCCTCTCGATTAGTCTCAGGGAGGAAGTGAAGGCATTCCAGGGGAGACGTGAGGAGCAAGGAATGGGATGTACCTGCTGCGGGTCATTGAAAGACAATTGGGGAAGAGCCTTTAAGAGTTAGTACAGTAAGGGGGAGACTGGGTGGCTCAGTCGGTTGAGCGGTTGAGCGTCTGCCTTCGGCTCGGGTCAAGATCTCGGGGTCCTGGGATCGAGCCCCTCCCCTTGCTCATGCTCTCGCTCTCTCTTTCTCTCTCTCAAATAAATAAATAATCTTTAAAAAAAATAAAAGAGAACAATAAGATGTTCTTTCCATAGGGGTGAGGGTCGACATTGCTGCCCAAGGGCCACTGTGTTCCCCTTTGATTAAGTAGTAGTATTCTGACCACTGTAACTTCAACCGAGAGAATATTTTCCCCCACCCTCTCCTTTGCCCCTTAGGTGGCGGTAATGGTCACTCTATCTCGAGCAGAGCGGCGGTAATGGTCACTCTATCTCGAGCAGAGCGGCCAAAAAGCTGTGACCAGTGGTTAATCTGCTCAGCACAGTAGGGGCTGGAAAGGTCCCCCGGAGAGAGCGGGCAGATTCCTGCTCTCAGCACAGGTCCAGAGCGGTGGGGCGACTTGCTGAAAGCCTCCCACAGTTGGTTGGTTCTCCACGAAAGAGCTGATTTTCTTAGAACACAGGTGACTCTTCAATACCAGGAACGGTGACAAGGACATGGCTGGAAAACGAGGAACAGGAGAACGTCTTCCTTGTAGCACTCACTTGAAAAGACAGACGCGTTACTCAAAGGAGAGGTTTGCCGCAGTCTTGCTCATATTCGGAGCCCGGTGATTCTGAATGGCAGACTGAGTCCATCTGTGGGAAGTTCTACCTGGAGCTGAACTCCGGGGGGATAGAGATGACCTTACAACCAGTTCTCTTGTATCCTCGTTCTTGGGTCCGTTTTATGCCTTTGTTTTCCATTTTCCTCTTCACTTCCAGTTCCCGTGATCTTGCTGTAGGCTACAAGACATTGGGAATCCACTGCTGAACACAGCTGAGCCATAAATAAGTCAGCTGTTTAGCAAATCCGGCAGCGCTAAGACCCTAGACCGACTCTCTGTCCCTTGCCAGGCCGCTGAATATTCCCATTTTACAGATGATCACACTAAGGCCCAGAGTAGCCGTCAGTATCTCAAACTACAGTAACAACAGCTAAATTTAATCGGCTGCTTCTTACACTGACCGGCACCGTTCTGAGCACTTCACCTGCATGAACGTCCGTAACCCTCCGTCAAAGCTGGTGCTGGCTTTGTCCCTGTTTTTCACATGAGGAAACCAAGGCAGGTGGCTTAGCAGGAAGCAGTGGAGCCAGGAACCGAGTCAAAACAGTGTGGCTTCAGTGTGGCCCAAACTCAAGCCTTTCAAGCGTCAGCAAAGAATAGGGGGAGTGTCAACAGAACAGAGAGAGGAGTCGGCGTGGTCCCATCTGCCGGGTCTTTTCACTCGATATCCCTTCGTAGTCTCTACCTTTGTCCTGTTGTCTTTTTTTTTTTTTTGTAAGATTTATTTATTTATCTTAGAGAGAGCCAAGGGGGAGAGGCAAAGGGAGAGGGAGAGAATCACCATCATTAACACCATTACACCATTGTTTTGCAGATGGGGAAACTGAGGCCAGGGGGACTGACTCAAAGTTAGTACATGATAGACTTGGAGCTTGGTCTGCAGCCTTCTGACCCTAGCATACTTATCTTTACCCTCTGGGGACAAGGGGGCTCAGAACCCCCGGAGGCTGCCTGCCTCCAGGCAGGTGTGAGGGATGGAAAGGAAACGGGACCCGGCTCACTCTTTTGGCTCCAGCAGCAGGAACAAGACAGGAATTGGTGTTTCAATAAATCGTCATTATTTTCTGAAGTCAGTGTAGCTGCCCTTTGCATGCGGTTCTCAGTCGGCTGGCGTGGGGGCGTGCGCGACTCTCCTGGGAAAAGTTTTGTCTGGGTGACGGGAGCTTTGGCTGTCGGACGTGTTAGAAGTTGCCAGTACTTTTGCAAATCAGGTGGAGGAGAAGCACGTGAAGGCAAAAATACGAAAGACTGTCATCGGAGCAGGCAAGACGGAGGAGGTATTTTTATAGACTTTGCAGGGAATTCTTGGATCAAGCTATCAGGTCGGTGCCTGGATATTTGAGAAGCTGTGAAGAGTCTCCTCTCTTCAGTCGTGAATGCATCTGGGACCAGGGCCCGCCGCCCTGCCGCCCTGGAGAACCCCTCAGTCATGCTCTCCCTGCTCAGAGGAGACCTCGCCCCAGGTCCACGCTGAGCCCTCTCGGGGCTGGAAGGGCCCCACTGCTCTCGGGAGAGGGGGATGAAGGGAAGGTGGTAAGTATGGACACGTTGTTTCATTGCTGTGACGCCGGTCAGAGGCTGACCAGCAAGCCGGGGAGGAGGCTCCCAAGCCTGAGCCTCCTTGCGCCTGAGCCTGGAATGACAGCAGAGTAGGGTCTATGCTGGAGAAAGGGCTGCCTAGAGTGTGAACTTTGACTTGAGCCTCTATTAATGATGTTTTCATTTTATTTTTTTCCTGATTTTTTTTTTCTTTTAAGATTTTACTTACTTATTTGAGAGAGAGAGAGCACAAGAAGGGGGAGGGACAGAGGGAGAAGACCGCTCCTGGCTGAGCCCGGAGCCCGACACGGGGCTCGATCCCAGGACCCTGGGATCATGACCTGAGCCGAAGGCAGATGCTCAACCAACTGCGCCACCCAGGTGCCCCCAAACTATCTTTTCAATGGCAGTCATCTCCCGATCTGCTGGCTGCTCACCACACCTGACTGATTATAAAACCTGCATTGTAACACAAGGCCCAGCAGCAGAAGTCTTTGCCTCTATATGTGTCGTGGGGCAAGGAAGGTTGAGAGGAGAGAGAAAAGAGAGGCTGGACATCTGATACTTGCTCAGTAAAGTGAGAGAGAAAACAAACAATTTTGGCCAAAAAACCAGTCACTCAGAGAAGAGGGAGGTGGGGTGACCCAGAGGGTCCAGGGGCCAGAGCCAAGAGAGGGAGCGTGACAAGGTCCGAGTCCTGGTCAGCGTGTGTCCGCTGCCCGAGGAGGTGAGGCTGAGGCACAGGGGATCCGGGTGGGGGTTTCAGAGAGATAAGTGGGTACAGGGAGGGCGGCCTCGGGCGGGCTCGGGCCGGGTCTTTCCTCAGAGAGAACCACCTTCCTCCCCTGCGGGGCCAGGCCAGGGACAGAGGCCTGGCAGAGAGGTGACCCTATTTTTTTTTTATCTTTTTAGAAATTGTGGCAAATATACATAATGTGAAATTGAGCATCTTCACCATTTTTAAGCAAACAGTTCAGGGGCATTAAGCACATTCCCACTGTTGTGCAGCCGTCCCCACCACCCTTCTCCAGAACATTCTCATCCTCCCACACCGAGACTATGTCCCTGTTAAACACTCACCCCCTTTCCCCTCCCCCAGCCCTGCAACCACTTTCTACTCTTGGTCTGTATGAGTTTAACAGCTCTGGGGACCTCATATAAGTGCAATCATACAGAATTTCCTTTTTGTAACTGGCTTATTTCATTCAGCATCATGTCCTCAAGGTTCATCCACGTTGTGGCAGGTGTCAGAATTCCTTCCTTTTTAAGGCTGGATCATCTCCCATTGTATGCATGGGCCATATTTTATCAGTTCATCCATTGACGGACACTTGGGTTGCTTCCACCTTTTGGCTCCTGTGAATAATGCTCTATAAACACAGGTGTACAAATACCTGTTTGAGTTTTGGTTTTCTTTTCTTTTTTTTTAAGATTTTATTTATTTGACAGAGAGAGACACAGCGAGAGAGGGAACACAAGCAGGGGGAGTGGGAGAGGGAGAAGCAGGCTTCCCACGGAGCAGGGAGCCCGATGCGGGGCTCGATCCCAGGACCCTGGGATCATGACCTGAGCCGAAGGCAGACGTTTAATGACTGAGCCACCCAGGCGCCCCGAGTTTTGATTTTCATTCTTTTGGGTGTCTCCCGAGAGGTGGAGCGGCTAGATGTCCTTTTGTTTTTGAGGCGGGTCCATGGTGTGCGGGGGGCCAGGCTGTCTCAGCTCTAATCCCGGCCGAGGGCTGGGATGTGATAAGAAGTCACTTTAGGGGCGCCTGGGTGGCTCAGTTGGTGAAGCAGCCGGCTCTTAATTGCAGCTCAGTTCAAGCCCCCGCGTTGGGCAGGGAGCCTACTTAAAAAAAAAAAAAAAAAAGTTACTTTACTTCTCCGGACAAGGATTTCCTCAACTCTGAAAAGGGATAACTATAGTCGTAAGAGTAAAAATCACAAATTTTGTGTACTGACTGCAGCCCGTGGCCTACCCAGCTGTCAATCATGTTGTTGGTAAAATTCAGAGAAGGAGCGCACTCCTCGGCACGTCCACCAGGGGTCGCCACTGTCCACGGTGTCGGGTCCGTGGCTGGGCCACGCCGCCCTGGGGCTCGCTCCGTTCACCCAGTCGTCTCTGCTCTACAGTTCTTTGTGTCTTCCTAACCGAGCAGGAGTTCCCCAGTTATCCAGGCCAGATCACCTGTGCCCACCCCCACCCCCTCCGCAGGGGGACGCTCCCTTCTGCATACATTTCAGGCCAGCACGCGGGCATATTTATCAGGCCCCAATGATATCTGGCTGCAGGTAATTACCATGTCCCGCTTTAGGAGGGTCAGGTGAGGTCATGTGTGGGGAAAGTACATCATAAACATTTGGGACAGCTGAAGTGAGTTTCGGGCCTGGGGCCCCGAGGAGTCCTCCCTGGTCAGAGCAACCTTCTGGAATAATTGCAGTTTCTGAGCAGGTGTGGCGCCTTGAAGGGTTCTCGGGGCCTGAGCAGAGGTGGCCTGGTGAGAGGCCAGTGGGCACCTTGGCTCACTGTAGGAGGGCAGCCAACCGCTCCTGAAGGTCAGCCCAGGGTCTCTTGGTGGCCCATCTTTTTTTTTTCCTACACGAAATCTCCCAAATTCCCAATATTGGCAGTTAGTTATAATTTTTTTTCAAACTCGGAGTGGGCCAGTAAAAACACTCTGCAGGCTGGTCTTGGCCTCTGTGGGAGCCATTTTGCAGCCTCTGATGGAGTCCTGTTGGAGACAGTGGTCAGTGAATCCCATGATGGTCAATGCCACATGACGCTGACCAGGGGGATGACCTGGGTTTTAAGCTGTCCAGGGGCTGTTTGGTGCTCACTGGTCAGGGATGAACCGGGACTCCTGGCTTCTCCTACAGGGAGGTGGACGGGAGTGCCCTTTGGCTGTCTTCCCCAGGACCCAAGCCAAACCAGTGACCTAGAGATTCGAGAAGCCCTGTTCCCCTGAGCTGTCCAGCTTCACTTCCTTCTTCCGAGAGACACTTGATAACCCAATCAGAGCATCCGCACCAGGCTCTTACAAACAAGGAGCATCACAGTCCCCTCTCTGTCATGAGGATGGCATTTCTGGGTACGCACAAGGAAGGCACTCCTAAACCCCCCAGGAAACATCAACTGCTAATTACACAGGAATGGCCCAACCATCCCAAGAAAGGTCAACCCCGTGACGCCCATGGGTAGCACAAATGGTCCTTCTGAATGGAGGGAAGGAGGGCTTGTCCTTGCAGCCCCAACCATGGGAGCCAGAGGCTAGGGCTGGGAGGAAAGAGTGGCCCTGTGGATTCAGTTGGAAAGTCCTGATGCTCAGCTCTTCACACCCACTCAGTGAGTGTGATCACGGCTGCGGGATCGAAATAGATGTGCTTGGCAGAGGGCCTCTTAAGGTGCTGAAATGAAATTTCACACGGCGGGCTGATATCTGTATGTAAGGAGAAGCCAGACGCTCTGCTCCCCCCGCCACGTGCATCCGGGGGACGAGACTTCTCGCGGGGGGCCCAGTTTGTTTTTGTGTCTGACCCCAAAACAGGCAGCTGGATCAAGTGCCACAGGAGGTGACCCATTTCCCTAATTTGGGAAAAGTTAAAGGGCCGGATGCTGAATGCAGCTATTCCACACCCCCTGGCCCAGGCTTAACTTTTATGGAATGTGACAAAGTCAAATTTTAGCAAAGATGATGCAGCCGAGGGCAAAATAATTCTGGTTCTGTCTCTCCCTCTCTCTCTCTCTCTCTTTCAATAGCTCCCCAAAGAACTGACCCCCCCCCCACACACACACACAACTGCTTGAAACAGCTGAGGTTCATCACAGGAACATTCTCCATGATTCAGAAGTTTGATATCCAATCAGGAGAAGGCTGTTCGCCTCGCCACTCCAGAGAGGTGAAGCTAACCACAGAGTTCCTGCCCACGCCGCCTCCTCGTGGCAAGGAGCCTGTGGGTCCAGGGAAGGGAGAAGCTCGCAGTTGGTCCCCGAGGTCTCTTTTTGCTGATGCGAGGCGGGGATCTGAGCGGCGTCAGTTCCGAAGGGGAGCTGAAGTAGTGATCTTTGTCCTCACCAGCAAAAACTCCAACCTTGTTTCTCCTTTTCTTTTTTCTAAGTTCTAAGCAAGAGGCTCTCTTCTCATTTCCCTCCCCACTAGAGTGGGCCTAGCTGTGAGAGTTCACAAAGAATCATAGTCATAATCACAGCTGGCCTTCTTGGCTCCTGACCACGGGCTGGGCGCTGTACGTGGCTCAGGCCGGCACGTCCAATAGAACCTCTGCCATGATGGACGTGTCCTGTATCGGCTCCGGCCACTAGCCACACGTGGCTATTGAGCCCTTGAAATGTGCCCAGTGCAACTGAAGGACTGAGTTTAATTTTAATACCTTTACCTTTAAACAGTCACATGGGGCTAGTGGCTATCACATTGGGCGTGACAGCTTCAGATCCTCACTGCAGGCTTAGAAGCACTGGTATTATTCACCCATTTTACAGATAAAGAAACCAAGTCTCCAAGGGATTAAATAACTTGCCTGGAGTCACAGAACTAGCTCTCAAAGTTGTCGAAAGTCTTTGTGTTTGGGGGAATATTGCTTGGGACTCTTCATCCTCAGCTCTCCCTGTTTCCCCATGGCCCTGGCTTGAGTGTGCAAATGAAGGTGTGTCTATGCATGCCTACATGGGTCTAGTCGTTCCTTTCTTTTCCCTTCCTTTAAAAAATATCTTTTTTCTGGTTACTGAGGAAATGTAGATGCATGGTGGGGGGAATTATAGGAAAACATAAAAAGAAAAATAATTATCATAATTCTTCTGACTAGATAAAACCACTATATGCAATTGCATCAAAAAGAATAAAACACCTAGAAATCAGTTCAACCAAAGAGATGAAAGACGTGTACAATGAAAACTACAAGACATTGATGAAAGAAATTAAAGAAGACACAAATGAATGGAAAGATGCTCATGGAGTGGAAGAATTTATATTGTTAAAATATCCACTCTACCCTCGGTGCCTCGGTGGCTCAGTCAGCTAAGCCTCTGACTCTTGGTTTCCACTCAGATCGTGATCTCAGGGTTATGAGATCAAGCCCCACGATGGGCTCCGTGCTCAGCATGGAGTGTGCCTGGGATTCTTTCCCTCTCCCTCTCCCTTCCCTTCTGCTCCTCCCCCTGCTTGCTTTCTGTCTCTCTCAAATAAATAAGTAAGTAAGTAAATAAATAAATGAAATCTTTAAAATATCCACACTACCCAAAGCAATCTACAGATTCAGTGCAATCCCTATCAAAATTCCAATGGTGTTTACTTTACAGAAATAGAACAAACAATCCTAAAATTTGCATGGACTCGCAAAAGACCCCAAATAGCTAAAGCAATCTTGAGAAAGAAGAATAAAGCTGGAAACCTCATGCGCCCTGGTTTCAAACTATATTGCAAAGCTATAATAATCAAAACAGTATGGTATTGGCATAAAAACAGACACATAGATCAATGGAACAGAATAGAGAGCCCAAAAATAAAGATGCACATATATGGTCAATTAATTTATGACAAAGACCCAAGAGTATACAGTGGGGAAAGGACAGTCTCTTCAATAAATGGTATCGGGAAACCTGAACAGCCACATGCAAAAGAACGAAACTGGACCACTGTCTTATACCACACACAAAAATTAATTCAGAATGATTAAAGACTTGAATGTAAACACCTGAAATGATAATACCCCTAGAACAAAACTTAGGTGGTGAGCTCTTGGACATTAGTGGTGGCAATGATTTTTTGGATTTGACACCAAAAGCGAAGGCAACAAAAGCACAAATAAACAAGTGGGACTACATCAAACTAAAAAGCTTCTGTACGGCAAAGGAAACCATCCACAAAATGAAATGGCAACCTATGGAGTGGGAGAATATATTTGCAAATCATATATCTGACAGGGGGTTAATATCCAAAATATATAAAGAACTCATTCAACTCAACAGTAAAATAAAATAAAATAAAATGAAATAAAATAAAATAAAATAAAATAAAATAAAATAAAATAAAACAAAATAAAATAAAACAATTAAATTGGGCAGAGGATCTGAATAGACATTTTTCCAAAGAAGACATCCAGATGGCCAACAAATACAGGAAAAGAGGCTCAACATCGCTCCTCACCAGAAATGCAAATCAAAACACAATGAGATGTCTCCTCACACCTGTCAGGACGGCTATCAACAAAAAAATAAGAAACAACAGGTGTTGGTGAGGATGTGGAGAAAGTGGAGCCCTCATGCACTGCTGGTGGGAATGTAAGTTTGTGCAGCCACTGTGGAAAACAGTATGAAGGTTTCTCAAAAAAAGGATGACCCTATGATCCAGCAACTCCATTGCTGGGGACTTATCCAAAGAAACTGAAAACACTAACTCAAAAAGATACGTGCACACCCATGCTCACCACAGCATCATTCACAACAACCAAGACACGGAAACAACGTGTCCATCGACAAATGAAAGGATGAAGAAGATGCGGTGTGTGTGTGTGTGTTGTGTGTATAAAACGAGATGTTATTCTGCCATAAAAAAAAGAATGAAATCTTGCCATTTGTGACCACATGGATGCACTTTGAGGGCATTATGCTTAGTGAAGTAGTGAAAGAGTGAAGAGTGAAAGAAGTGACAGAGAAAGACAAATACCGTACGATCTCAGTTATATGTGGAATCTAAGAAGCGAAGACAAAAACCAAGCTCATAGGTATAGAGAACAGGCTGCTGGTTGCCAGAGGCAGGGGGTGGGGACGCCCATGAAATGAGTGACAAACTTCCAGTTATAAAAGTTTATAACAAACTTTCAGTTATAAAGTAACTTTCATAGTTTATAAAGCTTATAACAACCTTCCAGTTATGAAATCAGTAAGTCATGGGGATATAATGTACAGCGTGGTGACCATAGTTAATAATAATGTATTGTATTTTGGACAGTTGCTAAGGGAGTAATTCTTGAAACTTCTCACTGCAAACAACACTAACAACAACAAAGAAAACCCACTAAAAATATTTGTATTCCTTTTCTGTGTTTTTCTGTATACACATGTTCACAGACCAAAAAATATGTGTATTTTTTAAATTTAAGAGTTTTATCCCAGGGGTGCCTGGGTGACTCAGTCGGTTGAGTGTCTGCCTTCGACTCAGGTGATGATCCCAGGGTCCTGGGATCGAGCCCCGCATCGGGATCCCTTCTCAGCAGGGAGCCTGCTTCTCCCTCCGCCTGCCACTCCCCCTGCTTGTGCCCTCTCTCTCTTCCTCTCTCTCTCTCTGACAAATAAATAAATAAAATCTTAAAAACAATTTTTTTTCCTAGCGTTTCCTTACCAACTGCTATTTTCCATCATGGCTGATTCTGTTGGTTTCAAGCTTAAAGTCTTTCCTCTTCTGTGGATGAGCTAGCTGTCGTGTGTCTGATGCTTCTGCAGGAAAATCTGGGCACACTCCTATTTCCCAGCCTCGGTTTGCAAGACCCGAGATGCATGAGGCCATTTGATTTGGGGTAAAGCCTAAGGAGAATGAAGGAGTTCTGTGTAGGGGAGCTAAAGAGTCAGAGGAGGGAGGAGAGAATGTGAGACAAGGGAGCAAAGAAAGGGAAAGGGGTTTGCAGGGAAGAGCTTGTTGTGGGCATGGACAGAGGGAGGAGAAAGGACCGGGAGCTGAATGAGGCTGTTTAGGAGCCCAGGTGACTGACCACCATGTGGGCAGGAAATCCTCTTTATTCCTGCATGTATCCACACAGACATGCATTCCTGCTTCCAGTGGGGGGGCAAAGGGCATAGGAAGTGTGCTGGGGATGGGCCGGGGAGCTCAGGCTGAGCCAAGTCTAGGTGGGTCCCGATCATCTTCACACCTGCAAGTACAGACAGACTCGTCCCCACAGGGACAGAGCGACAGCAGGTGAGATCCCAAAACATGGGCAAAGAGCACCGTTTCTCCCCATACATGCTGCGGGAGCAGCCGTGACAACGGACAACTTAGTTCTATTTTCGAACAGAGTAGACAAAATACTGTCAGAAGTGAAAGTGACTTCATAACTTCATAGCTTTAGTTCAAGCTCATATCCATGGGTCCAGCCTCAATGGACATTTTTTTTTTAACTGGCAAATGGGTTTTATTTAATGGCCTGCACAGTGTTAGATTACAAAGCATTTTTTAAACCTTTTGAAATCACTCCCACCTGACTTCACCTAAAAATCAGGATTTCTGGGGCTCCTGGGTGGCTCAGTCGGTTAAGCGTCTGCCTTCAGCTCAGGTCATGATCCCGGTGTCCTGGGATTGAGCCCCACGTCGGGCTCCCTGGTCAGCTGGGAGCCTGCTTCTCCCACTCCCTCTCGCCCTGCTCTCATGCTTTCTCTCACTCTCTCTCGCTCTCTCAAACAGACAAATAAAATCTTAAAAAAAAAAAAAACAAACCATAAAGTTTCCCATTTTTTAAAATTTCATTTTTTATTTTTTAAAAGATTTTATTTATTTATTTGACAGAAAGAGACACAGCGAGAGAGGGAACACAAGCAGGGGGAGTGGGAGAATATCCAGACTTTTGACCAATGCACGATAGCGACAGCAAGGAGTGGACAGCTGTGCCCAGAAGCGTGAGGGGCGCAGGCCCGATGCTGAGGTCATGCTTGCGTTGGAAGCCCACCAAGCCTTTAGCAGCGTTTAGAGTTCTAGGGAGAGAAGCAGTGGTCCATTAAAAATACCTGTGGGAGGAGGTCATTACCGGGAAGCCAGGCAAGACCCGGGGGTAGATCAGGTGACTAATGCGCCCAGGAGAAAGCAGCAACCACCCGGCTTCTGTGCTCTCGCTCCGATGGGGACCCCCAGCCGCAGCTGCCAGCTCCCTAGGCCTGTGGCACTTTCCCGCCTCCTGTAAGACAGGTTCCTCTAAGCCGAGCGCTTCTGGGGGATTGCCTGGCAAAAGCATGGGCAGCCGGAGGGTCTTTGCCTGGTGTCAGAATCACGGAGCTCAGAATGGTAAGGATGGGGTGCAGTTTAGGAGGCGCTCCCTTGTGAGTGACGCCCCATAGATGTGACTGAGATCCGGGCTGTTTGTCTTTGGGCCCTGAGCTATCTCCGGAGGGACTGCGGCGCTGTGTCCCCCGCTATAGCCCGAGCTCTGGTGGGGGATGCAGGGGGCAGGGGGCAGAGGGGGGTGGGTTTTATAATCTGTTTTACATAAGCTGATGTTTTACATAATCTGACGTCCTATTTGGGCCGTGGATCACAGGCGTAGCATTGCCCCTCGAGCGCGTTGTCCCCCGGGAAGTCTGTCCCTGAAAATCCCATAAAGACAAGCATATTTGCCAGCCTCCAGGGCACAAAGGGCGGGTGGGGAGTGGGGGTGTGGAGGAGCCCGTGTGGGACGCCTACCCTCTCAACATCTCATTTCTCCCCCTGTGCCCAAACCCCCAAACTCTATCGCATGAGGACACAGTGTTCAAGCTCTAGAGAGAGAGAGAGAGAAACAAAGTACCTGCAGAAACATCAGTATAATCATCTCCAGGTTGTGGGGCCACCGACTAGGAAAAAAGTTACTGTTCCCCCCAGCCGGGATACAATCATGTCTCTGCGCAGGTGCCCGGCTAGCTCCAGGCTGGGGTGAGAAACGGATGTTCTGGTCGCTGGAGGGAGAAGAGCCTCCCCAGCTTCATCTTTCAGACTCCAGGGCTCACAGCTCTGTATCTCATCCCGAGCTGCACACAAAACCTTTCTGATAAAAACGGGATGTAGGCTGCAAGGTGGAATGCCCAAGACCAACTTTCGAGAGAGGTGCTACCATGCCGCCCATTTTACAGACAGCTACATCGAGTCCGGCTCAGAGACCCGGAATGGCCTGTGTGGAGTTACCACGGTTGGAAAAGGCAGAAGGGGGACGGGAACCCAGGGTTTCAGACATCAAGTTCCACACTCGGTTCTTCGATGGCTCCTGCGTTCGTGATGTGTCACTACATGTCCACATTTCTGCATCTAGAGCGTCACCCTGGTAGCACGTCCCTGTCCTCGTCTGATTCACGTTCTCTCCGTCCATCCTCTGCCTGTCAGTCCAGACCATTGCCTCTGCCTCTGGGCTCCACACGGAAGGTAGAAGCCGCTGACAGGAAGGGTAGATGCAGGTCCCTCCGGGGCACGTGGATGCCCGAGGACGGTGGCTCAAGACAGCCACTCGAGCTTGTTAATTGATTAGGTTGATTGGCAAATTATTCATTCCCCCAAGGCAGGGAGTACTGCTGACTGTTTCACCTGGATGGAAAGCAAAGCTCAGAGAGTCGTGGGCCCCGGTCACGGAGCTGGGATCAACCCTGGCAGCCGGATCCCCGTCCCTGTTCCTCCCCTAAACCGTGATCTACTGCCTCCCACATGCCCATCACAATTCAGTCCTCACAGCGATTCAGCAAGTAGGGACCACTCACCCCAGCTACAGATGAGCACACCAGGTCCTGGAGGGCTGGGGGAGTAGCAGGGCGTGGAGCCCACGGCCACTTTTTCCAAACAGTAGAAATCCTTGGAATTTCAGAGTGTCCTGGAGATCCCAAGAATTCTCCACAGTTTTTACTTGAGAAAGCTTATTCGGTTCACATCCCATTCTGCTACTATAATTTCCTCAGCTGTTGGTTTTTAGTTGAGATGCATAAATCTTGAGGAATATTTTTTTCATGCATACACTACCCAGACTGAGCTATAGAACACTTCCATCACCCCAGAAACTTCCCTGGGGCCCCTTTCCAGTCTTTTAAACAGTTATTTTAGCAGTTTCAACATCCAGCCTTGATTCTAACAATACTTCGCAACGGATAGATCTTCGTCGAATAAGAGTTTAGGTTGTCAAGTCATTCCTTCTCCAACAGAGATCTGCGGAGCCTTCAGACTCTGTGAGTATCTTCTCAGGGGTCCCAGCCAAGACTCTCCCTTCAAAACGGTTTGAAGGTTAGTCAGGGTTGGAGAACCCTGGGCCTGGATCTTCTCTCCCAACACACACGGGTCACCAGCCCGGTACAGGGCTCCGCACCTTAGCACCGCTGACATTTGGGGCAGGATCATTCTTTATTGTGGGGGGGCTGTTGTAGGAGGTCTAACAGGGTACCTGGCCTCTGCCCGCCAGATGCCCATAGCACCGTCTCCCCCTGGTTGTGACGCGTACAAATGGGGCCACCATTGCCTCTGGCTGAGAATCACAGCCCTGCTTAGGCAGACTTAGTTCTGGAGAAATTAAAGATCTTTTTTTTTTTTTTTTAAGATTTTATTTATTTGAGAGAGAGAGAGAAAGCATGAGCAGGGGGAGAAGCAGAAGGAGAAGCAGGCTCCCTGCTGAGCAGGGAGCCCAATGCTGGGCTCGATCCCAGGACCCTGGGATCCCAACCTGAGCTGAAGGCAGACGCTTAACCGACTGAGCCACCCAGGCGCCCCAGAAATTAAAGATCTTTAAATAAATGAGACTGAGGCTTCTATAACGATAAATAATAATAATAAAGGGGGGGCTGGGTTTGGCAGGGACTGTTGCCTGCCACTGTGGGGAGCCAGCAGGGGGGTCTGGGTAGACGGGGCAGGTGGGTGTGAGAAGCACCCGAGGGCAGGTGCGGATGGGTACATGGGCTCCAGGAGGAGGGAGTCACAGCCCACTTGCTGCCCACTCCACACTGCTGTATCCATCTGATCAACCCCCTTGAGGAAGCTCTTTGTCTCCTTGTGGGTCAGGCCCCAGGAAGAATGGAGAAAGCTCTGCAGGAAGAGCCCATAAGAACATGGCATGGTTTTGGGGCCAGGAGGGAGGCCCAGAGGTGCTGAGGGGGGCTTGGAAAGACAGGTCACCTGCCCCGGGGAGCTGTCCTCAATCTATGCAGGAGCTACAGCTCCAGGGACCTTTAACTCTGGGTTCATCCTTTCAGCCCCCACCCCAAACTAGCATATTGGAGAATTCTTACCCAAGCTCCTCTTCAACGAGGCCACGCCTATCCTGGTCTAGGCTTGTAAACGCTTTCCTGACACCATCGGGGTTCTTTCTGGATAAGCCCACCCGGGAGGAGAAGTCTTTGTGGTTGAAGCTGCCACGTTCTGGGGGACACAGAGACCCTTAAAGGTCATTTTTTCTTTTGTTTTTAACTTGCTGTGTGGTCCAGCCTAAATCAGTGATTAGGGCCCTGATTTGCCATCTCCATGAAAATTCCTTATGGCTAGGTTATGGGGGTGTGTGCACGCGTGTATGCGTTCATGGAGGTGAAATTTACTTAACATAACGTGAATCACTTTATTTATTTATTTATTTATTTTAGAGAGAGAGCGAGAGCAGGGGGGAGGAGTGGAGGGAGAAGAAGAGGGAGAGAGAAAGAATCTCAAGTGGACTCTGCGCTGAGTGCGGAGCCCGACTTGGGGCTCGATCTCACAACCATGAGACCATGACCTGAGCCAAAACCAAGAGTTGGACACCCAGGCACCCCTAACGTGAACCATTTTAAAGCGAACAATTCTGTGACATCAAGCACATTCACAATATTGTACAACCACCACCTCTGTCTAGCTCCAAAACACGTTCATCACCCCCCAGGGAAACCCCATACTGATAAGCCATTGCTACCCGTAACCCCCTCCTCTCTCTTCTGTCAACCACCAGCCTACTTTCTCTCTCTATGGATTTCCCTACTACGAATATTTTATGCAAATGGGATTATACAATATCTGTCCTTTTGTGTCTGGCTTATTTCACCGAGCATGATATCGTCAAGGTTCATCCATTGTAACATGTATCTGTCCATCACTCCTTACCATGGCCGCGTGATATTCCACGGTCTGTGTATGCCACATTTTGTGAATTCGTTTGTCCAATAGTGGGCATTTGAGTTGTTTCTACCTTTGAGTTCTTGTGAACAATTCTGCTCTGAGCATTTGCGTACAAGTGTTTGAGGACCTGTTCTCAGTTCTTTTGGTCATATACCTAGAAGTGGAGTTGCTGGGTCATATGGCAATTCTATGTTTAACTTTCTGAGGCGCCGCCATACTGTTTTGCACAGTGGCCGCACCATTTTATGTTTCCCCGAGAAGTGCATGGGGGGGCGGTCCTATGTCCATATCCTTGCCAACACCTGTTATGCTTTTTAAGTTATAGCCATCCTAGTGGGTGTGAAGGGATTTGAGGGTTTTTTTTTAAATTATTTTTTATTTTAAGTAAACTCTATACCACATGTGGGGCTCAAACTCATGACCTTGGGATCAAGAGACACAGGTGCTACCAACTGAGCCAGCCAGGTGCCCCAGGATTTGGGGCTTTTATGGGATATATTTGGCATATTTTAATTAAGGAAATCAAATAGCCTCTTCTAGAGGATTCAAAGTATCTACGGCTAGAAGCGGTTATTACAAATAGACTTTCTAAATTTACATTTTTTGAGAGAGAGTGAGGGGGGAGGGGCTGAGGGAGAGGGAGAGAGAGATTCTTAAGCAGGCTCCAAGTTCAGCACGGAGTGCAAAGAGGGGCTTGATCTCAAGACCTTGAGATCATGACCTGAGCTGAAATCAAGAGTCAGATGCTTTGAGAGACGATGGACTATGAAAAACAAACTGAGGGTTCTAGAGGGGAGGGGGGTGGGAGGATGGGTTAGCCTGGTGATGGGTATTGAGGAGGGCACGTTCTGCATGGAGCACTGGGTGTTATGCACAAACAATGAATCATGGAACACTATATCTAAAACTAATGATGTAATGTATGGGGATTAACATAACAATAAAAAAATTTAAAAAAAAAAAAGAGAAAAAAAAGAGTCAGATGCTTAACCGACTGAGCCACCCAGGCACCCCTAGACTTTTTAAATTTATATATGGTCTCTAGGCATGATTGGATGTTAGTGGCAACCCAAAGCAATACTTCTGATTTACGGACCTGGCCACAGATAGCAAAGGAATGCCCTCATTTCCTTCCCCTGATTATAAACTTTCTCTAATTCACCAAAAGGCCTCAATGAAAGATGTCAAAATTAGGGGCACCTGGGTGGCTCAGTCGTTAAGCGTCTGCCTTCGGCTCAGGTCATGATCTCAGGGTCCTGGGATCGAGCCCCGCATCAGGCTCCCTGCTCAGCGGGAAGCCTGCTTCTCCCTCTCCCATTCCCCCTGCTTGTGTTCCTTCTCTCGCTTTGTCTCTCTCTGCCAAATAAATAAATAAAATCTTTAAAAAAAAAAAAAAAAAAGAAAGAAAGATGTCAAAATTAATAACAATAATATCTAGAATTTATTGACTGCCTGACCACATGTCAGCTACTGGGCATCTATTGTATGAAACAGCTTCTATTTCTATCTTCATTTTATAAATGAACTCCCTGAAACTAAATGGCTATTAAATGGGAATTAAATGATGGTTTGGTGTCCCAAAGTTGGTAAGTAGCCCAGCAGAAGCTGAGCCTGGGCAGTCTGAGCCCAGGGCCTGTGCCCTTAACCATGACCCTGTGCGGTTTCCTGAGGTATTCTGCTCCCTTACATCCCAGATGGTACAGGAAGAGCCATGGTATCCATGCCAGGAGGAGGAGTTGGGATTCTGGAAGCCTGGCAATGGCCCTGGATAAACCCATCCCCCTCTGAGGCTCAATTTCCTCACGTGAAAGCAAGAGGAGTGGACTGAGTGATGTGCTCTGACACCCTAGGACTCTTCCCATTTGGGGAAGAGAACAGAATCTGTCACCTCTGCAGCTGGATAGAACAACCTTGATGTTCTTTGGCGAGATAGTATCTGTCATGGCCATGGCTGCACTAAGAAGTAACACGCAAGAGTGAGTCTCTGTCCTGGAGCGCCCACTCTCCCTCTGCTAACGCTTGAAACCAAAGCCAAGCCTAAGAGTTTGGGGTCTGGTGATGAAGGACGTGCCCTCAGAAATGGGCATAGGAAGGAGGGGGAGGAGGGGGGGGTCCCTTGTTCTGGGTCTATCTCTGTGCTGGCCGATCCACACATGGTCTGGGGACCGGAAATGCACTCTTGGTCACCATCCCAGAGGCTGGCTTGCACTGGGGGCCCCACAGACTCTGAATCTAGCCCAACCCCAAGTCTGGAATCCATAACTTCTGGTTGGCAAATGTGTTCTCTGTTTAATCAAGGAAAGTGGATCCCTGGACCTTGCCACCACCACGCTGAGCTAATGCTTTGGAAGTAGGTGTTAGGTTTGCAGTCATGGAGGATGGTAAGGAAAAGCCTTTTTGCCTTGTCATTATGACTCTTTCCAAAGGAAGCCAGAAATGGCCATGCTGGCAAGAGGGTTCTGTCTGGGAATGGCAGGGGTCCCCCAGGGAGAAGGTCTCAGTGTGGTCTTTTGGAGGAACTCAAAAGAACCCATCTAAATAACAGGTCAGAGAACTTATAAATCCCTTTGTGTTTGGCCAGGACAACCTTTCTCTTCTACCATGAACTAACACCTTTCCCAGGGAGGCAGAATGATGTAGGCAAGAACAGATTCAAAATAGGTGCCTGGGATGAAAGGTGGGGGGTCTTGCGTGTGTCCCACCCCCTCTCTGGAACTGCTCCAGATAAGCCTTATGTGCGATATTTCCAATTTTTATATGGGGGAAGGTATTCTATATATTACTTGGGTAATCAAATTTTAATTTTTAAAAAGCCCCTCAAATGGAAATCACCATGGTTTTTCTCCTGCAGCATTTGGAAACGTCCTGATCTGCATGTTATTGTGTTCTCAAATTAAGGTCTTCCTTCTCTGTTTGCTTTTCTTCATGGACATCATGTCCTTGAAATTATCTCACGTGTTGGTTTCCTTTTGGGGGGAAGTCCATCTCCATTTATTAGGATGCAACCATAATCGCATCCTATAGAAATGACCCTGCGCCAGGCAGACTTTTAAGTGCTTGGTATGTAAATTAAACCACGGAAACATCACAACAGACCCCAGGAAGGAATATTCCATCGCTGTCCCCCATCTTACAGACGAGGACACAAGGTCACGGGGCCAGTAGTTAAACTCAGTCACAGACTCCGGAATCTGGCTCTTCACCACCAGCCACGCTATTACAAGAACAAGCTTGCTGGTCCTAAAGACAGATCTGGGAGCTTAGTGTTCTTTCAAGGTGGGTTTCTTGAGTGCCCGGTGGGCACGTGGTGCTGAGGAGTGGAGAGAAGCAGTTGCACCTGTGCGTACGGCATCTACGGGTGCCCCTTCCTATCTGCTCATCCTCGGGGTCTGGTCGGAAAGAGGCTTGTGAGCCCCCCAGGAAAGGGCCCTCGGAGGTGCTCCTGGCTACTCCTGGCTGGGGCCCCAGGGGTGTCCGGGAAGCGGGGTGCTGCCTCCTGCGGGGTTTCCCCCATGTATACACCCTAAGCTGAGTCCCCACAGTACAGACCCCAGGCCTGGCGTCCAAATGGGGCCGGCATCAGATGGACCCTCCGAATAAGCACCTCTTGCTATTTTTATCTTGAGAAAAAAAAAATGCATATGATATTTGCAAACAAAACAAGATAAATGGCTCGGTCTCGGGGAGGTGCTCGGCCAGATCGAATTTCCTACGATTTAAGCAGAAAGTGTAAACTTCACGAGCCCAGAGCCAAGGGCAAAGACAAGGGCTGGGCTGCACCCTAGGACGCAGGGTGAGCCAAGCTGACAAGCGGGCGGCAGAAGGGAGTGGGGAGTCACTGAAATGTGCTAACCTGTCCCTGCTGTGTGCAAACAGAGCCAGGGTCAAGGCCCACCTGGCCGGCGTCTGGGAAAGACATTATTCCTGCACCATGCAGCTCGTGGTCTGTTTCAGGGCAAACGAACAGGAACACTGTCGACTCACATGTTTGACGCAGGAAAAGAGGATGGGATTCCCTGGTTTGTTCCTTTCTTGTCAGTAGACGGGCTCCTATCTCCTGAGCACTAGGAGATACCACCCCCCATGTCTGCCCCTAAAGCTACTCACTGACTTTTGCCTTGGGAGATTTCCTCCAAATTAATGAAGGGAATCTTGTGCTTAATTTTTTTTTTTTTTAGGTTGATAGCTTTTTGGCTTTTTTTTATTTAAATTTTTTTCTTATTTTTAAATTGCATTAAAATACACAAACCATAAATTTTACCATTTTGAACATTTTTCTTTTTCTTTTTTAAAAAATATTTATTTATTTGAGAGAGGAGAGAGCACAAGCAGGGGAGAGGAGCAGAGGGAGAGGGAGAAGCAGACTCCCTGCTGAGCAGGGAGCCTGATGAGGCACTCGATCCCAGGACTCTGGGACCATGACCTGAGCCAAAGGTAGATGCTTAACCAACTGAGCCATCCTGTATGTCTTCTTTGGAGAAGCCTCTGTTCAAGTCCTTTGTCCTTTTTTAAATCAGATCATTTGGGGTTTGGTCCTTATTGTTATTGAATTGTGGTAGTTCTTTATATATTCTGGATATTAACCCCTTATCAGACATATGATTTGCAAATATTTCCCTCCGTTTCATGGGTTGCTTTTTCACTCTGTTTAGTGCACAACAGTTTTTAATTTTGAGGCGGTCCAATTTATCTATTTTTCCCTTCATTGCCTTAATTTTCACAAAGCCACTTCCTTGGAAACCACCACAGTTTTTCCCCTAGGGTGCTTTGGGATGTTCTGACGTGCATGTCACTGTGTTCTCCTAGGAAAGTCTTCCTTCTGAGGGATTCCCATGGGTCTGCCTTCTGTCCATCCTGGGAGACCGAGTCGGTGGCCTGCACGGAAGGGGCCGGTGCATATACAAGCTTCCCCACTAAGGTGGCAGCTCGCCTGCACCCCACCCCGTGGCCCACATCGATCCTGAAATTTCCCAGTTCATCACTGTTCTGGGGTAGGGCCTGTTGGAAAAAGGCAGTCTGTTCCTAGGACCATGGCTCCTGGACTGTGCTCAGGCATGGAGGCCTGGGAGATGGGCTTCGCACTAAGACCAACCCAGGACAGACGTTCAGAACCCCCAATATCACCCCAACCAAGGCAGAGAAAGCTCCAGAAAAGGCCTCTTGATCCTCTTCTGCTGGCTCTCGATTCTGGGCTCACGGTTCCCTACATGCATATTCTCTCTGAGGGGGGCGGGGAGGGGGAGCCTTGAAAATGGCTCATTTTGGCCAATCTTTTCCATTCTGGCATTTAATCATTTTCCGCCGTAGACAGAATCTATTTTGAACTGCCTTTTTTCGTCTGTTGGCTTCATATATGTGGGGCTCCTGTGCATTCCACATCAGAGATGCTTCATCCCCTGGCTCATTCTCAGGAGCAGAGCCAGCCACGTGGGGAGAGCTGCTCTCAAGCACAGATGGAGCCCACAGCAGAGACGAGAGCGCCCTGGTTCCCTTCCACCTGCACCGTGGGACCAAAGCCAACTTCCCGGCCATCCTTCCAAAGCAGAAAGAGCTGACCGCAAAGTTCCTTTTAAAGCCACTTGCCGGTAGCCCTGGGCCTTGAAAACACACCCCACAGTTGCTTTCTGTTTCCCTGGGCTGAGATTTTGGTCATTTGTAGACTGGCATCTCTTTAAATTGGGATTTCAATACATGTGCCCTCTCTGCTAAATCAGTACCACTTCGTGATGCTGGTAAGTGGCCGGCTGATTTGGGGGTGGGGGTGGGGTGGGAGTAGGGGTTTCAGGAGCAAAGACAATGTGCTCTCTCCTGGGTCAGGCCCTGCGCAGCTGGGGAGGGGGGCAGGGTGGGGGGAGCTGGAGAGTCATCCACCACGGCAATCCTCAAGGGCTCTCCGCACTTTGGGGCAACCTGAAGTCTCGTCACTCCCCCCACACTCTGCAATAACTATTTAAAACTCTGCCTTCTCTCCCCCAACCTCTGATTCCTGTCCCCTCCCACTCAGCGAGTGGCTTCACTTCCCACTTCACAAAGGTCCTTAGAACCTTCGGCCAGAAACTCCCAAAGCCCCTCTTCCAAACCCTCAGACTGCCCTCGCCTGCATCACCCTCCCCTTTATCTGCTCCGCTGTCCGAGCCTACTCCCCACCCAAGACTTGGACCCCTCCTCTCCCCCGACACCACCATCTCTCCCTGTCCATGAGATCCTCTCTGATGAAACAAAACACACAAAGCCCTCCCAGGGCCCCTCACCCCTTCTAGCTAACGCCAGCTTTCTCCCTTCCTTTTGCAGCCAAACTCCCCCAAAGATGTACCTAAACTTACTCCCTCCCATCTCCCATTCTCTTAGGAGACCCTCTTTCTGTCCCCAACTTCACTGAGGTCACAAAAGACAACCTAGAGGGCGCCTGGGTGGCTCAGTTGGTTAAGCGACTGCCTTTGGCTCAGGTCATGATCCTGGAGTCCCGGGATCGAGTCCCGCATCAGGCTCCCTGCTCAGCGGGGAGTCTGCTTCTCCCTCTGACCCTCCTCCCTCTCATGCTCTTTGACTCTCATTCTCTCTCAAATAAATAAATAAATAAATCTTAAAAAAAAAAAAAAAGACAACCTAGAGCCAGGGACATCTCAGTCCTTTCTCAGCTGTCCTCCTAGCCAGAGATGCCGGAAGGTTCTTTTTGTTCAGCTGGTGAAGCGGCCCCCTGCCTCGTTAAAGCTGCCGTCCGCATCTCCTTCGCAGGCTCTCTTCCTGCACCAGGCTGAGCGCTGTCTTCTTTGATATTCTGGTCCCACCCATGACATCCGTTACAACCAGTCCCCAGTATTTGTGGTCGGTATGTTCCCCAAAGTGGCTGCAAGCACTGAACAAGCAAATACCAAACCATTGCTCCCAGGGAAAATATGGGGTTGGGTTCCCTCCGGCCTCCGATCACATTTCCATCAACCGATCCATACGTAACCGCATTTTATGTGTGTTTCTGTTTAAAGACGCCATATTTAATATACGCTGTTGGTTCATTAACAGTGAATTCACGATGGACAACACTGTAGGTCATGCCTGAATGAAGCTTACCTAACGCATGTGTTTTCTCCGTGATGTACATCACGGACTTCTTGCAGTTAGGAATACTTTGGCACTGTACTTGGGGCCGTTTTAACCAGCCTAGTCACCAACAAAAAGCACAGAAATACAAAAACTTTGGCATTACCCAGACCTCGAAAGGGATCTGGTTTACAGTGTCAGCTGAAGCAAAAAGGCAGAGCACCACCGCGTCCCACCGCAGTTGGAAGGCGGACGTCAGGAGGCTTAAAATTTTCACTGCTCTTGGAACGTCTGCGAATGACTGCAAGATGCTGCGAGTATTGATTTGGGGGTGACAAATCAAATGGAGCAAGCAGGCAAGTTCACAAGTAGGGGATCCGCGAACAGTGAGGATGGACTGGGCTCCTAGGGGCTGATGAGTCTCAGGCTGAGGGTCTTCCTTCTCAGAGCTGGCTGTTCGCTGCATGGCTGGCATTGGATGTCTTGGTGGAATTGCACATTGAACTGTCAAGTTGTCCTTTTGAGCTTGTACCACCCCCCCTCCCAAACTGGGTCTGGTTCCAGTCCTGTCCCTTCCTGAGTGAATGAAGCCACCATCCAGCATGTCACCAAGTGTCATCGCTGACACCTCCCTGTCCCCAGCACCCCGTAGTCAGTCCTTCCCAGGTCTTGGTGAGTTTCTATCCCTCCTCTCCATCACTACTGCCCAGCGCCATCTCTCCTCTGGCCTTCTCCACTCCCGACACCTCCACCTCTTGCCCCGCCCCCATCCTCCACCATCACCAAGATCGCAAACATGGCCTGTTAAGCCCTGCCTAATCCCAGCCGGTCTAACCCTTCAGCCTGGATGCCACCACACACCATGCCCCCTTGCTCTCTTCATTTCACCCACTTGGACTTTTCATCTCCATCAGAGAACCTGGTGCTGCAGGACCTTGACATAGGCTGACCTCTCTCCTGAAACCCTCCTCACAGACACACACAAGCACGTGTGCAAATACACAGAGAAATGTGCACACACGTATATGCATTATATACACACGTGCTTGGTTAATTCCCCTCTGACAGACTTCAACACAACACTGACTCTCTCAGGGAAACCTACCCTGATGCCACGACTAGGTCACCTCTGCCCCACTGTATGGCATTTTTCTCACAGTTTTCCATGCATTTATGGGATTATGTGATCAACATCTGTCTCCACCAAGAGACCGGAAACTTCATGAAGATCCCAGCGACCAGTTCATGGCACGAAGAGTTTGAGAGAGCACCAGAGCCTGATCAGGAAGCTGTGTCCCCAGTGTCCGGTGTGCACCTAGATGGACAGATGAATGGACAGACAGATAGATACGTCCTTGTACGTGATCCTGACATTGCAGATGGAGAGGCAGGAAGAGGAGCAGAAAGCTCGATGGCTGGATTCTGAAGCCCCTGGCCTACTCCTTGCCCACGCCATCAGCTTTGAGTCTCTTCCCAACCTCAAAAAATTGTGCCCCCCTATAGATAAAAGGTACCTAATTTGTATTTTTTTTTATTTTTTAAGACATTCTCTTTTTTTGTTTTTTTTGGAGAGAAAGAGCGTGAATGCAAATGGGGGTGGGGGTGAGGGAAGGGGCAGAGCAGGGATAGAGGGAGAGAATCTCAAGTGTGGCACCCTCAGTGGGGCTCAATCTCACAATCCTGAGATCATGACCTGAGCCAAAATCAAGAGTCAGACATTCAACCAACTGAGCCACCCAGGCGCCCCTAATCTGAATTTCGTATTGTAAGGAGTAAAGTAGAAATCTAATTTTGTTTTCTTTCCAATTAGCCAATTAACCATTTATTCAGATAAGTATACAGATTCTCATTTTGATCTTTCAAAAGGATGCTTGATGGTTTTCCAGACATTGAACCAGCCTTGCATTGTGGGGATGCAGCTCTTGAGTGGAGTGCTAAGTTCTTAAAAGTCTATTTTTAAAGTTTGCCTTGATATTCAAAAGTGAGATTGTTCTGCGGACTTCTATTTGGGGAGCTATGTTCATTAGCTTTTAGGGCTGGTCTGTCATTGTAACAAAGAATTTGGCAAATTGTCCTTCTTAATGCTGTGGAACAGTTTAAGTAATATTGAAACCATTTATCTCTTGAGGGCACTTTCTAATTTTATATTTTGTGGTGGAATCACTTAGATTGGAGCCTATCTTGAAGGTTGTTTCTGTGATTGTGTTCCCAGTCTCAGCCATTGTCTTTTATTTATTTTAGAGAGAAAGAGAGTACACGAGTGAGTGGGTGGGGGGAGAGGGAGAGGGAGAGGGAGAGAAGGAATGTCCAGCAGACTCTGCACTGAGCATGGAGCCTGATGCGGGGCTCAATCTCACAACCCTGAGATCATGACCTGAGCCGAAACCAAGAGTCGGACACCCAACCGACTGAGCCACCCAGGTGCCCCGCATCCATTGTTATTAGATGGACAGGGATCTTGTTTAGGCAGACAGGAAGAGATGCCAATGAAGGAGTGTGGTCAGCCTGGCATTTGGGGATGACCTTTCAAGTCTTGGAGAGACAACATTGGACTGAAGCAATCCAGACTCCTACGGACACTGGCCCCCAAAGAGCACTGTCCCCCCTGGGGACACTCTTCCCTTCTCAATGTGCCTGGCGAATACATTGAGCCCTGCCCACCACCGTCTCGGGAAGGGTGCTACTGGTTGGACGGTCCCTTCGCTTTCTCGGGCTGCCATAACAAATTACCACAAACTGGATGACTTACAAACAGACATTCTTCCTGTCGTGACGCTGGAGGCTGGAAGTCCGATACCGGAGTGCTGGCAGGGTCTTGCTTCCTCTGAAGTCTCTAGGGAAGAGTCCTTCTTAACTTCTGGTGGTTGCTGGCAGTTCTCGGTGTTCCTTTGCTGGTGGCTGCATCAATCCAGGCTTTGCCTCTGTCTTCCCAAGACCAACCCCCCTGTGTGTGTGTGTCTCTGTTTTCTCTTCTCTTCTAAGGATACCAGCATTGGATTAGGGCCCACCCTGCTCCAATACGACCTCACCTTAACTTTCATCTTAATTACAGCTGCAAAGACCCTACTTCCAAATAAGGTCACGTGAACAGGTATGGGGTGAGGACATTAGCATATCTTTGGGGGGATATAGTTCAACCCACAACCCCATAAGAAGCATCGATTTCCCTTATGAAATTCCCCATTGGCTCAAACCCATCTCTTGGAGTAATGCCAAGCTGTCCTACGACCACACCATTGTCATCAACCCCACAGATCAGGGATGTGCCCCTGGGCACAATGATGACAGTAACGCTCTCATGGATGAGGGCCTCCTTCATGCCGGGCACTGGGCTCTAGCGACAGTGAGCTGCTGAGACAGGAACCTTTATCCATATTGGATGCTGCAGAAACTGAGCAAGTCAAAGGCAAAAGCAGGTGCTTTGCCCAAGGCTACCTGGCCACTGAAGAGTATGGCTGCTGGCTCCTGAGCCACACCGCTCTCTGGGTCTGGTTTTGGGGCAGTGGAGGAACAGAGAGAGAGGGAAAGTGGGCATGAGAGTGTCTGGGCCATGTACAAAGGATCCCTTGCCTGGGTCCAGGGAAGAGCAAGGCTGGTGGCTCTTCACTCCCAGTTCTCTGAGTCCATCTTCGGCCCCAGACCCCAGATCTCCCAGTTGCACTGCCAAGGAAGGGAAGATGGCAGGAGGAAGAGAGTCTGCCTGATCACGCGGTGTCCCAGGATGATTACTCAGATGACCCACACTCCCGAGGACTTGCCTCATTGCCACGCATGGTGACCACTGTGATGGGCCCTCCAAACCTCCTCCAAGAGCGAAGGGCTCATTGTCCCCACGGCCAGCAGTGTTGCTCAGTTTCCCCTACAGTCCAAGCCTGCCTCCTTTCCAGCCCATCCTTCTCTGGTGATGGCCCCGAGGACACCCCTAATGAATGTCCTACAAGCTCATCTCCATCTGCCACACCACTCTCGATTGGAACCCTCCCATGGTCCACTCTCTCCCAGGGGTTAAAGGTTGAGAGCCAGGAAGCTATGAGCATCTCCTTGTTGACATTCTCCTGGGCTCACTTGGAAGAAGTTCATATTAAGAGCACCTTTGTTTGGAGTGCTGTTCACATGTCCTGCCCTGTAGAAAGCAGTGATTATATTTGTCCTCACTTTGTTCATGCTTTAGCAAGGGTTCTAGGCCAGAACCCACGGGTTCAATATGTGGCTAACAAGGCCCTGCTTACCACTTCTCCATACTTTTGACCGTTTCTGATGGACTCCAAGCTGGCTCACCCGGCTGAAAGGTCCCACCCTTTCACTCCACCCAGAGCCCCCCTGACTTTTTCCAGGCATTCCCAAAACACTCCCTCCAATGCTGAGGACTGATTAGCCTCTGCTAATCAAAGTGCCAAGCCACCTTCGACAAGGATTTATTTTCTAATTTATTTTTACTTAACAAATATGTACACAGTGTTTTGTATGACCCAAATGCTAGTCTACGTGTTTTTATTTTATTTTATTTTTTATTTTTTTATTGTTTTAAAGATTTTATTTATTTATTTGAGATAGAAAGAATGAGAGATAGAGAGCATGAGAGGGAGGAGGATCTCAGAGGGAGAAGCAGACTCCCCGTTGAGCAGGGAACCCGACGCGGGACTCAATCCTGGGACTCCAGGATCATGACCTGAGCCGAAGGCAGTAGCTCAACCAACTGAGCCACTCAGGTGCCCCAAGTCTACGTGTTTTTAAAATGTTAACTCATTATATGTCAATTATATCTCAATAAAAGATTAATGAAATTTCAAATTTAAAAATGTTAACTCATTGAATCCTTTAGCCTCATGAAGTAGGAACTGATGTTATCTAACTTTCTCAGATGAGGATAATGAGGCACAGAGAAGTCGAGGAACTGGCCCATGGACACACAGCTAGTGAACGACAGAGCTGGATTTGAACCCAGCCCTTTCGGCTCCAGAGTCAGCGTTCCCAGTCCCCACCGTATAAGGTGACTGAGGCTTCTTCATCTCTGCCCCTTCTCTCTCAGCCCACATCTAATGACCCACTCATCCTGCTGGTTCCACCTTCAAGGCAAATTTTTCCTTTTTTTAAAAATAGGCTCCACAGGGGAGCCTGCGTGGCTCAGTGGCTTAAGTGTCCAACTCTTGATCTCAGCTCAGGTCTTGATCTCAGGGTGGTGAGATAGAGCCCCAGGTTGGGCTCCATGCTGGGTGTGGAGCCTGCTTGGAATTCTGCTTCCCTGCTTCTCCCTCTGCCCCTCCCCCAGCCCTTTCCCTCTTAAAAAAAAAAAAAAAAAGTAGGCTCCATGCCCGAGGTGGGGCTTGAACTCAGCACCCTGAGACCAAGAGAAGCACGCTCTACTAACTGAGCCAGCCAGGTGCAGGCTCCACCTTTAAAATCCAGGCTGCACCTGCCACTTCTCACCCCCTCCATCCCTGCACGCTCTGGGCGGTGGTCTCTGTCCCCTCCCTCCTGGACGACAGCGGTCACTTCCTAACCGGTCCCCGCGCCTTCAACCCCTTCCCTGCCTCTGTCCCCCCAAGCTCTGTCACACGGCAGCTCACATGGCAGCCAGATGTCCTTTTAAAAATGGAAGTCTTGGAATAAAGTTCTGATTCACGCTACACTGTGGGAGAGCCTTGAAAACATTATGTCGAGTGAGAGAAGGCAGACACTAAAGGACAAATAGCATACGATCCCACTTCTGCGGAATAGCCAGAATAGATTAATTTGCAGACAGAAGTAGAATAGAGGTTACCAGGGGCTGGGATGGACACAGGAATAGGGGACTTGTCGCTTAATGGGTACAGAGCTTCTGTTTAGGGTGATGAAAAAGTTTTGGAAATGGAGAGTGGTGATAGTTGTATAATACCTGGAACGTGATGAATGTCACTGAATTGTATACATAAAGATGACTAAAGTGGCAAATTTTATGTTGTATCTTTTTTACCACGTTTAAAAAATTAATAGTGAACCAAATTAATAGCATACCAACGCTCTTTGAATTGTATACTTTATTTATTTATTTATTAAAGATTTATTTATTTATTTGAGAGAGAGAGAGAGAGAAACAGCATGAGGAGGGAGAGGGTCAGAGGGAGAAGCAGGCTCCCCAATGAGCTGGGTTTTTGTTTTTTTTTTAAGATTTTATTTATTTGACAGAGAGAGACACAGAGAGAGAGAGGGAACACAAGCAGGGGGAGTGGGAGAGGGAGAAGCAGGCTTCCCGCAGAGCAGGGAGCCTGACACGGGGCTCGATCCCAGGACCCTGGGATCACGACCCTAGCCGAAGGCAGACGCCTAAGGACTGAGCCACCCAGGTGCCCTGAATTGTATACTTTAAATAAGTGAATTGTATGGTACATGAATTATATCTCAATAAAGCTGTTTTTTTACATAAATGGATTACCTTACCTGGGATCAATGTCCTCTTGGGGTGACATCCTAACCTGACCAGGCCCTTGCCGATCTGCTGGCCCCAATGCCCATCTGACTTTCTCCCCTCATCCCTCAAATCACTTGGGCCACTTAGCCATTCCTCCAGTGTACCAAGGACACCTCCACCTCAGGGCCTTTGCACATGCTATAACCCCTACATGGAGCTCTTCCCTCAAGTATCTGCACTGTCCACTCCTACTTCCTTCAGCTCTCTCCCCAAATGCCATTTGAGACACCTTCCTTAACCAATAAAATAGCAGATACACAACCCCATCACTTTCTGTTCCTTATCTTGCTTTATTTTCTTCTTAGCACATCTCACCATCTGAATATTACAATTTTTTTTTAAATCCTCTGTCTCCTCCAACTGGGAGCTTAACACTGAGAGAGGAGGGACTTTGTTTTAGTTCTCAGCCCCTAAAATAACACCTGGTCATGGTAGGTGCTTAAGTAGTATTTGTTGTGACAATGAAGAGCTGCAAAGTATTCCAGTTAATGGGTGCTACATAATGTCTTTAACCAGTTTTTGCTACTGTTAACAATGCTGCGATGAATACCCTTGTATTTAGGTCTCGAGTACATGGTAGAGCAGGCCTATGGGACAAATTTTCACCAATGGAACTGATGCCTCAAAGGGCACGTGCATGTTTGGGCCTGATAGATATTGCGAGATGGCCCTCCAAAGAGGGCATCAACCATCCTTTGGTTGAGCATCCCAGTGAGATAGAGAAACTGAAGGGACCCCATGAAGGACTGCCTTTTTTGCTCCTTTTCCTGCTTCTATTCTTGCTCGGACCTTCACCTACACATGCCTTATAGAACAGATCATGTATGTCCTCCTTGTAAAGGTCAGGGAGTTAATTTCTTTGGAGTCTCCCAGCACAACAGATAACATCTAAGGTGTGACTGGGCAAGGTCCTCATGTAAGTTTTCCAAGACCACTGATTCACAAAGACCCCTACCTCCAGGGCAGAAGTGACTTAGAGAGGACACCTAAATACTCATCTTTGTTTTGACCAGTTCCTGGATGCCTGGGAAGACAGTCCTCGGTAAAAACCCCCAACCCCAAGCAAAGATGAGACTCTCTCCTTTCCTTTCCAGGTCTCCCTGTGCTCTCTCTACATCTTCAATAAACTCTGCTCTCACTTCCTCTCAGCTCATGTTTGATTTCTCTCCTGTGCACTTGGCTGGTACTGCGGGACCCCCTCTGGGTCCTCAGACCTGGCCACCCTGCATCACCACCAACCATGTAGACTTTCCCTACACCCTAAGCAATAATGTGCCACCTTCTATCTTTGCCAATCTGAGAGGTGGAAAATACTGTGTCCTTCTACTTTTAACCTGTGTTTCTCTTTCTGAGTGAGGTTGATCATGGTTTAAAGCCATTTGCTGGATCTATTGATTCAGGGCAATCCCAGCCAACAATTGTTCTAATTTATCCCCTATTCATGAACCTACCTGTTGTTCCAATAGCTCAAGTTTTAAAAATAAAACTCCAGGGGCGCCTGGGTGGTTCAGTCGTTAAGCATCTGCCTTTAGCTCAGGTCATGATCCCAGGACCCTGGGATCGAGCCCTGCATCGGGCTCCCTGCTCCACGGGGAGTCTGCTTCTCCCTCTCCCACTCCCCCTGCTTGTGCTTTCTCTCTCTCGCTGTATCTCTCTCTGTCAAATAAAGAAATAAAATCTTTAAAAAAATAAAACTCCAACATACAACTCATACAGCTTGGCACACTTGTCTGGTGATCTCTTTAGCTAAAAGTGGAATTACTGGTTCAAAGAGTATGCCCATTTACATTTTGGGTGGATACTAATAGTCTTCCAAAGACTGTTTCAGTTCATTTCCACCAAGAAAGCATGAGTGCATTACACTGCCTAGGTTATAATCATTTATGGTCCCACAACAGAGCATGAGAGGGCCTGGTTCCTGTACTCCTGATGCTTTGGATTTTCTTCAGCTTTTTTTTTTTTCCCAGAAGCATGACCTGATGTGCAATAAAGGATCCACTCTGCCCAAAAAGAAGCCTCACCTTTGCTCTTGCTCCCAGGAGATGATCTCTAAGCCCTTGGAATGTCCCGCCTTAGAATGTTTTTCTTTACCTGGGGGCCTTAGACCACACCAGAAAGTGTAACGATGTGATTTAGGCTTGACCACACGGTGTCAGTTCAACCTCCGGAGAGGCTGGAGACTAAAGGTCAGCCACATGGGGAGTCCACCATGTCTATGTGACGGAGCCCCAATAAAGCCTCTGGACCCCAAGGCTTGGAGGGGCTTCCCTGTATGTTATCACCTGTCGTTGCTAGGAGATGTTAGCACCGTCCTTGACTCCACTGGAAGGGGACAACTGCAGCTCCGCGTGTGGAATTCTCTGGGCCTCTGCCCCAGGAGCCTCTGCCCTTGGCTGACCTTAATATGTATCCTTTTGCTGTAATAAACCATAATCATGAGTGTAATGGCTTTGCTGAGTTCTCTGAGTCATTCTGGCAAATCAGTGAACTTGAAGTTAGCTTAAAGGTACCCTGAACTTGAACTTCTCCTTGCAAACTTTTGGTGGCCCACATAGGCCCCTGTGTCTGCTCTGTTCTGCCTGCCTTTGGGGCCCACTACTGGTTCCTGTCCTTTCCCAACTGTAGCAATCTGAGCTCCTGCTCTATCTCATGGGGCTCTCGGGGACCCTCTGGGACATGGCCAGGGTGCACCCTCCCCTGCTGGTTTGAGACTTAAAATTTTGACGCATTAAAGTGCTAAGCTGGCCAGGCCACTCTTTAAAGTTGTGGATGACTGAAAACAGGCCACACTTCCAAAAGGAGGAGAATGGCAAAATAAATTATGGTACATCTACCAGATGGGATGTTACGCATCTCTTAAAAATAACCACCACGAGGACTGCAGCAATATATAAAAAAATGCCCACAACATTTAAAGTCAAACAAGCAGAATCCAAAGCTTTATCTGTGCCGCCTGGAACTGGGTAAAAATGTGCCTGCAAGTGAACAGAACTGGATGGATCATGGAAAAGAGCAGAAGTTGGTGGGGATGGTTTTCCTTTGTTCTGTCCTTCGTTGGTGGTGGTGCAATTGATTCAATAGAGGGAATGAGTTCAGAGCCTCCCAAGGAGAGAGATGGGGTGCACTGAAGGGCTGTCGGGGAGGGGGCCTCGTGGCTCCTGCAATGCTCTGCACGTGAGCAGGCTGGGCGCCTTGCAGGGTCACGTCCAAGTGCTCCCGTGTCCCCCGAAGCTCACGGCTGACATCTGGACCCATGCTTCCCTCAGCGTGATACGTGTCCCCCCTAATTTCAACACAAGTGGCGTGTGTGTGTGTGTGTGTGTGTGTGTGTGTGTGCATGAGAGACGGTGGTGGGTTTTATTATGGTAAAATATGCCTAACATGAAATTTTCCATTGTAGCCATTTATTGAGTACAAGTCAGTGCATTAAGTACGTTCACATTGTTGGGCAACCATCACCACCATCCATCCAACAGAACTTTTTCATCTTCCCAAACTGAAACTCTGTCCCCATCAAACAACAACCCATCAGATCCATAGAGAGAGAAAGGAGGATGGTGAGTGCCAGGGGCTGGGGACAGGGGCTGAGATTCTCTCTCTCTTTCTGCCCCTGCTGCTCGTGCTTTCCCTCTCAAATAAATAAATCTTTTTTTAAAAAATCTACCTTCAACTCACTGATGAGTAAGGTAGAGTTAAAAGGAAAAGGACTGTGGATGGCCTGATCTTTCCCTCTCCTTCCACGCCATCATTTTCAAGGCAGGTGCGTGGCTAAGACAGGGAGGTCACACAGTAGGAAAGACGGGACAGGGTTCCTTGGATGTTCATGGTTCTTAAACCACCTTTGCCTTGCTTTCTGCATTTGAAGCAAGTTCTGGTCAGAATGGAAAGCGTGGTCTCTCTGGGCTATCAGCATCCCTATCTATCAAGCATTAGCTCTAACATGCTTATCTGATCCTAGCTTTGACACTCACTGAACTGCCACACACCATGGGTCCATCAGAGCATCAGGAACGTTCTTTAGCAAACTGGTGGCAAACAATCACAGACATTTATTTCAGGTATCTCTTTTGTTCGCATGCGTGTTCCGTTGCCCCATGAAACCTCACCCAACACACACGACTTCAAAGAGAAAATTATTAAGAGTTTTGAAATGGTGAGCGCTGAGCATTCAACCAAATGTGGGACTCCTCTGAGCATGGGGCCCTGCCCACTGCGCAGGTCGTGGTTGGTTTGTACCCCTCCTGGGAGCTTCCCCGGTGTATAATCTGAAATCAGCCCCTGTACTCGGAGGGGGAACCTGAAGAAAGAGGCAGGCTACTCCAGGGAGGTGGGTAACAGTTTTAATAAGCAAAGGGAACTTATATACGAGGTTTTCCCAGGCAGCAGCAAGACAAAATGGATCCTCGCACCACCTGCCAAATCTTAGAAGTTTATAAAGAGGCCCTAACTGTTTCAGTCACATATACCATGCAGGTGTTCTCAATGCACATCACTCTCTCAAGACTATGACCTCGGAGCAGCCTCTGGGAAAAGCAAAGGCAAGCGGAACCCACATTCCAAGGGTGGGGGAGGGATGAGGAGCCTCCTCCGAGTACCCGGTCCAGCCAGCTCATGGGTCAATCAACCGTCATGTTTTCTCGATGACATTCCTCAACAGTCACTCACCCACGAAGCCAACCCTGCTCTGTTGATTCTTCTTAGAATGGGCAGCTTACGAATGCAGCGAGGAAGGAGACTGTGTTGGGAGGGAGGCAACAAGGAGGCTGGCTGGTCAAGGGCATTTCTTGACCAGCCAGCCTCCTTGAACTATGACTGGTTCTTTGGCACTATGGCATATGAACACTTACAGAAAACCGATGGCACCCAGGGCAAGAGCCTATCTGCACTGGTCTGTGCGAAAGGAGAAACTGCAAAACATTTAAAAATGTCCATTGGGGATTCGATTCAAAGATCAGCCACCATGAGCAATGAATCACCTCTCACCGCCCGGAGGAGGAGACAAGAAGACATCATCCTGAAAAATTGAAAGGGTGACATCACTAAGTACCGGTGAAGATGTGGGGAAACAGGGACTCACCCCCTACTGGGGGGGTGTAGAAATTGCTTCATTCACTCCCAGAGCAACTGACAATCCCCGGGGGCTGGAGGATGCTCACACCTCACACCCCAGAACTTGTGTTTCTAGACATATTCCAGAGAGAGCCTGTTGCATGGGGGGCCAGGAACAAGGTGCAAAGATGTTCATTGCAGCATGGTCTGTAATAGCAAAAAAAATTAGAAACAATATAAATGACCATACTTTTTAAAAACCAAAATGGAATATTAAGATAAAGGACTTATTTAAGGCAGTTAAAATGAACATTTATCAAGAACAAATCTCAACAGCATGTTGGGTTAAAAAAGGAATTTAAAAACTCTGCAGTGTGAAAATGTACATTTGAAAACACAAAAACAATACTCTTTATTGTTCACGTCTACTTACCAAGGCAGTGGAAGTATGAAAGCACGGACAGGGAGGACAGAGGCCAACTTCAGGGTAAGGGTTGCATCCGGAGAGAATAAGATCCAGGAGGGATGCAAAGGGATCTCTTAAAATAAGAACTGGAAACATGCAAAGCAACAATGTTAACACATTAATTCTGGGAAAGGGGGTGCACGGGTGTTTATTTTACTCCCTCTAGTTTTCTGTACGTTTGAGCCATTCCATAATTTTTAAAAATTGGAAGAAGGGGGCGCCTGGGTGGTGCAGTCAGTTAGGCGTCCCACTCTTGGTTTCAGCTCAGGTCATGATCTCAGGGTCATGGGATTGAGCCCCAGGAGAGGCTCCGAGCTCAGCGGGGAGTCTGCTTGAGATTCTCTCTCTCTCTCCCTCTGCCCCTCCTCCCACCCCCCCTCCCCGCACTAAATCGATAAATCTTAAAAAAAAGAGAAAAGCAATGTTGAAAAGTTTCCCTTTTTGTTTTTCTCTCCTCCCCGGACTCACCTTTTAAGCTGAGGCCTGGGGTGAGGTGGGGTGACAGGATTGGGGACCATGGGGTGGGGAATGAAAACTGGCGAGTGGCAGAGAGGCGAGACCCGCCACCTCCTTTGCGGATCCGCTTTGGCTCCGCCCCCGCCCAGCTGTATCCATGGCAACCAGGGTCAACGCTCCCGGGACCAGCAGCCAAGCCGGGCTCCCGGGCGACACCTGGTGGTCTTTCTGGTGGCGCGCTCCGCGAGAGGTCTCCAGGTGTGAGTCAGAGGGGCCGCCTTGAGGGTCGCTCTTGAAAAATAAAGACCAGCGTTGTCCTGTTGCACTGGGTCCCTTGTAGCTGCCCTTAGGGCAGTGTTAATTCATTTCAGAAACATCTTTCATTAAAGTTCGGCTGCAGCCATTGACCACCAAGTGTTTGGGAGGGTGTCTTGGGTGACCAGCACTGCTCTGGGCATTTACAGGTATGTGTCTTCATGGGGACCCCCAGAGCTCGCGGTTACAAATTACTTAAAGACCCCTAAAACGTGCCAGTGTGGACTTCTAGATAACATACATCCATTCTTTTCTATACTTTTTTTTTTTTAATTTGCTTTACTCTAAAAGTAACATGAATTTGTAGGAAGCTTGGAAAATCATCTCACCACCCACACAGAACCAGAACTAACATTTGGGCTTTATCTCTAGTATCGCTCTGCTCCATTCATTTTTGAGGGGTTGGTTTCTTACAAAATTGGAAATTCCCAGGCTCAGAGTGATTTTCCGCCAGGACAGGTAGACACGGGTTACAAGCCCAGCTCCTCGGCTTACCTGTCACCTCAGGCAAATGAATGGACTCCTCTCTGTCTCAGTCTTCTGACCTGTAAAATGGGAATATGTTAACTGTACTTCATAGAGTCATTGGGAAATCTTCAATGATATCCTACAGATAGAACATCTAGCACAGTGCTGAATGCATAGTAAGCAATAGATCCTCAGCCATAGTGAAAATGACAGCAGAGCATCGCACGGTATAATTACAATATTCTGCAACCCACTTTGCTCGCTTAAACATAGCATACACATTTTCCTTACTCAAAGGAAAAACTTAGTTTTTTTCCTTTCTACGTGGGGGAAAAACCCATTCTTCTCTACTATGTCTTTCACCTGTGAATCTCCTTTACTGCTCACAGAAAACACCACACTGCTGATGATTCTGGTCACCAGATGTGTGGAGGTTTTTCCCACACCGAGCAACTCTCTGTGACACCAGCTGGGTATCCTCCAATTTAACTCAATCCTGGCACCACCTACCTGGAGATGGTGTTAGATCCCCCAGGGTTAAGGGCCCAACCCTTAAGTTAAAGCCACAAGACACCCTCTCTCCCCACTTCGGATGCTGGTCTCAAGTCCAGATTGTCTGTCCCTTGTGTTTCTGACCAGCTGGCTACCGACTGGAGGTTCCAACGACCCCCTCCTTGGGTTTGATGAATTTGCTCAGAGTTCAGGGAAACACTTACTTATGTTTACCAGTTTATTAAAGGATATGGGTATTATTATATTATTAAAGGCTATTAAAGGCAAGGTCTGGAAGCTTCTGTCCCCGTGGAGTTAGGGTGTGTCACCCTCCCAGGGGCCTGGAAGATCCCAAAGCCCATACTATTGGGATTTTTATGGAGGTTTCCTTATGCAGGCGTGATCAATTATTTTTTTAAAGATTTATTTATTTTAGAGAAAGAGAGACAGAGACCAGGGGGAGGCGCAGAAGGAGAGGGAGAGGGAATCTCAAGCAGCAGACTCCGTGCTGAGGCAGAGCCCCATACGGGGCACAATCTCACAACCCTGACCCATCTCATGACCTGAGCCCAAATCAAGAGTAGGATGCTCAACCGACTGCACCACCCAGGTGCCCCAGGCATGATCAATTATTAACTCCATTTCCTGCCCCTCTCCTCTCTCTGGAGAGGTGGGGGGGGGGGAGGGCTGAAAATTTCAAGCTTGTAATAATGGCTTGGTTTTGTCTGGTGACCAGCCCCCATCCAGGACCCCACCCAGGGTCACCTTATTAGAGCAAAAGTGCTCCTGTGCTCTTATCACTTAGAAATTTACAAGGGGGTGGGCGCCTGGGTGGCTCAGTTGGTTAAGCGACTGCCTTCGGCTCAGGTCATGATCCTGGAGTCCCGGGATCGAGTCCCGCATCGGGCTCCCTGCTCAGCAGGGAGTCTGCTTCTCCCTCTGACCCTCACCCCTCTCATGCTCTCTCTCTCATTCTCTCTTTCAAATAAATAAATAAAAGCGGGCGCCTGGGTGGCTCAGTTGGTTAAGCAACTGCCTTCGGCTCAGGTCATGATCCTGGAGTCCCGGGATCGAGTCCCACATTGGGCTCCCTGCTCGGCAGGGAGTCTGCTTCTCCCTCTGACCCTCCTCCCTCTCATGCTGTCTCTCATTCTCTCTCAAATAAATAAATAAAATCTTTAAAAAAAAAATAAATAAATAAATAAAATAAAAAAAAAAAAAGAAATTTACAAGGGGGGCACCTGGGTGGCTCATTCAGTTAAGTGTCTGCCTTCAGCTCAGGTCATGATCCCGGGGTTCTGGGATTGAGCCCGCATCGGGCTCCCTGCTCAGCGGGAAGCCTACTCCTCCCTCTGCCTCTACCTCTCACTCAGCCCCTTGCCCTGCTTGTGCTCTCTTGCTGTCTCTCTCAAATAAATAAACAATAAAATCTTAAAAATAAAAAAATAGAAATTTACAAGAGGTTTAGGAGCCCTGTGTCAGGGACATGGTCAAAGACAAATAATGGACCAGAGATGCTCTCAGTGTTCTCAGGAAATTAGAAGCTCTGTGCCAGGAATCGGGGGGCAGAGACCAATATGTATTTTCTATTCTCTCATTATGTGTGTGTGTGTGGGGGGGTGTGTGTGTGTGTGTAACCTCAAGTATTATCTAAGAATAGGATCCTTAACAATCACATGATGTTTCAACATACAAACGTATCCAATAACTTACTTAACCAATTCTCCACCTTTGGATTCAAGGAGTTCCTGATTTTTTTCCTTTTATAAACAATGCCACACAGAAGATTCCTTATTAGTTGCTTCCTCCACGGATGACTGATTTGCTTGTGTGTTCAGGAAGGCCTTCCCCTCCCCCAGGATGAAATAAACATTTTCCTAAGTGTGTTTAGTTCCTTTATGGCCCCCGATTTTTAATTCAATTCTTTAATCCATCCAGAATGTATTTTGATACCACAAAGTGAGAGCTAAGAAGTCTCATTTTGTTTTCATTCACAGTAACCTCACCAACTGCCCCAGCACCGTCGATCAGGGCATCCAGTATCTCCTCGCTGACTCATTGGACCCCCTTTATTAGATTCCAAACTCATCTCCGTCCTGGCTCTCTGGTGGGCTCGTTGCTCTGGCTCCTTCTAGCTCCTTGAGCTATTGGCCACGGGCATCCTTTTGTTGAGTCCCAGGGAAGCTCAAGCATTCAGCACAAGCCAGCAGTTTCAGACAGGAGGAGCCAAGCCTCCAGCTCTTCTCCAGCCCGTGTTGACTGTCTTTGCTATCTCTTCCCCACCATGAACAATCCTGTTACTGTCAAGCCCAAAACTCACCTCCTGTGTGCTCAGCCGCTTCCCTCCATGGTCATATCTATACTTGGAAATCTCTCAGCACTTCTGTATTCAGCCTCTTCATGCACGGCAGATTGTGTTTTCCAAAGATGGCCTCACCAATGTATTTATCCATCCTACGTACTCTTGTTAAAAAAGTTGACTGACTTGCCTCCCCCTGAGAGGTGGCGTCTGTGCTCTCCCGTGAATCTGGACCTTCTAGCTGCCCCACTCAATGGAGCATAGCCAGAGCGATGCTATGTGATCTCTGGGATAAGGTCGTAAAAAGATACAGCTTCTTCCTGGCTTGCTCGTGTGCATTCTCTCTCTCTCTCTTTCTCTCTCTTTCTCAGTGCTTGCCTTTGGAATCCAGCCACCATTTTTTGAGAAAGCCCAGGCCCCATGAAGGTGTTCTAGCTAAGATTTCAGGTGCTCCAGCCACTGTTAACTGCCCCACATGTGAGTGAATGACGCGATTGCAGCCTCAGGCTTTCAGCCTTCCAGAATTCTAGCTGAGGACTCAGACATTAAGAAGCAAAGATAAGATAACGGGGTAAGGGGAGGACAGGAAATTACTGTTTACGGGTACAAAGTTTCTGTTTGGGATGGTGAAAAAGTTCCGGAACTGGAGAGCGGTGATGGCCGCACATCATTGTGAAGGTGTTCGATGCCACTGAACAGTATACTTAAAACGGTTAAAATGATAAACATTACTTTATGTGTATTTTACCACAATAAAAAAAATATTAAAGAAAAGAAAATCCAGAAAACAAAGACAAGCCATCCCTACTTTTCCCTCTTGAAATTCCTGAGCCACAGAAATCAACCCCAAATCTAAGTTTTGAGGTAATTTTGTTAACGCAGCAATAGCTAACTAATACACATGTGCTCTCCTGCCTTGCAGGAAACCCTGGGGGGAAAAACATGTACCTTTTCAGAAATAAATGATAAACTTTCAGGGGTGCCTGGGTGACTCAGTTGGTTAAGTATCTGACTCTTGATTTTGGTTCAGGTCATGATCTCAGGGTCGTGAGATCAAGCCGCATGTTGGGCTCCTTGCTCAGCGTGGTCGGCTTGGGATTCTCTCTCTCCCTCTCCCTCTACCCCTCCCCCTGCTTGCTCTCTCTCTCTCTTAAAAGAAATAAAATCTTTTTTTTTTTAATGGTAAGTTTTCAGGGCAGAGCCTCTCCCCACAGCCCTAAAATACTACTCAGAGCACAGTAGGTGCTCAGAAAATGTTTATAGACTTGCACTGAATGCTCTAAGCTACAGATGTGATCTTCGAGTCTTCAACAGTGCTTAAGGTTACAACCGCTATCAGAGACATGACAAAGCTCAGCCTATTGAACTCACACTCACTGGACACCCTTGTTACCAGGCACATCATATCCATTACGGTGAAGTCCCCGGGTTCTGGAGGCGGGCAAACGCAGGTTCAAATCATACCACTATAGTTTCCAGCAGTGTGGTCTGGGGCAAGTTACTTGATCTCACTGGGGCTCCGTTTCCTGAACCATAACACGGGTACGACAGAACAACTTCAGAGAGATGTATGAGGATTAAACACCATAAAGTCACAATAAATCACGAGCAAACATTAGGCATGCATTTAGTGCTCGAGAAATGTTGGCTCTGTCTCATCTACTCCTCCTGTCAGTTCGGCAACACATATGCAGACTTACCTGCATTTTACTGATGAGGAAAGAAGCTCTGGAAAGTGAGGCCACCCGCCTAGGAAGGCAGGAGTGGCGACGGGATGGAGCCCGGGTTGCTCAGGCTGCCACGGCCACCACAGAAGGGAATTTTCTCATAGTTCAGGGGGTTAGAAGTCAAAGTTCAAGGTGTCAGCCGCTCTGGGTCCTTCTAGGCCTCTGTCCTCGACTTGCAGCTGCTGTCTTCTTCCTGTGTCCTCACGTGGGCCTCCCTCTGTGCGTGTCTCATCCCCTCTTCTTCTTCTTCTTCTTTTTTTTAAAGATTTTATTTATTTACTTGAGAGAGGGAGAGAGAGCATAAGCAGGGGGAGCAGGCAGAGGGAGAAGCAGGCTCCCTGTTGAGCAGGGAGCCCGATGCGGGGCTCGATCCCAGGACCCTGGGATCATGACCGGAGCCGAAGGCAGATGCTTAACCGACTGAGCCACCCAGGCGCCCCTCTTATCCCCTCTTCTTATAAGGACATGAATCATAATGGATTGGGACCCGCACATACGACCTTCTCTAACTTAATCACCTCTGTAAAGACCCTATCTCCCCAAACAGCCTCATTCTGAGGTAGTAGGTTTGGGGATTCCCCCACATGAATTTGGGGGGCGGGGAGGACACCGTTCAGCCCACGGCAGCTCCCTTCCTGTTCTTCTGAAACAAGTGGAGGGGAAGGTCTGTGCTGGGACCTCGGCCCCTGCATCTCCTGGGTTGAGGGCTGCGTGACGGGACCGGGAGGAGACACCCCGTCAGTGAGGTCCGTTCAGGGAGAGCGGCCCGTTCCACGGCAGGCGAGGCTGCCGGACTTCACAGCCACCCTCACAGCCTTGGCAGGACTGGAAAGTGCCAAACCGCGTGGAGCGATGAATTGTTCAGACAGGCCCAGGCGCCAGGGCTCACCTCCACACAGAGACCCAGGAGAAGGGAAAAACTATCTGTTGGCTAAATGGAAAAGAACAAACCTTCCATGAACAACTCCCTGGGGGTTGAGGGCTGAGAAGAGGTGGGGAGGTGGCTAGTCAGTAAAAATTTCCATCTGTGGCGGTTGTCAAAATCCGCCGGGATATCCTGGTGGGAGGAGGCAGACAATCCGTAAACAGTAACAAGCAAGATGGTTTCAAATGAGGACAGTGGGCCGTGAAGAAGGTGAAACCGTGTGAAGTGATAAGGGGGGTGATGGGAGGTCCCCCTTTACAAAGGATGATGGGGACGGTCTCTTTGAGGAAGTGGCATTTGAGCAGAAGCCTGAAAGACAAGAAGGGTTGGGTTATGGAAAGATCTAGAGCCGGGTTTCTCCATCTCGGCACTGTGGGCATTTGGGGCGGGATAAATCTTTGCTGTAGGGGGCCGCCTTGTGCGGGGTGGGGGGGGTAATGAGCAGCCTCCTTGGCCTCTACTCACTAGATGCCGGTAGCATTTCCTCATGCACCAACCTCCCAAGCTGTGAAAACCAAAAACATCTCTAGACACCCCCGAGAGTCCCCTGGGAGGCAGAGTCACCCCGTGGAGAGCCGCTGATCCAGAAGAAGGGCGTTTCAGGGAGAAGGAATGATCAACATGAAGGTGCTGAGGTGGGGACAGGCTCAGGCAGGTTTCCTGGGCACAGAAGTTCCCAGAAATGAAAGTTTTCAAGGATGTGACGGTTCATGGGTGGAGTCCAGGGAGGGAGGAGGGTGGGGAGGTAGGTAGGGGCCGGACCCCTGGGAGCCTGAGGCTGGGGGAAGGGGGGAGGAACTCCATGTGACCTGAAACTTCCCCCCAGCTGCTGGGGTAGGCAGTGGGGGCGCAGATCAGGACAGGATGACAAATGTGCCGTTTCCTGCCGCTGCTGGAACAAACTATGAACTTGGTGGCTCGAAACAGCAGGAATCTATTCCCTTATTCTGGGGGCCAGAAGTCCAAAATCAGAAGGTTCTAGGGGAAGACGCTTCCTTGCACCCTCCAGCTTCTGGTGGACCCAGGTGTCCCTCAGCTTTCCATTGTCTGCCTCTGTCTTTATGTGGCTCTACCCTGTGTCTCTCTCTTATTTTATTTTAAAGATTTTTATATATTTATTTGGTGGGGGTGGGAGGGGGAAGCAGACTCCCCACTGAGCAGGGAGCCCGATGCGGGACTCGATCCCAGGACCCTGGGATCTGACCTGAGCCGAAGGCAGACGCTTAACCGACAGAGCCACCCAGGCATCCTTTCTCTACTCTTCTTATAAGGTCATCTGTCATTGGATTTAAGTCCTGCCCTCAATCCCGGAAGATTTCAGCATGAGATCCTTAACTAAATGACGTTTGCAAAGACCCTATTTCCAAATAAGGTCAGAGTCTGAGGTTCTGGGTGGATGTGAATTTTGGGGGACACCGCGGAGCTCACCACAGCCAGCAAGGAGGAGGCAGAGTGGGCTGTGGCCATCTCCAGGCAAGGACCGGTGGGGCCTGGACCACGGGGGCTCCAAGGAGATGGAATTTCGGGGATGGGCCGGTGGCTCACATAGCGGTCATCCCCACAATCTGACCCGCTGTGCCCATGTTTGGCATATAGGTCCCAGGGCTGGTCCCCCAACAGCTCCCCACTGCAGGAAGGAGTCAGGCCAGACAGGGCCAGCATCTAGCCTTCCCCAGCGCTGTGACCACCCTTCTCCCCTTTCGGATGTCTGGCGCTGGTTCGGGGGCTCCCCTCCACTCCTCCATCCTGCTGGGATTCTCCTGCGCTCAGAAGTTTCTGAGAAAGCACCATTTAGTCTCTGGCTCTTGCCTTCCTCCTAAAGCTCTCACACGTGAACATTTTCCTCCAAGAACAGAGATTAGCAGCCTTTATCTCTGGGCCAAGGGCAAAATAGGAGAATGTCCCTGGCTTTCCTCTGCGGGCGGGCCTCATCAGCACAGGGTTGGGCTTGTTTTTCAGGTTTCAGTCAATGGAGCACTTTTGTTCTCTGCAGAAACATAACGAAGCGCTTGGGTCCCCCGTCCTATTGCGGGGGTATTGGGCGTTGCGGGACCCATAGGCCCAGGTGTTCTTGGCGTGCCCCTCCCCACACACCCTGGGAGTGGGGCCTCAGGAAGTTTCCACCAACAGGAAGTCTAGCTCCCACCCTCTCAGGGTGGTAATTAGGGCTTGCAGTGGGCGGGGGCCACGCGGACAGGCCTGGGGGTGAAGATGTGGGAGTCAAGATAGGGCTGGAGAAGGGATTGGACAGGGGTAGGAGGAGGGCCTTGTTCCCCATGGCACCCTGGAATGGCCGTGTTTGTGAGAAATCAATCACGTTGCTGTGAACAGTTCAGTGGCCTTTACATTCACGGTGTCCTGCTACGACCACTTCTGTCTACTTTCAAACGTTTCCATTATCCCAAAGGAGACCCCATACCCATTAAGCAGTCCCTCCCTGCTCCCCTCCCCCAGCCCCTGGTTTGCACCAGTTGGCCCGCGTGTTTTGAAGGATGTTCCTTCCTCCTCTGCCTCTTGCTGGCTCACATGAAAACTAAGAGCTAAGAAAGAGTAATCCCAGCCTCTGGCCATTGCTTCGGGGGGCGCCATGGGCCCCGCATATATGACCCAGATTAGATCATTTTTTAACACTTGTCTATCAGACCCGATTGTGTTCAGGAGTACCTGCAAAAATGATTATTGCCTAGATTTGCTCTTCAGTTTTAAAACAATGAAAACTTTAGGAAAGAAGACTACATTTTTATTTTTATTTTATTTTATTTATTTTTATTTTTATTTTTTTTTAAAGATTTTATTTATTTATTTGAGACAGAGAGAGCACATGAGAGGGGGGGAGGGTCAGAGGGAGAAGCAGGCTCCCTGCCGAGCAGGGAGCCCGATGCGGGACTCCATCCAGGGACTCCAGGATCATGACCTGAGCCGAAGGCAGTCGCTTAACCAACTGAGCCACCCAGGCGCCCTACATTTTTATTTTTAAAGATATTACTTAAATTCAGTAGACTGTTGCCCATGGGAATTAAAAGTTATACTTAATCAAACCATCACACCTTGCTGGTTGTGCTTCCTTCCACTGTTTTAAATCTTAAACCCAGATGAAACCTCCCCAAGGGGTCATAGGAAAGGACAGAACCCAAGAAACTCAAGTTCAGATCTCGTCTTTATAGTCTTGGGAGCCTGCAGTAAACCGCGCCCAAAGTCAGTTCCAACAACACGGAGCCATTAACGAGGTGGGTCCGTGCATGACGGGGCCTGGATGCCCAACTGGGAGCTCTCTGAATTAAACTGCCGTGTTGAATGCAATGCCTATTAAAGCTTGAGAAATAAAAATGTGCGCATTTGAATTTGCATGTATATGACTAAAAGCCAACACTAATTGTAACTATGGTATAAAACTTAAAACCACGGTACCTTTTTCCCCCGCAGAGGAGTATTTTATCATTGGTGTTTAGAATTACTGACCCTGAATGATAATAAAAAGCATGCAGATGTCGGGCTGAGTTTACTATTTTTAGATCCTCTACAGAAAATGCACCTCCTTATTACCTGTACTTGGGGAGTTCTGCTCCCCCTGCCTGGCCCACTGGGTGGGGGCTTCTGGGAGAAAGACTCCCAGAAGCAGCCAACCCAGCCCCTCACTGGTCACGGGGAGGAAGCCCACAGCCCTGCTTGTTGGTTGTCTTCATGTATATCGAGGGGAGCCTACACTACACAAGGGAGAGAGAAGAGATAGAAAGAAATGCTAAGTCCTCAAATCAAACCAATACTGAAGCAGGTATGAATCACCCCTGAATATAACTATGGACCAACAATGTCCAGATCATACAGTAAAATAGAACTCTGACCCACACCCATCCCCTGTAGCATTAGGACTTGATCCATAACTACCAGCTTCCCTATTTCCCCTTTTCAGCTCAGGACCAACCAGAGAAGCCAGATGTGCTCCCCTAACCAATCCCACAGGATGCCCACTTCTAGTCAACCAGCCTCCGCCAAACACCAGTGATGGTAGCTCATTCCCTTGCGATGGTGAGTGGTGAACAAAGATCCTCTATTTATTGTCACTTGCGTGGTCTTCACGTGGTCCCACAGAGCTGACCCAAGTGTGTTTTATATTACTTATATCTTAACTGAAACAACTCCCCTCAGCCTCCCCCACGACAAAGGAGGGATAATGATGTCCACTTCACAGGCCGGTCCCCAGAGGCCTTCGTACCTGGCATAGCAGGATGATTTCCATTGGAAGGAAATGAAAACCTGAACCCAAGTTGGGCTGAACCATAAGGACATTTGTTCTCTCACATAACAAGGCATCTGGAGGGATGGGTGGGTTGGCTGGGCCTCCGGGGGCCTCAGGAAGCCTCCCCGAGTGGTTTCAAGATGGCTGATGCTATTTACACTTACACATCCAGACACGTAACTTCCAGGGGTAGTCTGTTTTCTCTTCTGAGTGTCCCTTCGGAGCGAGATACCTCACTGAACAGGATTATGCCACACGGTCACTCGTGAGCCATGCAAAGACTGAGGGGCTAGAATTAGTATAACGAGGACACCAATCAGGATCCAGCCATAGAGTTGCGACTGGGGTTGGGTTCCCCTCCCCAGGGGAGGAGGAGGGTGGGGAAGGATGTCGAGGAGTACCTGTCCCACCTGGGCAGTGTTTATTTCAGATCCTCAATAAAAGAAGGCACCGCACCCCAGCCATCCTTGGATGGGCCCCCATTGGCTGTGGACAGCGATGCTCCCCCCATGGGCCTGGTCTCTTCCTCGGGTCATTGATCACAGGCAAGAGCCTCACCCAACTCCTCACTGGCCTGGCCTCCCTTCGGAAAGGACAGTCACTGGGAAGGCAGGATGCAACATCTGGGGGTCCCCAAGAACACCCTCAGGTTTGGTAATTTGCCAGGACTCACAGACTCACTGGGAGCCGCTGTACTCTCGATGATTCTGATTTTATTTTGTTATTTTGTATTTTATTTGATTACAGTGAAGGATACAGATTGCAAGGGAAGAGCTTCAGAAGGCAGACTTCAGGAAGGTTCCACAGGCAGAACTTTCTGCTGGCCCCCACCAGGGGATGCGCAGGAGGTGTTAATATCTCCCAGCTATGACCTGTGACATCGCGAGCGGAGTATCACCAACCAGGAAGCCCCCCAAGTCTTGGTGTTCAGAGTTTTTATTGGGGCTCCATCACATAGACATGGTTGACTCCCCATAGGGCTGACCTCAGTTGCCACAGCCCCACCAGAAGTCAAACAGGTGCTGCGTGGCCCCAAGCCTCCACCATAAATCACATTGTTAGCTGTCTGGCAGGACCCAAGGCCCCCAGGGAAACAGACACTCTTATCAGACAGGAGGACATTCCAAGGCTTAGAGATAACCTCCCAGGAGCGGAAGGCAAAGGCCAGACCCCTCTTTGGGTCATGTCAGGACTTCACTAGCACAGACTAGTTAGCCAAGAGTTCGGGTTGGAGGCTCTGAGCTCACTACCACTTTCAGGCCAGCCAAGAAGGGGCAAGGGAAGGCCGGTCCGAAAAGCCCAAAGTGAATCCCCCAGAACATCTAGGGGACTGACTGGCGGGGGCCACGTTCATGGTCCTCTTACCATCCTTCCTTGAGCTAGGCCATCAGGGACTTCCTGGGCCTCTTGATTATGGGGACAGTCCCAGGGAAGAGTGGCTAATGGTTCATTAAGAAATTGAGGGGTGGGCGCCTGGGTGGCTCAGTTGGTTAAGCGACTGCCTTCGGCTCAGGTCATGATCCTGGAGTCCCTGGATCGAGTCCCGCATCGGGCTCCCTGCTCAGCAGGGAGTCTGCTTCTCCCTCTGACCCTCCCCCCTCTCATGTACTCGCTCTCTCTCATTCTCTCTCTCTCAAATAAATAAATAAAAAATCTTTAAAAAAAAAAAAAAGAAATTGAGGGGTAAGGAGGATCTGGTCTCCGGATCCAGCTGTTCTTACAGAACGGCCAGTGCTGGACTGGCTGTTGGCATCCCTCCCCGGTTAATTGTGGGTCTTGTCTCCAAGGGGTGGGAGTTCATTTTTGCTGTAATTAGGTGAAAATGCTAGTGCAATCACGTCAGTAATTGCCGCGTTCGCACCAAAAGGCAGGGCTAAGCGGCCAGCCCCAGGGGACTCAAGCCCATGGCCCTGCCGGCTCCTCTTTGGAGGGAAGCCACCGCCTCTGCGTTTGTCACCTGTCTGGTGCTCTGTAGTCGTATCCGAGGCTCTGGATGTCTGGGTGTTGAAACACGGGCACCCAGAGTTCCAGCAATTGTGGTTCTCACCAATTCCCTGTTCACAGATGAGGAAGCTGAGGGTCTCAGAAGTCAAGGGGACGGACCCAATTATCACAAAGCCGGAGGGGGCAGAGCTGGGTCTGCACTGAACGAATTTTGGGGCAGTTGAAATTCTCCCAAACCCAGGTTTTAATCACCAGCATTTCTTGCATGATAGATGCATAATGATGTCTTCACTGAAACTTTGAGGTAGAAAACCATGCACCCAAGGGGAGGGCTCTGCAGGCCGGCCAAAGAATTTTCTTAAAACCTGTGAGCCATTCACGTGCCTCAAAACTGTGTGTTGTAAATATGGATAGAAAATACGAGGTCTACGTAGTAAAGCCAACAGATCAGGAGAGGACTGTCATGGTAAAAATAGTGTGTTACCTACGTGCACGCCACACAGGGCCGCACGAGGAAGCACTGGGGCCAGTCAGGGGACAGAGGGAGCAAGGGGGAGACATGGGCAAGAGCCTTTATTGTGTGTGTGTGTTTTTTTTAAATTTTATTTATTTATTTGAGAGAGAGCGAGAGAGAGAGAGCACAAGCAGGGGGAGCAGCAGAGGGAGAGGGAGAAGCAGGCTTCTCGCTGAGCAGGGAGCCCGACGTGGGGCTCGATCCCAGGACCCTGGGATCATGACCTGAGCTGAAGGCAGACGCTTAATGACTGAGCCACCCAGACACCCTTTATTGTGGATTTTGTGGGAAGGAATGGGCAAGGCAGGGAAAGCACGGTAAGCAGACTACGCAGGTTTAGGACTGGCTAGTTTGAATAATTCCAGTGGGCTCTGGGGCATACAGGCTGTCCCTAGTTGGCTGGTCCCTGGCCCTGGGGGATTAGGGCGCAGGGATGGTGGCCCAGAGTGTGAGAGCCCCATAGAGGAGGAGGTTGGAGTATGGGCTCTGGAGTGGTTGGTTAGCGTTCGAAAGGTGTGCTCAGAGGTGAGGGGTGTGTTACGGCTAGGGATTAGCTAGCCCTGGGACCGGCAGTCCCTCCAGGGTCAGCAAGGCCCCAGATATGAAAGGGTCAGAACACAGAAAATAAAAGACATGGTTGATGCACCATGCAAGAGTTTTGATCACAAGTACACTCTGGACCATGAGAGATGAGCGGGATTGCATCAGGCTGAGAAGGGGAGCAGGAAAGCATTTGTAAGCAGAAGAACCAGTGTGAACAGAGGTAAGGAGGCGGGAAGGGGCAGGCACACGTGCCATGGTGTTCTAGAAAGACCTGGAAGGTCAGATGGTCCTGAGCTCCACGTCTTTCTTTTCATGCCAACCCTTCTGCTTCTTATCAGTTTCCCCATCATGGAGAACTGTACCCCACAACATCTCTCACACCTGCACCTTTCCACCCCCACTGCTGCTCAGCCAAGTCTAGGCCACTGCAGCTCCCCCTGGTCTCCAGGAGCCTCCTAGCTGGTTTCCCTTCCTCTGCTCACCCACCCTCCTGCCATCTTCATGAGATGTCAGTCTGACCACGTTATTTCTCTGTCAAAACCTTTGGTGCTGGGGCCCCCGGCTGGCTCGGTCAGTAGAGCGCGCAACTCTCGATCTTAGGGTCACGTTGGGCATGGAGCCTACTTAAAAGAATAAAATAAGGGGCACCTGGGTGGCTCAGTCGTTGAATGTCTGCCTTCGGCTCAGGTCATGATCCCAGGGTCCTGGGATCGAGCCCCGTATCGGGCTCCCTGCTCAGCGGGAAGCCTGCTTCTCCCTCTGCCTGCTGCATCCCCTGCTTGTGCTCTCTCTCTCTCTCTGACAAAAAAAAAAAAGTGAAATGTCCCCAGCAAAAAGTTCAATGAAAAAAACCCTTCAGGGGTCCTTAACAGCGACTGGACAGAGTCCAAAGCCTGGACCTGGCTTTCCCTAACGTCATGCCCCAGACCCTGCTCTCCTCTCTGGTCCCCACCCGCCCTCTCTGGGTACCAACACGTGCCCTCGAGCACCCCCCCCCCCACTAGCCTCTAACCCCTACCACCTGTGCTGCCTCTTTTAAGAGAACGTGGCTCTGTCCTCAGGACACAGCCCAGAATCAAACTCATCCTCTTTGCCTGATCACCACCCCCCCCCCCCCGGCTGGTTGGTACCTCCTATCCAGCCTGAATCGTACTGTATTTCTAACACCTGTTTCCTTCTCTCTCTTATTCATTAATTCGTTTATTCAATCAGTCAATCAACCTTTGTTGCCCATGTACCATGAGCATTGAATCCAGCCACTGGGGGTGCGGAGGGGATTGCGTCTGCTGAACCCAGCCGAGGCCTGCCGTCACAGCCTGGGTGACGGAATAACAGGACTGAGACCGGGAATGTGCGAGCCATTGGAGGGAAAGTCGTCTCTTTAAATGTCCCTGATCAGGGTCTTTGCTCCGTCCTTCCATGCAGCTCTGGTGGAGAATCAGAAGCCCCAAGGGGCAGCCAATCTTGAAGCAATAAAGGAGGATCCTGCAGACTCCACAGCGGACTCTCTCCACGTGGGACATAAAACCCCTGAATACCGCCTGCCTCGGATGCTTTATGATCCCAGACCTAATCTTTTCAAAAAACTACAAACTCAGGTGAAGTCCAGGGGGACAAACCCTACGTAACATTAAACCCCACAATCTGGGCGCCTGGGTGGCTCAGTCATTAAGTGTCTGCCTTTGGCTCAGGTCATGATCCCAGGGTCCTGGGATCGAGCCCCGCATCGGGCTCCCTGCTCCGCGGGAAGCCTGCTTCTCCCTCTCCCACTCCTCCTACTTGTGTTCCCTCTCTCACTATGTCTCTCTCTGTCAAATAAATAAATAAAATCTTTAAAAATAAATAAATAAATAAACCCCACAATCTCTTCGAATGATCTTTCCATCTTTCTTGGGGCCTTGGGTTTGTATACAGTTGTCGTTAGTAGGTACAGATTTTTTTCTTTCTTTTTCTTAGCCAGATTTTTACTGCAATCGGTGTGGCATAGCGGGTTAATAAAGGCTGTGGAACCCGACTGCTGGAATGTGCATCCCAACCCCTTGCTTGCTGTGTGGCCTAGGGCAAATGGCTTAATTTCTCTGTGCCTCTGTTTCCTGATCTGCAAAATCAGGGTAGGAATAGTACCTATCTTGCTGGGTTGATGTGGTGGATTAAATGAGTTAATACATGTAGACCAGGGGCTGGGCCATGGTGAAAGCGTCTATGCAGCTGCACAAGCCAGAAACTCAGGGGCTACCCTGTGTATCTCCCTTTTGCTACCTTCCATCCCATGTCCAACCATGTTCTGTGGGTTGTACCTGGGGGTGGGGTGTCTTCCTCCAATCCTCTCATTTCTCCTTCTCTCTACCCTCACCGCCTCAGTCCATCACATCCCGCCTGAGGGACTACAGTGCTCTTCCTCCCAGCTCTTTACTCTGCCCACATATCTTTTCCAAATAGTGATTTCACTTCCTTTGGATAAATATCCAGAAGCAGAATTGCTGGGTCATATGGTCATCCTATTTTTTATTTTCCAAGGAGCCTCCATATTGTTTTCCACAGCGGCTACACCAATTTACATCCCAACAAAAGAGCACATGGGTCCCCTTTTCTCCAGGTGTCCATTGAATGATGAATGGATAAGCAAAATGTGGTCTATCCATACAATGGAATATTATTCAAGCTTAAAGAGGAAGGAGATTCTGGCACCTGCTCCAACATGGATGAACCTGGAGGACACCATGCTGAGTGAAGTAAGGCAACCACAAAAGGACAAATACTGTATGATTCCACCTATATATGACACAATTGTAGTCAGATTTGTAGAAATAGAGAATAGAATGGTGGTTGTGGGCAATGTGGGAAGGGGAATAGGGAGTTAGTATTTAATGGGTACAGAGTTTCAGTTTGGGAAGATGAAAAGGGTCTGGAGGTGGATCGTGGTGGTGGTTACACACCAATGTGAATATACTTACCGTACTGAACCATACAATTCAAAAGGATTAAAATGGCAACTTTTAGGGGCATCTGGGTGGCTCAGTGGGTTAAGCGCCTGACTCTTGATTTCAGCTCAGGTCATGATCTCACGGTCGTGAGATTGAGCCCCGAGTCGAGCTCCATACTCAGTGTGGAGTCTGCTTCAGATTCTCTCCCTCTCCCTCTGCCCCTCCCCCCACTTTGCCCTCTCTCTCTCTCAAATAAATAAATAAAATCTTTTTTTTTTTTTTAAGATTTTATTTATTTATTTGACAGAGAGAGACACAGCGAGAGAGGGAACACAAGCAGGGTGAGTGGGAGAGGGAGAGAAGCAGGCCTCCCGCGGAGCAGGGAGCCCGATGTGGGGCTCGATCCCAGGACCCTGGGATCATGACCTGAGCCGAAGGCAGACGCTTAACGACTGAGCCACCCAGGCGCCCCATAAATAAAATCTTTTTAAACAAGGACAACTTCTACGTTACGTGTATTTTACCACAATTGTAGAAAAATCAGTTCCTCAGTCCATCAGCTACATTTCCAATGCCCAACATGTGACCAGTGGCTACCATATTGGATTGCAAGGATATAGAATATTTCCATCATCTCAGGAAGTTCCATTGACGAGCTGTGAGGCCAGGATGTAGCTGGGTGTCATGGACCTCAGTGGTTCCTCTTTATTGATATCATCACCAGGAATGAGGCATGAGGAGAAAGGGAGTGGGCTGCAAACCTTCCCATGGAGCCTGGTGCTGAGTGCGTGGTGCACTCTGGGTTTTCCTATCGTCCTCCTGGATGCTTTGAGAGTGAGCTGGACTTGATCACATAAGCAGAGCCCTAAGCCCAGTGCTCACCTTTTAGCAGACAAAAGAGACACGTGATCTCACCCACCTTTAGAGAGATTATAGCAAGTGCAACTCCCTCCATATGGTTTCAACACAACTCTCCCTCATTTTTGAGTCTTCACACCCATGAAATTTGCCCTCGCTATGTACGCTGGGGTTCCTTAAGGACAGAAGGCTGCATCTCATCTATTTTTCTACATCTTGGAGCACCTATTACAATGCCTGGCACAGAGTAGCCATTTGATAAATTTTATTTTAAAAGTTTTAATTTTAAAAAATTGTCCATATGCCAGGGTTCTTGCCATAAGGGTTGAGATGGCTTACAAAAGGAAAATATTCAATAAAGTAATCACAACTTAGGTAGGAAGACAGAGCCAGGGCCAATAAAATAAAAAAGGAGTGACAACCAGGGACAAAAGAAGTCAAAAGGCATGTCAAAGACTGACAGAGTTGCTCTAGCTTCCTATTTGCTTCAGAGTTTCCTGGCAGGCAAAGTGAAAAGGGAGATAAGATCAGTTGTGTCCTTTTTATTGTCAGGGAAAGAAACACGTCTATGGCAGACATCTCTCCTTCGCCACTTCAGATACACTCTCAACCCTTCTCCACGCCATCCTCTGTCCCAAGAAGAGCTGTATAGACTATACTAACAGGTTCCTGTGCCCTTTAGCTTCTTGCTGGGTTTAACCCATGCAAAGCTCTGGCACGAGATAAGAGAAAGAGAGGGGAGTGAAGTTGGGTTATTTATCTCCCCCGCCACCCCCCAGTGCCTTATCCCTTCGAGGTCAAGTTGCCTTGGGCGGCTGTTCCCTCAACTGAAGGTCATCCTTCTGTACCTCTCTCTCCTCTCCTGGGTTCTGGCAACCCCTCCTTCCCCACTCCTTTCTGCCAGGGATGATAACAACTTGGCTACTGTTATCCACACCTTTGTAAATAGCTTCATTGTAAATAAACCCTCCTAAAATGATCCTATTTTGAGGGTGCCATCTGGATCCTGATGGGACCCCGACTGAAACAATATCCATTTCTCACGGGAAGCAAGCTCTTTTTGCCCTAAGTTTGAAAATATATGTCTCATGTGGAGTGCATTATAGGGGATAAGGACTGGGGGGTGGCAAACAATGACCCCACAGCAGAGGCAAACGTGGCAATGAGTTTCAATGAATTGTTTCCTTCATGAGAGCCAAGAACATCTCATTCATTCATCCAGCAAATAATTATTGAACTCCTACTATGTGCTCGGTACTGTTCTAGGTGGTGGGGATTACCCTAGTGAACAAAATGCAACACAGTGAAGACAGGTCTGTGAGAGGCTGAGCTACTGTGTCCCAGCATGTGCACTTTTGAGTGGTGGTTCTCAGATTTCAGCGTCCGATCCCCTGGAAGGCTGCTTTAGACGCAGATAGCTGGCTCCACCCCCAGTTTCTGTTTCAGGAGCTCCAGGCCTTTGGGACCTAAAAATGTACATTTCTAACACATTCCCAGGTAATGCTGATGCTTCTGGTCTGGGGATCACACTGACTTCTGATGCCTAAATCCCAAGAGTGGCACACAGAAACCCTCTTGAAATGAATAGATCCTGCAAGTCTTCTATCAGTAACACATCTTCTCCTTGACTTTTGTAGGCCATCTGGGGCTGTAGTCTCCAGCCAAGGCTCTGGTTGCTAAAAATCCCCACTCTTAGTTAACTGGACCTTGGTCATAAGAAGCCAGGAGATGTCCCTTTATGAAAACAAAGGCACCAACCAATTCCAGGACTCTGGGTAGCATGGAGTGTTGAAGGATAAGATCTAAACCTACTAAGTGTCTGAGTACCCTCTTCTGTATTCTCTCAGTACAGTGGGGACTGGCTTCCACAGTAAATGAAAGCTCCAATTCTTAGCTGGCCACACAGCCAGCTAGAAAAAAGGCTACATTTCCCAGCCTCCCTTGCAGCTAGGTAGGGCAATGTGTCTAAGTTCTGACTGATGAGTTTTTTTTTCTTAACTGGGGTATAATTCACATATCACAAAACTCACCCTTTTAAAGGGAACTTCAGTGAGTTTCAATATAATTCACAAAGTTGTGCAAGCATCATCACTGTAGAGTTCCATAAGGGCGAATGAGTTTTAAGATTCCAAGAACTTTCCTTAAAAGATAGCTGTTATAAAGTCTTTGCCCCTTCTTCTTCGTCCTTTCTTCCATTTTGCAATCTGGAGCACGAATATGGTGGCTGGAGTTCCAGCCGTCATCTTGGACTGTGAGGATGGGGCCACACCCTCGGGATGGCCGAGTGGGAAGCTAGATGGAGCCGGGACCCTGAAGTCTTTGTGCTGCCAGGACTGCTTACTTAGACTTTTAAATGAGAAAGGAATAAACTTTTGACTTACTTAAGGCTCTCTTATTTGGAGGTGGGAGGAGGAGACGATCACCAATATTCACAGCTGAACCTAATTCTAACTGGTAACCAGTAATCTGATAAATCAGTCTGGGTTCTTGGTTGCACCCACAGAAACAAACTCCAACTGGCTTGAGCACAAAAGGGATGCATTAAAGGATAGTGGGTAACTCAGGGTCTCCAGGAAGACTGAAGAACATGGATTGGAGTCTACACAGTCAGGGAGAAGCCCCGAGCACACTACAAGGCAGGTTTAATGGAGATACCACTGCTGGGAACAAAGGGCAACCCGTTTGATTCTCTGTCTAGGCGTTACATTCGGCCACTCTCCTTCAAAGTGGATATGCCTGGTATTCACTCTTGTTTCTAGCCTCTGGCTAGACGCCCGTGCATCTGAGCATCTGATTGGTGGAATATGGTCACGTGGCAGGGCCCCAGCTTCAAAGGAGGCTGGGAAAATGATCATCAGCCTCCCATAGCCATGCTGGGCATCTAGAAAGAATGATAAATGGCCACTACAACCATCTCTAGCATCTCCCACAGCTGTTGCAGTTGTTTAATGAACGGAGCCTCCGGTGTTTGTCCGTGTGAAGAAAATCTCTGATGGACACTGGCTTATCTCCAACAGCACCTTTTCATGCTTTATAATGCCTGTCACTGTGGGTGCAATGAGTCTGGATGTTGCCTCTTGAAATCCCCTGCTTGTCCTGAGGAGAAGCATATGCATACATAGTGAGCTTGTCATGGGGAGCAAGTAGTTCCTGACCCAGCAGAAAATTTCCCCTGCAACTCCTACCCCGGAGTTGTGGTTTCCTTTTTCTTTATCCCCCAACAGGACAAGGACCCAAGCTTCACGATCAGGACAGAGGAATTGTGTCTCTGCAAGATTTGGACTCAATGCAGATTCTTCACCCACAGAGAGAGAGCTTTGGGCTCCATGCTTCTCAAGACCCTTCCAGCTCAAACCCGTATTCTCAGGTTTGGTGCTGCTGCATTTTCTAGGCTTCCTGGGGTCCCTCCAGGAGGCCGGTGTTGCTGACACCAAGCATCAGGAGCCAGAGGACTTTTCCAATTGGCCTCATTTCTGTTTCTATTAAAATGTGTGCTTGCTTAGCAATTCCACTTCTGGATCTATACCCACAAGAATTGAAAGCAGGGACGTGAGCATATATCTGCACACCCAGGTTCCTAGTAGCATTATTCACAATAGCCGGAGGGTGGAAACCAAGCAGCCAAGTGTCCGTCAACAAATGAATGGATAAACAAGATATGGTCTATCCATACCATGGAATATTATTCAGCCTTAAAAAGGAAGGAAACTCGGACACATTATGCTAGATGAAAGAAGCCATTCACGAAAGGACAACTATTATATGATGCCACTCCTGTAAGGTACCTAGAGTAGTCAAATTCAGACAGAAAGGAAAATTGTGGTTGCCAAGGGCTGGGGGAGGGGAGATGAGGAGTTAGTCTTTAATGAGGATATAGTGTTTCAGTGTGGGAAGGTGAAAAGTTTCTGGAGATGGACGGTGGTGATGGTTACACAGCAATGTGGATGTACTTAACGCCACTGAGCTGTACACATAAAAATGGTTAAAGTGACACATTTTTATGTTATGTATATTTTACCATAATAATCATTTGAAAATGTCTGCTTGCTCAGAGCTCAGGGTCTTCAAGGATTCTCTTGGCTGGATCTGATTAGCAGGACTAAAGCCAAGTTACCTATGGTCCAAACATCCCATCAGCTCACTCGGTTTATTGATAATTGTAATCAATACAGAGAAAACAACCAGCCAGCCAGCCAGCCCTTCCCCATTCTTATATAAAGGAGCCGGCACACGCTGATGGCCTAGAGACCTGGACCCCCTGACTTGTGGGAAGGTGTAGACTCCACTTAGATATTCCAAAATTGAATAGGATGTCTTGTCCTCAAACAAGCCAGCTACGGGCTCCAGCTCCTTTCTGAGCACAGACACATACAGCCAGATTTGAATAAAGACACGACAAATCACATATCATCTCCATGCATCTATACCTTGCTCAGAAACAATGCAGAAGAGCACATGGAAAAGCTATCCACCGTCCCCAAACAGCAACAATCTTTCAAGTAAAATTTAAAGAAATACATGGAACATAGCCAACCGTCCCCACCAAAAATAAAACACTCAACTTCCTTCAGCCGATTCAATTATCTCTCTAAAAAAGGGCTTTTTTTAACACCTCCCAGCAGGCAGCAGATTCGGAATTGGTGGGGATAACAGTGCATAATCAAGCAACCAGAGCCCAAGGTGTAAAATAAAACACGGACTGGCTCGGCCAGGAGCAGCAGTGCCCTAGCACGGTGAATATAAATGTTTAGAAATGGATATTATCATTTTAGTGCCATCTGGAATATTTTCCGCGATGTAAAGCATATTAAAAAAAATTCTTCATGATGCTCTAATTGTGGCAACAATAATATGGGTGCTATGCTGGTGACACAGTCTCTGTCCTTGACACGACATTGCTCTGAGTTGTCTGCAAAATCTACCAGCTTAAAAACAAAAATAAACACACAAAGAAAAAAAATCTCCCCTTTCCCTATCAAATAATTCAGGCTCATTATAGAAAGGTGAGAAAATACAAAAAAGAAAAAAAGGAAGAAAGAAAGAGAAAGAAGAGAAGAAACATCCATAGTCCTACCATTCAGAGATAACCACGTTAGTATCCTAATGTTTTGGTGATTTCCTTCTACTCCTTTTGAATATGTATGAATACCAATTTGAATATGCATATGAATATGAGATCATGCTGTCTCCTTTTACGTAACATGGCAACGTGGCATTTTCCCTGGTTAACGTGGTCACTCCCAGGTCTGGTCACATTTGCATCATCCCCTTTCCTGCCTTTTAAGGCCTTTTGGCCTCTGTCTTCAGGCTGATTATCTCTCCTGCCTTGCGCTTCCCTTTCTCATCCAGCCTCGCTGCAGTAGAATCTCCCACTATTCAGGCCTCTCTGTTGGAGTTTCTACGCTCCAGGCCTGTGCCGGGCCATCAGGCTCTTCTGGCCACCCAGCAGCCAGCCCCGCTGGACCCTGGATCCCTGGCCAGACCTCTTTTGCCAGCCACAACTCTCTGCAGATAGCTGCCACTCACCACCAGCTTTCCCACCTAGCCTCCGTTTAAATGGCTCATGAGGCCCCATATCTTTTCCTGGAAATGCTTTTTTGAAGTATAAAGAAGTTTGCAATGGGTTTTCCCCGTAAGAATCATTAGCTTCCGTGGTTTATATTCCTTAGCCATCTCAATAAGAAGAAAGTCATAGACGGATGTCCTCAAAGGGATCTGGGGTGTGGTCAAGCAAGACCCCAGTAAACACGCCACAAATAGAGGAGGACCGAGTCCGTTCTTAGGGATGCCCAGAGATGAACCACACACCTGTGCCTGATGCCTCCCAGGGGCCAGAAAATCCCCATTCTCCAGCTGAAGAGCTGGTTGAGGTTTTTTTTGTCTGCTCAAGACCTAGCAGAGACCTGCCGCCGAGGTCCCCTCCGCCCCATCCTTCCTTGGGATCTCCACTAGCCCACTTGAGCTGGGTTGAGCGGTGCCTGTTCTCAGGCAGCAGGCCCTTCATGCGGAGAGGTGAGCGGGTGGGACAGGGCCAGTCTTCTCCAATAGGAAACAGGCATGAGGAAGGAGACTATGGCCATGGGCCCAAGTGAAATCCATGGTGACAAGTCAGCCTCCCTATGAGTCCTTTCATGCTGTTGCTGCTCAAATATTGTCCCACACCTTACCATCCTTGGGGAGAACAAAGATGCCCCCAATTCCCACATCTAGGAAATGGGCGCAGTTCCAACCCCAGAGGGGGAATAATGAGAAAACACTCTGTCCCTCGGGATGCAACACATGTCTGAGCATCCTGCACGGAGTCTGGAATTATGTGTGGCTTGTCCCTGAAAATGACACATGTGTCATCCTAAAAGAGCTGTGGGTCACGGTTGGAACCGGGTATGCAAGAACAGTGAAAAGGCCTATTTCTAATAAAACTCTGCAATTAAAAAAATAGCCACACCTCCCTCTGCTATTAAATAATAAATCCATTGAGCTTTAGAGAAGGAACCACACATTCTGGCTGAGCTTGTTGGCAGGTGGCAGAACCACCCTGACCGGCTTCAAGCACAAACAGGTGGGGCCAAGGGCGGGGCAGGAAGTCACCTGGGCCTCCCTGACTTGGGGCCCCAGCAACTGGGGTGGAGGGTGAGGGGGTGCCACTTGTGAGTCCAGCTTCCTGCTGGGCCCTGAGCCTGAAAAGGAGCCACGGGAAGAATCAGGCACCAACCACACACGGTGGCCTATGGTTTATTATCTAGGTGGTTTTGACCCTAGGTTCTGGGCAGCTGGGTTCTAGAGGACTCAGTTCCTTACGTGTTGTCTTTGGTGGGGGGGGGGGGCCCTGCTCCCATGCAGCATTTATTTCCCTGGCATTTGGGGGGCAGACAGAAAAAAAAAGCAAAATTCCTCCTTCTGGACACACTCCAGGCACCTCAGATGGGATAGGGTGGCATTGCGGGAGGAGCCTCCCCTAGGGTTCCCTCTGCCTCAGAGTTCCCAGGCCCTGCTTCCTGAACCTTCTTTGTGGCCCAGGGCCGAGGAAGGGCCAGAGGATGGTGTTGCACGGGCTGACTGGTCCAGGCAAGCCAACAGGCCTCTGCCTGGCCTGCCCAGCCACTCCGGACCCACGTGGGAGCTCTACCCTGCTGAAACTCCCCAGTGCCCGGGCTGGCCACCAGACACCTGCTGCCCGACCTGCCCCAGCTGGCCTGGCGGGAGCTGACGCAGGAAGCTACCCGTGTACGTCAGCCTCCATTTTATAGGCTTGGGGCAAGGGTCCCCTGACGGACAGGGAAACTGAGCCAGGCAGGGCTTCCCAAAGCAGTTTCGGCTCTCCTTGTCCGAGAACACCACCTCCCCAAGAGTATGGACCTCATTTTCTTGTTTATTCCTGTGCTTGGAACATGACCCAACACATCACAGTCACCTCTTATATTTGTCAAAATCATTGAGGAATTATCAGCAAGGAGCAGATGTGACCAGAACATGTGGCCTGCCCCAGAGAAGCTCGGGGTGCACACACACCAACCATTATGACACGGGTCAAGGTGCCCTGCCATAGCCGAGGGCTCTGGGAGGTGAGAGGAGAGGGCTGGGGAGGAATCAGGAGAGGGGGCTTGAGAATGGATGGAGGAGGTCGCATCAGGCAGCAAGAAGGAAGGGCCTTCTGGATAAAGGGAACAGATGTAAAGGTTCCAAGGTGAGAGGTTTGGTGTGAGGAGGGAGGCTGAGGGATGGCTCCTGGCCCAGGCCAGTGGGAGGCTTGGTGGACAAGGGCCCCACTGGGTACCTTTAAGGAGAAGAGTGACCCTTAGACATTTGTCTAGGAAGATGGCACTGGGCAAGGTGGAGGGTGGTGGGGGGAGTGGGGGGAGACTGGCAGTGACCCCAAGGGCAGCTGGAGAAGCCACGTGTTACAGCTCCGGAGAGCAGCCTGGGGACCCAGCTGGGCAGTGGTGGTCAGATGGGGGTAGAGTGGACGTGGGAGAGACATAGAGGGAGTCCACCGCAAACTCCGTGTCTGGTTGGGGGAGGGGAAGAAAGCGAGCCTGTGCCAGATTTCCCTGCAAAAGCTGCCAGCAGGAGCGGATGTGGCCACCGGGGCCCTGCCTCTGGCTGGCTCGCCCTGCAGACTGAGAGAGGGCATCTCGGACATGCTTGGGTCCCGGCATGCCATGCACGAACCCACAGCCACTCAGTGGCTGATGGAGATCCCACCAGTACCAGGTCTTCTCGCAGTGCGGACACAGCAGGGAACTCAACAGCCACGGTTCCCCTCCGGGGACTTCCATCCTGATGGGGGGTGACAGGTGATATACCGATAAGCATATACATGTGAAAGAGTCAGAGGGTGAACAGTGCTCTGAGGAGTAATGACCTTGAGTTGGGGGTCAGACAGTGACAGGGACGGGTGGCCAGGAGGCCCCTCTGAGGATATTTGGGAGCCAACAAGCAGAGATGTTGGGAAGGGGCATTCCAGCCTGACCCCGCCCTTTTCCTAAGGCAGTCCCACAATCCCCAGGGGCCCCACTGGACTCTTCCCTTTCCTCATCAAAACTTACCTGCCCTTCTACCAGTGAGTGTCCCCTCTGACGCACGGGAGATAAAACGTTAAAACCCACGCTCCTTCCTCCATCTGGAGCTCTATCTCCCTCGTCCTCTAATAAACTACCTTCTGTTCATCCTTGGGATTGCCAGTCAAGTATCACCTCCTCAGAGAAGCCTCCCTTGATTCCCAGGACTGGATCAGGCTGCCTTGCGTACCTATGCTTCACTACCTCTCCCTGGCCCCACACTGCACTGACCATGACTTGTGTGATCAGCTGTGCTATTTCTGTCCCCAGCAAAGCACAGGTGCCAAGGTGGAAGGCCAGCATTTGTCTCGTCCATCATGGTATCTCCAGTGCCCAGCACAGTGACTGACACAGAGGTGATGCTCCATGAGCACCTGAGGGCCTGGTTCGGGAGCAGCTTCCAAGGCATCAGCTGCATCCATAAGAAGGAGAGGCCAAGAGTCTTTGCAGAAGCTTTGAAGTAGCTGAGAGTTGGTTGCAAGGATCTTCTGATGCTCCTAGAGCCTGCACGGGACCAGGAAGTGACTGCAGAGCAGTGAACAGTCACAGAGGCGCTGGGTCTGGGCTCCGGACTTGGACTCGGGACATAGGCAGCCACCAAGGGGACTGTGCAGTGGGAGGTCACCAGGCCCGGCCTGGAAGCTGCCAGCACCAGCAAGGACCTGGAAGGACACTCAGGCTGTGACTGCTGGGGACCCAGAGGCCATGTCTGGCCCCTGGTCTTCATTGTGGGAGGTGACCTTCCTCCCACCAAGATTCATATTATGGCACTTTCTTATTCCTCAACATGGGAAGAAGAGATTCAGCTGCTGGGCATGCTAAAGAGAGAAAAATGCAAATGCTCATCCCAGGAGGAGATACTGTCTTTCTCATTGGACAGATTTGTTTTTTTTTAAGCAACTGCACCTCCGACTCTTTCCCCACCCCCGTTTCTTTCCCCACCAGGGTCTCTCACCCAGGAGGCACACCTGGGTAATTTGGCCCACACCTGGTATTCCGAAAAGGCCTCCAATGTAGGCTCTTGACATTATTTGGTTTTGATTTTGAGGCTTAGCTAGGACTCTGGAGCCAGGCTGCCTGGGTTAGGATCCTGCCTCTGCTACATGGCCTTGGCCAAAGTACTTGACTTCTCTTGTTTTTCAGGTTCCTCATCTGTAAAATGGGAATAATAGTTTACTCCAGCCACAGAAAGCCACAGATTGTATGATTCTTTTTAAAGGAAATGTCCAGGGGCACCTGGGTGGCTCAGTCTGTTAAGTGTCTGACTCTGGATTTCAGCTCAGGTTGTGATCTCAGGGTCATGATATTAAGCCCCATGTTGGGCTCCACACTTAGCGTGGAGTCTGCTTGGGATTCTCCCTCCCTCTGCCCCCCCCCCAAAATAAAGAAAAATAAAATAAAATAAGATAAATAAAATAAAATAAAATAAAATAAAATAAAATAAAATAAAATAAAAAAGGAAGTGTCCAGATTAGGCAAATCCATAGAGACAAAAAGGAGATTAGTGGTTGCCAGGGGCTGGAGGAGGGGAAAGATGGGGAGTGACTGCTAATGCGTACAGAGTTTCTTTGAGGGATGCTGAAAATATTCTAAAATTTGATAAAGTTAAAGCCTTATTACTTATAAAGTGCTTAGAGCAGTTCCTGACACATAAAAAGTGATCTGTAACTCGTTGTTAAATAAAACTCACCTCCAAATAAAGACATATACACTGATGAGCTTGGCAAAAATATTCATAATATGATTTTAAAGTGATATCCCATTCCTGAAGCTCACGGTCTACTGTGTACTTTTTATAAATCCTGTAATTATCTTGCAGATAGCATTGTCATATTACATTATGCATTATGTATATTAGAAGGGTTAATTTGTTAGATGTAAACTTTAGCATATATTTGAGCATTTCCTCAGTATTTCTTTTTTTTTTTTAAAGATTTTATTTATTTATTTGACAGAGAGAGAGAGAGAGACAGCGAGAGAGGGAACACAAGCAGGGGGAGTGGGAGAGGGAGAAGCAGGCTTCCCACAGAGCAGGGAGCCTGATGCAGGGCTCGATCCTGGGACTCCAGGATCATGACCTGAGCCGAAGGCAGACGCTCAACCGACTGAGCCACCCAGGCGCCCCTCCCTCAGCATTTCTTACATTGACTGATTGATTGATTGATTTTTACAATATTGGGTGCACCTCCCTAAAATGCGAGGTGGCTCAGGGCTCTGAAAGGCAAACATAACTGATGAGCGGTCCTTGACTCAGACAGCTTTAGTCAGAGGATCTAGAAGGCAATGAAAGGTGAGGACTTCACACAAAGGCATTCACAAGGACAGTCAGAGATGAGGTATGTGGCCTTTGTTGATCACAGAGAACTAGGGAGAGCCCAACCCACAATCTGCATGGTCTCCTTATTTGCCTAAGGCTGGATTAAAGTAATGCAATCACAAGAGGGATTCAAGCCAACGAGGGGCAATGGTAAAGACCCTATAGAGGGTACCCAATGGCAAGACCACTAGTGTGTAATAAGTGGCTCTCCAGGAGGGAAACAGCCCTAATTAGTATCATTTGCCAGTTTTCATAGTGTAAATACTTACCCCATGGCTTATTTCAAGCTACAGACATGATATCCCTGAAGTTGGAGTTGGGAAGAGGTGTGCAGTAGTATATTACCATAAAGTATTTTCACTATACAACTACGATATATGTAAATAAGCTCAAAGCATAGATAACAGTAAAATGTAGTAAAATAATGAGAATTAATAGCGGTCACCACCACGCCTTGGCCCTAGGCAATCACTAACCTACTTTCTGTCCCTATGAACTTGTTTATTCTGGATATTTCATAAGAATGGAGTTATATAATATATGACCTTTTATGACTGGCTTCTTTCACTTAGCATTATGTTTTCAAAGTTCATCCATGTTGTAGCCTCCTTTATTTATTTACTTTTTTAAAGTAGGCTCCCCACCCAGCATGGAGGCCAATATGGGGCTTGAACTCACGGCCCTGAGATCAAGACCTGAGCTGAGATCAAGAGTTGGATGCTTAACTGACTGAGCCACCCAGGTGCCCCAGTACTTTAGTCCTTTATTGCTGAATAATATTCCATTACGAGGACATACCATATTCTGTTGGTCCATTCATGAGTTGATGGGCATTAGGGTTGTTTCCACTTTTTGGCTATTGTGAATAGTGCTGCTGTGAACATTGATGAACAAGGTTTTTGTGAACATATGTCCTCAATTATATTAGATCTGTATCTAGGAGCATAACTATTGGATCATATGATATCTCTACGTTTAACATTTTGAGGAACTGTCAGACTATTTTCCAAAGTGGCTGCACTATTTTATATTCCCATCAGCAATGTAGGGGGTTCCAATTTCTGTACCTTCTCACCAACACCTATGATTATATGTCTTTCTGACTGGAGCCACCTAATGTGTGAAGTGGTGTTCATTTGCATTTCCCTGATGCCAAATGATTTTGAGCATCTTTTTGTTTCTTTATTGTACATCTTGTACATCTTGGGAGCAATGTCTATTTATATCCTTTGCCTACTTTTAATTGGATTACTCCTCTTCTTATCATTGAATTGTAAGCGTTCTTTATATTTATCAAAAACAAGTACCTTATCAGATACATGCTTCACAAATACTTTCTCCTGTGAATTATCTTTTCACTTTCTTGATGGTGTTCTTTGAAGCACAGAAGTTTTTAATTTTGATGAAGTGCAATTTATCATTTTGTTGTTGTTGTTACTTGTGCTAGTGGTGTTCATAGCTACGAAACCATCGCCAAGAACATGAAGATTTATATCTATGTTTTCTTCTGAGAGTTTTATAGTTTTAGTTCTTCTATGTAGGTCTTTGATCCATTTTGAGTTAATTTTTGTATATGGCATAAGGAAGAGGTTTGTTTTCATGCTTTTCATATGTATTGCTTCAGCACCATTTGTTGAGAAATGAATGAATTGTATTGGCACCCTTCTTGAATATCAATTGACAACAAATATTTAGGTTTATTTATATACTCTCAGTTATATTATTTCCTCTGTATGTCTATTCTTATGCCAATATCACATTATTTTGATTACTCTAGCTTTGTAATAAGGAAGGGTGAGTCCTCCAACTTTATTCTTTTTTTCAAGATTGTTTTAACTATTCTGGGTCCCTTTAATTTCAATATGAGTATTAGGATCAGCTTCTCAGTTTCGGCAAAGAAGCCAGCTGGCATTTGATGGGGATTGCATTGAATCTGTAGCTCAATTGGGGAGTATTGCCTTCTTAATAATATTAAATCTTCTGATCCATGAACATGGGACGTCTTCCATTTAGTCAGGTCTTCTTTAATGTCTTTCAATCAACCTTTAATTATTTAGACATGGTTTCCTTTAGGTCCTTGAATATATTTGTAATAGCTGATTTATTTATTTTTCAATTAATTTTAATAGGTTTTTTATTTATTTAAAAGTTTTCTCTATTAAGTCCACCTTCTCAGCTTCCTCATGGAAAGTTTTTCCTTACTGCTCTTTTATCCTGTGTATGGTGCATACTTTCCTGTTTTTGTGTCTTGCAAATTTTTTTTAACTGGACATTTAAAATCACATAATATGGCAACTCTGGAACCCAGTTTTCCCTAGTATCTCCCTTCCCCAGAGTTGGTTTTGTGGTTGCTGTTTGTTGTTGTTGCAACAACTGCGCTGTCACCATTTCTTTGTTTAGCGACTTTCCTGGACTAATTCTGCAAAGTCTATATTTTTTATTATGTGTGGCCACTGATGTCTCTGTTTAGCTAGCTTAATGTTTAGTTAATGATTGTACGAAGGTTTTCTTAAATGCCTTGGATCACTGTATCTCCTCAATTTTGCTAAGGGTCTCTGTATGTGTGTTAAGGCATGCCTTCAATGCTCTGCAGCTTAAAATTTTTCCCTAGCCTTCACATCTTGCTTGCACAGAGCCTCAAGATCAGCCAGGGGTGGATGATTTAGACCTTCTCATGTCTTTCCTGGGCATGTGCACAGCCTTGCATATGCACATAGCTTTCTAGATTTCCAGGAATATGTTGGAGCTTCTCAAAGCCCCCATTGATACTTCATTCCCTAATTTTTTTTTGTTTTGTTTTTTAAGATTTTCTTTTATTTATTTGTCAGAGAGAGAGAGAGCGAGCACTAGCTGGGGGAGCAGCAGGCAGAGGGAGAAGCAGGCTCCCCGCTGAGCAAGGAGCCCGACGCGGGATTCGATCCCAGGACCCCAGGATCATGACCTAAGTTGAAGGCAGATGCTTAACTGACTGAACCACCCAGGCGTCCCCCTAAATTTTCTTTTAAGTTTTTGATCAGCCAACAGGTATCACTGGCTCAGGAAGCTGCAATGTTAAACAATTACCGCTGATTATTTTCAACAAACTGGGGAAAGAGATGTTTGCACTAAGGGAGTTCTGAGTTATATCAAATAAAGACAAGTCCTGAGAATGGTGCCTTTCTAGGGAGCTGCCTGATGGGTCAAACACTGTCAGTTCTCTGGGGATGCAGCTTTTAGGGAAGCTTCAAACCTGTTCTCTTCTGCAGCTGTTAGGCTGCTCATTTTCACAGTTACTGTGGTTTTGAGGTTATTGTTTTTTTAAGGCTACCATGGAGGTGGCGGGAGAAGAATGAGAATACTGCAAGTGAAAATGCCATAAAACTCAAAGTTTTTACTGACATTCAGCCATTTTTCTTTAATAAATCCTCCTTGTGTTGTTGCAAACCTTTGGCTAATTTCTAGTTTTGAAGAAGTTGATTTTGACAATTTTTGCCAGTGTTCTCATTACTTTTCATTTTGGAAGTGCTTGTCCTTTTTACCTTTGTTTTTTGTTGTTGTTGTTTTGCTTTTTTTAAAAAAAGATTTATTTATTTTAGACAGGGTGAGGGGTAGAGGGAGAAGAGAGAATCCTCAAGCAGACTCCCTGCTGAGCATGGAGCCTGACTTGGGGCTCAATCCCAGGACCCTAAGATCATGACCTGAGCTGAAATCAAGAGTCCACCACTTAAACGACTGAGCCACCCAGGTGCCCTACTGTCTTTGTTTTTAATATAATTTATTTAATTGTAAGTGTATATAATTTAATTTTTAACAATGACTGTATCTAACAAGTGGCATGCAAAATTCCTGGAGATTTAACAATTGGCTCTCATGAGCTGATACCAGCTGGTTCCAGTATACCACTGACAGAACTCTCATGTATGCACCCAGCTCAGCCCTGCAAACATTTACAGTATCTGCTGGATGCCAGACCCCTAGAGATGCATGCTCATCTAGTACTAAACCGACTCCATATCCCTCAGCATCTAGCCCTCAGTGCAAACTTGCTGGCAGGACAAGAATGCCAGTAGGGTTGTCCAAGTGATGGCCTGGCAGGGAAGAAAATTGGAAAAGGCTGCGCACAGGTAAGAACAGCTATAGGAACACACTGCAAGATACTGCTTCTCAGCTTAGGGATCTAATTCCAAATTGTGCCAAAGGCTATTTTCTGATTCCTAGGTGAAACTAAACAAAGCAAACAGGTTTTCAATTGTTTTATACATTCTCTAACTGGAAATCTTCAAGAGAAGCACTGGCAAAGTTTCGAGTGGTGAGGTGGATGGTAGGGTAAATGTTTCCATTAGACGCCCTCTGAGGAATGTGTACCTTAACTCCTGCTCTGTGAAGTGAGAAAAAAAAAGTATTTTTTAAACTTTGAGCTTTGCTCAAATAATAATGAAACCTGCTTTGGGATTGTGGTCTGACATGGTGCTGTTGGGGTGCACTTTAATTATAATTAACAAGCACAAGGATTATGAGGCAGGGCCTTGCTTGGGCTAGCATTGCTACAAATAAACACTGTGACTCCTCCCGACACCCAGCATGAGCATTCCCTGGCTTCAAGTCCGGAGCTTCCTCATAGAAGTAGAAGCACAACAGGGTGACTGCATCTCTTTTCCAGACCTTTGCCTACCTCCCCTTTCCCAAACAGAGATCAGCAGGCAGGCAGGGACGCTTTAACACAGTATTTCACATTCCAGCTATTTGTTTACTTAGGTGTTTATTGGCTTGCCTTAATCATTCAACAAATATTCCCCGGGGCGTCGTCTGCGTGTCCAGTGCTGATTTAGCACTGCAGAGAGCTGACATTTAAGATGGACATTTGAGGAGTTTGGAGAACTGGGCTCCCCTGCCTGCAGTTTATAGAGCTCCATCTGATAAGATTCAAATCAGTTCCTCTCATGCACAAACCGGTACAAGTACACTCTCCACAAAAGCCCAGCATTTCCCCAACCTCCAGGCCTCTAACTATTTCGTTGCTTCTGCCTGGAAGGTGCTTTCTCTACATTTTCTGCAGGACTATGGTCTCTCCTCACCTGTTGGCTGGACCTTGTCTCTTGCTGGGGAGAGGTTGGCAGCTGGGCGTGCCCAGCACCAGGACAGGGCACTATTCCTTCCGGAAATAACTCCTCGGAGCCAGGCCCTGTGCCAGCCCCTGGGGGACTCCCACTGACGTGGGCACAGTTCCTGTCCTCAGGGAGCTTACAGTCACAGGAACAATGTACGGCAGCTGGGATAGCACTCTGTCTGGGGACAGGGCGAGGCACTAAGAGATGCCAGTCATTTCTCCTGGGGCTGGGCGGGGCCTTCTTAGATGACGTCATCCTTTAGGTGACTCTTGACAGTGAAAAGAGAGTGTGCCAGGTGGCCGAGAGGACAGGAAGGGCACTCTTGGCAAAGGGAACATCTTGAGCTCAGGAGCTGAGTCAGTGGGTGTGAGGGGAGAGCCATTCTATTCTTGCTGCACTGAAATGGAAGCCCAAGTATCCTTGATGGCGGATAGATGTGTAGGTCAACCTAAGGAGAGGGGCCTAAAACGGCTATGACAAGTAAAAAAGGCAGAAGACAAAACAGGCCTACTTTTGCTCATTTTAAAATATTGAAAAAAGATTCATATGGATTCTGAATGCTTTTCATTGTCTCCTTTATACTTCCCTGTATTTTAAAAATTAAAATTGTCGGCATTACCCGCTGCCCACGCACTCCTCCGTCTGCAGGGGGCGCACCGGCGGCCACCCTCCCTCTTTCAGGATGGTGGGCGGGGCCGCTCCAGCCGGTTTGGAACTGACGATTGGCTGGCTGGGCTGTTCGTCACGGCGTCCCGCCCCCCGCCCTACGTCACATGACGCAGCCCATCATGGCGGCGGGAGCGCGGCTGCCCTGGCCCGCGGCTCCGCAGGGCTGCTGCCGTTGCTGCTTTTGAGAGGGGGCGGCGGCGGCGGCGGCACGGGCGGGCGGGCGGGAAGGATGGTGTTTCTGTGGCCCGGGCGGCGGGTGCGGACCAGGAGCCAGGCTGAGGTTTGGCCGAAGCGACGTGTGCTCAGGAGCAGCCGGCGCGGGTGCCGCTGAGGCAGGCAGGACCGACTGACGGACGGACCGACGGAAGGCGACCCGAGAGCCGGCCCCGGGGCCGCGCCGTGGGCGAGATGCCGGGGCCGCCGGCGTTGCTGCTGCCGCTGTTGCTCCTGGTCGCCGGCAGTGCCGGGGCCGCGCCACTTCCGCAAACAGGTGCAGGTGAGCGGGCCAGCTGCGGGGACGGGGCTGCGGGAACCCAGGCTGCGGGGCCACTGCGACGCGGGTGGCCGGGGAGGAAGCTCCGGGCCCGGTCCGGCGTCGGCGCCGAGGAATCGGAGGGCCTGCCGGGGCGGGAGGCCCGGGGAAGCGAGCGATTAGGGAGGTTTCTGCCGCAGGGGCGTGGGGTGGGGGAGCGGGCAGCCTCTCCAGGGCCGAAGCGGGGGCGAGGCGATGCGGTTGGGCCCCGGGAGGGCGGCGAGCGGGGTGGCAGGGATCGACCTCTCCCGGGGTAGGCTGCGGTACCAGCTCTGAACCTGTTGCCCGAAGGTCCTCAGCCTACATCCCTTTCTGGCAGTTCTGCTTCCCTTTCAGATGTCACCTGCCTCCTGTGCGTTTCTCACATCTTATAATAAGAACCGTTTCTTAGCTCTAATCCTACTTAAATGCAAATGACTTGGTGAGATGTGTTGCGAGTTTCCTTCGCTCCCTGCAACTTGTTCTGAAGTTGTAAATTGATTTTGGACTCTGTGCTTTTTATTCGGATTGAATCTCTGGGAATGAGAAGGAGACAACTCTAAATATTTCTATTTTAGGAAGCAGTGATTAGAGTAGCAGCCTTTGAATAACTATTGACAGAATGGCCCAAGGGTGATTGAAGTTTCTATTTTAGCTACGTCAGGGTGTGATTTTCTTTTTTTCTCCCCATTTTCTAGACATCGTTTTCAGTTGTGGTTTATTCTCCCAGATAAAACTTTACCCCAGGAAAGCATCCCAAGTTGGGTTATTTTCTTTTTTTTAAAGGAAAAAAAAAATCTGGGTTAAGATCTAGTGCTTGTCTTTAATAAGGAGAGACTGAAATTTCCTAGATTCGTGAAATTTTAATATTGGAAGAGACCTCAAAGAAAATTGAGTCTGATACCTTTGTTTTGCAGTTGAAGATGCTGAGGCCCTGGGGGTCAAATGACCTACCCAAGGTGACACAGCTAAATTGTAGGCGGAGCTACATCAAATACCCAGGTCTTGAATTCCCCTAGTTGTGTGATTTTTCCACTTCCCCACTTAAAGCCTTGTAAGTGTTTAGGCATACTCCTGAGGTTAAGAGTTATTTTTAAATGATGTTCACTGAGTACACAATGTGGAGGTTACCTTCCCCAGTAAATGAAAGTTATGTATAATTGTTTCCAGAGCTACGCCAGGTTATGTCATTGAGTGCCCTTTGAGTATTAACTGTTAACCATTGTACCGTGTAACGTGTGGCTGAATTTTTGCCACTGCCTTTTATCAAATATTTGTTAGGTGATTTCTGTTTTCTGATCTGATAGATAAGAAAAATGAATGTTATGAGAAGTATATGCTCCCCAGATAAGAGTCACAGAAAGTACCTGGGAAGTTATAAAAGACTGTATGGAAAGATGTTGATGTTAATATTGAAAGAAACTGATGGTGAAATTCAAAATTAGCACTAGAGTAGGATAGTGGACAGAGAGTATTCAGTGAGAGGGATTCAAGAAGTTTCCAGATGACTTTGCACTTAAATTTTTATATTTTTTGAAAAACAGGTTCTGTGTGAGAACCCATGGAAATGTGTCTGCCTATAAACCTCTTAACATGATTTTTATTCCATTCTTCCACTATTTTATGGAGGTGTGAATCATAAAATCTGAGGTTTTTTGGGAGCGTTGTAAAACAAAACAATCAGGAAAATTAATCCATAAATAGAAATACCAAATTTTGACATAAAGCATAAAGAAATATTTGCTGATTTATAGCAGCTTTTGCAGATTTTCCCTTCATATTCTGTAGCTCAGAAGGTATATGATTAGATATATGGCATATGAATGACAGGTATCTAAGGTTAAATTCTGTGGAAAAGATGCATAATCACACATAGATTTGGGGGTTTGTATTTCCATCCAAAAGAGATTGTTAATTCTGGTAACGGAGATGGATTCTTGATGAAGATGTATTAGGCCAAGAAGAATAAAGAAACCTTTGACTAATCCTGGGAAGTGATCTCACTGGTTAAGAAAGAGGAACCCCTTTTGAACATATATGCTAGATAAAAGAGCAGTTAAATGTTGAAAACATAGTAACTCTCAAGCCTTTGATTATCTGGGGGACTGGCCATTTTCATATTAAGGATAGATCCATCGCATAGTGTCTTCTGTCTCCTTGGCCTTCATTCTTTCTATTTAAATTTCTGACTGGTTAATAGTGCCTTGAAGAAAGCATGGCTTATCAAAAATAGATTGGAAAAAATGCTTGAATTTAACCTTTGCATGTTGGAAAGAAATGAGTCAGTTAACTAAAATTCAGCCAAAATTCATTTCTAGGTTTGGAAGTTGAAAAGGGTATTTACCCATTCATTCATAATTAAGCTTTATAAATATGTGGATTGCCTTTGCCCATCAGGCAAGAAGGCATTTCTTTTTCTTTTTTTTTTTAAGTTTTTATTTTAATTCCAGTTGGGTAACATACAGTGTTATATTAGTTTCAGGTGTACAAGGAAGGCATTTCTTGCTTGAACTTTATTTTGGGCCTCTCTGTTGCTCTGGGAGTTGCTTACGCCCTTTTTGGGGGCCTCTTCCTGAGAATGTCTATTTCTGCAAGGGCCCTTGTTATACAGGTGGAGATCTCGTTGGTCCTCACTAGGAAGCTTCCATAAAGGGAGAAAATCCACTGTTTTCGCACATGGTGAAATTACCGAACTAAGGCTACAGTTGAGAAATTATTTTCTCCTGGTCATAGTTATCAGATCATTCTTCTCTTAGAAAACATTTATGCACCTTTTGTAAGATTCTTGGGATTCACATCATAAAGAAAGATCTGTTTGTATTTGTGAAGGCATTCTCTAAGTCCACAGTTTGTTATTAATATTAGGATAGTGGTTAGACAAGGAAACCCACTTCTATTGTTTTGTGGCATATTAGGTCACCGAGTACAGAGGAAGCTTTTAGCAGTTCCAGATAAAGGAGCTCACGGAAGTCTGTGAAGCCGGTGGGACTCGGCTACTTATTAAACAGCAGCTTGTGAAACCGGGGCTCTTGTTTTAGATTAAACAAACAGACTTGGATCTTGAAAAAGATTCTGCAGTAAAGGAAGTGCTTTCAAAAAGTGTGAATTTTTGTGTTTATTTCAATAGCTTCTGAGAAATAAAAATTATTTTCATCAGGTTTTCCATGCAGATTATTTCAGGTATTATGGCTGTAGGGCTTGAGATTTGATTTCGGTTGGGAATGTTGTAGTTGCTCTCAGCTGGTGGTATTTTTTGGTTAACTAGATATGCTCATTTGCACAGTAATAGGAAGTCTGTCCAACAGTTTTGTAGCTGATCAGCATTGAAGTTACCAAATCCCTACAGTTTTGCTGATATCAATGTGCTGACTGTTCATGCAATTCTCTTGAAATTTAGGGAGTCCTTGGGCTTGCTATGTCACTTAGATAGCAGCTGTAACATGTCACAAAAAAGACTTTGTAACATAAATGAAATGTACTGTATGGGCTGGCCAGGGTTCTGCAACAAATGAGTCTTCAAAAAAGTCCTTGTAGGTGGACGTATCAAAAGAAGCCAGCCTTTGAGTCCTGTTAAGAGTGAAAGTCGTGAACCAGTCACAGGAGGAGCGGGTGTTGCGGACGGACAGAGCTTGGGCTTTGGAGTCAGTCTGGGTGGGAGACCTTCCCTTGCCACTTCAACAGTGTTGAGACCTTGGGCCAGTTACTTGACCTCTCCAAGCTTCTCAGAACTCAGGTCAGAAAAAGGATGATGACATTTACCCTGAGGGTTGTAGGGGGTTATGTCATGGTGGTGTGCCATGTCTGCTACGTTAGGCTTCTTCATCGCTTCAGATTTCCTTGTAAAATTGGTGGGTTACCATGTAATTGACTAATGGTAAGTGGTATGGTTCAGAGAAGGAGCTCAAAGTGGTAGCTGCTTATCATGGCATGCCTAGAGTTTACCAGATTTAAAAACCTTTGTTACTTAAAATAACTTGTATGATGGGTGAAGAAGAGATCCTTCACAGAGAAATCTGGCTTATTTAAGGATAATACATAGGCTGGTATTGTTATTTCTTGAAATTCATAATGTTGGGGAATTGTGCTAGAAATTTTCAGGATGATCTGGATTAGTCCACTTTTATGTAATAAACCTGTTTTTAAATGTCAAGATTATTAAAGCTCTTGCATGTGAACAGTTTCTGGTTTTAATGTACTTAAAGGAACCACAAGCAATGCAGGTCTAGCTGATCCCAAACAGCATAAAGCATCCCTGAAAACAGCCCGCTAAGCTGGGCCCTTAGAAAGTGTCATTTGGAGAGATGAATATGACTGAGTTGCTTCCTCCCTCTCTTTTAAAGTCATGTATTTTTGTAGTCTTTTAGCTGTGCCTTTTCTTAAAAGGTTTATTTATCTTATTATTTTTTTTTTAAGTTTATTTAAGTAATCTCCACACTCAGCATGGGGCTTAAACAACCACAACACCAAGATCAAGAGCCACGAGCTCCCCCGTCTAAGCCAGCCAGGCACCCCTTAAGAGGTTTATTTATTACTCAAGCATGAGGAAAGGAATATTAGAAAGAGGAGAAGTTGTACAAATGATCCTGTTCTAAAACACACTCCTATCTAGGGTCGTTTTTAGTTTCTATTCTCAACTTTTCTGTAAACCTTCATATGAAGACACTGTAAGAGAAAACTGAGGAAATATGGTAAAATCAGTGCGTCTGAGCAAAATATTAGAGTGAAGTATTTTTAAATTGCTAGCAAGTGACTAATTTGGAACTGTGCCTTGGCATTACAGTTATTTGCCACAAAGAATAGGCATATCAGAAAAATAACCTCAGTGTTTAAAAAAAAAGGTAGTTTTTTTTCCCCAAAGGTTAGCACAATGCAGAGATTCCAAATTTCATTTGACTTTATTGTGATTCAAATGGGAAAGATGAGAATTGTTGACGCCAGATGCCTCAGGTGCCCCAAACCACAACATGGGGAGTACCTCTCATTCTCCCTGGCCCATCTTGGTCTAAGCCAGTGCTCAGCCGCTCTTCCCCGCCCCCCCCCAAGACAAGAGAGTGACTCTTTACTCATCCGCCCTCTTGGGTCTTGGGGGGATAGTGGTGGCACACCTTTTATTTTTGACAGTTTGGCAGATTTTGCATTTTACCATATAATATGTGTTTGTTTAAAAGCCCTAAATTACCATCCAGTCAGATAGATGTGCCGAGACCATGTGGGGCTAGAGTAGCCCCTGGCCTCCAGCATCAGACCCCAGTTTGGGAAGACTTGGTCAGGAAAGGTCAGTGCAACCAGATTTCTGCTGTAGGGCATCTGTGGTCCCTGCCTCCACTCTCCACCTTTCGTGGCACTTTTAAGAGCGAAGTTCATATGCTTCTCATTTGTAAATTATTCCCAGCTCTGCATATATTCTCTCTGTTGTCTGGCTTCTCCATCACCTCTGTGCTGTCGTCTTTTTCTTTCTGGTCTTTTCTTTTCGCCTCTTTGCTGCCCCAGTCTCCCTACCAAGACCTTTCTTCTTGCCCAGATCCTAGAGATTCCCTTTCCCAATGAACTCCTACTAGAGTGTTCACTTGTGGAACAAGATGTTCCGTGGGGTGTGGGATGAAAACATTGGAGCCTCAGTAAAAATTTTGACTTATGTGACTTTTTAAGGTACAGAATATATTGGTATACTAACACATTTCTTATGCTTTGTAAATCAGCGTGCATGAAATGAAAGGAATGTAAAGAAAATTTACTGATGGGCTCTGATCAGAAAGGTTTGGATTGTCTGTACCAGTCTACCATTTGCATTTAGCAAATACCACTCATTTCTTTAAGACTTGTCTCTTTACTCCGACTGCAAGGACTGTGTCCTATATCCTCCGTATTTCTGATGTTTGCACGGTATCTCACTGGGTATGGATGCTCAGGTAAAGTTTGTGGGTGAGGATGGTGTCGGAGACCGAAGTTCACAGACCAGTACTCCAGAGTGTGTGTGAGCTAAAAGGAGAGGATGTAAGCTTACAGCCTCTCATTCTCCTGCAGACTTTGCTTTTCATCCATCCACAGCCCACTGCCTGGAATGAGGCCATTTATAGTTGTCTTATTTTTAATAATAAACCTTGTCTTTTGGAACAATTTTAGATTTACAGAAAAGTTGCAAAGACAGTACAAAGAGTTCCTGCGTATCCTTTACCCAGTTTTCCTTCTTAACATCTTACATTTGTGTGGTGAGGAGCCAATATGAATACGTGATTATTAACTGAAGTTCATACTTCATTCATATTTATTTAGTGTTTCCCTAGTGTCCTTTTTCTGTTCCAGGTTACTACATTACATTTAGGTGTCATGTCTCCTTAGGCTCCATTGCCGTGTTCCTCTTTTTTGATGATCTTGACAGTTCTTGAGGAGTTTTTCTCATTGATTAGGCCGGGGTCATATGTTTTTGGGAGGAAGACCACAGAGATAAAGTGCCATTCTAATCACATCGTATCAAGAGTACATGCTTTCAACATGACTGGTCATGTGATCACCTGACTGTGATCACCTGTTTGTCAGCTTTCTCCACTGCAAAGTTTCTTTTCTTTTCCTTCTCCATGGTACATACATGTACAGCCCACATTTAAGGGGTGGTGAGTTACGCTCCACCCCCTGGACAAGTACTTATTATACACTTATCTGGAATTCTTTGGTATGGGAGATTTAACTCTTCTTTCCCATTAATTTTCTTACTCAGTTATTTATATCAGAGTGGACACATGGATATTGATTTTACATTTGGGGTTATAATCCAATACCAGGTTATTTATTTTGTTGCTCAAATTGTGCCAGCTTTGGCCATTGGGAGCTCCTTCAGTTGGCTCTGGTACCGCCATCCCCACCTTTTTTTTTTTTTTTTTTTTTTAAGATTTTATTTATTTATTTGAGACAGAATGAGAGAGAGAGAGAGCACATGAGAGGGGGGAGGGTCAGAGGGAGAAGCAGGCTCCCCGCCGAGCAGGGAGCCCGATGTGGGACTCGATCCAGGGACTCCAGGATCATGACCTGAGCCGAAGGCAGTCGCTTAACCAACTGAGCCACCCAGGCGCCCTTTTTTTTTTTTTTTTTTTAAGCACTTTCTTACTTTCTGACACTGAAGAAGCTGTAGGCTCATTTTGTATATTTCCCTGTCCAGCCCTAGAATTAGCCATTTCTTCAGGCTGGTTCCTTTTTTTGGAGAATGATATTAGAAACCAAGATTTGGGCCCTGGATTTGCTTGCTGCTACCGGGGCAGGTATAATGGGGTTTTGATCTTCTCCTTCCTATAGCTAATCCTACGTGTTGGGAAGAAGAGAGAAAGAGATTTTGGAAAGATGAAGGATCTCTTAGGAACAAATGACTTGGAAGGGCCCTGCCTGTGTTTTCTCCCTGTCCCTTAACCACCTGTTACCAACTGACGGCATTACCATAAGCACTCTATATCCCATGTTTGTGATATAATGATATTGGCGGGATGTTATTTTTATTTTTAGAGCAATAAGATATTTGAAAAATAGATGTGATTTACTGTCCCAAAAGGCAGCCTAATCTCTGAGAATATGAGGGAAACCTCTTAGGCTTAAGAATTTAATTAGAATTATTTTAGGGGGGGTCTGTCAGCTTTGGCAATTGTTGAAAAGGATTGTAAGTAACTCCTTTAATTGGTGATTTTTTAATTGGTGAAAGTTCACAAGGAGCTGTAGACTTGTTTTGATCTGTTTACAGAGCTTTTCATTTCTTTTCACTTTTTGTTCTGGATAATTTCAAACATATTCAAAGGTAAATTATACAGTGGGTCTTCATGTACCCATCACCCAGCGTCAGCAGTTTTTATTTGTGGTGAATCTTGTTCGCCTGTATGCTTCCTACTAGCTCGGCCACCCCCTTGCTTTGATGTAAATGCCATAGTACCTGATGAACTGAAAGTGTTTCAGGAAAAAGGATATTTTTATAAAACAGGACTTGCATGAAGGTCACTGAGGTATTTGTAGAAATGCAGATTTTTGGACCACAAACAAACCAACAGAATCAGAATTCTGGAGGCTGGTCTGGAAATTTGCATTTATAATACTTTTTTGGTGATTTCTCTGCCCTCACAATATAAATATTTTATCTTGTACTAGAGATAAGATAAAATCAGTTATTTGATGGAAATCCGTTGACTTGGGTAACTAGTGAGACTCAAGGAAGGAAGAACAATTTAAATTTTAAAAATTAATGTCAACACCTGAGTTCTGGAGAGACTTCTGCTCCTGACCACGGTATGTGGATGTTGTTCTGAGAAATCTTCCTGTGAAAAGTAGGTATGCGATAACCGCAAAGGAATTTAAACACTGCAGGGCAGAACAGTTACAGCTCTTAATGCCTTTTTTTTTTTTAATTTCACCCCTTCTCTGGAAGTTGGTATAAATAATGACCTCTTTACGTTTTATGAATATCCTGTATAAATAATCGGTAAAAACTGCGAGCTGGTAGCCTGACAGTCAGATGCCAGAGTTGTGTGCTGAGAGCCTCGTGGTTTAAACATGCCAGCCCTGGACTGACCAGGGTTTTGCCTGCTGGAGCTCAGCTCAGCCAGGAAATGAAGCTAGAGCAGGCGTAACTCAGGGACATTCCTGATTCCCCAGGTGAGACGTGTGCACGACAGCACGAGAACCCTGGATTCGTGACCTGTTCAGTAACTTTCAGGGCTGTTTCTTTCCAGGATAATATCATGTCATTAATGTCTTGCTTTCGAAAAGGTTATTTTTCTAAGCTAGTTTATTTTAGCATAGCCTGGGATTTGTAGCCTATTTCATATCTTTTTTTTTTTTTTAAGATTTTATTTATTTATTTGAAAGAGAGCACTAGCAGAGGGAGAGGGCGAGGCAGGTTCCCCGCTGAGCAGGGAGCCTGACACTGGGGCTCGATCCCAGGACTCTGGGATCATGATCTGAGCTGAAGGCAGACGCTTAACTGACTGAGCCACCTAGGTGCCCCTATTTCATATTTTTCAACAAGTACTTTTTTTTTTTTTTTAGCCAGTTGATACATTTTTTGTATATTTGCTGTGGATGTATTGGTATGTACAAAATAGTCTTATGATGAGCTAAAGAAAGTACACCATTTAATCTCTGAAACTGCTACATTGTAATGATTGTATAATCAGTCCGGTTTGATTAAGAACATCCTGGGCTCACATACTAGTACAGATATTTCAGGACTGTTTTTGGCAACATCTGTATGCCTTGGGTGGGAGAAGAAAATTGAGTTACAAGCATCTATGATAGTGATTTTTGAGGGGGAAGTTGCTTTTATCCAAAATGAAAACACTGTTATTTAATTTTTTAAAAGCTTATGATTTTTTCCTCCTTGAGGCCCATGTTCAAAGTTCATCCTGAGAATGTCTTTTTGCCTTGTTTGCTCTACTGCCCAGGAGACTTGAGTTTGACATGATGACATTGCAACCTTTAATTATAGGAAGTAAATCTCTAAGGCGTCTTGGACTTAGAAGGTCGAGGAGGATGAGTGTGCAGTCATTTTGCACATTTACAGTAGCTACTTTAACCAGTTAGTAATTGTGAAATTTTGTAGTTTCAACGTTTTTATTGCAAAACCAGAGCCTTGTGGTCTATTGGTTGCCTTTCAGATGAGCTGCTGAATTTAAGTTGAAAGTATTTTTCACATTGCAGTTTCTTCCCCAAACCCCTGATAAATTCAGCTTGTGCTCCTTTCACAAGGAAAAAAAAAATTCCTCTTCCTGGTTCCACCTGGCAGTGTGCCTGTGTAGGATGGTTCTCTGTGTCAGCAACAACGGTTACTTTCCAAGGATCCAGCCTGCTAGTCACAGCGCAGAGCCCCACTTGACTCTGACTTCAGACTATTATTAAAAGGCAACACCAGGACACTGATTGCTAGTGAGGCACAGAAAAATAACAAACTTACCAAAATAGTCCCCTGGGAATGCTCCACCAGAGGCCTGGTGCCCGGGTGCACTCCAGAAATCTGTGGTTTGACTTCATTTTCTTTAAGAAAAAGAAAACTTTAATAAAAGACTTGATTTCTGGTATTAACCATACAGGTACTTGGTAGACTCATAAAATTGTGGAATTAAAAATCCTTGTATAGAGAATTTTAAAGCTGACGTGCCAGCCTAGAGGTGAAGGCACTAAGGCCCAAAGAAGTTCAGTAGTGATTTGAACCCATTCTGCTAGTCAGTGGCAGACCTAATCCAGAAGGAGGGCCCTTGACAGCCAGACCCCCCTGTTCACCAAGTGCACTGCTTAGTACCCTCAGAACGCTTTCATTTGTCTGATGTACACATGCACACAGACTAACTGCAGTCATTTCTCCTCTGGATCTTTCTCTTTTCTTTTTTTCTTTCTTTCTTTCTTTTTCTTTCTTTCTTATTTATTTGGGAGAGAGAAAGCACAAGTGGGAGGGGCAGAGGAAGGAGAGAGAATCTCAAGTAGACTCTACACTGAACTACTTGGGGCTGGATCCCACGACCCTAAGACCACGATCCATGTGGAAATCAAGAGTAGGTCGCTCAACTGACTGAGCCAGCCAGGTGCACCTATTTATTTCTATTTGCTATCTGAAAGTACAGAGATGAAATTTTTTTAAAGATTTTATTTATTTATTTGAGAGAGCTTGCAAGCCGGGGGGAGGGGCAGAGTTAGAGGGAGAGAGAATCCCAAGCAGACTCCACACTGAGCAGGAGCCCGATGCAGGGCTTGATCCCACGCCCCTGAGATCATGACCTCAGCCGAAATTAAAGAGTTGGGAAATCAAGAGTTGGTCGCTCAGCTGACTGAGCCACCCAGGCACCCCCAAGATGAAATTTAAATGTAATTGTCATATAATTGATTCTTGAAGTACTAAAGATAATTGTTCATTGAAAATTAGGAAGCTAAAGTGCAAACTTCTGTAAAGAGGCCCAAAACCCACATTCATGGGGTTTTTAAAATTAAAAAAAAAAAAAATTTGTAAGAGTAACAGTTTAGGGAAGCCTGGGTGGCTCAGTGGGTTAAGCATCTGCCTTTGGCTCAGGTCATGATCCTGGGCTCCTGGGATTGTACTCTGCATTGGGCTCCGCACTTAGCAGGGAATCTGCCTCTTCCTCTCCCTCTGCCCCTCCCCTGCTTGTGCCCGCTTGCACTCTCTCTCTCAAATAAATAAAATCTTTAAAAAAATTAGTTTTAGTCTCCACCTATGAATTGAAGTTGCACTGTTTAATTAAAGGTGATAAAAATAGTTCTGACTTTTAGAAAATGTAATCATAAACTTGTAAACATGAAAAATACTTCAAACACCATTGATTTATATGCTTTTGTGGAGGAATGGATCCTTTTTAGAATTTGCTGAGTGCTGTGGATCGCAAGAATAATGCTCTTGAGCAGATATTTTGTGTATACTTTTAAGATTCACAGATAGGTGTTGAGAAACATATGTGGAGTCATAGACAAGTGTCATTTTTCTCTTCTTTTTCTCAGCTCTTTAAGACTACCTTCTTGATTTATGCCCTAAATCCCATCCTTTTCCAGCCCTGGCTTCCTTCTGGGGGTTAGTTATCAGGGGCATCCTTCTTTGTCATCTGTGTTTTCTCCTGGACCCCTTCTCTCTGTAAACACGTAATACGTAATAGAACAACTTAACATACATAATTTTCTACAGAGCTTTGATTTTGGATAACTTTATTGGTGTAACAGTGTCACCTAGGTGCTGTGACCTTGGAGAAGCACCTTCACCTCTGCGTTGCTCAGTTTCTTCATTTTAAAACGAGGCTAATAATAGTACCTACTGCAAAGGCTTGTTGTGGGATTGGGTGAGTTTGGAGTAGTGCGTGGCACGTAGTAAGCACTATTTAAGTATCAACATGAATTATATAACTACCTGGGGCCAAACCACTATCATTTCTTGGGTTAATTGTAGTATCAGAAATGTGTTCCCCAGTCACTTTATATAAAATAATGAATCTCCCCAATCCATTGCTTAATTTTTCCACATTGCTTATCAGTGTCTGAGGTGCTGTATATGTATTTACCTGCTTATTGTCTGTCTCCCTGCACAAGAATGTAAGCTGTGAGTGTGGGGTCTTCTAGATTCCCAGAACGTATAGCAATGCCTGTCCGATAGAAGATGCTTAGTAAACATTTGTTGAATGAAGGATGTGTTTGGCGGGACTTGCTGACTGGTGGACGTCACAGTAGGGTGATGGGGCAGCTGTGTGGCTAGGAGACACCCCACCCCCATAGCTCTTTTAATTATCTATTGATCTTTTATCTTGGGGTGGACACTTGAGTGTCTGGAGGCACCTGGTTATATTGGGTTAAATTGTCATTGGGTTTATTTTTTAAATATAATACAAAGACATATCAGTGAAGCATTATCAGATAGGAAACCCTAGGTAATCTTGCCTGCATGTACTATAGAACCTTGTCAAGGTCAGTGTCATAAGCAATTTCTGGCTTTGTTACAAAGATAGTACTTAAAAAATAAGACTTTATTATGGGGAATTTTGAACATACACAAAAGTAGGCAGAGGAGTATAATGAATTCTCTGTACCCGTCCCTGAGTCCCAGCCATTCCAATGGCCAGTCTGGTTGCATCCATCACAATCTGCCTCCTCTCTGAAGAGAGAACTTTCAAAGACACATTGCCTAAGAATACATTACAATTATATTAGCAAGAATTTAAATTAGACCTTAGGAAGCTAGAGAGTTTCTGAGACCATAGACTCTATATCAAGGTCTTGTAGGAAAATTTAAGGAAAGGGTAGACATGTTTTTCTAGGGTACTTAGGGTCTGCCCTACCTGGGAAGTAAGGAGCACACATTTAGGTCATGTCTCCCATCCTTTGGGTCCTATTGTGCAGAAATTGTATTGGCTAAGCGTTGTGAATCCAGTACTGCCATTGATCTGTCTGTACACTTCTCTGCATTTCAACAGGAAGTCATATGGAAAGACAGAATGTCCTTTCCCTTAGATATTAGCGGGACACTGAAGTGATCAGTTAGGGGGGAAGAAGCCCTGGGAAGCTGGGACCAGATGCTGCCTCTTCCTGAGCTGGCTTCCTGGACTGCAGGAAGATCCTGATCCAGAGCTGTGACAGACATCTGAGCACTCTCGATGACTCCACAACCTAACTATGCCATGAACTTAATTAAGATTCTGGTTCGTAAAATATTATCCGTGTCATGGTTTTCCCCAGGATAGGGGCAGAGTCGTGTCACTGAAGTCCTGTGAGCCTGACGTTCCTTTGGTTGAACTGTTACCATGTTAGATAAACTCCTCTGTGGTAGTCTCCATCCTAGTTGGTGTTTTTTAAATTGGAATGAAATGAACCTTTGATAACAGTTCAATGGAATAGGCTGAGAGAAACAGTAACTTTATATATGATCTCATTCACAAGTATACAGTCAGCACTCACATTATATAACCTTTCGGCAAGTATGAGAGAACAGTTGGGTTGGCTGACCTTGAAAGTCATTTTTGAGCAAAAAGAACACTTCACTGTCTGTGATTAGCACACAATGTGGTTTGTTTTTCTAGGCTTTTGATATTCTGGCTTAGGGATCTTTGTGGAATCTCGGATTCATCCACTAGATCATCAGTGCACTATTTACTGTTCTTGTGGTTGGGCGTATTTAGTGCTATGCTTCATTTTCTCTTTCTAATATTAGAATACATTAGGAACGTTCTAGATTATTTAATGTTATTCTAAATAGATGTATTACTACACTAAGGGAAGGAAAACATTTAGTGACTTAAGATTCTGTGTACAGGAAAGCTTTATGATAGATGGATTTGTAATTTCGAGGTGTTAAGTAGAAATGCATGTTCTGCAGTAATTGTCTAAATTTTTTTCCCCAAGTAGTATGATGATGATTCATTTTACTAGGTGTCCAGGATGTGAAGCTACTTGTCAGGATATTGGAAAATGTCCCATTATTAGTCCTCCCACCCTTACAGAAAAAAAGGGGGGGAAAAAAAGCCAAAACTTTGTATTTAGAAGCGGACTTTATGTCAGGACCAGTTTGGAAGATCTCTGGTCCCTAGCTTCCCTGAGTTGTACCGAGTTCCCTTTGTCTAATCAGCCCAGTGGCCATGGTTTTAATTGTTATGTAGACACATAAATCTCTCATGTGAATTTCCAGAGGCCAGAGGTTAGAGAAGAGAGAACATGGGAGGGTTACATCCGCCTCTGACACTTGCCTTACTGGTCCTTTCCATTCCCAACCTTCTGCGTCCTGGGAAGCCAGAGAGGAGGGCAGCATATACTTGTCCCGGGTGCTGCCCAAGATGGATCCCCTACCGGGGCGGGGGGGGGGGCAGTGTTCCTGAATTATTGAATGTACAGCGTTATGGACCTATCTGAGTCCCTGTCCAACGCCCCCCCCCCCCGCCTCAGTCCCTCAGAAGGTGATGCTTTTGGAGATGAGGTCTTTAAAGAAGTGACTATGTTAAAACGAGGCCATTAGCTCCTTAGTTGCCAATCCAGTATGACTGGCGTCCTTATGAGAAGAGGAAATTTGAACATACAAAGAGATATCAGGGATGTGCAGAAAGACCACGGGAAGACACAGTGAGAACACAGCTGTCCTCTGCAAGCCAAGGAGAAAGGCCTCGAAAGGGACCAACCCTGCCACACCTTGACGTTGGATATCCAGCCTCCAGAACTGTGAGACATTGGATTTCTGTTGTTTAAGCACCGGTGTGTGGGAACGGTTAGGGTGGCCTGAGCAGCTTGGTACACAGTGTTCAGACTAAAGCAAATTCAGAGTCACATCTTAGAAGGCATCTGTTAAGATGCCTTTTTTTTCCTCCTCTTACCAGTGTCCCAGTGGAGCCCCCCTCGTGCACTGGGCTTTCCCTTCAGTGCAGCCCCTCCCGGGGGCTCTTGCAGAGGAGAGGGCACCTTTGTATTCCTCCCTTGCAGGCAGAGCGAACCTGCTCTGACAGCTTCCAGTGAAATGCAGCTGTGTGGAGAACACAGGTGTGAGTAAATGCTCATTATCACAGGAGAACATAAGTTGGGGGAAATCGACTTTGGAAGAAAACAACTGAATAGTTACACTACTAAACATGAATTGCAAAATGGGTAAATAAAGAATGTGGAAGTTCTCTGTGACCTAGGGAATAAATGGTAAACTATTAATAGTGGGAAGGGTCAGAACCACTCCAATACAGTGTCTATTGGGGTGTGATTAGTAATGGGAGGAAAATCTTTGCCAAATAAGAGCATAAAATCATTGAAGGAATGCTACTTTTATAATCTTTTTTGACCCTGGAAACGTAAGTTTCTTCTGGTAACCAGTAGATGATTAATGAATTTCTCTCTCTCTCTCTTGCTTATCTTCCCTCCCTTCTCAAGCCCCTTAGTTGCTGTCTCTCTGACTCCATCCACTCCCCCCTTCTGACTGAATGCCAGGCTCTGTCCTGGGGCCTGGAGTCATTGCTGGAGTGTACAGACCTGGTCACTGACCTCATTTAGCTTGCAGTCTTGTGGGGAGGACATTTGGGCTTTTAGAATACACAGTGTGATAAACTCTTGGGTGGGCAATACAGGTGCATGGGGGCTCCAGAGGCAGGGACTCTAACCTGTGGGACCTCGGGGACGCTTTCCAAGTTGAGGTCTGAGTGGTGAGGATGAATTAGTGGACGGGGTGTGTCAGTGGGGAAGGTTCCTGGTAGGGGATGTAAACTTGCAGACTCTGAAGGGGCAGAGGACCTGCCTGGAAGGACTGAGAGTAGTTCATGTTAGATGAAACTAGATGCAGTAGAGTTAGGAGTGATGAGAGCCTGGGGCGGAGGGCAAACGGCAGCTGACGACGACGGACACTGGGGCTTATTATGGAGTGTGGACATAAGGCTAAAGACTGTGGGAAGCCCCAGGACAAAATTCAAGAACTATGAAAGGATATAACAGCCCGTCCTCGTCCCCCAGCCACCTGGTTTCCCTCCCTGTTGGTGACCACTGTTGGCCAGGGTAGCATTGTATACACACTGTTCTGATCTGTTTGTTTTTGTTTTTTCTTGTTTTCTTTTAAACGTATATCATAGAGATGGTTTGAATTGTATCCCTGCTCCCCCAAATTCATATGTTGAATTCCTAACCCCTGTGACCTCAGAGTGTGACCCTATTTGGACATGGGGTCTTTACCAAGGTAATCAAGTTAAAATTAGGTCTTTAGGCCCTAATCCAACATGACTGTGTCTTTATAAAAACAGGAAATTTGGATGTTGGAGACAGATCCAGAGGGAAGACCAGGAGAGAGGGGACGCAGGGCGAGGATGGGCATCTCCCAGAAGGCGGGAGAAAGGCCCCGAGTGTATCCTTCCACACAGTTCTCAGAAGGGAAAACTTCAAACATACAAATCTGTGCAAGACCAGACAGACATGGCTATACCGACCTCCCCTGTGGCTTTCACTCAGCCTTTGTCAGCTCATGGCTGTCCTTTTTCATGCTACCCCCATCACTTTCACTGCCTCCATACTGTTTGTTTGAAGCAAATTCCAGACATCTTTAAATAGGTCACTATCTGTAAAAAGGTAAGAACTACTTTTAAAAACATAATCACGGTATTATCACTCCTAGGAGCAATGAGTCATACTTCCTTAATATGGTCAGTTACCAGTGTTCAGATCTCTAGTTGTCTCAGATGTCATCATCATTTTGAGTTTGAATTATGATTCAAATGATACCCATACATTGCAGTGGGTCGGTATATCTTTTCAAATCTCTTTCAGTCTCTTCTCCATCTCTCATAATGCAGGTCTTTCTCCTTAGTGTTCCTCGTAGCCTCTGCTTTGCTGATCACATTCTTGTGGTGGTATTTGATATGTTCCACGACTCTCTTCATTTCCTATGAATTGGCATTTAGATCTAGAGGGTTTGTCACATACAGGCCTGATATTTTGTTACTGTTGTTTGCTTTCAGTCTACTGTTTAGTAGGTGGTGGTGGTTTTCTTTCGGGAGGCACATAATGTCTGGTTGTCTCTTTTTGCATTATTAACTTGATATAAATGTCACATTCAGGAAATATTATTCTCCTGTTTTTGTTTCTTTTAAACAACTGTTTAAAAATGTAAACACCATTCTTAGGTTGTAGGCCTTACCCAAACCAACAGTAGGCAGGTCATAGAGTCTCCTGATCTCTGTTCCAAGGTATATACATATCTGTGATATAATAGGAAATATATATTTGGTCTTTGTCCCCTTTCCTGGCACAGAACTCCTTAAAACCCTTGGAATTTCCCAAGTGATGAGGTGATAGGAGCATCTCTTGTTATTAATAACAAGGCCCTTTCAACCACACTTGAATTTATGCTAATGAAGTGACTCTTGGTGACCCCTAAATAGCTTCAGGATGGGGAGTGGTGGCCAAAGGAACAAATTGGGGGATTAGAGGGTTTGAAATTTACCACTGGATAACCAAACAGTAAGTATGAGGAAATTTCTCTATAAACGTGTATCAGCTAGTGACTGAGGAAGGAATAGCAAAATTAGAATATTAGCATTTTCAGTCGCTAATGGGCTTGCACATACCATCACTTGTTTTTATCTGTGGACCTGAAGAAAATTTTATTTAATCCAAAAATGGATTCACAAGTAACTCTTTGGTTAATTACATAAGTATTTGAGTTTCTGATGGGGGTTCTAGGCAGGGATTTATAATGGTTGAATAATCAGGTAGTACTCCTGACTTACTCTGAGTCATTGCTGTGAAATTGCATTCTCTAAATTACCTGTCTATAAAACAGATAATATGTACCCACCTCTTAGAGTTTCTCAAGTTTTCTGCTTATTAAATCAAGTGCTAGATGTCTATTAAAATGGTTTGAAAACTGTAAAATGAAAACTCACAGAATGGGGTTTAGAGATGCCAAGTATTTTTTAATCAGTGTCTTGGGGAAGCATACTAACTACTCCAAACCTCTAATTACCCTTGTTCTCGGTTTGTAATCCATAAAGCTGCCTAAGAGAGTGGAGACACTCCTATGGTCATTGATGCTTTTCTTTAGTGGGTGATTTCACTTTATGCATTTCTGAATGCTGTAGGCTGAGAATGTTGAAGGAAAGCTGACTTTCTTCGTAGTTTCCTAACTGTTGCAATCAGGAACCTTCCAGGGGTTTGTAGTTTGTAGTTTGACCTGCTGGGGCGTGGGGATTTTAGTTGTTGTTCCTCACATCTAGAATTTGCTTCCTCTCTATGGTTTGTACAAACCCATTTCACCTTCCAGCCTATTCATAGGTGGGTTTGAGTTTCATTTTATGGAAGTTTTTCCTTCATTGGTATGCTGAATTTTTTAAAGCACAGTGCTTTTGACTGATCAAAAGAAAAATACAGTAAATAAAATACTCTTTAAAAGTGGTATAGCTGTAAAAATTTCCTCTTGAGCCTACCTGGTGAATTTCTTCTTAGGTGGTAATTTGTAGAGGCCTTTCAGTGGCACTGGGGGGCACGGAGTGTCGGTAGACCTCACCTACACAAAAGAAACCTTGAGTATGGGAGAGCAGATGCCCCTGCGGTGTCTTAACAGAAATAAGTATGTTATCAAGGTAGGGCAGAACGCCTCATAACTAGTTATTTTTTAACACAAGTTTGACTTTTCATGCCTACCTAATGACTCACAGAAGACAGTTTTATGAACCAGGTAATTGAGCGGGCCTTCAGGCAGTGCTCATCAAATTTTACAATAAATAGATAGTATATGATGATAAAAAATTATGGGTGAAAAGAGAGGAAAAGGTAATTTAACACTTTGTGGAGTTTGGAGGAGAGCCCCAGAAGTATGAACTTTTAATTAACAACAATGGACTTTGGTTCAAAGGACTTAGGTTAGGCTGTTTTTAAGAATTAAAAGTTAACCTCCTTGAGGCAAAACCATGTGGTATCAAGGGAAGCGAGGGGGATTTATTCTCAGCACCCTGAATCCAGAGTCTGGCCCTGCCACTTTCCCACTCTGTGTGTTTGGGCTTATCATTGTCCTCGTCTGTGATGTGGAGCTGGTCAGATTCCCTCGGAGGTGTTGTGACCATCGAATGGAGTAATACTGTATTTTGTTGGATCTCAAATATGATTGATTATGACACACCCTTATTTTTGTGCCATTGAGAAAGAAGAAATGCTGCCAGAGTAAACAGCTTTCTTTGGAGCATAAGATGCCCCTGACTTTTAGGAATGTTAAAGTGATGTTGGACAAAACTGCATCTTAAAAATCAATAAAATATAGTGTATATGAAAGTGCTTTGCTACCTAAGCCTCGGGAGTCCTATTTAATCGTTATTATATGAGTCAAGGCAGTGAAACAAAGTTGTCAGAATAAATACCAGTGGGAAGCAGAGGCCCTGCAGGATGAGAGAACAGGTAGCTGCCAGGAGAAAGAGAAGTGCCTCTGTTCACAGAGAGGTGGCTCTCAGTGGCTCTCGGCTCCACACTTGGCTTTCCATGTGCACACGGGTGTCTGCTTGGGGAGTCCCTGCTCTCAGGGACAGCTGACTTTGAGAGGAATCACCAAGTTATTTTCCCTGTTCAATGTATGGATTTTCTTCTGTTTTAGATTTTATTGGTTTAGAATTTGAAAAAAATTTTTTTAAGATTTTATTTATTGTAGAGAGAGAGAGTATATGTGCAAGTGGAGGGAGGTGCGAAGGGAGAGGGAAAGAAAAAAATCTCTAGCAGACTCCCCGCGGAGTTTGGAGCCCAGCGCAGGGCTCGATCTCACGACCCTGAGATCATGACCTGAGCTGAAATGAAGAGACTCTTAACTGACTGAGCCACCCAGGCGCCCCTGAAACTTGCAGATTTCTTAACCCTTGGTTAACTCATTTTTTAAGTGCAGACTTGAGCAAGGCTTCAGCCAGCCTGAGCCCCACTTGTAGCAGTGCGGGTTTCAGCATTGTCCTTTCCCAGAGCAACCTCTTGTTATTGGAAAGGAATTTAGTCTTGTTTGCCGTTGATTTTAGACTTCTCTGTTCTTCACTAAGGTCATTTTATATTCAAGAACATGTTAGCAGGGCACCTGCCTGGCACAGTTGGTTGAGCATCTGACTCTTGGTTGCAGCTCAGGTTTTGATCTCGGGGTCGTGAGATCGACCCCTGCATCGGGCTCCATGCTCAGTGTGGAGTCTGCTTGAGATTCTTTTTCTGTTTCTCAAAAAATAAATAAATCTTAAAAAGACAAAACAAGACCGAATGTGTTTTGCTCACATAGGAGTTTGGGTCAGTTCTTATTTTCTTCGGGTAGAGTAGTTCACTTCAGGAAAACGGTGACATCGTTCTTTAACTTGTCTCCATGCTTCCCCTTGGTGCACTGGAACATTGAGCTTACAAGTATATGTCAGTTACATCTCAAAAAAGCAAGCAGGGTGGGGGTAGTTTATTTCTTAGTCAGACACCACTAGGTGAGACGTAACAATTCACCCTGACAAAGAAAAGCTTCAGAATAGCCCTAGTTGAAAAAGATGTTTTCCAAATAACTCTTTGCTGAAAGTAAAGTTGCATTTTGTTTTGTTTTGAAAAACACCCCTTTAAAAATGTGACTGTAGTTTGTAGACCCTGCTCTGGTAGAAGGCTGCTTATTATGACCGAGGCTCCTTGAGGAAGTGGCTGGTTCTAAAGCTGGAGTGGGGAAGATAGAAGAAAAGCCTGGAGTTTCTGGTAGTGCCAGAAAATGAGACAGTGTTGGAGAAAGGGAAAGATGGGGTATGTCCAAAAGACCCAGCAGTCAACTTGAAAGAGCTACCAGGGGCCAAAGCTGGAACAATTTGAGCTACAAAATAATTTTAATAATGGATTATAACCCAAAAAATATAAAATAAATGTCTGTGAGTCCATAACTAAATAAATGACCAGATAAATAATTGAGGGAGAAGGGACAAATCTTCTTTATGGAAGAATTCCAGGTAATAAGAGGAGAAGGAATGAGGGGATAGAAGATCACCATTAGAACGTCATAGTGGCAATTATCACAGGTAAAGTGCGGAGACAAATGTGAAAATAAGTGTGTCAGATTTTAGGCAGACACAGGGTATTTGCACAACCCCAGAGTGTCTCCCAAATATGAATTACTGTGGCAATTTTAACATATATCTACAAATTCTATAGTATTCCTCCTTCCAAGGAGTGCAGCTTAAATCAAGTGAATTCAATCACGCTTTATTCCTCACTTAGCGAAAATTAAAACAGGCAAGTGGTTATTGTCAATAATGCTCTAAAGCCAGGTCAGCAAACTACAGCTGGGGGGCCAAATCCAAACCACCTATTTTTGTAAATAAAGTTTTACTGGCACATAGCCAGTGTGCCTGGACTTTGTCGCCCACTTTTAAGGAATACATGAAGGGGAAAAGTGGTAACTTCTCAGTGCTGACACCTGGGCCAAGAGGTGGGGGTTCACGTCCCTGGGAGTAAGTTGTGTCAGTGCTGTGTCTCCTGAGTGATGTGACGAGAAGAGTAGTTGGCTCTGGTATTCTAGATTCTTCGGGCTCTGGTATTCTAGATTCTTCGCACCCATCTGTAACCTCAGTCCAGTCATCAGGCAGAAAACATCAGGCAACCCAAACTGAGGAACATTCTACAAAATGCTGACCGGCACTCTTCAAAAGTGTCCAAGTGACAACACTTGAGGGAAGACTGAGGAAGGTCAGGGCCTGGAGGAGTCAGAGGGATGAGAGGAGTGAGTGTGGCGCTGGTAGCCTGGGTTGGATCCCGGAAAAGAAAAGGGATGTGGGAAAACTGGGGGAAACCCGAGTAAAGTTGGAAGCTCAGTTAGTAGTGTTGTTACTACCGTTTTGTGGTCTTAGTTTTGATCACTTTGCTGCGGGGACATAAGATTTGGAAGCCTGGTGAAGGGTGTATGGGGGTGCTCAGGGTGTCCCTGCAGCACTTCTGTAAATCGAAGATTGTTTCCGTGTTCAAAGTTTTTTTTTTTAAAACCCTGACTTCTTATCCTGGATTGGTCATCTACTTTCTCTTGAGCATCTAGGCATTATTTTCTTAATTCTTGTGTGGGAAATCTATTGATTTGATTTGCATGTTAAAGTTGATTTTGGAATGTCCGTGTTGTTAATATTCTTTATATGTTAATAGTTCTTTCTCTTTCCAGGGGAGGCACCTGCTGCAGAAGTCTCATCTTTTGTGATCCTGTCTGTGTGCAGTTTACTGGTATTAATAGTGTTAATTGCAAACTGTGTATCCTGCTGTAAGGACCCGGAAATAGACTTCAAGGTGAGCACGGATGGTGGGAACACTTAGAAATCATCCTCTGATACATTTATCAGTAGATGGGCTGCGTATCACAGTCCCTCGGGAGCAGGGGTGGGCAGAACTTTTCTGTAAGGGCCAGATAGTAAATATATTCTGCCATTGTAAATGGGCGATCCTGGCTGGACGGTCTCTGTCACGGCCACTCAGCTTCGACTCTGCCATTGTAGTGATACCTCAACATGGGCATGAGACATGAAACCAAATGGTTGTGGCTGTGTGCCAGTAAAACTTTATTTACAAAAATAGGTGGTTTGGATTTGGCGCCCCAGCTGTAGTTTGCTGACCTGGCTGTAGAGCATTATTGACAGTAACCACTTGCCTGTTTTAATTTTCGCTAAGTGAGGAATAAACGTGATTGAATTCACTTGCTCTAAGGCCTGTAAGGAAGAGCAGGCTGATTTTTTTTTTCTTTTTTTCCCTTCAACTTTTGTATGCTGGTGCATTGTGGTTGTTAAGATTATCAAGGCCAAGGTATCCCCCAGTGTGTTTTGTGTATGGGAAAGAACATCTTTCATTTTACCTGAACCCTTGAGTTCTCCGATGGGGAGAAAGAATGGTACCAATTGTAAAGTCTGGTGGGGGTCGGGGGTGACGGGAAGTACTACAGAGGGGCTGTTTTAGCTGCAGATGGGTGGAATCTGCTGGAAACCAAGTGGGGTATCCTGCTCTAGAACTTACCACATGCCTGCTGGTGTGCACTAGGGCTCATCGAATACTTGTTAAAGAGGAATACTTGAAGAAAAAGAAGGAATGCACTCAGAGAAAATGATCCTTAATGTCCGGCCCTGCCCGTTGTCCTGGGGCTGTCCTGGGGGCCCTGAGGGCCACTGGTTCAAATTGGGGGAAAAAGCTGTCTTCTAGCTACAACCCTCTTTCTAGTGGACACATGAACCTTCTTGGTAGACCTCACACCTGTTTCTGTGTTTTCTTTACCTTGAATCTGACAGCAGCTCCGAGAGATAAGGAGATGTATTGTCCTTTTGGCTTGATGGAAAGATGAGAGCAGAGGGAGGCTGGAGGAACAGACTTAACTAGCACAGGCCATATTCCTTAGAAGACTCTACTTCAAACAACTGTAGGGTTTTACTCACAACTTCAGGCCCCAGGCCCTAGAATCACTACAGACACTTCTGTGACTGCATGGAGGCACAGTGTCTCTGTGCCTTGACCCTCAGTCTTGCTGAGGGACTGTGTATAGACACCTTGTCTTTTGGGGACAGAGATAAAGTGATCAGTGCTGAAACTGAAATCCAGGCTCTCGTGTGTCATGGTACCGCATTCTTGCCTTAGATTGTTCTGACCCAACTGGGTCTCACTATTGACCCAGGGAGTTTGTTGCGATGTAGATTCTGGGAATCAGTGTTTCTGTTGAGCTTACCGAGGTGGTTCTGGTACAGGGGTCCCCAGGACCACACTGCAGAGAGGATCCTCTCCAGCTGTGTAAACCATGACTGAAGGCGAGCGTCCATTCCTTTAGATTTAGAACTGTGCGGTGTTAGAGACTCTTCCCCTTGGAAGTCATGTTACAGACCAGGAAGCTGCTGCTTGGCAGAGGAAGTAACTTGCTGGAGTGTATCCGGGCAGCCCCTGGCATAACTAGAAAAGTGACCCAGTCTTCTCTCTAGCCCCAAGTTTATTTTGCTGTTTTACTTCTCTGAATCTTTAGAGTCATTGGCTGCCTAATGGTATATCATGCTGCTGCCAGAGTTTTGAGTGGCATTGTTCTTAAGGTAGGAGTGATGGATAAAGTCTTTCTTTTTTTTTTTAAGATTTATTTATTTTAGAGAGAGAGGGAGATGGAGGGAGAGAGCGGGTGGGAGGGGCAAAGGAAGAGGGAGAGAAACCCAAGCAAACTCCATGCTCGGCATGCAGCCCAACACAGGGCTTGATCTCACAACCCCAGGATCAGACTTGAGCCAAAACCCAGAGTCGGATGCTCAACCAACTGTGCCACCCAGATCCCCCAAGTCTTTTTTAATGAGAGTAGCTTTAGGAATGTCCAAAGGGGAATTGAGCAAAGCTCTTCCATTCAGAGGTGCTTCATGGATTGAAGTTATGGTAGCTTGTTTGTCCTACCCCCTCCCCTGTTACAAATAGCAATAAATGTCCTAATGCGTTTGACAACATAGGTGACATATATGAGGATAATGTTCTCCCACGTGCATGTGAGAACATACACCTTATATCAGAGAAATCTACCCTTACAACTTCTGGTTTTTCCCTCGTAGGGGTTGGGGGTGCAGCCAGGAGATGAGGTAGAAAAGGAAAATGAAAAGAAGGATATTCTGTAGAGGAATGGAAAACAGTCTTGTTCACTGATCTCTTCTCAGCTTCTGTTATGGTGCCTGGTGGGTAATACTCATTAGTTATCTGAGCGAACGAATGACCTTGATCATCATTTGTATGAATGTTAACACGGACACCAAGGAAGACGCAGCTCACTGGAATGATGACAGCAGGAGTCGGGCTGGCTTTCTGCTGCAGAGTCACTGAAAAGACTCCTGCAGCTTTACGGGCACAGCCTCAGTTCTAAAGTCACCATCTTCAGAAAACCAGACATTCTTTGTGTGTTAACAGTACTTATGTGCGGGATGCCTGGGTGGCTCAGTCGGTTAGGCGTCTGCCTTCGGCTCAGGTCATGATCCCGGGGTCCTGGGATCAAGTTTCACATCGGGCTCCTTGCTCGGCAGGAGGTCTGCTTCTCCCTCTGCTTATGCTTTCACACTCTCTCGTTTGCTCTCTCTCTGGCAAATAAATGGATAAAATCTTTAAAAAAAAACAAAAAACAAGAAACAGTACATACACGGTACACAGCTTTAGACTGACATTCGTTCAGACACCGATGATTTTTCTACCCAGTTCAGTAATTTTTCCATTGTTACTCTTCCCAGAGAAACAGGACTTCCTTGAAAATATCTTTTCCGAGTTTTTTAAACTGTCCTTATCTTGATTGAAATCCTATTTCAATTAGAAATGGTATATGGTTTTAAAATAAAATGGATCTGTTTGGATTCAATATGCAAAGAGATTTGTGAGATTGAATAATAAAAAAAGAATAGCTAGCTCTGGTAACTTAAAATTTCCAACCTAGAAGAGTATTTCCATGTGTGAAGTTCCATGGTCATGTTAGAAAATTTTGCATTTAACTTCAAGCCATCAGTTGAAAAAAAAAGTTGCATAAAGTATGTATAGTTTATTTTAAACCTTATTGATTCTGCTATTTGGCATTGGAAAACACAATTAATGTATGCTTTTTACTTAAGTAGGTACAAATTGGGGGAAAACTTTAAGGCCGTGTGTTTCAGATGACTGAGTAAATGCTCATGTCTCAGATGTTAGCATATGTTTTTAATATTTGCTCTCAGACTGGTTTATATCCGATATAACATTGCTCCTCTTTTATTTTAGGAATTTGAAGATAATTTTGACGATGAGATAGATTTCACACCACCAGCAGAAGATACCCCCTCTGTTCAGTCCCCGGCAGAAGTTTTCACACTTTCAGTACCAAATATCTCACTACCAGCTCCGTCCCAGCTCCAGCCTTCTGTAGGTAAGGCCTTACGTCCCAGCGTCATGTTTTCGTGAATCATTTCTCAGAGGTGAGAGTGGGAACCTTGATGCTAATCATAAAATACTTGGATTACCTGTCTCGTCTGCTTGCTTATTTCTCTTCTTCCTGCTCCCTGCGGAAGCTGAATTGTAGTCTCGTCCAGTGCATGCCTGCAAAAGCTGAGTCCTTTGCTTTTGGACCCTGAGTCTGGTATCAGATTAAACTGGTCTCCTCTGTTCACTGAAGTGGAACTCTCACACAGAGCTCCTGGCCTTTACTTGGGTAGTTCTCGACACTGCTCGTCTTGCTGAGTAGGACACTGCTGTCTTTCCCTGGGATGTCCTGTGTTTGGGGAGGGCGGTATATTTGGATATGTTAGTTGGATTGACTTTAATGCTGAGATAGAGGTTTGATTAGATGTTGATCGATTTATTGTTATAAAATAGAGTATGACTAGCAGCTGGAGAATCAGGGATTGCTGAGACTATCTGTTCTATCTGAGAGAAGGCTGTTCTATCTGCGTGCCATTCCTGTCTCTCGTGGTTCTGCACACAGTGGTGTAGGTTTAGGGCAGCATAAACCCAGCAGTTGATTGCACTGCTGTAGGCATGCATGACCGAGAGAAAACATAAGATAAAATGTGACACAGCTGGTGTATTTCCTATAAAATATCTGTACAGTTGGGTATATTTAATATTTGTAGGTTTTGCAGCATTAAAAAACTAACATGTAGTATTTACCTTTAATTTTAGTAAATAACAATACCCTTCCTTCAACCAAAATAGTGAAATTTAACGGGAATCTAATATACCCTTGGGATCACTTAAGTAACCTAGGTATACGTCTCTCTAAATGGAAATATTTTCTCTTCTCTTCGCTTTCTTTTTTCCTTTCTTTTTATTTTTAAAGATTTTATTTATTTATTTCTCAGAGAGAGACAGAGACAGCACAAGCAGGGAGAGAGGGAGGCAGAGGGAGAAGCAGGCTCCCCGCTGAGCAAGGAGCCCGATGCAGGACTTGATCCCAGGATCCTGGGATCATGACCCGAGCCGAAGGCAGCTGCTTAACTGACTGAGCCACCCAGGCATCCCTTCTCTTTGCTTTCTTGATCACAGACTTTCCTTTATACTTAAGGGAGGCCCTGAGAGACTTCTCTAGAGGGCTTTTACCATCTTGGAGTCTTAACACTCATGAATTCATTTCAAGTAATAGAATCCTAACTCAGATCAGCATGTACAGAAAGGGGACTTTTTTTGACGCTGGAACTAGGCGATGGGAAGAGTAGGGGTTAGGCAGACCTTAGAGGCAACTGGAGCTGAGAACTTGGACACCATCGTGCTTTTCGTTCACTCCTCGTTTCTCTCCTCTTTGCGTGTTGGCTTAAATCCCGCATGCCAGCTTCTTTCCTCGGCTCGGAGTATAGCTGTTGCCAACTCCAGGTTCAGATCCTTGTAGCTTTACTACCAGAGGAAAGGAGCTTCTCAGACCAGAAAGAAAACCCTTGGCAAGCCATTCTGGTTGGCTTCCCCCGAGTCTGACAATGTTCATCCCTCACTGTGGGCAGGAAGGCATGACAGAGAAGAGCCTGATGACTTCTGTCCAAGACATAGTGGGGATGAATCAGGGCACAGTCATGGGCACGGCCGAAATGGTAGTGACCTGGACAGCCATCCTCATTACATTCATACACCTTTCTGTGTTTCTCGAGTCCTCTATTCTAAATTCCTTCTTAATAGGAAGAAATTCTTTCCAATTTCTCTGCATAGAATAGTTACAGAATATTTTTATGATCTTGGGATGGAAGAGGGCTTTCCCAACTTGACACCAAATGCAGAAACATAAAGGAAAATATTGGCAAATAGGTTTCAAAAAATTAAATATTCTGTATGGAAAAAGACACCATAAACAAATTTGACCAAGTACCAAAAATATTTGTAAACTACAAAGAATGTCTAAAAAAAAAAACCAACCCTGTTATATATTAATATATACTAAGATTACAAGCGAACGTGTAAGAAGAAGAAGACTTCAATAAGAAAGTCAAGGATGTGAAAGGAGAAATTCATGAAAAGAAATTCAAATGGCCAATAAAAAATAGGAATTCCGCTATTAATTAAAGAAATACAGGGGTGCCTGGGTAGCTCAGTTGTTAAGCGTCTGCCTTTGGCTCAGGTCATGATCTCAGGGTCCTGGGATCGAGCCCCACGTTGGGCTCCCTGCTCCGCGGGAAGCCTGCTTCTCCCTCTCCCACTCTCCCTGCTTGAGTTCCCTCTCTCGCTGTATCTCTCTCTGTCAAATAAATAAATAAAATCTTAAAAAAAAAAAAAAAGAAATACAAACATAAAGTAAGATGATAACAGCTAAACAAAGATGAGAAGAAAGGATGCTAGGTGGTGATGGGTTGAGGGGTGTGTGTGGGATACAGGCCCTTGGACACTCCCTGCTAACGGGACTGTAGATTGATAGAGACATTCTTCTCTGAGGGTAGTCTGACAGTATGTATCCAAATGTAAGATGTATTTACCCTTGATCCTGCAGTTCCGCTTTCAGTAGTTTATTTAGATCAGTATGCAAATAAATATCTACAAAGGAATTTATTGCAGCATCAGGTTAAATGTCTGTTGGTATGTAACTTGTTAAATTATGGTAAGTCCATACAATGGAGTATTATGTAGTCCTGTAAAAGGAGGAAAGGTATTTGTGATATATTAAGTGAAAAAAGTATACCATATATTCAGGAGCAAATCTAGGAGAAACTTTACATGTTTTTTCCTTTTTTTCTTTTTAAAATGTATTTTATTTTATGAATAGATAATATAGTAATACAGTTGAAAAACCAAAATGTAGAAAGGTATATAGAGTGAAAAGCCTCTAATCTTTGAATCTGACCTCGGCTCCTACCCCCACTGTCTGTCTGTACGTAACCACTCTTCCTGGTTTCTTATACATCTTTCCGGACTTTATTGATGTAAATATTCCCATTTATGTGCCCCCACACACACCCCCTACCCCCCCGCCATCACCAAAACACACTTTTTTTACTCATGGGGGATGGTAAATACATTATTCTGCATCTTGCTTTTTTCACTTACAGATGTACCTTAGAGATCTTTCCGTATGCATAAAGAGAGCTTGTTTATTCCTGCTTACAAGTTTCTATTTAAATTGTATGGACTTAGCACAATATATTTAACCTATTGATGGATATTTGGGTTGTTTCTAATCTTATGCTATTATTTCTAATCTTATGCTATTAAAAATAAAGCTTGTACCTATGTTGGTTTGCACACTGATGTTGGGCTGCTATATTTGTAGAATAAATTTTCAGAAGCAGTCAAAGAGTACATAATTTTGGGGGATGTTGCCAGCTTACCCTCCACAAGGAGTTGTGCTAATTTATGTTCCTGCTATTTGCGCGTCAAATGGTGTATGTTACTACTATTGAAGCTAAGTTGGTATCAGTTCAGATTAGATTATTATAAATTTAGGGTGATAACTGTAATCTCCATGGTAACCACTAAGAAAATAACTAGTAAATATGGAAACAGAAAATGAAGAAGAAATCAAAATGTACACTAAAAAAAAATTAGTCAAATATACACGAAAAAAGAAAAATTTGATGTTTCCTGATTTTAATATAGCCAAATTTAACAGCCCCTTAAGCTAGAAATGCAATCTCTTTTTTTTAATTTTTAATTTTTAATTTTTTTTAAGATTTTATTTATTTATTTGTCAGAGAGAGAGAGAGAGAGAGCGTGTACAAGCAGGGGGAGCAGCAGGCAGAGGGAGAGGGAGAAGCAGGCTCCCCGGGGCTTGATCCCAGGACACTGAGATCATGACCTGAACCGAAGGCAGACGCTTAACCATCTGAGCCACACAGGTGTCCCTTTTTTTTTTTTAATTTTTAAAATTATTATTTTTTTTTAAGAGTTAGAGCTTTTTATGTCTTAAGAAATCCTTTCCTATTCTGTGGTCAAAATGATACTTAACTACCTTTTTTCCCTACAGTGTTTTAAGGTTTTGCTTTAACATTTAAATTAATTTAAATCCATAACCCATCCTGAGTTAATTTTTGAGTATGGTGTTAAAGAATCCATGAATCTTTTTGGTACATTACTGTGTTTTTCTCAGCTTTCTTCACTGATTGGTCCTTCTATTCCTCTTGCTTTTTAGTTCCCTATGTAGGGGCACCGGGGTGGCTCAGTCAGTTAAACGTCTGCCTTTGGCTCAGGTCATGATCCCAGAGTCCCAGGATTGAGCCCCACGTCGGGCTCCCTGCTCAGTGGGGAGTCTGCTTCTCACTCTGCTCCTCTCTCTCAAGTAAAAAAACAAAAAACAAAAAACACCATTTGTGTATGTGTCTGTTGTAGGCCTTCTATTCTATTTCAGTAATTTGTCAGTTCCTTGTTCCAGTACCCCATTGTCTTAACTATTTAATAGTTTCACAATAATGATGTGATTTGCAAGTTTTTCTCCTATTCTGTAGTTTGTCTTTTCACTCTTTTGGTAGTGTCCTTTGATACACAAAAATTTAGATTTTGATGAAGTCCAATTTATTTTTTTCTTTTGTTGCTTGTGCTTTTAGTGTCATACTTAAGAAATTTTTGTCAAACTCAAGGTCATGAAGATTTGCCCCAATGTTGTCTTCTATGATTTTTATAATTTTAGTTTTGAAATTTGGGTCTTTGACCCATTGGTATTTGTATATGGTGTGAAGTAAGGTTCCAGGTTCATTGTTTTACAGGTGGATAGCTAGTTGCCCCAGCAACAATTTGTGAAGAGACTGTTCTTCCCCCATTGAATTGTCTTGGCACCTTGTTGAAAATCAGTTGACCATATTTGTTTGTGTTTATTTTGGGACTCTCAATCCCAATGATCTATATCTAGCCTTATTGCCAGTATCACAGTGTTTTGACTATTATAGCTTTGTAGAGAGTTTTGGAATTGAGAAGTTTATGAATCCTCCAACTTTGTTTTTCAAGAATGTTTTGGCTATTCAGAGTCCCTTGAAATTCTATTATTTTTATTTTATTTATTTATTTTTAAGATTTTAGTTATTAGAGAGCATAAGCAGGGGAGCAACAAGCAAGGGAGAGGGAGAAGCAGACTTCCCGCTGAGCAGGGATCCCGTGGCATGGGGCTTAATCCCAGGACCCCAGGACCATGACCTGAGCCGAAGGCAGACGCCCAACTGACTGAGCCACCTAGGCGCCGCCCCCCCATATGAATTTTAGGATCAGTTTTTCCATTTCTGCAAAATAGGCCATTAAGATTTGTGTGTGTACCATTTTGATTCCCTTTGGTTTATATTTTTTTAGATATTTTCTTGGGGATCATAATTATCTTCAATTTATAACAGTTGTGTTTCAGTCGATACCAACTTTTAGCTTCAGTACCATATAAATACTCTGCAATTCAGTTGAGTCCTTTCATGTAATCACAAATTACATCTTCATATCTTGTGTGCCCGTTAACATAGATTTATAATTTTTCATGTGTTTGTCTTTTAAATTGTGTAGGAAATTAAAAGAGGAGCTACACACCAAAAATACAATGATGCTGGCTTTTATATTTACCTATGTAGTTTTACCAGTGATCTTTATTTGTTCATATGGCCTCCAGTTACTGTTTAGTGTCCTTTTACTTTAGCCTGCAGGACTCCCTTTAACAGTTCTTGTAGGGCAGTAGTATAGTGGCAGCAATCTCCCTAAACCTGTGTTTATCTGGAGATGTCTTACTTTCTCCTTCATTTTTTGGAAGACAGTTTTGTCGGGTATAGAACTCTTGGTTGATGGCATGTCACTTGTGCCATCCCACTGCCTTTTGGCCTCCATGGTTTCTGGTGAGAAATCAGTTGTTAATCTTACCAAAGATCCCTTATATGCAGGAGTGGCTCCCTTTTGATGCTTTCAAGATTCTCCATCTTTGGTTTTTGACAGTCTGATTATGATGTGTCTGAGTGTGCGTTTGAGTTTATCTTACTTGGAATTTGTTGAACGTCTTGGATGTGTAGATTCATACCTTTTTCCAAATTGGGACATTTTTTACCATTATATCTTCAAATATTCTTTCTGCCCTCTTTTCCCCTCTTTTTCTGGGGCTCTCATGTGTATGTTGGTCCCTTTGGTGGTGTCCCACAAGTCCCTTTGGAGCCTTTGCTCATTGATTTTTTTTTTTTTCATTCTTTTTTCTTCTGCTCAGCCTGGATAATTGTATTTGAACTCTCCTCAAGTTCACAGCTGCTTCCGTCTGCTCCCATCTTTGGTTGAAACCCTCTAGTAAATTTTTTTGTTTCAGTTATTGTACTTTTTGGCTCCAAATTGGCATTTGGCTCCTTTTACTAATTTGAATCTCTTTATTGATCTTCTCCACTTATCGGTACATCATTCTCCTGGTGTCCTTCAATTCTTTGTCCATGATTTCCTTTTGCTCTTTGAGCGTGTTTAAGACAGTTGATTTAAAGTCTTGTCTGGTAAGGCCACTGTCTATGTTTTCTCAGGGACACTTTCTTTTACATTTCCTTTGTACCTATGAGTGGACCATGCTTTCTTGTTTCTTTGCATGTTTTGTACTTTTTTGTTGAAAATTGGACATTTTGAATAATATGATGTACTTAGAAGAAGAAAGAAAACAAAAACAAACAAAAAAAGTATTCTGTGGGTCTTTGCAGATTAGCTCTGTGTTGGGACGCTCTTCACCCAGGCTACTTACAGTTCTGCCTTAGTCCTCACCTCCTGCTTGTGCTGGGCATGAAGCCTAGCTACAGGTGTGAAAGTTGTGTTCTTCTCAAGTCTTCTGTGACTGTGTGTCCTTCTCTGAGCATGCAGGTGGCTCTCAAGGTTCCTCCATATATTGCAATAGCTTTTCAGAGCCCCTGTTCACCTCCCACGTCTCACTCCCCTGCTTTTCTGCTAAAGCTTTCAGCATGTCTACTCTTTGCCTCTACTGTTCTATTTTGCCCCAGTGGAAGTGTCTCATTCATTTGGCTTTCACTGTTCTTGAGGAACATGTTTTTGAGGAGCACTCTGTCCTGATAGAGTTCTGAGTTTGGTGAAACCAAGGGAAGCCACTTGTGGTAGTCCTTCAGGGAAACTTCCAGTAAAAGGAAACACAGTTCTTTGGGAATAATGAGGTCTGCTGCACTCTGTCTGGAACCAGGACCCACACCGGGACATGTGTCATCATGAAGATTGCTGCTGCACCAGGGGCTAGGGGGCTGGGGCTATGCTAAATTCAAAGACACAAAGAAATTCTACCCTGTTTCAGTGGCCTTTCTCCTGGTTTGATTGGGTTGCTGGAAATCTTTGTCTTCCAGAGTTCTGATAAGGTTGACACCGACAGATTTTGACAAGCTTTTCACCTGCACCATGAAACTAAGGACAAGTAAAAGCCATTGAAATGGGGATTAGTGGTTATAGGAGAGGGTTTAGATGAGAAAACACAGTGCAAAGTATTAAAGAATCAGGTAGGAAACCCATTCAAAAAAATATTGTCAGTTTTAAAACTTGAAACCATTTTGGCAATATGAGTTTGAAAGTGATGGTGTATATATATGAGTTGATTTCTACCTTTATTAGCACAAGCTTTAAATTTATGTTTGTGTTTATTCTTTAGATTATATATTTAATATTTATTTTATTTCAGTTAAGTGCCCATATTTATTTTTTATGTTCTTTTTCCTACAGAAGGTTTGAAGTCTCAAGTTGCCCGCCACAGTCTAAACTACATACAGGAAATTGGAAATGGCTGGTTTGGAAAGGTAAAATGTTCACATCTACTTTTTTTTTCCCCTCTTAGTTATAATGTTTAGAAATTAAAGCTAATTAAGAGTTGTAGGACATTCCACATTCTCTTCAGTTGCTGTGGAACCAGTTGAGTCTACTCTTTACACCCTGAAATCACACAGGATAGTGAGCTTCAGTGTTTTTAGGTGTATGTATTTTTCCAGGAAGGTCTTTTATTTATATATCAGATACTTCTCTAATTGTTGGCATAGAACAGTAAGAAGGGAAGAGAGACTGGAATTTTAGAAGCTTTTTATCCTCCTCAAGGTAAGTTATTTGTTTTTTAATTCTTCTCTCTTTCTCCCCCCTCTTCCTCACAATACTTAAACCACTTTAGAACTGTAGATACATAGTATTATTATAATGGAAACCATGGCAAAGAACTGTTCTCTATTTCTCATAGCCTGTCAAGGGGCAAATAGAAACAGTGGTTTGTTGATCTTTTTACCAAGGGGTGTTCAGAAGGAATAATCTTATTATCATAGCTATTTCTATGGTGTAACTAGCAGTTGTTCTGTGTAAAAGGTTCCTGAGTGGCGATTGCATCATAAGCAGGGTGGTCAAGGCAAGAAGAGGTATTTGCTCGGTGATCAGCCATCTTATGCATCTTGTCTTTCCATTCAAAGTTGTTTGTCAGTGCTCTGTCTTTGACGTCATCCAACCTTTATTAGTGAGTGACCAAATCTTCTAAGCCATTTAGCAAAACCTGTTGTGTATCACACATTGTTTTTGGTGCTGAGGGTCCAGTGTGGAGGAAGGTAGGTGAAGTCCCGGCCTGTGTGGAGTGCTAGGAATGTGGCAACAAACAAAAGAGAACCCTTGCCCTGACGAAGCTGAAACCTCTAGCTGTGGCGGGGTGTTGGCGGGGTGTGGTGGCAGGTGATCAGACAGCAAACAATCAGGAGTGGGAGATGGGCTCAGAGATGTGTGGGGGAGCCAGGTGATAAGAGATAGAGTATATGCATTTAGAGACTTTTACTCAGAGTGAGCTGGGAAAGTACTCCAGCATCTGAGAGAGGAGTGCTGTAATCTGGCTTACTGGTAAAAGGATCACTTGGGCAGTTAACGTTGTGGAAGACCAAGGGGAAAGCGGGAAAGTTGGTCAGAAGGCTGCTGTAGTCACACAGGGAGAGATGCAGGCAGGCTTGGACCTGGATGATAGCATGGAGTGGTGAGAAGTGCGAGCCAACGTGGATTTTCAAATAAGAGCATGCAGGACCAGGGATCGATCAGAAATGGAGTCTGGAGGAGGGGGTCAAGGATGGCTGCTCATGGCCTGATTGGTGGGAAGAATAGAACTGCTGGCAAGTGAAATGGGAAAGATTAAGGAGAAGCAGGCATGGAGGAGGAAGTCAGGAGTTTGCTTCTGGTTAGGTTAGATGGGATGGCTCTTAGGCATCCAGATGGAGATACCGAGTAGGCAGTTGGAAATATATATCTAGAGCTCAAGGGAGAGGTTCCAGGCCAGAGATACACATTTGGGAGAGCTCTGTCTGTAGCTGGTATTCAGAGGTATGAGCCTAGACGGAATCATCAAGATTGTGAACGTCAAGAAGAGGGGGAGGCACAAGGACCGAGTCCTAAGGGTCTGCAATGAGGAGAGGTCAGTGCAGGTCAGTGACAGAAGCTGAGGTGATCAGCCGGTGAGTAGGAACGGGTGCAGAAGAGTGGGGTGTTCTGAGAGTCAGTGAAGAAGGAGTGCCAAGAAGATGAATAGTAGTAAATGCTGCTGGCAAACAAGATGAGGACTGGGAGAGGTAGGGCCCAGCACATAAGGGCCATGGGATTGTCATAAGAGGTCGTAGAGGGGGGGCGCCTGGGTGGCTCAGTCATTAAGCCTCTGCCTTTGGCTTAGGTCATGATCCCAGGGTCCTGGGATCGAGCCCCGCATCGGGCTCCCTGCTCTGCGGGAAGCCTGCTTCTCCCTCTCCGACTCCCCCTGCTTGTGTTCCCTCTCTCGCTGTGTCTCTCTCTGTCAAATAAATAAAATCTTAAAAAAAAAAGAAAAAGAGGTTGTAGAGGGGTCAAGTGCTCACATGCAGTGGGCACAAGGGAGAACGTGGAGACAGCACATTTAGACAACCCTGTTGAGGAGTCTTACTGTGAAAGGGAGCAGAGAAATGGAGTACGAGCTGTTTGGGACCATCCAAGGGCCAAGGGAAGGTGGTTTTTTGTTTTGTTTTGTTTTGCTTTGCTTTGCTTTGCTTTTTATAGGATGTGCAGCTATTTTAGCTTCTCTTATATTAGAGTGGAGAAACTGATAATACAGGGGAGAGGAAAGGGGGCTTACCATAGGAGTTCTCTTGAAAAGGGAATAAAAACTGTGTGTGGGTACAGGCGCAGGGGGATTTGGTGTTAAAATGAGGAAGTTCACTTCTCGTTATTTTAGTCGTGAATAGGAGGCCAGTTGAAAGGGAGGAGTAAAAAGATGCATTGGGAGTTTGACTAGGAGAAGAAGGTATGAGAGAGTCCTCTGGGAACCCTGTCAACTAGGAAACGCAGTGGAAGGATGGGAATGCTGAGGACCCTCAAATTTGAAATGAGACCAGTCGTCGTGGTTGTGTGTTTTGTCTACTTTTGGTGTTACCATAGGCAGGTAATTGAATTTAAGCAGTGCTGGGGTTTGGCTAAGCCCACAGGGCACTGTGAGGGGGTAAGGGGGGTGGTGATAGCACAGGATGGTGGGGTCTTAGCTTCCAGGGAGGGGAGAGGGGCCTTGCAGTAGGGGCGGGATGGTGGAACCGTGGTATCATGCATGGATCTGGAGGGCAAATGGGATGGATTAGACTCTTTAAGTGAGTGAGCTGGAAATTAAAGGACAGGTAGAGAAGGAGAAATCAAAATTTGAAGTTTGGGACATAATCCAGTTATTAACTAGGTCTGGACCCACAGGAGATTTTGCCAAGATGGAGGCAGAGAAAAGATTATTGGAAGTCAGGTAAAAACCTGAGAGGTCAAGGTGTTGAATGATGAATTATCCTTGCAGACATTGAAGATCAAGAATGATGGCAGAGAGAGAGAGAGATAGCAAGATTATTTTAACCTTTTTTGGAATTGCTATTTTATGAGTGTTAGGCTTATGATAGATGTACCGGCTGGTTATTTGAAACCAGAGTATATGACTTGGTTAATTATCAGAATTCCTTGTTCTGTTTATTGTTCTGCCTTTACGTTCTTAATAAACACATTATATTCTTTTTTTTTTTTTTTAGAGTTTTTTTGTTTGTTTGTTTGTTTGTTTTTTAAAGATTTTATTTATTTATTTGAGAGAGAGAGAATGAGAGACAGAGAGCATGAAAGGGAAGAGGGTCAGAGGGAGAAGCAGACCCCCAGCTGAGCAGGGAGCCCGATGTGGGACTCGATCCCGGGACTCCAGGATCATGACCTGAGCCGAAGGCAGTTGCTTAACCAACTGAGCCACCCAGGCGCCCCTAAACACATTATATTCTGTTCAAGGTCTTACTCTTTATTTCCAGGGCATTAAAATTAATCTACTTGATAAAAATATTAAAAACTATTTTAGGGGGGCGCCTGGGTGGCTCAGTCGTTAAGCGTCTGCCTTCAGCTCAGGTCATGATGCCAGGGTCCTGGGATCGAGTCCCACATCGGGCTCCCTGCTCAGTGGGAAGCCTGCTTCTCCCTCTCCCACTCCCCCTGCGTGTGTTCCCTCTCTCACTGTGTCTCTCTGTCAAATAAATAAAATCTAAAATAAATAAATAAATAAATAAAAATTAAATAAATAAAAAACTATTTTAAAAAGAAGGCTTTTAGTTTAGATCATTCTTGATTTAAATAAAAAATTTTACTTCATTATTTTCGTCTTAAATACTATGTTTTGGAATGCCTTTGTATTGTCCAGTATTTATATTTGGTGTTTCACTTGTAGTGTGCTCTTATTTTCATTCATTTTTTTAAAAGATTCATCTATTCGAGAGAGAGAGAGAGAGCGAGAGAGAACACGAGCGGGGGGAGGCGCAGAGGGAGAGGGAGGGAATCCCAAGCAGACTCCGTGCTGAGTGCAGAGCCCTACGCAGGGCTGGACCCCACCACTCTGAGGTCGTGACCTGGGCCGAAATCAAGAGTCAGTTGTCCAACTAGCTGAGCCATCCAGGCGCCCCATTATTTTCATTCATTTTGTATTCTGTTCATTTCAGTGGCATATTTTTTCCTTGTGTTTTGACTGAGGTTTTAGTACAAGATAAAGGTCTAGAATAATTGGAATGCCATAGATTTTTAAAGTTACGATGCAACGATAGTGTATTTGTACATTGCCTGGGTGTCAGTTTACTTTCTCATATGTGAAGGAGACAAAATAACAAAACCCAATTGAAGTGTTTTGAGAAACATTTGAGTTATGTTTGAACTGAACTTACAGATTACTCTTCTGTGATGTCACTGGTAATATCCGGGAAAGTATGGTACAATTTTATAATAAATAAAAAAGAAATACAGATACATATATGAAAGCTTCAGTATCCAGTGAACAGTTTAATACTGAAGGAAAATGGTTTCATTTTTCAAGCTTTTTCTGAGGTGGTATTTTCATAGTAGAAGGCCTGATTGTTGCTTAATTTATTTTTCCATACTCTGCTTCCTGATAATGAGACATACTTCTTTACCATTTTGATGGAAGTGAAGTAAAAAACTGTTCTTTGGTTTTAGGTCCTCCTTGGAGAGATTTACACGGGCACTAGTGTAGCAAGAGTAGTAGTGAAGGAGTTAAAAGCAAGTGCAAGCCCAAAGGAACAAGATACTTTTTTGAAAAATGGAGAACCTTACTAGTAAGTAAACCTTAATATGTGTTCTGTAAACATAGTCTGTAGTCTAATGAAAATCAGGTGTTTAAAATGACTTTGCTATTTATCGTATTTCAATCATTATGAGTGTTAAAATTTGATTTACTGTTTGAACAGTTCTATTAGCGTGCTCCTTGATGAACAACACTATGACTTTTATTTTTTAGTATTCTTCAGCATCCAAATATTCTTCAGTGTGTTGGACAATGTGTAGAAGCAATTCCCTATCTTCTGGTGTTTGAGTTCTGTGACTTGGTAAGTTTTTAGTGGAAATTCAAGGTCGAGCATTTAAAAGGTTACATCCAAGTGTTTTTGACACGTAGAAATGCTGGATGAGGGACTGCTTTCACTTCTGTCCCCCATTTTTAAAATTTTATGACGTACTAAGTCATTACCTTTGAAACAATGCTATTAACCGACACTTAAGTATTGTTTTATATTCCATCTCTATATTAAGCTGCTTGCATGCATTACATTTAATCATATTTGTCCACACTTTATATATATATGATTAAAGTAAGGTTCACGGAGATGAAGAAAATGTTGTTTATCAAGTATGTGGCAGAGCCAGAGTGTGGATTTAGGATCGCCCTTCCTGAGCTTGAGGTCTTTACTTCAGCTAGGCAGTTCAAAACACTTTTCCCCATTAAGGTGATCTTATAAGAGTACCCATGACCTGTCAGGTTTTTATTTATTTTTATTTTTTTAAAAGATTTTATTTATTTGAGAGGGAGTACGAGAGTGAGCGAGCAAGCAGAGCTGGGGTTGGTGGTAGGGCAGAGGGAGAGGGAGAAGCAGCCTCCCCGCTGCACAGGGAGCCCAACTTGGGGCTCAATCCTAGGACCCCAAGATCATGACCTGAGCCAAAGGCAGATGCTTAACCGACTGAGCCACCCAGGCTCCCCGACCTATCAGTTTTTTAAAATAATGAATGTATGTGCCATTTATATTTTTAAATAATGAGATGATTTTTTTTAACCTACAATTAATAGCCTAATTTCTTGCATGATAGTATTATTTACTGAGATTTATAGTTGGAAAAACTTTTTATGCGGTTTTTATGAATAGTAACTTTTATGTGTAAATTTCCTGTAATCATGTTTTTATTTTTTTTATTTTATTATGTTATGTTAATCACCATACATTGCATTAATAGTTTTTGCTATAGTGTTCCATGATTCATTGTTTGCTTATAACACCCACTGCTCCATTCAGTACGTGCCCTCTTTAATACCCATCACCAGGCTAACCCATCCCCCCACCCCAGTCATTTGTTTTTAAAAGCTAGGTTTTAATTCCCTTGCATTGTCTCAGTTTTCAGAATATTAAAACATTAAGACTATCCACAGAAAAGTGGGAGTACATCAGGATAAGTCCCCAGTTAGTTCAGACAATATTTTCAGCTGGTAAAATGGAAAGAGAGCAGTAACCATTGTGGATTTTTGTTTTAATTCCTAAATGTGATTCGAATATTATGCTCATTGGTAGAGGTAGTTAATTCCAAAGAAAAATTAATAACCTTGCTATATTAGCTTTCATTGGATTATCAGAGTAACCCTCAAATCTCAGTGACTGATGAGAGCAAAGTGGTTCTCACTCATCTTATGCATTAGCTCTGGGGCAGCTGCAGCTCTCTCCCAGGCTAGATTCATCTTCACCCTAGGATCAACGTATTTTTTAATATCTGTAGGTGCTGTGGGGGGTGGGGGGATATATATTCTGGTATTCTATACAAATGTACCTGTATGGCTCCTTTTGGGTCAAATTTATGAGGTTGTTTAAATCTCCTCTATGCTTCTGATTTGGGAGGGCATTGATGGAGGAGTCTGAGTGTTTTCTATCCATTTTTGAGAGGCATATTATAATCTGCTCTGATTATGGATTTTCCTTATAATTCTAGTTGTATTTCCTTTGAGTGTTGAGTCAGGGATACACATTTAGAATTGATATATAACATCTTGTAATTTTAAGCTCTCGTAATTATGAAGGGGCTCTTTTTAAGCGTTACAAGGATTAAGTCTGTTTTTACTGATATTAGTATAGTTATCCCAGCTTTCTTTTGGTTAGAATTTGCCTGGTTATCTCTCTCAGTCCTTTTCTCTGGTTTATATCACCTGTAAATAGTTTATTGTTAAAATTTTATTTGTCAGTCTTGATCACTTAACATGGAACATGTACTCCATTTATGTATATTGTATCTATGAGATACTTGGAATTTTATGTACCTATTCTGTATTATTTTTCCTACCTACCTGTTTTGCTTTTTTGCTAGCCTTCTTTTAGAGTCTTGATTTTTTTAAAAGATTTTAGTTATTTATTTGAGAAAGAGAGTGCAAGAGAGAGAGAGAGGAAGAGAGAGCACAAGCAGGGGGAGTGGGAGAGGGAGAAGCAGGCTCCCCGCTGAGCAGGGAGCCTGATGTGGGGCTCGATCCCAGGACCCTGAGATCATGACCTGAACCAAAGGCAGACGTTTAACCGACTGAACCACCCAGGCGCCCCTACTAGTTTGGATTTTTGATACCGTTCTTAGTTTTTTGTATGACTACACTGGAAGTTATAACGTGCATATGTAATTTGACTAAGTCTGAAATTAATATTTTAACCCTCCTCCAAGGAAGCTGGGACCTCAGAGAGCTCTGTCTCAATGTAAGGAAAACTGGAATTAAACCTACTTTTCCTGGCCATCTCCGCATTTTCTCCCATCGTCGAGGGTGCTTATTTGTTGAGCAGCTGCTGTGGAAAGACAGCAGGCTGCACGCCGTGGAAACAGAGAGAAAGTAAGGTCGTTGTCCTCTAGAGCTCCTCCGTAGAGGGAGCACACATGTGATAATTGTTATTTAGCCTGGTAAATTATTGAATGGAGGCGTGAGAACTAAGAGGAAGGAATTCTCAGTGATGTTTCTGATCATTTTATTGCATGTATATTTTGGATTATCTCAGTATTATCAGTTACATAATATTTATGATCCTCGGTTATTACAATATGAGAACTGCTTATTTTAATGGTCTCAGGGTGACCAGTGTGGTGGGTGATTCCTATGCTGCCAGCACTTGAGGAAAAAACGTAAAGATGCATCTTTTTGTGATGAGACAAGTCTGCTGTCAGTTCTCGTTTTCTGAGACACTTTATGGTGGCTTTTCTGGGTCCTTAAGCTCTTGATATTTTTTATAAGTAAGAGTCACCACAGTCTTCATGAGTGAACACGACAGAAATGCGGCAGGAAGCGTATCTACTTGAAATATCACATTTCTGGGTTAATCAAGGTGGTTTATTAAACTGTCTCATACATACTGGTATTTCCTATTCTTCACCTTCCGTGTCCGTTCCTGGAAGTTTTATTAGACGTTGTTGTTGTTGTTCCTGGAATGGGAAAGGCCTCTGGATGCTCAGCTTGATGTTTTCTTCTGAATGGTTCAGGCGATGGGTTAGTTTTAGTGCTATTTTAATTTATTTTTTCACAAAGTTACCTATTCTTTTTGGGAGTAGGAGTTTAACCCACTTTATGAAGAAACTCTTAAAACATTACAAAATACACAAACAACGCCTTTACAATGATCATAGATAACCCATAATTAATAAGATTCTTGAGTATTCTTTTTATCTTTGTTACTATACATTGTTTTTATTTTTTTTTATTTTTTTTTTTAAATATTTTTTATTTATTTATTCATGAGAGACAGAGAGAGAGACAGAGGCAGAGGGAGAAGCAGGCTCCCCGCAGAGCAGGGAGCCCGAATCGGGACTCGATCCCAGGACCCTGGGATCATGACCTGAGCCGAAGGCAGACGCTTAACCGACTGAGCCACCCAGGCGTCCCTATACATTGTTTTTATATAGAGCAGGGGGGAGGAGCAGAGGGAGAGGGACAAGCAGACTCCCCGCTGAGCAGGGAGCCTGATGCGGACCTTGATTCCAGAACCCTGAGATCATGACCTGAGCTGAAGGCTAGACTCTTAGCCAACTGAGCCACCCATGTGCCCCTGTTAACATTCTTCTCATAAAAATTTTTCCCCAGTACTTTTAGATCTCCCATTTCAATGCATATTCTCCAAATACTTAGACTGAGTATTCAGAGAATATTAACTTGCTAAAGTTGTACTGGCTTTCGTTTTTGGGGTGAAGATTATGTATACAGCTCTCCAGAATTAACAGTTACGACTTCTTGAAACATATTTTATGTGAACCTCCTAAGTCATAATGGGGAGTGTCCACTCCTGAAGGCTAGACGTGTGGAAAGAGCCTTCACCCCCACCAGCAGCTTTCATTAGCAGTCAGAGTTAATAGCTATTTGTAATTTAAGTGCACTGCCCAGTGGTACATTGATCAACAGTAAAACTTTATTTTTTTTTTTAAAGATTTTATTTATTTGACAGAGAGAGACACAGCAAGAGAGGGAACATAAGCAGGGGGCATGTGAGAGGGAGAAGCAGGCTTCCCGCGGAGCAGGGAGCCCAACGAAGGGCTTGATCCCAGGACCCTGGGATCATGACCTGAGCCGAAGGCAGATGCTTAACAACTGAGCCACCCAGGCGCCCCAACAGTAAAACTTTAAAAACAATAATTGTTTCTCAAAAAATTAAAATTACCATCTGACCCAACGATTTCACTTCTAAGTACATGTTATCCAAAATCACTGAAAGCACTTCAAAAGAGATATGTACACACCCGTGTTCATAGCAGCATAATTCACAATAGCCTAGAGGTAGAAGCAATCAAGTGTCCCATCAGTGGATGAATAAATAAATAAAATAGAGTCTGTCCATACAATGGAGTATTACTGAGCCTTGAACAGGAAGGACATTCTGGCACCTGCTTCAACATGGATTAACTTTGAGGGCATTATGCTCAGTGAGATAAGCCAAACCGCAAAAAGACAAATACTGCATGATTCCAACTACGTGAGGAACCTAAAGTAGACTCACAGAGACAGCGAGTGGGATCATGAGTGCCAGGGACTGGGTAGGGAGGGATGGGGAGTTGGGTATGTAACGGGGACAGGGTCTCCATTTGGGAAGATGAAAAGAGTCTGGAGACAGATGGTGGGGACGGCTGCACAACAGTGTGAAGGTGCTTAACGCCCCTGAACTGGACACTTACAAATGGCTAAGATGGTAATGCTCTGTTTACCACGCACACACAAGTCAGTGATTACCTACTGTTAGTGAAGGCGCTGTCCCTCGTGTTACCTATACCAGCAGGATGCCCCTGTGCCCTTGGGGAATCTGGCAGTCAGTGCTTGGAGTGCCCAGTCTCCCACCCAAGGAGAGCCTGTTGACCCAGGGAACTCTCCACCTTGCGCAGCAGCAAGGGCTCACGTTTGTGCCGTTGGACAGTTCTGTGCTCGTCACCTCTGGGCCTGGGAAGCTTCGGAGGGAGCAGACTCAGCAGCAGCAAGCGCTGCGGCGTCGGCGGGGTCACCAGCTCTGAAGTCCAGCTGTCTGGGCTCAGTATATGCGGTGGCCACATGGCAGGAAGCATCAGGTAGCGTCATCCCAGTGAGCCAGAGAGGGCCCCCACCTGCAGGGACGTCCCCCCGACTCACCAAAGCCTCGCTTCGACACTGAGCCCTGCTCCCAGCCTGGACACTCCACAGCCCTCCCAGAAATAGGCCATCCGGAGCAGAGGGGCGTCATCCAAGGCAAAACGGCTCGCTGGCAAGGATCCAGGGGACTGAGGGTAATAGCTCAGGCTCGGTAATAAGCAGCTGCAGCCACAGTGAAAGGAACCACTATCTTCACATGTTCTTAGTAGGTCAAGAGCTATTGAATGAACATTGGCCTTTTCAGTCGTCATCGGGGCCGTGATCATACTCAGTGATAACATCTTTTAAATAGAAAGGAGAGAATATTTTTGCACTTAAGTAATTCTTGCGAGATGGAATTACCAGTCTGTTGTTGAAAAGCGCTTTATCTTGGAATTTTTGTGAAAGAAAATGAAAACTCTTCTGAGTGAGTTCGGTAGCTGGATGGGAGCCAGCAGTTTATAATGCCGATGGTGCAACGTTCACGGAAGGAGAGGTGGCTGCAGGGGGTTGTCTATAACTTGTTGCCATGGGGGGTACACAGTGCTCTCGCGTGAATATCCAGGCAAGGAGATTGTTTTGGGGGCAAGGATCGCTCATTCAGCGGAAGTGTGCCAGGCACCTATGAAGTACAAAGGGCTGTACACAGCACCCCGGGGAGCGCAGAGGTGAGTCATCCCGCTCCTGCGTGGTGCCCTCCGGGACACGGGCAAGGCACCCGGATCCCCACGTTTCCTGCCTCTAGAGCCAGGCTGGCCTGCCTTCGGATGCTCATTCTGCCACTTAGGTATCGCTTTGGAAAGTTACCTGACCTCTTTAAGCCTCAGATTAGACATCTGTCAAATGGGGATAGTACCACCTACAGGTAGATGACCCTACCCTGACCATTAATAAGATGATAAATGTAAATTTTGGAGCACATAGTAAGTGCTTAGGACATGGTAGTTATTTTTATTCATTTTTGGTTATATTAATTGATCACAATTAATGATTAAAGGTTTGAATAATATGTATAGAAGTATAAGCAGTTCTGGGCACCTGGTGGCTCAGTCTGTAGAGCATGTGACTCCTGATCTCAGGGTCATGAGTTCAAGCCCCACATTGAGCATAGAGCTTATTTTTTTAAAAAAAAGTATTGCAGTTCTAACTAGGATCATTGCAGAAGGCTTTGCTTTGGAGAAGGTGTTTGCTTGGAGTGTGCAGGAGTGGTTGGATAGACCTGTGTTAGCCTGACTGGCCTGAGCTGGGTGGAGGAGTCCGCAGTGCCCCGCAGGGGTGTGGAGACTGGAGAAGCAGGTTGGCATCTGCTGGGAAAGATCAGTTGGAAGGGTGAAAAGCAGAGACAGACCACTCTGGAGCCCAGACTGCAGGCTGAGGTGACAGCCACGTTGTTCCATCTTAATCTTTCTGAAGAGTCATCAGTTTCTTGGACTCTGTCACCTGACCCTGAAGCAAGAGATGGTATTTTCTTTGCAAGGGAGCGTTCTTGATGTCAGGTGCACATTACCTTTATGATAGTCAGCTGATAAAGCAGGGAGTGAGTTTCCGAGAGGAATTAGCAGTGGCCACATGGGAAGGGGAAAGCAGTCCATTTGGGATTCTCGATGTGCAGCATATTCCTCTGTGGGGTTTGCTTTATTCCGTCTCTCATCAAGAGTTGGTAACACTTGGAATCATGGGCTCTTAGAGCCAAAGGAACCTTGGCCGCTGCCCACCAAGAGGCCTAAGGAAGGGAAGGCTCTAGCTTGTCTGTGCTAGGCCTGGGGCTGTCCTTTACTCCCTTCGTGGGTCCTGAGAGCCCTGTGAGATGGGTGGCAGTAGTTTCATTTTACAGATTGGAAAACTGAGGCTGAGAGAGATGAAGGTATTCGTTGAAGAGTTGAACCCAGGTCTGTCTGGCTTCAGCACCATGCTTTCTGTTCTTTATTTATCTGGTTAATCGACTTGCCTGAGGTCACATAATTACTAATGGCAAAGTGGGGATTTTAACTGATGGCTTAATTTTATTCTGTGTGTTTTTATACCAGGTGGTTTAATCCTTGTATATATTTTTTCCACCAGTGAGGAGCCTCTGTTTTAGACTTGTCCTTTTGTACGGAAGATGCCTAGTTAATGGGTATGTCTTAGTTATAAATGTATTCATTAAGTAAGCTCATGCACCAGGGAACCTTCTAGGTGCTGGGCATACGAAGAGGAATGACGCGTCCCTGCCCCCATGGAGCTCATGTAGAAGAGAGGACATGGAGTTACGGGGGAACAGAGGTGCATGTGGACAGTGTCCCTAACCCAGGGGTGGTAGAGGGGACACTAGTACCGCAGGACGACGCACCATGATCAGGCTTGACAGTGAGGGCGTGGGCACCTGGGTGGAGAGGGGGTCCCTGGGCCCTGCTGGTGGCTTCCCCCTTCTCATGTCTGGCTGTGGCCCTGGGCCCTGAGGCCCTGGCTCTCAGTGAAAGTAGATCCAGGACTTGGTGAGGGGTTGGATGTGGGAGTCTGGAGACAGCAAACCCAAGAATGAGGTCTTCAGTTTCGATCTGATCTACTGGGAAGACCGTGATGCCTGCTCCTGAGATGGAGCGGGTTGTCCGAGTTACGTATCAGGCCTGTTCGATTTGAGGTGCGCCTTAGGGCGTCCAGGAGAGGGCATCAAGTCAGCAGTTGGGAGGATGGGTCTGGGGCTCGGGGGATGGAGGGCTTTGAGCCTGAAAAATGTGTTAGAAATGATTTTTAAAGCCATGGGGTGGATAGGAAATGAGCGTCCGCAGTGACGAGGACCAGGATGGAGCCCTGGGCTGTGCCGGCACCTACAGATCAGTGAGGAGGAGGATCCAGCCCAGGGCTGGGAAAGCCTGCCGGTGAGAATAGGAGGAGACCGGGAGACAGGTGGAGAGAGAAGGGAGGGCTCCACCGTGGCTGTGCTGGTGAGACGCGGTGGGAGGGCGCCGTGGGGGCAGCTGCAGCCGAGCGTGGGGGCTGGGGGGGTGGTCTTGAGAGAGTGGGGGGTGAGTCAGCCAGAACAGAGTTCATCTGTGGAGGGAACAGGGAAATGGGATGCGAGTGCAAGAGGCGTGTGGAGGCAGAGGGAGGCTTGTTTGGTTCTTGGTTGGACTGACCTGGGGGGTGTTTGGGTACAGGGGTGGATAATCCATAACAGCAGAAGATGGTGTGTCAGGGTGTGGACATTGGCAGGTGGGGGCTTGCGTGCTGAGGAAGAGGCCCGGGGTGGGCGGGGGGTGACCAGACAGGTGCTCGGGGCGTTCAGCTTGACGTGGACATTTTCGTTCATCGGCGGGGGCTGAGTATGTGGCTCCTTATGCCCGCCTTGCATCCTTTCATTCAGATTTTTGTTTACAAATCATAAATTTCCCCCCCAAGTCATCCTGTTAAACCTATAAATGACTGTAATTTTCTAGTTATTGAACTCTTGACCTGTTGAGTTTTTACATTATGATGAAATTAATTCATTGTTCTCAGTGCCCTGCAGAAAGCTGGCTAGAGCCCTCGTGGCGGTTTGGATTGGAAGTCAAGAGGACACGTGTGAGGGTCCCTCTGAAGGTCTTTGGGTGACTCAGTGCAGGAGGCCATTCCCAGTCCCTGCTCCCTCAGAGTGTTTGGTGCAGCGCTTTGCTGCCATCTAGCGTCATACATGTTTCTTTTCGAGTCTTTTTGGGAGGTTTTGGGGAGGATCTGAGAAATTTTTAAGACTTGGATAAAAGAAAGTATATTTTAATTCAGAATACATTGCTGTTCTTCATGATTTTTTTCTTTAAATAAGGGACCAAAGTAGTAATCCCTGTCTACTCATTAAGTACCACTAAAACATAAAATAAACCAGATATCTCAATACAGTTTTGTCTGTTTTGGATAGAATGAATAGAACGTTTTTGGAGAGTCTAAAGTACTAAAGTCTAAGTAAATATTTTAGTATTTATTTAATATAAACATTTTTTACTGTAATTAAAGCTTATATGCTGATTTTTTTCTTCTTTTAACGCTGGTACCAGTGGCACCTGGGTGGCTCAGTTGGTTAAGCGTCAGACTCTTGATTTCAGTTCAGGTCATGATCTCAGGGTCATGAGATTGAGCCCGTCAGGCTCTGCGCTCAGTGTGGAGTCTGCTTGAGATTCTCTCTCTCTCTCCATCTCCTTCTGCCCATGCCGCTCGTTCTCTTTCTCTCTCAAATAAATAAAACCTTAAAAAAGATTTAACAGTGGTACCAGGAGAGCTCTGAGGATCTTTCTGGAACATAGAACTACCCCCGGGTCCCGCACAAGCTGTAAGTCCCGTCCAGGAGAAGCCGTGATCAGGCTCCTCCTCGCTCACTGATGTTAGCTCCTCACCCAGGTTAGAGGTCGTGCTAACGGCCAGCTTCATCTCCGTCATGGGGGGTGGGGAGAGCCTTTTAGTTTTGCCAAGCTAGAAACATTAGGAGCATGAACATTCTTAAGCAAAATCCCCTTCTGCTTGTTATGTTTTACCTTCTGGTGAAATTTGGAGAGTGACTTATTGTGGAGACAAGACCTCTTAACATAGTGAGTGGTGATGAGTATACAGTTGCCCCTTGAACGACATGGGTGTGAACTGCGCAGGTCCACCTAGACGCCGTTTTTTTCCAGTAAGCGCAGGGCAGTGCTGTAAGTGTATTTTCTCTTCCTTATGATTTTTTTTTAACATTTTCTTTTTTCTGTCTTACCTTATTTTAAGAATATAGTATATAATATATGTAACAGACAGAATATGTGTTAAGTGACTCTTTATGTTACTCAGTAAGGCTTCTGGGCACCAACAGGCTGTTAGTTGTTACGTTTTTGGAGAGTCTAAAGTTACATGTCAATTTTCGGCCGCTCAGGGGTCGGTGCCCCTAACCCCCGCATTGTCCAAGGGTAAACTGTGCTTTAGATAACCTTGAAAAATAACTACACCCACTCTGCCGTTCTGCCTTCATGGCCAAGGTCACTTGTGAAGTGTTCAGTGTTTGCCAGCAGCTTGTTTGTTTTGCGAATTGGCCAGATACAGCGCACCATAATGCTGCTTTTGTGTGAGCGTAATTTTTTCCTTAGATGGATATTGCAGGAGAGGGGTTAGACAAATGGCTTTAAGTTGCCATTTCATTGGTAATGTAAATAAACTTAAACTATTTATTTTCATATTTAGTTTCCGCATGGGCTATCTTTTGAAAATCCCATTAGCCTGTAGGCCTGGAGCTTGTTGCTGGTGTTTGTCTAGGTTAATGTAATTATTGTGAGAATCATCTTTATTCCCACCACTCCCACCACTCCCACCTCTCCCACCTCTGGGTAGAGGCTAGCCTGGGGGAGGGCGGGGCAGGGGCGGGAAGGGGCATGTGTTTTGTTGTTGTTGTTGTTGTTTTTAAGATTTTATTTATTTATTTGACACAGAGAGAGAGAGACACAGCGAGAGAAGAAACACAAGCAGGGGGAGTGGGAGAGGGAGAAGCAGGCTTCCCGTGGAGCAGGGAGGGGCATGTGTTTTTAAAAGGCAAGAAAGGGTCTGTTTCTTCTCTGGAGCAGCTTGCAATTCCAGCATCATGTCTGGGAGGAAATAAGAGGTCGGAGACATGGGTCCTGAGGGCACAAAACCCCCACCGTAACCCCCCTGTCCTGCCAAAGTTCCATTATGTTTGGGAGAATCTGACAAATCCATGGGGTTGACATTAAGTTATTTTACATTCATTCTTATAAAATAAATTGATTCGATCTGCCTCCCTAAGTAGGATCTTCTTGACAGGTTGGTAAAACTGAGAAGTAGGAGTGTAATCTGGTAATGTAATCTGGTAATTACATTTACAGATTTCCTTTTTGAACAACTATTATCCAAAGAATTTTGATAATTTTGATAATAATATCAATCTGGGTCTTACTATAATGAGACCAATTTTTGTTTTTAAGCCAAATAGAAATTTTTATTTTATTGGCTGTGGCCTTGTGCACGGTTCTTCACCTCCTCCCTGGGCCTCATTTCTACATCCAGGAAGTGTTTCAGATTGCAAGAATTATTTGAGGCAACGAGTGTAGAAGCTCCTAGCACAGAGCTTGGCACACTGCTCAGAAGTTCCAGTGTCAGTGATTATGAATCTCAACATTATCATTCATATACAAATCCCTGAAACTGGGAATGAAGGATTTCTGGAGTGGACCTAGAATTTACATTGTAATGTGCTTAGCATTGAAAGTAGGCAGATGTTTGTAACACGATATTTGTGCTTTAAGGTTTTTACTCTGGGAAGAATTTGATAAATTGGCTGTCTTTCCTAACAGTGGTAAGAAATGCATTCTCTTCCTTAGTTGGAGTCTTTCCTTGACTCAGGTATAACGCACATTGAAAGCTATTGGCTTGCTTTCTAAATTGTATTAACCGTTTATATAAAGCTTTAGTTTGGAATTGAGTCAGATCAATAAATATTTACTCACGTGATAAGGAGAATGTGGAAGATTTTATTTCCTTAAACGTATATTCCCCCAAAACATGAGGTCCTGAGTTAAAGTCCCGGCAGAAAGCAGGGGGAGCACAGGGAAGCCCAGCAGGAGTGCCTGCAGGGCTCTGCGTTTCAGCATTTGCGTTTCGGGTGTCCGGGTGTGAATTTGTTCATTTTCCTGTCCATGCTGCCCTCCTTTGAGCTGGCTTCATAACTTTATGAGTTTTTCTGGAGGGCTGGAATGTTCTTCTTCAGAGTGGCTGGCAGCACAGGGCCCTAGGGAGGCTGGCAGAGACTTGGCCAGCACTCAGCGTGCTTTTTCCCTCCTCTGCCACCCAGTTTTCTTTGGTTCTTTCCCTCTCCGTTGCTCACAGGTGCTTTGGTGGTAGCCTTCATGACGTAGTGTTCTCTGACCGTGTGTCTCCTAGAATCCTTAAAGGCAGTGCACGCGGCACCATGTCCTGTCAGTTACGGGGAAACTTCTATCCCTCTGCACTTAGTTTATATTGTGCATCATTGAAAAATTATCTTATTTTTACTGTTTTGTTTTACATGTGTTCATATAAACTAATATTTAGTTTGTTTAAAGGTAAACTAATATTAATAGTTAGAATGATCCTAAACGGTAATAGTGTTTTCTGTACTTTAAAGTTTTTGGGTGGAATTACTCTTTGTAACTTGGAACTTGTTCGAATTAGATTCTTTATCAAGGTCAGATCTAAGTGATTTCTAATAAACAACCTTGATAGTTAACGTTAGCTAAGGCGCCCGTTGGCTTGCCAGGGCTTTCACCTCGTCCCCTTCGGGAGCTGACCTGGACTCCTTTTTGCAGGGTGACCTAAAAGCTTACCTGCGCAACGAGCAAGAGCACATGAGGGGGGACTCGCAGACCATGCTGCTGCAGCGGATGGCCTGCGAGATCGCAGCCGGCCTGGCCGCCATGCACAAGCTGCACTTCCTGCACAGGTGGGTCCGTCGGGCCGCGCCGCGCCCCCCGCCCAGGCTGCGCCTGACGAGGTTCTGCAGAGGACTTCGGAGGGCGGCTAAGTCGAAGCTGTCCTGTATGTCCCAGGGTCGGGATGAGGGTGGAGTTGGGCTGCGGTTAAACCGATACCAGGGAACAGAATGTCTTCATTCGGCCCGAGGTCTAGAAGCCATCTCGAGAATTTCAGAGAACGTGAAAAGTTGGCTCAGCACTGAGAGCAGACGGTGCCGGTCTCCCTGCTGACATCTCTCTGTGCGTCCCGTTCGTGTCAGCTTCAGGCTGGGGTTCTAACTGCGAGGTGCCTGGGTGAGGGAGAGAGGGTCTGATAGGCTGGTGGCATGTCTTCGTGGAGGGCCAAGCGGCGGTGCCGCGGCTCCGAGAGGCCAGCTTCCCCCCCGGGGCCTGTTGCAGGTGGTCAGGGGTTGCGTGTGGGCAGCACAGCGGTCAGCGTAACACATTTGTGCAGAAGCCATCCTGGTCCCGTTTGAATAGCCGCAGCTCTTCGAGCACATTGTATTTTGCTCCTCAGACCATTGATGTAATTTCGTAATTAAAACAACAAAGGGCTTGGAGTCCTGTCTGAGCTAATGGTTCTGTGAACCCAAAAGGAGGTTTCTGCTTACTCTCCTCCAGCCTTCTGAGCTCTGATTTATGTTTAAAATATGTTTGAAATTATTTCTCAGGTCTCCAGGGAAACCAGCTTCTCTTTACTTGACTTTAATTAAATAATTTAACTCTTAACGATCCGAAGAGCTGAAAAGGAGCACCTGTGTGTGTTGACTTTAAGGGCTATGAAGTTTTTTGGTTTTTTTTTTTTAGTCTGTTTTTTAAAGGGTAGGTTGCACAGGAATGTATTTATAGTGTGACTCCATTTTTTAAAATAAAACACCTGCTGGTATTTGTAGAGGTGTGAGGGCACGTGCGCCTGGGTGTGTGTGTGCGCGCATGTACACGCGTGTATGTGAGAAGAGACGTGGAAAAGTACCCTATCAAATTCTCAGTGTTGTTTCAGGGTGGGGAGGAAAGAAAATTATTAACATTTTCCCCGTACATCTATATCTTATTTGACATGCCTAGTGAGCAAGTCATTCTGATAAAGGGCTTTATGAAATACCCCAAAGATTATGGGTTTCTTCAAGCACGAGGCAGAATCCCTTACACGAAACTTCAAAATGTAAATATCTATTTATAATAGAGAAATCTTGGATTTCATTTTTTAGTCTCTTCTAACAGGTTAATACCCAGCATATTTGTATTGTTACTTTTTTGTAAGACACAGCAGATTATTCTCTAAAAGGTGGTTTAGGAGTTTTTAGATCTTGGAGGCTGGGGCATTTAGAGAGACTGTCATGTCAGACTCAACAGCGTGAAGGCCTCAGAGGCAGCTCGAAATTGCATTTAAAGCTCAGGTATGTTCCTGCTACTGTATTTTAAAAATTGGCAAAGACATCAGAGTAAATGTTCTTTTCCTCTGAGTTTCTATAGGTTAAAGTTCTACTTAATTTAGAATTGTGTGAGCTTTAGAACAAATAAAGATGATAAATTAAATCACATGGTTTGGATGTTATCCAGGTACAAAAACTCAAGGTAAAGAATATTCTTTAAACTATTGGCATCTGTCCCCCTCCCTCCCTCCCTCCGTCTCTTTTATTTATTTGTCAGAGAGAGAGAGAGAGAGCACAAGGGGGGAGGGGCAAAAGGAGAGGGAGAAGCAGGCTCCCCACCGAGCAGGGAGCCCAGTGTGGGACTTGATCCCAGGACCCCGGGATCATGACTTGAGCCGAAGGCAGACGCTTAACTGACTGAGTTACCCAGGTGTCCCCCTCTCTCTCTCAAGTAGCTATATATTTTTAAAGATTTTATTTATTTATTTGACAGAGAGAGGGAGAGAGACAGCGAGAGAGGGAGAGAGACAGCAAGAGAGGGAACACAAACAGGGGGAGTGGGAGAGGGAGAAGTAGGTTTCCTGCTGAGCAGGGAGCCCGATGCGGGGCTCGATCCCAGGACCCTGGGACCATGACCTGAGCCGAAGGCAGATGCTTAACGACTGAGCCACCCAGGTGCCCCTTAAGTAGCTATATTTTATGTAAAATTCCCACTTGGGGCAAAATTTATGCTCTAAGTTTTTTTTTTTTTTTTTTTTTTTTTGATGGTAGCAATATAGCATATTTTAAAATCAGAATTCAGAATATTTATTGGCTGACTCAAAGTCGGGCTTTCTGCGTTGGTTGAAAATAGAATAGCCCACACGTCCAACTAAAAGCTGTTTGCTATTTTGGAAACTGATCTAGTAAAGCACCCCCAATTAGATTTTATTTTTGTTTATTGTTTAAGAGGAGACATATGCCTGGGTCTTAGGTAGCCTGCATCTCTGAAGTTTACATGTGACATCCGTGAAGGCCATGTAAACAGCAGAAGCTGCCGGTATGCTACGTTCCACACCATTCTGCCTTTCTGGCCCAGAGCCTGGGGCTTCCTGTCCTTTCCCTGTCCGCCTTCCTTAGCGGCTCCAGTGAGATACCACAGGTCACTGCGATGAGCTGAGTGCACAGAGGTTCCAGCGGGCAGCGTGGGCCTCGTGGTGGCTCAGGTAGCTGAAGACCTGTGTGGCCACGGCCTTGAGGAGTACCCGGGTGACCACTGTTCACGAGAGAGCCTCTTTAGGATTTTCCTGGTTCTAAAGTTAAGGTAACTTTCTCCTGAGAAACCCTGGGATTCTCCAGCTCTGAGAGTGTGGCTATCCAGTGTTGCAGGAGCATGATGCATAAACACTAGGGTTAGGTGCCATTTTACGTGATTTTTTCTTAATCTGTGCTGTGTGTTGTGTCCACAGTGGTAGAGATTAGGAAGTCTGGTTACTAATAGGCTTGTTGTGCTGCACCTCTAGCGTATTTCTTTCTGCTGGTGCATTATTAGGGGATTTCATTAATTTGTGTGCATGTAAAATCTTCAGATTATATCTTTTAAACTCCTGATGTTTTCTATTTTAAAGATTCATCTTCAAGGAAAAAAATTTTATATCGCAATAAATATGATTGCTTTAATTCTTTTGATTATTTTATTTTTGAAGATCTAATTGGCTTTATTAAATGATTCATGAATTGGGCAGCACCCCATCTCCCAAGTCCAGGGGAGTTCTCCCTGACTGATCAGTTTATGTCAAAGCCATGGGTAGCATGTGGCACATGGTGGTGTTAAATGAAAAGAAGACACTGTACCATCATCATGCTCTCATGAGGAAAATCCAAGGATTTTCCAGACACAGGCTGCAAAATCTGGCTTGAGCTGAAAGTCTGCAGGCACTTGACCCGTGTATGCGGAATGAAAGAGTGAGGGTCCCAGACATGGGACCTCACCTGCTCTAGTCTCGCGTTCTTCACTTGGAAGATCCTGGTCGTAGAGCAGAGCTGGGATTCAAAACCAGAGCTGTGGTCTCCGGGGCCCACACTCTTAGCCAGCAAGCTACCCTAAACAATCACTGGTCACCCTTTTTTACTGGTGACACGATACTGTATGTTGAGAAAAAGCAAGGTACTAGTTTCTTTAAAAAACAAAACTAAATTAGAAAATATATTGTAGCTTGCTTACAGCTATACTAAAGTTTCCCTGGAAATGAGGGCAAAAAAAACCCCATTCCGTTTTCACCAGTGCCACAAAAATTACCTATTATGATTTATTATAAATTACTTAGGAATAAATGTGAGAAAGACACAGGACTGTGTGAAGGAAGCTGTGCAGTCTTACCGAAGGACATAAAACATGTGAACAAATGGAAAGATGTACCCATTTTATGGTGGGAAGACAATACAAAAATGTCAGTTGACTCAAAATTATCTTTTTTAAGATTTTATGTATTTGAGAGAGAGGGTGAACAAGAGAGTTCACAAGCTGGGGGAGGGGCAGAGGGAGAGAAACAGACTCCCCACTGAGCAGGGAGCCTGATGTGGGGCTCGAACCCAGGACGCTGGGATCATGACCTGAGCTGAAGGCAGACGCTTAACCGACTGGGCCACCCAGGCGCTCATGTTAACTCAAAATTAATACATCAACTTTATAAACAATCCCAGTAAGAATCCTCACAGGATTTGTGGGGGGGAGGGGGTAAAAATTATGTTTAGCTTCACATGGAAAAATAAGTGTCTAGAAGAGCCAGTAGAGTATGAAAGAGAAGTGAATTGTTGGGGCAGAAAGGGAGGCTTGCTTTACGAGGTATCAGAACTCCCAGCAAACTCCTGGGATAGAGATCAGTATGGTTTTGATGGAGAAACAGATTGGTGGAGAGCAGACAGTGCATAGAGCGAGTGAACGTATGGCAAAAGTGAAACTCCTGTCAGTGGGGAAGAGATGGCTTCCCTGTTAAATGCGGGCACAGTTCATTACCCGTCTGGGAAATCACTGGACCTCTGCACCATCCTGTATGTGAAAATCAAGGTATAAGAAATAAATGTGATATTGGCAAAATTCTGGAAGGCTGTATGTGTTTCCCAGCGATGAGCGAGGCCTAACTAGAAAGGCCCTCCTTTCCTGAGGTGGGAAACCCAGGAGCTGTAAAATAACGGGTGGCTATTACATGGAAGGTTGACTGCTCTGTAAAAATTAAATGTTTTGCATAGCAACAGACACCACAGCAAAGTCAGTGGACGACAGACTTGGGAAGGTGTAGCTGCCAGCACAAGGAGCAGCCGCAGGGCGACCGCTCACGACACCAGACAGATGTGGTGGCTTGGCGAGAGGACGATGAGCCCCTGGACAGACGGGCAGAGACGGATGGGAAGGGGATCCCCTTCGGAAGTTAGGGACGTGCAGGTTAAAGGCATGGAACCTCAGAGCTGAAGGAACCGCTGCGTCTGTTGCTGGTAGGGATGTGGGGAAGTTTCTGTCCTGAATCGCATATAAATCATGACCAGTTTTTGAAGAGCTATTAGGGCAATAACTGTATAATTAAAGAATAACACATTCCCATCGCTAGACTCACTTCCATAGGACAGAGAGGCACCGGAACTTAAGGACACGGAGTGGAATGATCTGTCGTAGCAGCATTTGAGGCGACGGCGAAAAAAATAAACACGACAAAGTAAACGTTCATGGGGGGATCGAGAACCAGTCTGAGGCCGTCCGCACTGTGGAATACCACACAGCTATCGTAGGGAAAGATGTAGAGCTGCTGGACTAGTTGACCTGGAGGGATTCCCACGTTGTGATGTTGTTGGGTGGGAAATAAAGATGTGGAGAGGTAGACATAATGTCGCATAAAGCACGTGCTCCTTACTCCCCTCATCTGTGTGTTCTTGTGTGTACACTATGCCTGTGGAAAAATACAGAAAGATCATACCTCCCGGTTTGTTAATACATGTTACCTGGAATGGGTGGCGCTGGGGGAGGAAGATAGTTTAAAAAAAAAACAACACATTTTTTTAATTGAAAAAAAAGAAAGAACTGCAGCTCTTGAGGAAGCCTTAGAAGAAGCCTAGTATTCCTGTAACCCAGTTAATGCAAAAAGCCTATGCGTGTGCATGGCCGGACTAGTAGAGAGGACAGAGCTGGAGGCTTGGGCTGGCTGTGCCGTGCCCTCGGGGAAGGAACTCACCTGCAGGCTGAGCATGTGGACGAAGCAGGGGGGGAAATGAAGGCGGGGGTCTTCGGGTGGAGGGCCGCTTTGCCTCGGGACCCTCGCCGTCAACTTAAAATCATCAGGGGTAAGTAAAGTACTAAGTGTTCCAGTTTTCTAGATGACCCTAGGTCTTATGGGAAGATTAATGTTCTGGGATCCGTGGCATAGTGCTAGCCCTGATCCAGTGCAACCTTCTAGGCCGGGCTTGGATTCTGGGGGTTGTCTGAGGGGTACCTCCGTCCCCACTGCAGGCCTACTGCGTTTCACTCGCCTCCCAAGTGATTGCAGTGCACGCCCAGTGTGAGAACTACCACTTTGAAGAGCGTCAGTTAATTGGCAGCTCAGCTCCATCTTGGTGTAAGACGCCTTTAGGACAGGCCTAGGGGATCCCTTGCCTTATGTCAGAGTAACCTTCTTCTTAAGGACCTTGAGGGGTATCACCAGGCTGTTGAGGGAAGTCTCTCAACTCTGACCAGTCTTCCCAGCTCTGTGAGTGTCCTGTCAGCCTCATTATCTTCCAGAGCGCACACGTACGCAGCTCAGGAGTTGGCCTCAGACAAGACTCAGAGGGACCCGTATGCAGATTTCTGGGATGCTTGCTCGCTCTCTGAGCTTACTCCCTCCTCTCCTTCTACCCTGCCCTGCAGTTCAGCCTCTTTGGCAGCCTCTGTTTCTGCCATCCCTATGTGTTTCGTCCAGTCTTGTAATCACGTACAGGGAGGAGATAAGCCATAAGCAGAGGTTGAGACCCATAGAAGCCTGACTGTCCAGCTCAGTGTCAGCTCTGGCCCAGCCCTGGAGAAAACTGAGAACTGAAGGCTTTGTCCCCGTTTTATCACCATTTCTCAAAACCCAGGCCAGCAGTGGTGGCCCACATTCCAGCCACAGACCTTCTCCTCGGCGTCCGCCCAGAATTTCCCAGAGCAAGTGCCCTCTATAGACCCGGAGCCTAGCAGGTGCCTGACGTGCAGGAGGCACTCGGGAAATGTAGTCTCGTTCAGCTAGCAAGGACTGACCTAATAAATCGGGGCGAAAGCAGTTACAACTGCGTCCTTTGTGCCCTTACCAGAGTTCTTTGGCTTTCATCTTGAGCTTGTCCCGCTCTGAGCTGCGTCCCATCTTCAAGTGATAAGTAGCAGTTTCTTCAAAACTCTTAGTGATTTTTTTTTTTTTAAACTTTCATGACTGCCAAGGGCGCAGAGCGGTCTGGTGAGCAAAGCACGAATTAGGGGTTCAAGTTGTTAATTCACCTCTCGTTAACTGTACCAAGATAAGCCACATTACTTAATCCTTCTGAACCTTTTTCTTCTGTGAAATGGGGATAATCTTTATCCTGAAGTGCTGTTGTCAAGAGGACTTGAGATAACGTATGCCACGCCCTAGAAGAATACTCAGCAGTCAGTGTCAGCTATTTTGCTTCCCATGTGGTGCCTCTGTTTATGAGGAGTTCAGCTTGCTCGCGAAAGCATAAGTAACGCGAAGAGAGGTGTGAGTGATTTTGAAAATGGCTGCACCTCCCTGAGCTGTTTCCAGTCGAGCAGTCCTTCTGGGGCCGGGTTAACTCCAGTCTGGCTGAGCTGAGAACAAGTGGTGATGCTTCCTTGTGAGTCAGGATGGGGAACTCTTAGATCTGTGGACCCCCACTCCCCACGTCTGTCCGCCCCGCTCACACGGCCGAGGCCGTCACTGACAGCGGGGGCGATGGACGGCCTTGTTGCCGGCCGAGGGGACGGGGCCAGAGGCCGTCAGAGCTGGATCGTTTGGCAGCCTCACCACTAGACCTGTTTTTCAACTTGAAGGAAGAATATACTGGGTATGTTTGTGTTTCTGACCAAAAGCAGCTTGACGTCAAGAATTACCTTTGTTGTTAAGTTACACCTTTGTGTTTTTCTCTTCTTTAGCTTTGTGTGTTGGGCTTCAGAGAATATTTGCTTTTACCAGTTTTGAATCGAATTATATCATTATCTTAGAAGTGGATAGCACTTTAACATTCTGAGAACATTTCATATATTGCTTTATTTTATCCTTATAGAACCTTGTGAGTTAGCTCTTACAGCGCACCCGTTTGTGAGTAAACTGAGGCTCGGATATGTTAAATGACTTGCCCCAAGTCACACGGCTCCTAAGCAGTGGAGCCAGATGAGTCCCCACATTGACCTTGTCGCGCCGCCACCCCCCCCCCCCATGCTGTGTGTGGTGCTCGCATGCGTGGGGTGGAGGTAGGGGGCAGGTTTAGAAGAAGCTCCTCCAGTCCCACCCTGGTTTGGGTCCTCATTGCTTCGGATTTCAGGTGAGGAGAAGCATTCCTCCTTCCCCTGAGAGCATCACTTGGATTTGTGTTAGAGTTTTAGGGTGCCTTTTACAATGAAAGCCAACGGCCTTTTGCCTAGGTGATTTTTCATCTTTTCCGTAACCTTCACGTTTCATGTGTCTAAAGACCTGCACTGCACATGTGGAAGGAGAGAGGAGAGGACGGAGGGGGCAGGGCAGCCCAGGTGTTGCCTAGGGTTTGGTTGCTCGGATGGCCCGCGGGGAAGGCGCCAAGTGCCGAGGCCGCTGCCCACCTGCAGGGGACACACACAGGGACCTGTTGGAATGCTGGGCCACCCAGCTTTTAATTCTGCTCTTAGGAGAGAGATGTGGGGAAGGTCAAGAAGGATCTGTTTCTAGAGACTCTGGAAATGCCCATCGGTGGTGCTCAGTGACAGAGCCTCTGTTGGTAGAACCCGCGGCACCGTCCTGTTGTAGCTGTCGGTCCAGTGGACAGTGTCGCCTGCCGGAAAGCATTTCCGTTTCTCTGCCCTCGAAGGGTGTATTGCTACTGCCTCCCTCCTGCCTCCCTTCATTCCAAAAAGGAGAGACCAATTTTCTTCTTAAGATTGGAAGTTTCTCTCTTGCTCCCGGACACCACAGGCTTGAAGGCTTCTGAGGGGAGCCCCGTGAAAATTACCGCTAGTAAACACAGTGTGGAGATGATTGAATAGAACCAGCTGGCCATCTAGATCAGCACGTGTTCGTCGGGGACCAGCCATACGCCCAGGACAACGCTCCAATTGCTGGTGCATTGTTGCCGATGGTTACTGCAGGGGGACGGCGTCTTGTTGGCTTTGCAGCCCTGGCAAAAAAGTTACTTTGATTCTTGCCTGTTTCCTCATCTGTAAATGAGGAGGATGAGACTATCCACTTCCAAGGTTCCTTGTGAAGATTAGATGAGTTAATACGTGTACAGAGCTTAGAGAAATGCCCAGTGTAGAGTAAGTGCTTTATAAATCTTAGCCATTAACATATGATTGGATCCTTATGTACCAGGCAGGCTGTCCTTAGGTACCTGGTCCTTAGGTACCAGGTGGGCTGTCACTGAGTTACATCAGCCAAAGCTGCTGCCGTCATCAGCATGGTCCTGTTTCGGGCATGTAAGCGTCAGAAATTAAAGTCTTTGAAAATTAAGAATTTAATCAGTAATTTAAGCTTTTGTCTTCTAAAATCGTATCAAGACATTTTGAGTTTTGGACTACAGAAAGTTTTTGATAACTTTATGATTTGAAACTATAAATGGGCTGTGCTTTTCTACTTTAATTTAGTGGACTCTTTAATTCCTATGCCAGTGGATGATCAAAAAGATAAAAAGATTGAAAGATAAAAGGGGGGCTTATACTGAAATCCAAAGTGTTTACTCTGTTGTCTATATGGAAGGTTCCTTCAGAAAAAGTAGATTTTACTTTTAAACATACGTGTTTTTGAGAATTAACCTGTTCTTAAATAACCTATGTAATTTGTTTTCAGTAAGTCCTGAAAATGTGCTCTTTACCTCCCTGTGGAGAGGTGGGGTTTGCAAGAAAGTGAAGTATCTGGAAGTGGCCTCCTTATAATACATTAAAAATTAATATTTTCAATAATGTAGATTAGTTTGGGGTGCTTGAAGTTGTAATTTTATTCATCTTTACTTATAATAAATAGACTACCACTAGACTATTACTCAAGTTAATATAAGTTACTGTAAAAAATTACTCAGACACTTTAGCTCATAGTATTTTAAAATTCCTGGTCATCCTTTTTTTAAAAGATTTTATTTATTTGAAATTGAATGAGAGACAGAGCACAAGCAGGGCAGAGGGGCGGAGGGAGAGGGAGAAGCAGACTTCCCGCTGAGCAGGGAGCCTGACTCGGGGCTCGATCCCAGGACCCCGAGATCATGACCTGAGCCGAAGGCAGACGTTTAACTGACTGAGCCAGCCAGGCGCCCCTCCTGATCACTCTCAGAACACCAGGAAATGAGACATAAATCTGCTATTGATGCAGCAGAAGGTACAGATATGGTCAGTATTTAACCTTAGCAGTTACTTGTTTTTTTTAAAGATTTATTTATTTATTAGAGAGTGCGGGAGAGCACGGGGGAGGGGCAGAATCTCAAGCAGACTCCCTGCTGAGTGTGGAGCGCCATGCTGGGCCCATCTCACAACCCATGAGCTGAAATCACAAGTCAGACGTTTAACCAACTGAGCCATCCAGGTTCCTTGCTTTAGCAGTTACTACTTGTAAGAAAAAATTTTATCATCTCCATGGATTTTAGTAATGAAGAATATGATATATAATCCTTTTTCCGTTAAAAAATAATCTTAGGGGCACCTGGGTGGCTCAGTGGTTAAGCGTCTGCCTTTGGCTCAGCTTGTGATCCCAGGGTCCTGGGATCCAGTCTTGGGTCAGGCTCCCTGCTCAGTGGGAAGCCTGCTTCTCCCTCTTCTCCCCACCTGTGCTTTCTCTCGCTATCTCTGTCTCTCTCTCTCAAATAAATAAATAAAATCTTAATAAATAGAGGGTATGATAGGGAGAGCATGAGAGGGGGGAGGGTCAGAGGGAGAAGCAGACTGGGGAGCCTGATGCAGAGCACGATCCCAGGACCCTGAGATCATGACCCGAGCTGAAGGCAGGAGCTTGACCAACTGAGCCACCCAGGCGCCCCTAAAAAAGAATTTTAAAACATTACTGAGCAGGGAGCTCAGCACACCACTCTGCTTCATAGAGAAAGCCTTGTTCATAGCAATTTGGGGTGACAGTGTCCTGCTTGCAGGTTCCCCTTATCCTTGTGTTCACTTCACTCTTTCTGCTTTTAGTGACTTAGCCTTGAGGAACTGTTTTCTTACCTCGGACCTGAATGTGAAAGTGGGAGATTATGGAATAGGATTCAGCAGGTACAAGGTAAGCCAAGGTTTAAAGGTTCTCTCCTGAAGTTGATTTAATTTCATAGTCATGAAGTGGTCATATCACAAAATGCCACCCCGGTTTTGGAAGAGGGGGTTAAGAATCTTGGTTATGTTGCCTTTTTGGAGAATGGTTTGTTCTAGTCATCTTAACAGCAGTGTTGGCTTCTGACGTGTGGTTTGTCTACATCGGTGGCTCTGTGCTGAGGTTTTGTGACGGCTTTCCAAAGGCTTTGTTTAAAAATAAGATTTTTACACAGTGTAATTAATATAGCTTGGTGGTGCATAACACATTTTAGTATGAACACATGGGCAGTAATCATTACCACCTGTATAATAAAATACACTGTACATGTCATATCAACATGTCCCCAGTAAAATTCTGGCTCAAAAGGAAGGTTGTGGTTTAGATTTTTTAAACTCTGCCATAAATACATCCCCACACAAACTAAGAAGTAGGTGAGGTTTTCGTGTGTTCTTTTGTAGCCCAGCTGAATGAGGTAGCAGGGTATGGGGCACAGAACGTGACTGTCTGTCCTGGCTCCACGCCATCCACAGAGCGGCACGAGGATCATACCTGTTCTGTCTTCCGGGGTTCTCGTGAGGACCACAGGGCTCATGTTTTCATAGTACTTTGTAACTAAAATATATTACGCAAATATAAGTTGGTTATTTGTCTGCATAGTCGCTCTAGTGTCTTGAGCCCTTGCTGTGTACCAGGCACCATGAAGTCGTTGCCGGCAGTTATCTGTTTTAATCCTCACCATAAACGGAGGTGGGTATTGTATCATCCTCATTTTACAGATAAAGAAAAAGGCTTAGCATATTTGTTGCTTTCCCAGAGTCTGGTAGCGAGCTGTAAATGGTTGAGCATGGACTTAGAAGCCAGTCCCTAATCTTAGGCACTGCTGCCCTACTCGGGGCGTAAGGCCCAGCATATTTTAAAAGATGTTTTGCTCAGAGTCTGTTCTGTACATCAGACGTGGAGTACCTTCTTTTTCCAGGAAGGCTGACTGAGCAAGCGTTCATGGCTCAGACAGCAGCTCACGAAGCCCAGAAGGCTTCAGAGAAAACCTCACCCACCTTCTGCCCAGAAAATCTCTCTTCATGCCCACTTCTTTTTCTGATACGTCTTTTGGGTTCAGCATGTGTTTTCTGAGAATGACCTGGTGTTAAATCATTGAGTTCACTGAAAAACTAATAGAATTTAATTTAAAATTCTGTATGCTTTCTAACAAAACAGGAGGATTATATTGAAACAGATGATAAAAAAATTTTCCCTCTGCGGTGGACTGCTCCAGAATTAGTAACCAGCTTTCAAGACAGACTACTAACTGCAGATCAAACGAAGTATAGTAATATCTGGTAGGTACTGATTTACCATTCTGTTAGACTTTTGTGTAGCAAAGTCCTCACTTCTTCCCCTTGAGTACTTAAAGAAAAATAACTGAGTAAGATTTAGGAGCCCAGGTGTGCCTGGTGGTGAGGTAAAGACAGTTCACTGACATCATAGCAATTATCACAGTTGTGGTGATATAATTAACTTTTCTCTTACCCATTCAACAGTGAGAAGGTCCACAAAAGCAGGAAACCGGTCTACTTTCTTGCCTCCTGTAAGACCTGCAGTATAATAGACATTTTACATATTTATTAAAGTAAATGAAAAAACAGAAAGACGTTTGGACCAATACGTGATACTGTGATTTATAGGAGATCAGTTTAATGAAAGTTGAAAAAAATGTTTTTATGTCTTTGACTAACGATTTCTGTTACAGCTTTCTTAATTTATATATATATTTTTTGTGCTATTACCCTGCTTTTTCTATTTTCTTTTTCTCTTCTTGCCTTCTTTTGGATTTTTTTTAAGTGCTTTTTCCCGTTAGTTTGAGAGCTGTATACGCTAGTCCTAAACTTTAATTATTAAAGGTTACCCTAGAAGTTATGACATGTGTATTCCACTTATTTTAGTCTAATATTAGTTCATATTTTGACCCTCTCTCTGAACAATACAAGGACCTCAGGATACTTTAACATACTGTAACTTGGTTTAACTATACACCACACACATGCATGCACACACACAGTTATAGCTTATTGGGTATTTTTTTTTCTTTTATCCTCACAAGACGTTACTATTAGGTTTTTTTTAGCACTTTTTTGTTTAGGTTTATCCACGTAATTAAATCACTTTGCTCTTCATTCTTTTTTTTCTTTTTTCTTTTCTTTTTTTTTAAATCTCAGACATTCCATCTGGGATCATTCTCCCTTTGTCTGAAGTATGTCCTTCAGAATTTCCTATAGTGAGGGCCTGCTGGTAACAGACTCTCAGTTTTTTGTAGGTCTGAACATACCTTTATTTTGTCCTCATTTTTGAAATATATTTTTACTTGGTGACAGTTACTTTCTCTCAGCATACTGAAGAGATGGTTCTACTGTCTTCTGGCTTCCATTGTTGCTATTGAGAAGTCAGCCGTAAGTCTACCTAAGCTCTTTGAAGGTAATGTGACCTTTTCTCTCTGGCTGCTTTTAAATTCTTCTCTTTGTTTTTTTGTGGGTTTTTTTGTAGTTTCACTATGATGTGTATGGGTGTGGATTTCTTACGTTTTTCTGCTTGGGATTTATTTGGCTTTCAGATCTATAGGTTGGTGGTGTTCTCAGGCCCACCGTTCAAATACTGCCTCTGCTCCATTTCCCTCTTTTGGGAAGTCCGTTTAGACGTGTGTCATGCCTTCCTGCTCTGCCTTCTGTCTCTTCATCTCTCCTTTATGTATCCTATCTCTTTGACTCTGGGCCACGCTCTAGATAATTTTGAGACCTGTGTTCCAGCCACTAATTCTTTCTCTTTTTAAAAATTCTCTCTTCAGCTGTGTCTGTTCTTCTGTTAAATCTCTCTATTAAGTTTTATATAGTTCAGCTATTGACTTTTCAGTTTTAGGAAATCTATTTGGTTTTTTAAAACATATCCCAGTGTTTTTAAAACAACTGGATTATGATCTGCATCAGATAATTCTGGTAGCTGAAGTCCTGGTGGATCTGATCTTGCTGGTTCTTGATGGTGCCTTGTTTCCTTGGGGTGAGGATCTTGGAAACCTAGAATTGGGGAGCATTCCTCCAGAGAGGATCCACACTTACTCGCTTGTGTTGGATACCAGGGGGTCCTGCCATGTAAGAGAGCTTCACATATTCAGATTTAAGGTTTTTTTTGAACACTCAGGTGTTGTGAATTTGGGCTGCAAATGCAATCAAGGATCAGCTCTGTGGTTACAGCTTGTTAGGGACCACACACCCCCCTTACACACACGCACACACACACTCACACAGTCGTACACACGTACACTAACTCACAGTGCCTCAGTGCTGAGTCACCTTGCCTTTCAGGCTCCTGGAGGGAGGCAGCAGGGGCAGGTTTAATCTCACTGTGAGGAGGTGTCTCTGTGATTCCCCTTAGCTTGGGCAGGCCCAGGGCTTTGGCCTGTTTACCACCACCCGCATTGCCTTGTAAACCAAGACCACACAAGCCTGAGTTCTGTGCTTCAGCAAAGGCACCAGCTCAAAGGTGGTTTTAGTATTCTCCTTAGTTCTTCAAGTCCTAGAGTTTTTCCTGGCAATTCCCTGTTAGCCCATCTTTGATACCTTTAAAAAGATGCTTTGTATGCTTTATCCCTATTTTTACTGTTCCTAGCAGGGTGTTGGACCTGCACACTTAGCCTGTGTCCCCAGAGACAGAGCCCAGCCCTTGTTGCTAACACTTTGAGAAGTCTCTGGTGGCAGGGCCAGCCATGGTGCCAGCTGCAGCCCAAGGCAGGGCCCACGCTGCCCTGTACCAGGGGGAGCAAGAGGGGCCGCTCTTAGAGAGTTGAGTGGAAAAGAGGGTAAGAACTACAGGACACTTTTTTTTCCCCAGAGGGGAGAGGCCAGGGGTACTCAAGGATGCAAGAGCCAGTACAAAGTGAAGAATTGAATAGCTAGGGATCAGTGACAGTGATTGGTGGTGGTTATCCTGGAGGACACCGCGTGGGGTAGAGTAGAGAGCTCCGGGGCAGGGACAGACCTTGAGGAGGAGACGTGTCTCATCTTTCTCTGTGGCCTGAGGAGATGAGTAGGCGACGCATAGAGATGCTAGGATTGGTGGAGTGGGGAGTTGAGAAAGCCCATGCTTCGTGTTCTCTGAAGAATAGGGTGGGCTGGGGGCTGGAGAGGGCTTTGATTTGGGAATGGGGGAGGGAAAGTGAGTTAAATCAGGGATTTGGAGAAATTGACACGGGTAGTTATATGCCCAAGATCACACCAAGCATGGTAGCAGTAACACTCATTTTGCCATTCATTATATACTATCTCTGTGGTCTTTAGTGTTTCATGTGAATTTCTTATTTTCCTCAGTTAAATTATAAACTCCCTAACGTCATCAATAGTGTCTTAAACTTTTTTGTATCCAGAACGACCCTCTGCCTCTGGCAAGTCTGTGCCAGGGAAAAGAAGTGTTTTATTTCTTGAATTGAGTTGTGAGATTTGGGTCCATTTATTTCCTCTGATAGAAGTGATTTCTCAACTTAGATACTGAATATGCTGATTTTTTTCACTGACTTGTGAAGTTAGCATAGAGAAATTAACTCATAAGTTATATTGTACTCTACAGTGTCAAATAATAGACTTACTCATTCAGTGCAGTTTATCATTCAAACAAGCGTTCTGGAGGTATTGATCCAAGTCACGTAAACCATTAATACCCAAACCTGGCTGGATGTCCGAATCACTAGGGAGCTTTTTAAATACAGTTTCCTAGGCCACACCTGCATCTGCCAGCTGAGAGTTCTTGGGGGTGGGTCCTAAATACCTCTGTATTCCCAGATGACACAGGTGGTCAGCCAGATTTAGGGGCCATTGCAGTGATAGGAGATGCTGCTACACGACCAAAGGCTCGTGCTGGGATAGAAACCCAGAGACTGCACAGAGGAGGTGGAGAGTAAGTGTACATCTGAGCTGTAGAGGCCGTTTCCATGGCGACAGAGCACTTGGCCTGAGAGAACGGGATGGGTACCAAGAAGGGGCATTCCCTCCTGCCTGTGGTAACAGCCGAGAACCTGGAGGCATCGAGAGGCCCGGGCAGGTGGCAGACACACAAATAGGTGGCAGAATGATGGCAAGAAGTCCCTTCATAATAGCAACCAAATGCACACTGTTGGGAAATGTGTGGATCCACCAAAGAAGAGATTATTTGTTTATATAAAGGTTTCTCTGATATATTTTCTGGTGTTTACTACTATTGTGAATGGGGTTTTTTTTTTTTTTGTCCACTTCAGGATATTTATCTTGTATCTCACCATCTCGCTGAACTCTGAAATAATTCTAACAATCTTTCTTTCTTTTTTTTTTTTTTTAAAGATTTTATTTGTTTATTTGACAGAGAGAGACACAGCGAGAGAGGGAACACAAGCAGGGGGAGTGGGGGAGGGAGAAGCAGGCTTCCTGCGGAGCAGGGAGCCCGATGCGGGGCTCGATCCCAGGACCCTGGGATCATGACCTGAGCCGAAGGCAGACGCCTAACGTCTGAGCCACCCAGGCGCCCCGTGATCTTTCAAATAATTTCTTGAATTTAAAGTTGACAGTCACATTAGCTCCTCTTTATAGTTGTGCCTGTTATCTGTTTAATTTTTTTTTTTTTTGCATTGGCCAAAACTTCTAGAGTACTCCGTAGTAAATACGTAAATATGAGGAGGCGTACTTGTCCTCATTTTATTGAAAATGCCTCTTTTTAAAAATCACGTTAAAGAGTTGTCTTTATCTGTGTACCTTTTCAGTACACACCTTGTTCGTGAAGTCACTGAGGAGTGTAAAAATGAAGATACTCGTGCTGAAAAATTTGACATCTATAAAGGGAAGAAGAAATAACTGTTTTCTTTTTTCCACAGGTCCCTGGGTGTGACACTTTGGGAGCTTTTTGATAATGCTGCTCAGCCTTATTCCAACCTTTCCAACTTAGATGTTCTCAATCAGGTGATTCGAGAGAGAGACACAAAGCTCCCTAAGCCTCAGCTGGAGCAGCCTTATTCTGATAGATGGTGGGTAACTCCATTTTACGTTTTGTTGTCTCTTTCTTTGGGTGTTGTATATTCCCTCTTTTTAAACAATAAATGTTATGAAAACTGTTTCTAAATTCTGGGGCTAAGTCACTGGATACACACTAGAAAAACAAATGAGAGACACCAATACCGTGAAGTGTCCTGGGAACACAAAAAGCTAGGATTTTATTTTTTTTATTTTTATTTTTTTAAAGATTTATTTATTTCTTTGACAGAGACACAGCGAGAGAGGGAACACAAGCAGGGGGAGTGGGAGAGGGAGAAGCAGGCTTCCCGCTGAGCAGGGAGCCCGATGCGGGGCTCGATCCCAGGACCCTGGGATCATGACCTGAGCCGAAGGCAGACGCTTAATGACTGAGCCACCCAGGCGCCCCTGGATTTTATATTTTTATATTTCTTTATTTCCTCTTTCACCATGAACTGAGCTGCTTCATGTGGTTGACAGTGATCATAGCATAGAAACTTTTGAGATGTTGGGTTGGCTTAGGAGTCCTTGTGAAGTCCTTTCTTGTTTTAAAGCAGTTTACCATCGGGGCGCCTGGGTGGCTCAGTCGTTGAGTGTCTGCCTTTGGCTCGGGTCATGATCCCGAGGTCCTGGGTTCGAGCCCCGCATCGGGCTCCTTGCTCAGTTGGGAGTCTCCTTCTCTCTCTCCCTCTGCTACTCTGTCACTCTCTCTGTTAAATAAATAAATGAAAAATCTTTAAAAAAAAAAATGAATAAAGCAATTTATCATCAATCCATTAATTACCTCTCAATTGTCATTCAGGTATGAAGTTTTGCAATTTTGCTGGCTGTCGCCAGACAAGAGACCAGCGGCCGAGGATGTGCATAGATTGCTTACCTACCTGCGGATGCAAAGCCAAAGGGACTCAGAAGTTGACTTTGAACAACAGTGGAATGCTCTTAAACCAAATACAAATAGCAGAGACACTTCAAGTAATGCTGCCTTCCCAATTCTCGACCATTTTGCCAGGGATCGGCTTGGTCGCGAGATGGAGGAGGTCCTCACCGTGACTGAGACCAGCCAGGGCCTGAGCTTTGAGTATGTCTGGGAGGCGGCTAAGCATGACCACTTTGACGAGCACAGTCGGGGTGCCCCGGACGAAGCCTTGTCCTACACAAGCATCTTCTTTCCAGTTGAAGTTTTTGAGAGTTCACTTTCAGATCCTGGGCCGGGGAAACAAGACGACAGTGGCCAGGATGTCCCCCGTGGGGCCCCTGGAGTGGTTCCTGTTTTTGATGCCCACAACCTTTCTGTTGGAAGCGACTATTATATCCAGTTGGAAGAAAAAAGTGGTAGCAACTTGGAGCTCGATTACCCGCCCGCACTGCTCACAACCGAGATGGATAACCCAGAGAAGATAAGTGATGAGACGTCCCAGTTTCTGACACTCAAGAATCTTGAATTTGAGGAGTCCAGTACAGATGAGGATTTCTTCCAAAGCAGTACAGACCCCAAAGATTCCAGCATCCCCGAGGACGTCCATGTTCCCAGGGGCCCTGAGAGCCCCTTCAACAGTATATTTAATGATCTGGACAAATCAGATGGTCTGCCCAGGCACCAAAAAATATTTGACTTAATGGAACTAAACGGAGTTCAAACGGACTTGCAGCCGACCACTTTAAGTTCAAGTCTGGATGCCTCCAGAGAGTCCGTAACAACGTGCCACTTTGAGAAAGAAAAGCCCCGTAAGCTTTTTGACTGTGAGCCTCTTTGCTTATCAGAAAACATTTTGCACCAGGATAATTTTGATCCACTGACTGTTCAAGAATTGTCAGAAAACTTTTTATTTCTTCAAGAGAAAAACTTACTAAAAGACTCATTGTCTAGCAAAGAACATGTAAATGATCTTCAAACAGAACTTAAAAACGCTGGTTTCACTGAAACAATGTTAGAAACTCCACGTAGAAATTCTCTAGATCCTGAGGTTAAGTTTGCTGAAAATAAACCAGGCTTTTCTTTGTTGCAGGAAAACATAAGCGCAAAAGGTAAAGACACAGGTGTTGTGTTCAAGGACAACACTTTGAACACCTCATCACAGTCTTCCCCGGAAGTGCAGGTACCTCCTACCTCTCTCGAAACAGAAGGAACACCTCATCACGTACCTCCAGATATGTTCCTGAAGCAGGGAGAACCCACGTGTTCAGATGTCAGTGTCCAGGAAGACTGTCTCTACCAAGAAAGCAGTCCAGACTCTGTGGCCATCACAGTTGTAATCCCCTCAACTGATGCCAAAGCACACGGCATTTGCGACAGGTCCCATGACTTGACCCACCAAAGTCCAGAGGCCTTGAGACTGACCAAAAGTGACTCGGTTCTTGTTGATGACCTTTTTGCCAATAAGGTGAGTATAGGAAGTAATCTTCCAGAATTGAGACAGAACTTACAAAACCAGCCCCTTTCAGAAGACCATCACAGCAATAGTCTGCTGGAGAAAAACGTGGAAGCTGTGGAGACTTTTAGTCAGCTGCATTGTAAAGATGCTACAAAAGAGGGGGGCTTGGTGTCCGCCCTCTCCTCAGACTCAACCAGTCAAGACAGCCTTTTAGAAGACAGCTTGTCAACACCCATCCCGACTACAGAACAGTCTGTGGAGACCCCAGACTCTCTGGATTCAGTGGATGTCCATGAAGTTTTATTGGGTTCTTTAGGCTCTCACACGCCTCAGAAACTCCTGCCCCCTGATAAGCCTGCGGACAGTGGCTACGAGACCGAGAACTTGGAGTCCCCTGAATGGACTCTGCACCCTGCTTCCGACGGCACCGCAGCCTCAGAGACGGCCACAGCGGGTGACAGCGGTCATAGCAGTTTGCCTCCCAACCCGGTCATCGTCATCTCAGACGCAGCCGATGGCCACAGAGGTACAGAAGTGACCTCGCAGACGTTCACGCCTGGCCCTCAGAGCTCATACCGAGACTCTGCTTACTTCTCAGATAATGACTCTGAGCCGGATAAGAAGTCCGAGGGGGTCCCAGGACCCTCAGCTTCAGCCTTGGAATTGGTAACGGATCAGCCCCTGCCGGAGCCAGTCATCCCAGAGCAAAGTCCTGGCACCAAGGACGGTTGCTGGGAAACCAGACATGGCCAGCCAGACCAAAGCTGTCTACCTGCGTCTCAAGATTCCGAAAGTCACCTGGAGTTGAGAGAAACGTCGGAACCGGCAGCAGCTGATGTTTCCAAGCAGACGCCTCCTCCTGAAGACGAGGCTGGCAGCCCCTTGAGTTTGTTGAATTCTGAGCCAAGCAGCGGTGATGACTTCGAGGCACAAGAGGGGCGCCCCTGCACGCTCACCTCCACTGGCACCAACACCAACGAGCTCCTCGCCTTCGCAAACGCCACCCTCTGTTCCGGCAGCGCGTCCGACCTGACGGTGGAGAAGTCCCTGTGCGGCCACGCCGAGGGCCCCAAGTTGAAAGAGCCAGATATCGAAGGGAAATACCTGGGGAAACTTGGTGCGTCGGGCATGCTCGACCTCTCTGAGGACGGCATTGAGGCAGACGAGGAAGACGAAAACAGTGACGACTCCGACGAGGACCTGCGGGCGTTCAGTCTGCACAGCCTCAGCTCCGAGTCAGAGGATGAGACCGAGCACCCCGTGCCTGTGATCCTCAGCAACGAGGATGGGAAGCACTTACGGAGCCTGTTGAAACCCTCGGCCACCGTTGCCATTGATCAGCTCCCCGATGACTGGAAAAAAGAAAAGAAGGCAGTGACATTTTTTGACGATGTCACAGTCTATCTGTTTGACCAGGTACCTGTTAACTTCCAAACTGTCATATTAGAGAATTCCAAGGTGTGTTGGGAAATCGAGTGTGCTTTGTTTTCCTGATTGCTGTTTTGAGGCCGCCAATCTGTTTTATGATTCCTCAAAAATAGGAATTTGGGGGGCCTGGGTTAAGCGTCTGCCTTTGGCTCAGGTCATGATCTCAGGGTCCTGAGATCGAGCCCCACATCGAGCTCCCTGGTCACAGGGAACCTGCTTCTCCCTCTCCTCTCTGCTCGTGTGTGTGTACGTGCTCTCTTTCTCTCTATCTCAAATAAATAAATAAAATAGGAATTTGGGTTGGTTACAGTTTCAAGAATATGCAGAAATGTAGTTTGAACAGGGAACTATTAAATGAAGGGAAGGAGACCTGGATGCCCCTTCTGGATTTGCTGACAGAGTCCTACTGAAATTAGCTACTCTTTACAGACCGAATTTCCATAATCAGCAGTTGGCAGCAATAGCCAGCACGCAGGTGCAAGCTGGAACAGTCCGTGGCTCACAGGTAGCCCCAGAGGTGCTGGTCCCTGCGATTGGGACCAGGCAGCGGCGGAGTCTGAGACCCTCCCGCCCTTGTGTGCCTGCTGAGCACTGTTCTGTGAGCTCAGACTTCAGCCTCTCTACAAATGAAGGGCTGAAGATTTTCTTGCATCTGTTAATTGATTTCTTTTTTAGAGCAGGGACACAAGCAGGGGGAGTGGGAGAGGGAGAAGCAGGCTTCCCGTGGAGCAGGGAGCCCGATGCGGGGCTCGATCCCAGGACCCTGGGATCATGACCTGAGCCGAAGGCAGATGCTTAACCACTGAGCCAGCCAGGCGCCCCGTTAATTGATTTCTAGGCTAATTCCATTACGGTCAGAGAGCAGGTTTGGTATGGTTTCAGTTCCTCTGAACTTACAGAGGTTTGTTTAGAGCCAGGCCATGGTCTGTCTTGGTGAATGTTCCATGTGTACTTGAAAGAATGTGCCCAGGGGCGCCTGGGTGGCTCAGTCGGCTAAGCATCTGCCTTCAGCTCAGGTCATGATCCCAGAGTCTCAGGATGGAGCTCCTCATCTGGCTCCCTGCTCAGTGGAGAGCCTGCTTCTCCCTCTCCCTCTGTCCCTCCCCCTGCTCATGTACGTGTGTGTGCACTCTCCTCCTCCCCCCCCTTTAAGTAAATTTTAAAAAATCTTTAAAAAGAAAGAAAGAAAGAGCCTGTCAGGTCTAGATGGTTGATAGCGTGCAGTTCTTCTACACTGCTGCTGATTTTCCTGTGTGCCGGGAGTCCCATCTGTGGTGGGGGGGAGGGGGGAAGGGAGGGAGGGAGAGGTTTTGAAATCTCCAGCTGCGATTGTGGATTTGACTGTCTCTTCATTTCTGTTCATTTGTGCTTCCTCTGTTTTGTGGCTCTGTTGTTAGCTGCATGGACATTTAAGATGACTAGATCTTCTTGAAAAAGTCGAACTGACCTGTTTTATTGTTATATAACGTCCTTCTGTATTCCTTTGTCGGATACTCATGTAGCCACTCATGGTTTTCTCTTGATTGGTACTTGCATGATGTGTCTTTCTTAGTTCTTGTACTTTCAGTGTTATTATATCATTATGGTTGACATTATTTTCTTGTGAATAGCAAAGAGTTTCTTAAATCTATTCTGAAAAATTCTCTTTTAATTGATGGTTTTAGGCCACTTACATTTAATAAAATTGGTCTTGTTTGAATTTTGGCATACTATTTTGTTCACTGTTTCTTCCTCTGGTTCTTGCTTCCTCCTTCCTTCCTGTCTTCTTTGTGGTAATTTAAGCATTTTTTAGTATTACCTTTGAATTTATCTATCACATTTTTTACTGTGTATCTTCTCTCAGTATAGTTTCTGTAGTGGTTTGGGGGATTACAATACACATACTTGACTTTTTACAATCTATTTAGAGTGAGCACTTTACCATTTCATGTGGAATGTAGAAGCCTTATTACCATTGTCTGGTATATTCCAGGCACGGACTCTCAAGCCCCATCAGACAGTGCTCCGCATTTTACTCCCAGTGATCAAACATGTTTTAAGAAACTCAAGGGGATCAAAAACTAATGCTGTAGTGTATGGTGATTAACATAACCTAATGAAATAAAAAATAAAAGAAACTCAAGGGGAGACTAATAGGGTTCTGTTTACCAAGACAGTCCCTACCATTTCTGTCTTTTCATTTTTGATGTTCTAGGATTCTTTCCCTTCTGTTTGAAGAAGTTTGTTTGGCCTTTTTTTCCTTTTTTTTTTTTTTTTTTTAAATCAAACCTACTGACAGATAATCTTCGTTTCCCTCATTCCTTAAGGATATTTTCTCTGAATATAGAATTCTGAGTTGACCGTTCTCTCAGTATTATGTCTGATTGCTGCCAGGATTTCTTTCTTTGCAAAAGTTCTTTTTCGCAGATTTCTTTCTTTGCAAAAGTTCTTTTTCTTCTTAGCAGTTTGATTATTGGCACGGATTTCTTTGAATTTACCCTGTTTCAGATTTGCTGAGCATCTTGAATCTGTAGTCTTACGTCTTTCATCACGCTCCGAGTCCCCTCCTGTTGGCATGCCAGTCAGACTGCCGTGTGTGGCCCCGTGGCTCTTTCTTCAGTTTTCATTGTTGTTCGGATTGGGTCATTTCTGTTGATCTCCTTCAGACTCACTCACTCTTGGTCATCTCCGTTCTGATACTAAGTCCATCCATGGGGTTTTTAGGTTTCAGCTGCTGTATATTTTTATTTTTGAAATTGGCATTTTGTTATTATTTTTATCATCTGTTCTTTTGCCGAAACTTTGGTCTGTTTATGTCCATTTCAAGAACGTTTGCTCTTGCTTGTAGGAACGTTTTCATGATAGCCTTTCAGAGAATTCCAGCATCTGTGTCACCTTGGCATTGCATCTGTAGATTGTCTTCTTCCCTGTGCATTGAGAGTTTCCTGATTCTTTGTATCCGGACTGATTTTAGACTGTATCCTTAGTGTGTTACAAGACTCTGTGTCTTGTTTAGATTCTAAGGAGACTGCTGACATTTTTGTTCTAGCAGGCATTGACCCATTGGGATTCAGGTCCCAAGTTCTAACCGTCCTTCTGTGGATTGGGGTTCCCCTTTCAAAGCTTTTGCTGTACTGTTTGAATCTGTCCTCTGCATGTGCCCCCCGACTGGCCAGGATGGATCTTGGCCATGGTCCACCCTGCAGTTCAGCTCTTAGAGCTTTGGTGTGCTGTTGAGAGTCAGCTCTACCACGCGCAGCTCGGAGGTGAGGCAGGAGCTCATAAACGTGATGGGGTAGCTTTCCTGGGCTTCTCCCTCTCCATGGTGTCCCTGGTACTTCTGGTTGTCTTGCCCCACCCCACCCGCCCCCCACTAAAGAGCTGGGGCTTTCGTCAGCACCCTGTGCTGCTCACTTCATGCCACTGGACAGAGGAAGACAAGCATTGGGCTTCTCACTCTCTAGGATCCCAGTTCCTCCAGGCGGAGAGGGAGGTCACCTCCCTCAGGATATAGGTGCCTGTCACCCCAGGATTGCTCGGGGCTGGGGAGCAAGAGAATGGAGGGGAAAAATGTGGAATTCCGCCCCCCCCCCCCAGCCTCCGAGGGTCAGAAGAGCCCCTGCCTGCTTCAGAACCAGAACCAAAGAGCTTCTGGAGCTCTCTCTGTCCACCCCAGTGGGCACTTTGGATCTCGAGCTGTGCTGGGTCCAGGCCCGGAGCCATTGAGGCAGGGGCAGTGGGAGGACAGCAGATCCACGGCTGCTTTGGTGTACTTTGAGTTCTGGCATTCTTTCCCAACTGGCCTGCTACTGTTTACTTTTTGGAGGCCTCCAGCAGCTGCTGCATGCATTCTGCCCGGGTGTCAGAGCTGCTTCGGTGGGAGAGACGGGGCTGTGTGTGCCTCTTGCAGCTTCCCCAGGCCCGGAGCCCACCCTTTCGGTCAGACATGGTGCCGGCCTGCTATGTGTACACTGGAGCGGGGGAGGGAGAGCAGGCCTTCACTGACGGGCATTTCTCTCTGGCTTTTCAGGAGACCCCAACCAAAGAGCTGGGGCACTGTGGAGGAGATGCACGTGGCCCCGAGTTGAATAGCCCGGCACCTTCTTCAGGCTCTCCCTACCTGAGCAGGTGCATAAATTCGGAAAGCTCAACTGATGAAGAAGGTACCTCACTTCACTGATGGGTTTAAAAAGAAACTAAAAAATAGTGCTTTGTGAATAAGGTGAACTTTTTGGAGGATAACATCATGGATTGTTTTAAATGACACTCTTAAGACACCCGGGAGCAGCTCTGCAATCTGTCAGGCCCAAGTCGGTTCTGGTTGATCTGTGGAGCAGACCTGTGTGCTTGCCCGCCCCCCCCCCGCCCCCCGCAATTCTCTGTTCTATTGTAAAAGGAGAACTGTTTTTATTTTTTCTTTTTAGGTGGAGGCTTTGAATGGGATGATGACTTCTCCCCCGACCCTTTTATGTCGAAGACAACAAGTAACCTTCTTAGTTCTAAGCCTTCTCTTCAGACATCCAAGTACTTCTCGCCGCCTCCACCGCCCCGGAGTGTGGAACAGAGCTGGCCTCACACGCCGCCGTATTCCAGATTCTCCATCTCTCCTGCCAACATCGCCAGCTTTTCTCTCACACACCTTACTGACTCGGACATTGAACAAGGAGGTGAGAGGAGGTGGGGGCCAGCCTGGGAGACCGTCCCTGCTGGACTTGCGTGCTTATTAATTTGGTGCCTTCCTAGTGTTTGCAGAGTAGATTGTAAGAGAATCCTTTATGAGGCCCTCACAGTCCTGAACGCATGCTCTCGGAGCCACGTCCCCCACGTGTAGGCCTCTGTCACTCCACACACTGCGTGCTACTCGAGCTGCCCCCTCGCAGCCCCTGTTGGGCGAGGCAGCCCCGTGGCGCCTGGCTGCAGCGCGTTTGCCACCTTCTGTTCTATTTTCTCCCCTTTTGCCACAACCCCCTCCACCCCCCGCCCATCTCTGCTGCTTTCCCCCAGAGAGAAGCCGTTCTTAAAAACACTTGGCCCGAGATTTTGGGATTGAGCCCAAATGTGCTCTGGCTCTTCCCGGGGAATATTGATTTTGCCATTAAGTCTTGGTCTTGTGTGATAGCAGAGGCCTGGGTGGGAAGTCACGGGCAGGGCGCATTTGAAGTGGTATTATCTGAACATATGGATCCTTTTTTCCCCATAACCCGATTGGAAGATAAATGCTAATAGGTACATTTTTTTGATTTGAAGTTTGCAGTTCAAATACTAACTATGAAACATAAAGAGCTTTCATTTGTGTTCGTGCTCTGTTTAATTGTGCCGATTAGATAATGCCCATTACCTAGCGATCTGTCAGAGATCGGGGCTGACTCTCTCCCGTGCCCTGAGCACGGACACCGAGCGGCGTGTGAGCCGAGCAGATGTGTGTGCGAGAGCGCGCCAGGGTCTGGCAGGTGCTGCTGGGACAGGAAGCTCCACGGCTCGAGCAGGTGGCGGGCAGCCCCACTCCCAGCTTCGGTTCCTCTTTCTGTAGTGCAGGTCACATGCTGTCCACACTATTTTTATCTGTGCCGATCACTTCACAAACCCAGCTTTGCTTGTTCTCCCTGAAATAGGAAGCAGCGAAGACGGAGAAAAGGATTAGGTGGACACGGATGCGCTCCCGGGTCCCGGGCTGCTCCCCCAGGGCGGCATTCCTGCACTGAGCCCAGCAGTGACATCCCTCCACATCGGCTGCAGCGGGCCCGGCCCAGGAGAGAGACTCAGGCGGCCGGGACGGAGCTGCGCTGGCTCCGTGCCCACGGCGGGCAGCCCGGCGGGGGAGGCCCTGGGCCGCTCTCACCCGCCCGAGGTGCTCGCGCCCTGGTCATCCTTGGGGAGCATCGACCCTGCTCTGGTGTGTGGGGAACTGTAGGCTCGGGGTTGTTCTCCATGTGGGGTGTTCTCCACCTCCACACTGGGCATCCCTTCTGTGCGTGAGGGCCCAGAGGAGCACGATGGGAATGGGCACCAGTGAGCCGTATTTATTATTTTTAAAGAAATCACTAATTGCTCTCTGTAATTGCACTGTGGATAAGTGTTCTAAGAGTACCTGATACTGTACAGAATCGTAAATTATTCAAGGAAAATAAGGCAGGTCAAGCTGGTGCTATCCACTAGTTTGATTTCTTTCTCTGTTTTATAGTTTGTTTGCTTTGCATGGTACTTGTAAAGTTTAAATATTTTGAGTGTTCTGCTGTCTAGAATTGTTGGAATTGTACATATGGTACTTTTTCGTAAATGATACATGATTCCGAATGTTAGTGTTTTTTGTTCTTATAGGAAATATTTTTGATGAGTCCAAAAAGACTGCTTTGTTCTGTTGACCGAATGAAACATACGTTTGTCTCTTTCTATAACGCAGGTTCCTTGTAGCAAGTGACGCTTCTCTGAGGAGCTGAAGGGTCTCGCAGCCCCTCTGTGTGATTCTCTCACCCCGCTCCCCCATTTTTTTAGACCCTTCGGTAAAACTTGACAGGTGGTTCCCCCCAGAACTCCGCTTCGGGTCAGAACGTCCAGGTGTCTGTCCTGCCCCTCTCCCTGGGAGCCGCGCTCTGCTCTGGCCCCGGAGCCCCCTCCCCTCACGCCGGCTCCTCTGCTTAGTGTGTGGAGCACAGGCCGCTGGGCCTTCGGTGTCCTTGCAGCTCCTTCCTTCAGCCGGTGCCAAGCTCTGAGGAGGAAGCTGCCCGCGCAGGGCTCCGGTTGCCGAGCACAGTCTGAGTTCGTTCTGTTGTACACACTGGGTGTTGGGCTTTCAAATAACATCCAGAGTTTTTCCTGGAATTTTCCTGGAAGAGCCAGTCCGCGTCACGGCCCGCGGCGGCCGGGCTCTGTAACCGAGGAGCTACACTACATCCCGCAGCCGGGAGCAGGGACGCGAGCCCACGGCGGGCCCACGGCGACCCCACGCAGCCAGCACGTCCTCCTGCTTGGGGCCTCCCACCCGGCTGCGGCCCTGGGACGCATCTGCACTGACCCTGCCCTTCTGCTGAAGCACCACGTTTTCCCCTTGCCTTGAAAAGGACCGAGTGTGTCCAGCGCCACCTCCTAATGTTGCCAGGAGTTGGGTGTTGGTGATAAAAAGCTGAGCTCATTCTGCACTCTGTGAGTTCTGCTTTGACATCAGGAAGTTTCCAGGGCCTAGAGCAGCATGTGCTGAAGGAGGCTTGGCATGTCCGCCGTGAAGCCGTGTATCCTGGGGTCGGGCGTCGGGTCTGTGGTCGCCACACACTGGCCCTTCACCCCAAATGTTTTCCGGTGCTGATTTGCTTCCCCGACTCCAGCATAACACAGGTCCACTGGGGCTGTGTGATAGAAATCCCGACGACCCTGGTCCTAGCGCAAGATGCAGTTGTGTATGCTGGCTAGAGTTTACAAAGTAAATTATGACCTTTATTATCAATTCTAGTTAGCTCCACTAACGTTTTATACTAGCAATAACTTTCCAGAGCAAGAACTCAGAATGGAGACAGAGCCCCCTTTACCCTCCACTTGGTGTGAGCAGGGAGCTGAACAAGGAAAAGTTACAGGGCATTAGAAGGTGATTTTGCCAAAACTGTCATAACTCTGAATTTCTTGCTATGAAGACTTCCTGAGTTTCCTGAATTTTTACATCTAACTATCAGTCTTTGTTAAGAGATATATGAGAGGTGATAATTAATACAAGTTTTTTCAAACTATAACAAGTTCAGATTTAATGACTAAAAGTCAAGCAGATCCATAGAATATATAGTCTTCTTGTATAATCAGCCCGGGATAAGTTTATTGATATTCAGGGGCTGTACCTTTTTCACTATGATTAAGGAGATTTTAACAACCTAATTCCCATTTTAATTTATTTTAGGTCTATCTTGCTGTCATGATTAATTGCCAAAAGAAAGCATTTTATACATTGAGTTGGGGGGGTGGGTTGGAGTAGTAAATCTTACTGTGGTGTTGCATGGTGGGGAAGATTTTATATTTATAATAAACACGTGAGTCAACATGTTCTTTTGAAATCTCAAGCAATACAGGGGAAACCAATTATGTAGATTAGAATTTTTGGCCCATCTTTGAAGTGTCAGCATGTGCTTTGTTGTTCAAGTCAGGTTTTCTTTTTGTTTTTTGGGTTTTTTTTTTTTTTTTACTACGTTGGTTACCAATAGTGGGTTTTCAGACCGAACTTGTTCTAATAAGTTATGCAATGAAATAAATCAGTGGAATTCTCCAGATAATATGGGTGAGGTTGATAATACCTGGTTCACAGTGGTATTTTCCTGGCCTTCTTTGGAATCTGTCAGGTTTTAATTAGTGCTACTCTGGTGGAGTTTACGTATTTTAAATCCTATAATAAAAAGAACCTTCATTTCCTTCCTAGCTAGATGTTAATTTGTGTTATCAAACGATCCTGTCATAAGCCAGAAAAAGAAATAAAAGTGCTCCCCAAATCCTTCTGGAACTTGGACTGTGCGTCTGGGTAAGAAGCCATTCATCTTAAGGGTGAAGAAGCTCCGCGAAGCTGAATTGAAAACAGAGCATTCGTTCTATTTTTAAACGTACAGGTGATTGTTTCTATAGAAATGGGTTTTATCTTAGAAAAGTCTTTGTATGTCTTGCTGCCGTAAAACGCCTTTCAAAACCACTCCCTTGTATTCATATTTTCCATAGGGTACTTGTAGGGTTAGTGACTTACTGCATGTCTGTCCTGAGGGCCCGGGGCGCGAGGGAGGCAGCGCCTGGTTTTACCCGACTCAGCCCATCGCCTGACGATTCCGGACGTGAGCCCAGTGCTAGGCTCCAAGTGTTGGGCTTCGGAGATCGGGGCTTCAGAAGGATAGCCTTGTGAGAAGTAGCCTTAAAATAAGAATGGGTAACTCGGTTACTTCAGATTTCAATCTCGTAAACAATATTCCTGACAGCAGCGGGGCTGGCTCCAGTTCTGGCTATTAACAAAGAAACTCTGTAGTACACGTGTCAGTTCTGACAGATGTGCAGACAGTATTGAACTCCCAACAACCCGTTACCCACATGGCTTGGACTAGGTTGCTCAGGCTCACGCAGGCGCGGGCGGACCTCCCCAGCGGGCCGGGGCGCGTCCCCTGTGGAGTCCGGTCTGCAGCGAGGCCCGTGGGGCAGTCCCACCCCCGCAGCTTCCCTGTTGTGGTTTAACACAGTTGTGAGAGGTTCACGGCAATATCACAGCTAACGAACGTTCAGTTTAAATTGTGTACATTTTTAAATTGTAAGATTTTTACTGTATATTGATGCATAGTGTGATTCAATAAATTGCTTGTAATTTAAAAACTATTTAATATTCAAAATAAATATAGTTATATATTTATAAACTCTGTTGCTGCGTTTCTTTCCTGGTTTTCCCGCTGCCATGTGAGGCCCGGGGCTGGTGGCCTGGCACTGCCCTGCGGCGGGCACTAGCAGCCAGCGGCCCTGGGTCACTCAGTGCCCCGGTCCCCAGAGAAAGCGTGCCCTTTTCCATGACCTACATCCCCCACGCTCCTGAGAACAGGAAAGTCTCTATAATCACTGAAAAACTGAACTTGCAAATGTCATGCCTGCGCCGCCTCAAGGTGTACCTGTAATTGGAAGCCTTTGTTGAGTTTCGGAAGCATTTTAGCTTCTGAGATGCAGCCTCTACTGAGCTCAGCTCAGCACCAGCCTCCCTCAGTGGCCCTCGCTCCCCTGTCCCAGCCGCCCAGAGCGTCCAGAGCGCAGTAACTACCAAGCAGGCCTGGCCCCGACTTCGGTCACACCAACTCCCCCGAGCCCCTCCGGGGCTAGATGGAGGCTAGGAGCACCCCTGTGAGCCCCTCGGAGAAGTGCGAGGTCAGCGCGGCCCTGGTCCTGCTGGTCCCAGGGGCGGGAGGCCAGGCCCACGCGGGACCTCGCGGCACCGCAGGTGCGCCCCGCCGGCCTGGAAGAACCCCTCAGCCAAGAGGCTGCTTTTAGCACCTTTTCATGCTGCTGTGAAGGGTAAGGAAACTGAGGCAGGCAGGCCGGCGATTAAGTAAAGCAGGTGGCTGGAAGCCGGGTTTGAGCGCAAGCCGAGCACCGCTCGCCCCGCCGGAGACCTCGTGAGACCGAGGACCGCGTCTGTCCCCGTGACCCGCACGCCGCGGCCGAGCAGGCGCTCCGCGGGGCAGGGCTCCGCCCACTCGGCCCCGGACCTGCGCCCTGCGGGGAGCTGGGGGGTGGGGGGGCTCGCGAAGCCCCCGGGGGCTGCTGCCCCTTTGAGAAGCCAGTGTTACTGCAAAATGGCTTTTCCGCCAACTCTTCTTCGGGCTTCGGCTCGCGTTCCGAGCCTTCACCTCAAGGCCAGGCGCAGCGGCCAGGCGCCGTCCCAGGGCTTCCCTCCGCGCCCGCGGGCTCGCGGACGCCTCAGTCTCCCACTCCGCCGAATGGGCTTCAGAGCCGGGCTCCGCGCGGCCGCCCCGCCCCCCTGCCCGCAGGTGCGCCCCCGCCCCCCGCCGCCGGGCAGGGACACGCTCACACCGGCCCCGCCCCGGCCCCGCCCCGCGGGCTCATTTACATGCGGCCGCGGCCCCGCCCGGGGCGGCTAAAGCGACGTGTCCTTGTCCCCCGTGGGCAGCCCCGGCGCGTGCAGCTGCGGACCTCCAGGTAAGTGGGGGTGGGGGATCCCGGTGGGGCCGAGGGGAGAGCACCGAGCGGCGGGTCCTGGTGGGGTCGGGGTGAGGGGGTGGAAACGTGGGGGGGCCGCCCACGTGGTGGGCCCGGGGGCTGTGGCAGGCTCGGGCCACTGTCGACCTCTGACCGCGGACAGCTGCCCCACGTCCGCAGCGGTTCTGGCCCCAGTGCCTTCCCTGCATGGGTGACACCCAGCGGGCCGCGGGTCAGGGAGGTGGCTGGAGCGGGCGCCTGTCCATCAGGGCAGAGGGGAGGCGCGGCGACCTCAGGCAGACCCTGCGCCGAGCCAGCGTCCCGCCACGTCTCTGGGTGGTCCGAGAAAAGTGTTGGAGGCCACCTAAGCTCAGGGGGCAGGGAGGAGCGGGGGGCCAGGGAAAGTTCCGGGGATCAGCCCATGTCGAGCTGAGAGGGGGCACCAGAGAAAAGTCTGAGGGCATCACCGTGAGGTCAAACGGGAATGGGGTGGGGGTTCGGCTCAGGGCTTCCATGTGTGAGGGGAAAAGGGCCTGGGGTCACTGTGCCCCAAGTGGTCAGCTGCCCCTGGGCAGTGAGGGGGCCGACGGGCACGGCTGCCCTGAGTGTCCGCTGGGCGTCCTAAGCATCCACCAGCCTGCCGTGTGACCACGGGGTGGCCTGTGTTCTGGATTTCAGTTCCAAGGGCCTCCCTGAGAGCCACCACCTGCGGGGACAACTAGCCTGGAGCCATGAAGACCAAGAACCGGCCCCCCAGGCGCCGGCTGCCCCCGCAGGACACAGAGGCCACCGCGGGGGAACGGACCCCGGACAGGCCCCAGCAGGGGTCGGGGCTGGCGCTGGCCAAGGGTCTGCGGAGCAGGACGGCGCGGGCGCAGGGGGCGCGGGCGGAGGGCGGGCGCCGGCGGCCGGGGACCTCGGGGCCCGGGGGCCGGCGGGACAGCAGCGTCCAGCGGCGGCTGGAGAGCAACGAGCGGGAGCGGCAGCGCATGCACAAGCTGAACAACGCCTTCCAGGCGCTGCGGGAGGTCATCCCGCACGTGCGGGCCGACAAGAAGCTCTCCAAGATCGAGACGCTCACGCTGGCCAAGAACTACATCAAGTCGCTGACCTCCACCATCCTGACTATGTCCAGCGGTCGCCTGCCAGGCCTGGACGGGCCGGGCCCCAAGCTCTACCAGCTCTACCAGCAGCAGCAGGTGGCCGGGGGCGCGCTGGGGGCCGCTGAGCCCCCGCCCGAGGGCCACCTGCAGAGGTACTCCACGCAGATCCACAGCTTCCGAGAGGGCTCCTAGCGCCCGGCCTGGGGGTCGGCGGCCGGGCCCGCTCCCCCCGGCCCTGCTGCCGCCGCGCCGAGAGCCCCCGGTGGGTGGTGACACCCCGCGTGGACGTGGGCCCCGGCGGTGGCTCCCTTTTCCCTGAACACTCAGCTGCCTCCGCGGAGCACGTCCTGGCCTCTAGGGGACAAGACACTGAGTGGCCTGGTCCAGGCCATGGCTCTGGGCCGCATGAGGCCCAAACCTCCGCAGAGGTCCCAGGACCTGCTTTTTAATTGACTAGGGCCCCAGTGGACAGGCCTCTGTGACTAAATTCTCTTCACTCCCAACTCCCTCCTGAGGCAGGGGGAGATTCCAGGAAAAGGGCAGTTTGGTAAGTTTCCCCAGTAACTGCGGAGGCCCAGGCCCCGGAAGGGTCCTCCTCCAGCCTGCGATGTAGCCTCCTCATTCGGGGTAAACTGAGGCACAGAGCAAGCAGAGCCCACGGCCACGGAGTGTGGCTAAGCCGAGATGATTGATGCGTGTAATTCAGCATGTGTCCGACAGAAACCCCAAAACCCCTAGAAATACTAATCCGATTACCTCAAATTAATTCTAAAGGGACCTTGGCAGGAAGAGCGGCTCGGACCTTTTCCTCCCTCCGCCTGGGTGGGGGCTCCTGACCGTGGAGGGGCGCGCGGCCTGGCACTGCGGGGCCGGAGACGGGTCTGGGAGGGGGGCCGGGAGTCGCTGCCTCCCTCCGCGTCCCACCCATCATACTGGTCACTGCCGGGGTCATGTCAGTGGCAGAGGACGGTCTGGCAGAACTTCAGGGTGTTCTTGGGCCCTGCTTGGAGTTGGGGGCCCGGCAGGGCTCTTCTGGGGGAAGGAGCCTGGGCTGGCAGGAGCTGCCCTCCCCCACCTGGTGCTGCTCCTCCAAGGCGGGCCGGGCAGTTTGGCAGGTCCCTGGCCGCCTCGGGCCAAGCTTCCTTCTGTGGCGACAGGCTTGGCGACTTCGCTCTCAACGCCCCCTGGCATCTCTCCTCCCTCATCCCTGTGCCCACAGCCAGTATGGGGAGGGGCCAGGGCAACCTTGGCAGCCTCAGGCAGGAACCCCAGTGACAGGGGCTGTGGTGAGGGTAGGGCTGGCCTGGCATATGAGGCCAGAGCTGTCCCCGAGGCGCTGGGGGGCCCAGCCGCTCCTGGGTGGGGGCCCGAGCTGCACGGGAGCAGGGCTGCCCCAGCGGAGGGCCGCCTCCCACCCTCCCAAGCCCGGTGGTCCCGGCCCCAGTCGCTTAATCCACCGCCAGACGTGGTGTCAACGTCAAGGACAGCAGGGAGCAGAACAGCCATTAGCCGCATCGGTCCTCACTTTCCAGGTCAGACGCTGGCTGGACCGTCCGCAGGCCCCACGCCAGGCCCTCTGGAGGGTGGCCCTGGGAGGCCCGGTCTGGCCCCAGCCACCCTTCAGCATGGCCAGGTGGGGACCCAGGCGCTCCTGGCCTGCCCCTCGGAGGCGGCCACTCGGGAAAGTCCATGGTCAGGACATCCTGCCGATGGGAGCCGAGGTCGGGGGCCGCTTGGAGCTCGGGACCGATGGGGCCCACGCTCCCTGTGGGTGCCCTGCCGGCCGGGACCCAACACAAGGCCTGCAGAGCTCAGTGCACCCCCGAACTGGCTGAAGGAACCAGCAGACTGAGCTGAGGGCACCGGGGGGCGAGGCACCCAGCAGAGGCTCTGTCCGGGAGGCCGTGCCCGATGACCGGGGGTGGTGTGAGGGTCTGTGGGTCACCACCTTGCAGATGACAGCTTTCAGAGCTCCTTCTGTCCCAGACTGGCACCTGCATCTGCTCTGCTTCCCAGAGGGTGACCTGGGCCCAGATGTCTGGTCCTTCTTCCCCTGTGGCCTCATCACAAAAGACCCTTAAAGGTCCCAGTGGAGCTTTGGGGTGTTAAATATGGGGGCAGGGGAGGGGAAGGGTCTGGTGACGGGCCAGTGAGGCCTGCTGCTGGGTCTGCTCCCTCGGCCTTTGTCTTGGGCCTTCCTGCCCTGCAAGGGCGCCCAAAGCCAGCGACCCCCCAGCCCCGGGCCTCGCACCCACCTGCAGACCGGACCTGCGTGAGCTCTGAAGGCCGAGATCCCCGCGGACTGGAGCCGAGAAACCAGAACTGCGACTTCTCTGTGTGGGAAAACCTACCCGGAACTGAATGGCCAGGGACCCTGCTGTAATTGTGGTAAAAATGTTTCTTAAGTGACCCAAATCTGCTTTGATTTCTCCTAATGGTCCCTTCAGAGTACTAATGAAACCAATGCTGTGTCATACAACAAAATTAAAAGATTCTACCACGACTGCTACTGTGGCCCCAGGCTGGACACTCATGGGGAACTGTGCGTTTTCATCACAAGGTAGCAATAAAAAAACTAGCACGTCCCTTGCGCTCTGGTGTGAGTTTTTATTGACTAAAGCATCCAAGGAATCGAGATGGTTCGGTGGTGCTGAGCAGGAAGTCGGTGGGCGCTCAGCAGCGAGGACAGTCGCCCAGCCACGGACAGTGAGTCACCGCGGAATGGCAGGTCACTGCTGTAGAAGAAACCCGCAGTGCCCAGCCGGGGACAACCTGACGGGTGTGAACACCCAGGACAGCGTCCCCAACCCACACCCGCCCCTCCCGGTCGCACCTCCACAATTCCAGTGCCCTGCAGGAGGGGGGCCTCGGAGGAGACCTCCTTCGGGTCAGCCTCTGCTGACAGGCCCCACCCTGACCCCCCCATGGGAATTCCAGGGAACGCCGGAGTCCGTTCCTTTTGTCCCCAGATGAGCGAGGCCCACTTGGGCTCCCACGGCCTCCAGGCAAAGCGTCTGGTTGCAGGAAGCACATCAGAGGCTCCCCCAAAGGGGCCGTGACCACATTAGCAGCCGCAGAGAAGGGGCGCCTGGCCGGCTCGGCTGGTACAGCCCACGGCTCTTGATCTCGGGGTTGTGGGTTTGAGCCCCACGACGGATGTAGAGGTACTTAAAAGTAAAATCTTAAAAAAAAAGCAGAGAAGCTGCAGGATGGGAGGTGCCTTCCTACCTGCCTGGAGAGAGGGCTCCTGCCCTGGCGTTGCAGGGCTTGGGGCTGCGGCGGGCACACCCCACGTCCCCACGGCCCCTGCCGCCTGATCAGACTCGGGGTGCGGCGGGGCAGGGCAGGCTGGCTGGGGGCGAATGCCAGCAAGTTCTGCACGCAGACAGCTTTTCCCAGCCCTGCCAGGGGCCTGTGCCCACCCAGGAGAAAGACACCCCTCCCCAGACTTTCCTTCCAAGCTGCCAACTCTCGCTTAACTTCTGAAATTAAACCGTATTCTCGCGTCTGGCTCTGCGAAAGCATCCCAGAACAGTGCAAAGTGGCCCTGAGCCCCACAGCCATCTTCTTTGTGCAGGGGGAGAGGAGGCGTACCCCATCTGTTTGGGGACACTGGGGGTTTTGTGGAATTGGCTTCCCTGGGGCAGCATTCCTGGAAAGCTCCAGGTTCTCGTTCTGGAAAGGCGGGAGGCAGACTGGGGAGGGACAGGTGGGAAGGGGCCCCCAGCGCGCTCCGGGGCCCTCCTTGCAGACAGGGACACGCGTGGGAGCATCCACAAAGCTTCACATTTCTGGGCTGGTTCAGCCAGTGCCTCTGAAGTGGCCGTGACCTGAGGCCAGGTTCCCTCCAGGATCCACATTTGAGAACGGCTCAGACGGAGAGGCTCACTGTCAACCTTGACCCTTCACACCTGCACGAAACCTGCTTCGGGTGGGAGGAGGTGGCCTCAGCAGCAGACAGGGCCGCGGGCCTCGTGCGGGGCTCCGGCCGCCCTCGAGGGCGTGCTGGGGAGGCCCGGCTCCCCACTCCAACCAGTGGCTGTCTCCTGGGACCTGCTCCTGAGCGCTCTGGTGGCATTGGCCCGGACGGTGATGTGATCCCAGCCGCCCTGGAAGGAGGGAGCCTCGTCACCCACGGCTGCCGGGGTCAAGGGGAGAGACCACGCTTCCAGACTGCAGGAGATCAAGGACCCCGAGGGGCTCTGCTGGGGCCTCCCACCCACCCATGGTGACCAGGCCGCCCTGGGGCCGGGTAAGCCGCCCGCATAGGCCTTGCTCACCCCGATGCCGTAGTCCCAGCCCTGGCCCTTGGGCTGTCGAGGCTGCACGCCAGTGCGATGGCACACGGTTCCCCGGCTCAGGCTGTGGCTCCCCGGGACCTTGTTGGCGATAATCCAGACCTGGAACACAGACCCGGTGAGGGCCCAGCCCCCAGCTCCGGTGGGACCGCGGGGATGACAGCGGGGAGACCAGAGCAGGAACCCGGGGCACCCCAAGCCCCCAGGGCAAGCGTCCGCCTTCGGCCCCCGCCCCGCACCCCCCCACCCCGGGCACCCAGACCTGGTCCAGGGGCCCCACGGACACTCGGCACACGTTGTTGGACACGTGCTCCCAGCTGGAGCCCTGCGGGTAGCTGGGCGTCACCCCCTGGCGGTACCACAGGTTCCCTGGAGAGAGAAGGGCCCAGCGTGTTGGGACCCACTTCGGGGTCTGGCCACGGAGACAGAGGCGGCTGTCCCCACACCTGCTGGGGCTCCTGCCGACCCAGGGAGAGAAAAGCCGGGGCCGGAGCCAGCTCTACGCCCTCCACACTGGACTCCACCTGAGCCTCAGCATCGCCCCGCTGGGCTGGGGGGCTATTGTCGCGCTCTACGCATGACAAACGGAGGACAAGGAATTGTTTAAACAAATACAGAGACCAGGGTCTGGACGCAAAGCCCTGGTTCCAGTTCCGACTCTGCCCTTCTCCTGGCCCTGCTCGTCGAGACGGCAGCCGGAAAGCAAAGGGAACTGGCGAGAGCCCTGCCCGCGGCACAGGCGGTGACCTCCGCCAGCCCCAGGCTGCCCTGGGGGCAGAGCTGCTGCCCCCCGCCCCGCACAGCTGGGGACAGGGACTGGTTCGGAGGCTGACCTCAGGCTGACGGCCTCTCATGGTGGCTTACAAAGCTCTCGTGTCAGGGACCGGGCCTGGTGAGGGTCTCGTCCCACTAGGGTGCTCAGGGACGCCTTAGTCTCCCCTGGTGACCACTGAGGATCAGAGACAACTTGCCGTTTTCGTCCAAGGCGTAAACCGACGTCTGGCCCACGGACACCTGCTTCAGTCTCTGCTTGGGAGGGGACGGGATGTGGTACCAGCAGTCGCCTGCGGCGCAAGGTCGGACTCAGGGTGCGGCCCAGTGACCCCAAACCTGCCACCCCGTGTGCTCGTGGACCACGTGGCCTCCCCTGCAGCTCGCAGGCTTGAGGCAGGTGTGGCCGGCCTCTGTCCCCAGGCCAGCCGGGCCACACACACGTGACAGGGCCCGGTGGGAGCTGAGGGCCAAGCAGAGCAAAACCCCCAACACCCCACCTCGCCCAGGGCCCTCAGGGGCTGTGGCAGGTTCCAGACGGTGGGGGCCAATGGGACGATCTCGGAACAGGGACACCAAGGTGCTCAGCGTGGCACGCGGTGGACAGCCCATCTTGGGGCCACCACGCACCACCAGTGCCACATGTCCCATCCCCGTGTGGAGGGCAGCAACGTGCAAGCCACCACCCGTCTGTCGGGACATCCGACATCCAGCCAAGAACAAGCCAGCAGGGCGTGCACGCCCAGAGGGCTGTAGAGCAGTCAGGAGGCCAGGCAGGGCCACCCCAGGAGGGCGTCCCGAAGGGCAGGACGTGCGAAGTGCCCATGAGCAGCGATGCCCTGGGCTGGAGGCCAAGGCTGGCGAAGGGCGGCTGCGAGGGACCGCCCCGTCACCGGGATGACCGCCCCCCAGTTGGTCCCAGCGGGAGGGGGTGAGGCCTCTGGGCGTCCTGGCTTGGCCCCAGTCCACAGGGACCACTAGCTCCATGCTTGTCCAGCTGAACCGAACATGAAGAGAACATCTTCCTTCCTCCAGAAGCAGAAGCACGTGCAGCCTCGCTCTGACCAGCCCCGGCCACCCCTTGGCCCCACTCACAACTGGCGGGGACCCTCCTCGAGAGGTAGCACTCACCAGCCGGTTGCGTGGGGGACACGGAGCCCCGGTAGAAGGCAGAGCCGTCCCTGGCGACGGCCCACACCTGGTGGCAGGCCCCGATGGAGACGGAAGTGAAGGGCTGGTCGGTGCCCACGTGCAGCCAGGAGGAGCCCTGGGGATGGGAGGCAGGGGGGACACTGAGGCTGCCGGGGTCCAGCCTCTGCCCCTCCCCCCGCCCAAGGTCCCAGGAGCTAGTGACCCCCTCGGGCCACCTATAGTGTCCACCTGCCCCAGGGACTGTCCTGGGCAGGCCCCGGGAGGCCTGAGCCCAGCTGGACTTCAGTCCAGAGTTCTCCTTTGGGAAGAATCTGCCAGAACCCCAGGAGGGCCCAAGGGCTGACAGGTGGGCAGGCCCAGTGGCCCTTCGGAGGCGGGGTGCTCACCGCGGGGTTGAGCTCTGACACGCCCAGGCGGCACAGCACGTCCCCCTTGTCGCTGACGGCCCAGAGGGCAATGCTGTGCCCACTTCTGTCAGTACTCGGGCTCTCTGGGATGATGGACACGTCCCCAAGGGTGATAGGGGCCACCTCCAGCCAGGGCCCACTGGTCACCAGCTTACATTTTCTGCACGGTGGAAGAGAGCAGAACCTGGGGTGTGATGCTGCGGCAGGCCACCTGCTCTGGACACGGAGGCAGGAGGCTGCGGATGGTAGCAGTGGGCCGCCCTTCAGCCCCCACGGCCTCCGCGGGCCTGGTGGGGAGGGCCAGGACCACCCCCAGCGCCTAAGTGGGCACCCCTTTCCGATGGTCAGGAACGAGGGGCCTGGAGAGGCGGCCCCAGCCTGCCCTGCCCCAAGCCAGGCCTCCCATCCCGACCTGCCTGTCCTGCTCAGAGCAAGGCCTGCCAGTGACATTTCTCTTATTTGTTCTTGAAAACAAACTTCAGAAACCAGAGAGCGTTGGGAGCCCAAGGGCATTTCCTGGGCTGACATTTACTTTGATTCTCTTTCCCTCCCACCTCTCTCTCTGCTTTGCTTCCATGTGGACTGGCCCAGGAGGGCCCTGTAGGAGGGGCAGGCCCACAGCCCCCAGCTACCGAGTCACTCCCATCCTTACCTGGCCCAGCACCTTCTCCTGACAAAATCCTTCATGGTTTTGTACCCATGGTACGAGCTGCAAGAGAAAGAAACCAAAATCAAGACCACTTTGTGGAAGTTTCCGGAAAGGGACCCTGCGTGCGTGCACGCGCGCACACACACATTCTTTTTCCACTTGTGTAGGGCAGAGCCTCCGTGTGAGCCACAGAGTGGGCTCCACGGACAGCAGGTACCCCAGGACACGAGGCTTGCCTGGCCGGGGTCTCTGGGGCTCAGGTCTCCCCGGGGTCAGGGTCTCCAGGGCCCAGGATGTGGAGGCTGCCAGACCAGGGGTTCTAGCTAGGGGGCTCTGAGCCCCACCCCACCCCCCGCACCGGGCCCATCAGAGCCCTTCTGGGGAACAGCTGAGCTGAGGCCCAGAGACAGGGGGAGGGTCAAGGCCAGGAGGCTTGGCTATGGCTGGAGGGGACGCCTGTGGGTTCCCCCGTCCGAGACACCTGCCTCATTCCCGGGCCTGGGCCTGCTCAGAGGCCCTGCCTCGGGCTCCCACAGCTCTATCTTCCACATGGATGTGACTTGTGCCCCGTGAAGGGCCTGCTGCCCACCAGTGCCACATGCCTGCTGGCCACCAGGGCCCCCTGGCTTTGTGGACCTGTCACCTACTTTTCCCTTTGCTTCTCAGGACGGCGCTGGCCTCACTCCACACTTTGTTCAAGCTGCCTCTTCACCTGACACCTCCCTCCAGCACCCATGCCCATCACCCAGGCCCTGGTCCAAAGCTCCCCAAAGCCACCCCTGACCAAGCAGCCCAGGGCACCCCCAGAACCCTCCCCCAGTGCAGCAGGGACAGCAGCGGGCTGCTGGCGGAGCCATGGCGGTCCTCCCTGAGACTGACGCTGAGCTGGGTATGGCCGGGGTGCGGGCCTGAGCTCATCTCGGACTGCCTCCAAACCCCGCCGGCAGCCGAGGTGGGCACACAGGGGTCTGCTCCTCGGCCACACCCGAGTGCTTGCGGGGGCTGGAGCGACCCGGGACGGCAGGGCCGGGGGCCAGGGCCCCGCCCCACGCAGAGAAGTGCTTACGCAGGGAAGTCACTGGCGTACTGCCACCCCTCCTGGTCCGTGCCCCCGGGAACGCTGAAATCCACAGACCAGTCAGAAACCTGGAGGAGAGGTGGATCAGCATGGGCGGGCCCGAGCGCCAGACCCCGCCCCGCGGCCCGTAGAGGTGGATCAGCATGGGCGGGCCCGAGCGCCAGACCCCGCCCCGCGGCCCGGAGAGGTGGATCAGCATGGGCGGGCCCGAGCGCCAGACCCCGCCCCGCGGCCGGAGAGGTGGATCAGCATGGGCGGGCCCGAGCGCCAGACCCCGCCCCGCGGCCGGAGAGGTGGATCAGCATGGGCGGGCCCCAGCGCCAGACCCCGCCCCGCGGCCCGGAGAGGTGGCTCAGCATGGGCGGGCCCGAACGCCAGACCCCGCCCCGCGGCCGGAGACGTGGATCAGCATGGGCGGGCCCGAGCGCCAGACCCCGCCCCGCGGCCCGTAGAGGTGGATCGGCATGGGCGGGCCCGAGCGCCAGACCCCGCCCCGCGGCCGGAGAGGTGGATCAGTATGGGCGGGCCCCAGCGCCAGACCCCGCCCCGCGGCCGGAAAGGTGGATCAGTATGGGCGGGCCCCAGCGCCAGACCCCGCCCCGCGGCCGGAGAGGTGGATCAGCATGGGCGGGCCCGAACGCCAGACCCCGCCCCGCGGCCGGAGAGGTGGATCAGCATGGGCGGGCCCCAGCACCAGACCCCGCCCCGCGACCCGGCGCTCACCCAGGTCCACTGCAGGGACGGGGGCTTCGTGCCAGCCTTGGTGCACTCGTGCAGCCCCGAGGCGTCACTCCACATGGACCGGTCGGTGGGCAGACCCCTGCGGCGGACAACGGGGGTGGTGGGGTGACTTGGAGGAGGAGAGACGGGCCAGCACCAGCTGGTGATAGACAGAGCACCTGGGACACCTGCATCTCCAAAGGGGCGAGGGGCAAAACCGGAACTGCCCCGGGGCGGGGACAGCAACCCGCTGACCGCCCGTCACATGGGAGCCCGGGTGACCCCTGCAGCCAGGCCACCCGCCCGAGGGCTGAGAGCCCACCTCTTCCCCTCTTACGGGTCGCTGTGCCCCCAAAAGATGTTGAAGCCTTATCCCCAGTACCCGTGTGACCTTACTTGGAAAGAAGGTCTTTGCAGGTGATCAAGTCAGAATGGGGTCCTTAGGGTGTGCCCTAAACCAATACGACAGTGTCCTTGCTGAGTTCAAATTTCCCAAAGAAGGAAAGTGATGTGAAGACGGGAGGGAGCGGACTGTCCCTCACAGCCCTCAGAGCGAAGCGGCCCTGCCCACACCTCGGTTCTAGATGCCCCAACCTCAAGATGGGGAGAGAATGAACGTCCGTCGTTTAGATTGCCCAGTGCGTGGCGCTTGGTGACAGGAGCCGAGCCGACCCAGACACTCACAGAGCGACAGGCCCCACACGATGGTGTCGGGCAGGTGGCCATGAGGCTCAGCTGGCAGGAGCCACGGCCCTCGGTGTGCACGCTCTGCGGGGACCAGAGAGCACGCGGCTGCCCTGTCCCTCTTCCGAAGGACAGAGGAGGAAGCGGGGACGCAAGCAGGTCAGCATTCTGCAGGGACACTACACAGCCACGCAGAGGTCTCCGGGACATCCTTTGGCACCGTGTTTCAACTGCCTCAGCAGAACTCAAACCCTGATTTACTGGGGTGAACGGAGAACCCCACAAATATCTACACACAAGGAAATCCTTCAAGCCGCAGGTGCGACACTGAAAGGTCATGAAGGATCTCCCCGTCTGAGACGGACTGGAGCTTAGATGAGCTGGACAGCCCTCGGGGACCCCACGGTGAGGCCACTACAGAGCATCTTTGTGTTCCTGTTGAGACCGTGGCCTGGGCCGGGCAGGCCCCTGGCTGGCGCCCAAGCCGCTCACCTGCTGGAGTAGCCCGTGACGGGGTTCCAGCGCTGGTTCTCGTAGATGTAGACGCACTTCACGTCCGACTGCGTGTAGATGTTACTGGTGCTGCTGGCCAGGCCTGGGGGGAGAGGAGGCTGCCGGCTGGGGACTCAGGCTTCCGTCCGAAGCCCTGAAGGCCGCAGAGAGTGGGCAGGGAGGGCCAGCAGAGAGGGGTTCACGGGCCTGGCTTGGGGTTCTCGCTGTGTGATTATTCTGCTCCTCCGTGAGCAGACCTACAGCGCATTACATCTCCTGTCCACGCCACCTCGAGCTCCTGGGTCTCACACCCTGTTCTTGGCTGCCCCTCTTCCCTCCCTGTCTTCCCACTGACCAGGCACCAGGCAGGTGGGGGGCCCCACCAGCTCCATCCTTATTAACACTCACGTAACATCCACCAGCCCCAATCTCCTTACATTTGTAAAATGGGAACAAACGTAATTCCTGCCTCACAAATGAGGAAGATGGGCAGTTCCCGTGGTCTTAGTGGACCACACCTGGTTCTCTAGGATTGGCCATCCCTCACTGTAGGGCATGTGGGCTGTGGCTGGGAACTTTCCACTCCAGAGTCTGTTTCTGCCTGCATTTCCCAGGAGACACAGGACCTTGCTTCCCAGAACTTGGGGAGCCAACAGGGGTTCGGCAAGGTCTCAGCCCCTAAGGTATGACCCACCTATTCAGGGGCTAGAATTCAGGCCTGGGAATCAGGAGACCCAGGTCCTGGGGCCACCCCAATGTGCCCTGAGGCGCCGTCGAGGCGTCGTCTGTGAAGTGAGGGGTGGGACACAGTGGAGGCTCTGGCAGCTGCCTTTCTAGAACCTGCAAGGCCCCCAGCTCAGCTGCGGGTGCCCAGGAAGGCGCACTGGAGGCCAGGCCTGGTCTCCGGGCTCTCACACCTGGAGGGTTGGCCCTGGGACCATCCTCTGTGGAGGCTGGCTGTGGTGAAGGTCACCTGTCAGCCCGCTGTCGGCTCAGAGTCAACACTGGGACAGCGGCTCCGGAGTGGGGCAGGGAAGCCAGGTGGGATTAGAGAAGGGACTGGCCCGGGAAGGCTGCGGGCAGGGCTCGGGGAGCTGGTCCCGCCAGCCTCCGTGTCCAGGCCGCTCTCACCTTGGAAGCAGCCTCCGCCGTAGCCGCCGGTGTAGACCCAGGCCGTGTGGTCGTAGCCGATGCCCCACACCACACCCCGGCCATTGGCCTCCACCACCCGCAGGTGGCCTCCCATCTGCCGCCAGAACCTGGGGCGAGCGGAGAGAGGTCACGGAGACGCGCGCCCCGGCACACCTTGCCAGTCTTCTACCCCTGCAGCACTTAGGCTCACTGGCCTCCCCTGAACATCCGATTTTGACTCCTCTTCGGTCTCAGATTGGTGGGCTGTATTAAGGACGAGGGCACCTGCCTGGCTTCCCATCCGGCAGTGATCGGAGCTAACACGGCCCCAGGGTGGGCGCAGGAGACTCAGGGTTTGCAGGTGAGGGGTCGAGCCAGCAGCCCCCGTTCCTCACGGCCCCTGGGGGTCTGGGCCGGGCGTGTGGGGGCAGAAGGCAGGGCCATCTCATCTGGATGGGCCATGACTCGGGCCAGCACACTGCGGGGCCACAGCACAGCTTCCCAGGTGTGCAGAGTGCAGGGTGCCACCTGGGTCACCCTCCCGTGTGCCAAGGTCCTGCCCACTGTCCCCGGAGGCCGTCTGACTTGTCCATCCAGGTGCTGGGCACCCAGGGCCTCCAAGAATGGACGAATGAAGGGTGGACACATGCATCCACTCTCCCCTCCTGAGTGGGGCCTCCCTGTCTCACCTATGTTTCCCCTGGTCCTCGGGCTCAGGGGGACCTAGGGGAAGCCCTGGGTCAGAATTGGGAGCATTGTGTCTCCTCCTGGGTCCCCATCTGCCTTCCCACCCTAAATGCCAGATGCCCCAGAATGGGGCTACCAGTGCCCCCTGCGGACGACCTCGTTCTATCCCCTGCCACCTACAGAGCCACCCCCACCCTGTCCCCCAACACACGGCACCTACTCGGTGGCACCTATGTGCCTAGCCCTGCCAGGCTTCTGGTCCCCCTTGGGGTCCTCCAACAGGCCCAGGAAGACTCGAGCCCTGGGAACCAGCCGGCCATTCCTGCGGCTGGCCAGTGGGCAGCGAGGCCCTTCCTTCTAGAACCCCCCCTCTGGCTGCCTGGGCTAGTGAGGGGCAGAGCTGACTCACATCTGGTCGCAGGGCAGCATGTGCTCGGAGGCCTCCAGGTCCGGGCTGGGCTCGCTCACAAAGATGTCCCCCTTGCACGTGATGGACCAGATAGCCTGTGGGGAGGGGCGGCCGTGGACCCTCCGGCTCTCGCAGCAGGACAGGTTGAGCAGGGCGAGCTGGCGCGGGGAAAGGGCTGGTCAGTGCTGGGAAGGGGCAGGCGGCAGGCCAAGGCCGGGGGGCGGGCCCAGGACGGAGCCCGGCCCGTCGGTCATGTGCGCTCACCCAGTCATTCATGTCCTGCTCGGTGGCAGCGGCCAGATGCACAGGCCACCTCTGCCGCGTCCTCTCGGACGTGTAGAGGGCGAAGGAGTGCTTGGTCTCATTGAGCACAGGGACCAACACCGTCACCTCGTTGAGGAACACGTGGATGTACTGTTAATGGAGGGCGGAGGGCAGGGCTGTCACCGGGGCAGAGGGGGACCCGGGGGGCTGGGGGCACAGGGGTACTCTGGGTGGAGCCCCTGCCGTGGTGGAGGGACAGGGATGGCCTGGGGCCCCCCTGGTTCCAGAGAGCCAGTCCTAGGGGTCCCTGGGGCCTGTGGGTTCGAGGGGTGGGCTCTGGGGCCACGCGGGCTCAGCAGGGAAGCCTAGTTCATGAACAAGTGCCTTCGTGACATTCTTGATGTCGACAAGAGCACTCGAGAACCCAACTGACTGGGTTCGAACCCCAGCGCGGGGAGGGCGGAGGGGCTTTAAGTCCCTGAGCTGAAACCCCAGGGACTGTCAGCGGCTCCGTGAGGAGGGGGCTCGCTGACGCTGCAGCCGGGGACTCCATACACCTGCCAGCCGCTGACCCGGTGCCAGACACGGTCCCCGACTGAGCACCTTGGGGCCGGTGTCCCAGGCCTGGCCCTGGGGCCCCCCACCCCCAGGAGCCCCCCACACACCTTCTTCTCCTCGTGGACCACATAGTAGATGAAGAGGATGCTGTCCCGAGCCCCGTCGAGCCCCGTGAACTGCTCCAGGGCCACGCGGACGTCCACCCACTTGTGGGGTTTCCAGTCACACCACCACTGCAGGGCCCCCGTCTTCACCCACACCGACTGTGGCACAGGTCCCAAGGGCACAGGGCAGAGTCACAGGCAGGCCCCTGGGGCCCCGGACTCTGGCCCCGTGTGTACCCGGCTCCCAGCTCCCTAACTTCCCCCTAATGACCAAGGTGGCACTATCATACACCCCAAGTGAGTGTTGTCTCTGCACACCCTCCTAATTCTCAAATAGCCTGTGGGGTCGGCACTCTTACCCCATGCTCGAGATGGGGAAACTGAGGCTCGGGGAGGTTCTGCGCCTGACCCAATGTCACTGAGGGAGTCAGTGGCAAAGCTGGGGCCCACAGCTGGTCTGCCTGTGTCTGGAGGCCCGATGCGTAGCCCCCAGTGAGATGCTCCCAGACCAGCAGCCGAGGGGCTCCGGGCCAGCCCTCAACCCCGTCCTCACTCGTCTCAAACGCCACACCCCCTTGGCTCTTGGGGTTCCTTCTGGGGGGAAGGGGACGACAGCCCTCCCCCGTCCACGCCTCCCACTGAGGCTGGTATCTGGGTCCCCAGGGCCGAGGCTGTGCCTAGAGCACAATGGGGCCTGAGTTCTGCACGGATGAGTCCAGGACTGGACTCATGTCTTCATCCCTGAATCTACGGGGCCTGGAAGGGATGGCTTCACCTCCGAGCTCGGCGGACGGAGGAATGGATGCCTCTCTTCTCCTCCACCTCCCCTTCGGGACAGTGTACCATAGGGCTCAGTGTGCGCCAGCGGAAGGACGGCGCCTCCGGGAACTGCCCACCTGCTCCACGGCCTGCTCATAGTGCCGGAAGTGCTCCAGCTCCCGCTTGGTCCTTTCCGTGAGCTGCTGGAAGATCTGCTTGCGCCAGGCGGCGGTCTGCGCCGGCACGATGGACAAGGAGAGCGTCTGCACCGAGGGGGACAGGCCTGCAGGCCAGCGGAGCCTCAGGGCCAGGCGCCCGGCCCGCCCACAGCTGGGTGGCAGGCCAGGGCTCTTTCCGCGGCTACCCCCCGCAAGGAGCACCCTCTGGGGTGCTGGGCCCCCGGACAGCTGCGCTTACCCGACTGGACGGTGAACCATTTGAGGACAGCGTGGGCCTCGACGGCACAGCCTCCTCCTGACACCCAGGCCCACAGCGGCTGGTCATCGGCCCCACAGGGTTCCTCCAAGCCCAGTGGGAGGAGCCCCAGCGAGGAGAGGCTGGTGGTCTCTGGAAAGCCAGCAGCCGAGTGGCTGGGTGCTCTCTTGGGCTCCTTCAGGTCAATATTGGTCCAGGGCAGTTCGGCCGGGGTGGAGGCCGGGCCAGGGCGAGGCTCGGGCCCAGGAGTCTGAGTGGCCGGGCCAGCGACCTCCACGGCACGCTCTGTGATCCTGCCGGTGCCTGAGGCCAAGCTGTCCCTGGGGTTCCTGGGACCGTCCACAGACTCTGCAGGGACAGGCTGGTCAGGCCCCGGTCTGTCGGCTTCCAAAGAGGCGTCCGTGTCGCTCGGTGCACAGGACTCACCACTGCCCCTTACCTCGTCGCCAAAGAAGCAGCCAGCACTGGGGACAAGAGGGGCAGACCCGTGACCCCTTCGAGAGAAGGACACGTGCTGCTGTGGGCAGGCCTGGCCCGTCCGTTGTGACCCCGGACAAGCCGCAGCCACGCCGTGTCACACACACACGGATAGCCACCTCCCGGGGAGCTGGACAGCCCGGTCTCACCCCAGGCCGATCATATCATTTATCTGGGGGTGGAAATCTGGGGGTGTTATTATTTTCGTATTGTGGCAAAATACACGTGATGGAATATTTACCATCTCAAATGATGTGGCATTAAATACACCCACAAGGTTATGCAACAACCACCACAACCTCCTTCCAGAACTTTGTCGTCACCCCCACGTGGAAACCCTGTCCCCATTAAGGAGCCACTCTCCATACCCACCCCCCGGCCTCCACTAATCGGCTTTCTGTCCCTATGGATTTGCCTCTTCTGGACACTGCATTTAAATGGCATCGCGTGATATTCGGGTCTTTTGTGACTGGCTTCTCTCGCTTCGTATGATGAGGTCAAGGTTCACCCACGTTGTACCGTGACTCGGTACTTCCTTTTGTTGCTGAAGAATATTCTGTTGTATGGAAACTCCACGTTTTATTTATTCATCTGCGGATGGACATCTGAGTTGTTTGTACCTTTTGGCTACTGTGAGTAATGCTTCTATAAACACTCACATACGAATTTTTGTTTCGATGTCTGTTTTCCGTTCTTCTGGGTATAGATCTAGGGGTGCGAGTGCTGGGTCACGGGGTCGCTCTATCTTAATTTCTTGAGCAACTCCAAGACTGTTTCCCACAGCGGCCACCCTGTTTACCTTCCCACCAGCACCGCACAGGGGTCCCGATCTCTCCCCATCTTGTCAACACTTGGTATTGCCTTTCTTTTTGACCACAGCTCTCACGGTGGGTGTGAAGTGGTATCTCATTTGTGGTTTTGGTTTCTATTTCCCTGATGACTAATGATGCTGAGCGTCTTTCCATGTGTTTGTCGGCCATTTGCGCATCTACTTGGGAGAAATGTCTATTCCAGTCCTTTGCCCTTTTTAAATTGAGTTGTCTTGTTGTTAGTTGTAAGAGCTCTTTATATATTCTAGATACTGGACCCTTGTCAAATATGTGATTCGCAAATATTTCCTGCCATTCTGTGGATTGTCTTTTCCTTTTCCTGATGGCGTCCTTTGATGCACAAAAGTTTTTAATTTTGATCAAACTCCAATGTCTCTATTTTTCCTTTCATTTTCGGTGCTCCTGATGTCATATTTAAGAAGCCATTGCCAAGATTAAGGTTTGGCATCAGCAGTTGTGGAAGCTTCTCAGCTGATTCCAATATTTGAGTACTACCAGCTGAGAGCCTCAACCCTCAGGTAAATGAGGAAAGTCCAGCCCGGCCAGCCTCCTGGGCCTCTGGGCATTCGGTGCAGCAGAGTGAAGACCGCCATGTTTGGGGGAGTGAAGGGATGTGGACCAGGGTCTGGCGAGGGCCCATGCTGCTGTGGAGTGCTGTCCCAAGGGCCCCTGTGCCACAGGACTGGGCAGGTAAGCACTGCGGGCATTCGCGGTACAGAGCTGAGGTGATACCCTCCCCCCCCACACTGGCTGAGACCCTAAGTCATCTGCCTGCAGTGACCGCCAATGGGCACAGCCGGGACTCATTCACACTCTACACCCATGACTCTCAAGGTGTGGTCCTCAGAGCTGTTAGCGGCGGGAACACCTGGGACCGAGCAAATAATGCAAAATCTACCGAATGCAAAATTCCACGGAAACAAAAGCTCTGAGGCTGGGGCCTGGACGTCTGTGCGGGGACAAGCCCTCTGGGCGTTTCTGGTGCACGGCCAAGTTTGAGGTCCCTGTTCTAGACTAGAGAGACCCTGTCTTCTTCTCTGCTTTCCTTTGACAGAGGGGCCTTAGCATCCACCCCACAGAGAAGCCTTTTCTCTCCCAGACCTTGAGACTTCAGAACCAGTGGGCCAGCCCTGTTCAGGGACGACCCCCGGCTCCAACACGGACGCACACCCCAACCTCACCCACCTGCCGCCTCCCACCCTGCCCCCAGCCTGCCCCCACGGGCCACCCTCAGGCCGAGCCCTGGCACCAGGCACAGGAAGGGAGAGACCTCACAGGCCCTGGCCCTTGTGGGCCGAACCTGGTTTTTCCCTGCCTCGGACAAGGCCCAGCTGCAGCCTCCCCCAGACACTGCCCACCGAGACCACCGACAGCCCTTCCTGACCCGAGTCCTCCGTGCCCTGTTGCCCCTGGGATCACCTGAGGAGACTTGATGAGCTACCAGAGTGCGATCGGTCACTCTCTCGGCTGGCAACGATCGCCTTCCACGTTTTCCCACTGAGCTCGCTCTGGGTGACACCCTGGCGGAAGTACACGGCCCGGTCCTCACAGCCAATGCCCCAAACCTGGCACAGAGGGAGGCACGGCTGGGTGGGAGGCCAGCACAGACCGGAAGGATCCCTTCCCTTTAGGGGTGTGGGGGTGAGCACCCCAAGGCTAAAGGACATGTCTGCAAATGCAGGCAGGAGTCCCCCCCATATGTGCAGTGGGGGTGTGCGCACACACAAGTGTTATGGCTGGGAGGGTTGGTGGCGGGGGGACGTGGGTGCACAAGTCAGATGCAGGGAACAGAGGCCAGAGAGGACTGGGGGAGGGCATAGCACCAAGCTCAGAAGTGGGGACCCTGTCCTGGCTCCCCGACCTCAGGCGGACCCTGGGCTTTGGGCTGACAGAGCCCAGACGAGGTGGCGGTGCCGTTGGGCACGCACTGGGACAGAGTCCACCCACGTCCCCATCTTCCATGTAGCTTCTGGTGGGAAGAAAGCTGCTCCCCAAGTGAACCCAGAGAATTGGCTGGCTCTTTTTAAAGATGCAAGATAGCCTCCTTGATCTGGTGGCTGGGCAGGCATCCTCCCCTCTGCCTTTGGGTGCTGAGGAAGGAAGGTGTGCCGAGCAGCTGACGGGCCCAGGGAGCAGCCCATTTTGGGCCCTGGCTTATGGGGGTGACTACAGGGCCGCAGCCTGCCCAGGGTGGTCCCAGGTGGCCTTGCTGGGAGGGCCGTGGTGTCTCCATCACTTGGCCATGGCAGGCTGGCCTCCGTCCTCGGTCCCCCTGTGCACCAGCCAGCGCCTGTCTTGCCCCTGACTGTTGTGTGCCCTGCTGACCGGGGTGGGTGGGAGGACAGCATGGGGGCACAGAGAAGGCCAGCACCCCTGGGAAGAGCTTCGAGGCCAGTGCGCTGGGAAAGGAGTCACCTTCCCACAGTCAGTCTTCAAAGCAGCCAAACCTCATTATCTATAAGGCCGCCACGCTGTACAAACTATGATGTTCAAGAGATGCTGTGTCTATAAAGCTGGGACGATAAGTTTCATTCTTCACTTACTGAGTGATTTTGCCCAAATCATTCTCAACAAAACCCTTCGGGTCTCTGGGGCACGCGCCCCTGGTCTGGGCTCACCACTACAGCGCTGAGCATCCTGAGGGAAGGGGCCTGGGACGAGCAGGGGCTGTGGGACCCAGGCGGAGAGAGCGCCCTGGGTGCCCTTGCAGGCCGGGAGCCTGAGGAGCGGCTGGGCACCTTCCCCCGCCCCCGGCTGGCATCATGGAAGCAGCAGGAGCCCCTGAGACCTCGGCTACGGATGAGCCGCTGACCCCGGAGGTTGGGATCCACGGCTCAGAGTCCCATGCACACCTGGTCGTTCAGCCCCACGTTCACCATCATCATATCTCCAACCATCTCGATCCAGCTGGTGCCACAGGGATTGTGCGAGTTGACGCCTCTTCGGAACCACACCTGAGAAAGTCAGAAATCGACAGGCCCCCTTGGAGGGTCACTGAAACAGAAGATGGTTTTCAAAGGCTCTGGAAGAACAAATGAATAATTTGGTCCTTTGGTTCATGCCACAGATGAGCACAGCACATCACTGAGAAAGGAGACGTGATCCAGGTCCCTCTTCCCCACACCCCTGCCACATCCCCTCTGGGCTTGGCACTGTCCCACACAGTTGAGGGTCAACCTGCCCTCAGCCATACCTATCCTGGTGGTTTCTTGTCTCGTCTCTGGCAGAGAGCATCACCCCTCCCGGAGACAAAGCTGCATGAAACTTTCTAGAATGTTCTACCAGTTCAGCACCTCTTGGCACCAGGGAGGAGCAGCAGCTGTCTCCCTGCACACAAAGCCAGGAGGTGGGCCTTCTCCCGGGCAATGTCTGCATCTCGAAAGCAGGCACTGACCTGTGAGCTTGGTGAGTGACATCTCACCCCCATGGACCTCTACGCAGTCCCCATCTTGGCCTGACACTTGGAAAATGTCATTTTGTCCAATCAAGCTTGCTTCTATGTAAGATAACAGCCTTAACGATGTTATTTAGAAAAACCGTTTTTTCTAAACCTATCAAGAGATAAATAACATATTTTGGATCTATTCTCACTGCTTTATGAAACAGTCTCTTTAAGTCTAACTTTTCTCGGGGCACCTGCCTGGGCTTAGTTGGAAGAGCGTGCGACTCTTGATCTTGGGGGTCATGAGTTTGAGCCCCATGTTGAATGTGGAGATTACTAAAAAAAAAAAAAAAGATAAAAGAAAACACCTGATTTTTTTCATGTTAACTTATAAAAATACACATGATCCAACCAAATTTCCCTCAAGCCCACATGTGGCCCCGTGGCTGATCGCCCCCACCCCGGCCGTGCTCCCCACGACTATCCTTCCTCACTCTGGATGGCCATGTGAGCAAGACCCTAGCAGTTCTGAGACTCAGAGAGGATCACGCATTATTAGCACTCACATGTTTAACCACAGTTCCTGAGGCAGGATGCGGGGAGGTGACCGGTTAAATGAGAAACCCTCAAACCCCTTTTTTAACAATTTCTAGACTGCCTAAAATGTCTCCTTGACCCAAAGAAAGTTTGCACAAACATCCATCTGAAGACTGAGCAAATGGCTCATATAAATACAAGGTTCTGCTCATTGGATGCATTGTGTTCTGAGAGGGGCTTAGGGGTTTTGGGAGGTGGATGCTTCAGGTGATGGGAGCTTTGGGCTCAGGGACCTTCTGCATGGACACAGACTCAGATATGTGGGGGATCCATCCCCTGGGATGCTATGGGATGCCTGTGAGGTGGGGTTAGAGAGACCATGGAAGCAACCTGAAATCTGCTTATTTTATTGGACTTTCTCTGTTAATGTAAAAATGACAAGCACTGAGAGCAAAGGGGCATATTCAGTTAGCGGAGGGTTTCAGAAAATTGGCATCTGACTATCTGAAATGTCATGGCCTCCTGAGTTGTTCTGCACTTGGTACGGGGGTGCGGGCACATTGTGGAGATCATCAAGGCCTTCAACCCCAGAAAGTGCGCGGTGCTTGGCTGGATCTGCTCTAAGGGGTTGAGACCACACTTGCAAGAATAAAAAACCACACAGCCCTCAACACTGAGCCCTGGGTTCCCATATGGGCCAGCGATTCAAGAAAAAGAAACGAAGGAAGAAAAGAAATTAAACAGAGCCCTTGGCCCCAGCCCCCAGTGACGCCATCTTACTTTCCGGTCCTTGGTGATGGCCCAGACCACGCCAACTCCCACGGAGACATGCACGATCCCGTTTTCAGAGGTGGGAGGCTCCACTATGGACCAGGAACTTCCTACCCAGCCCCAGAAGAAAGAGCAGGTGGCCCCCATCAGCGAGAGCACTGGGGAGAAGCTGGGCGTCCCCTGCCTCTCCCTGTATGGGGCGTAGGGCTGCCCACCTTTGGGATTGTTCCTGTTGATTCCTTCCCGGACCAAGGCCTGCCCCTCCCAGAGCGTGACCCATAGGAGGTCGTGGGGCCCACAGCTGATCTGCACCGCCTCCCCTGGGGTGTCCACGAGGGACCACGATGAGCCTTCGGGGTTGGGGTGGCTGACGTCCTCTCTGTACCACACCTGGATGGCGAAGAAACCCACGGCAGGGTCAGACAGGGTCAGACAGGGTCAGACAGGGTCCAGCCAGGGCTCCAAGGCTGGCTGTGTGTCTGGGTGTACACCCGAGCCAGGTGTAGGGTCTCTGGGGCCAGGGGGCCCTGACTGTCCAGACTTGCTCTCCCTGCCCCCACTGCCATCCGGATCCTCATGCCAGATTAGATGCCCCCCACCCCTGCTAAAAATGTAATCCTGGATTTCAGTCATCCTGGGAGACAAACCCCTTTGGATCATCTGCTTGCAAGAACCCCTTCCCCATGGGCGCCTGGGGGGCTCAGTCGTTGAGTGTCTGCCTTCAACTCAGGTCATGATCCCAGGGTCCTGGGATCGAGTCCCACATTGGGCTCCTTGCTCTGCGGGGAGCCTGCTTCTCCCTCTCCCACTCCCCCTGCTTGTGTTCCCTCTCTTGCTGTGTCTCTCTCTGTCAAATAAATAAATAAAATCTTAAAAAAAAAAAAAAAAAAAAGAACCCCTTCCCCATTCACCTAGGGCCCCAGTTAGACCTCTGGCCCCAGCCTCGTGTCCTGTGCCCCCTAGTGGCCATGTACTCTCAGTACACCGTCTCTAGGGAAAGTGGGGTCCTTGATGGTTAAATGGGAAAACCCCCAAATCCCTTTCATACGAATGTTTAAAATGTCCACTTCTTTTCCCCCTTAACCTGAAAGCGATGAACATAATAAAATATTTAAGACTGAGCCACCTGATCATGTTGTCCAAACTGGCTCGTGTTGTCTGGAGGGGGCTACATCTTGCTGCAAGGTGCAGGAGGGCTGGGGACCACCTCCCAGCCTGTCTTCACACTGCGGACCACGGCTTCCCAACCCTTTACCTCACCCTTACAGCTCACACTGCAGAACCACGCCTGGGCAGCCTCCCTCTGGTGGTCTGGGGGCCCCTCTGTCTCTCTCTCCAGCTCCTCCTGGAGCCCAGGGTCCTAGTCATACCTTTCATGGCCCCCAGGAGTGGTGCAGGGCGGCACCGGCTAAGGGCCGGCACTCAGTGACTGCACACTGCTCTCCCGCCCCTGTTCTCCCCTCTCTGCATCCAGGTGGTCATGGCCCCTCAAAGGGGGCTCTGTCACAGGCCGGCGCCCCACCATCCTTCAGCATGGCTCAGAGAAAACCCACAACTATGGCTGACCTAAGCCCAGGCCAAACAGGACCCAGAGGTAAGCCTGATCCAAACCTACTGTGTCTATTCTGAAGCCAACCAGAGAATTTGGGTGACTTTGTGATAAAGAGGACTGGATAGATGAAGTCTGCTCTAAAACCACAGCTGAAGTGTTCATCACGTGCAGGCAGGACCACCTAGGTTGCTCCTGCCACCAGGGGCTGGCTTTACTCCTTAGTTCATAAACCCCCTGAGAGAAGAATCTCCTCTCTTCTCTAAACATCCATCCACCTACACACACACCCACCCACCCACCCACCCACCCACTGACCTCCCCACTTACCCATCGTCCATCCACCTACCCACTCACCCATCCATCCACCCACCCACCCACTTACTCATCCAACACCCACCCGTCTGGCCACCTGTCCATTCACCCGTCCATATGTAAATCCCTCCCCCCATCCACAATACTATGGAGACTGCTGTGTGGGAGCCACCAGGAGGGAACTGGCAGGGAGCTCAGAATCAGTCTAAGGAGACACTATTCACGGCGTCTGAGCTCGGGGTGGGCACTGAGCACTGCTCTGGGAGCTCAGAGAAGGGTCAGGCCAGGACCAGGCATGAGGTGCAATGTCAGAGGCTTCGGGGAGGAGCAGGACCACAGGACAGCAGGGCTCACAGGAGGGGTTCCTGTGGGGACCCCAGGAACATGCCGCCTTGCCTGCTCAGGGTAGTCCCCGCTGTCAGGCCAGGAGGTGAGGAGGGCAGCCCCCTCACCCCTCTCCCACCCCTGGGAGGACACCTGGAGGCCAGTCTCTCCTGCCCCGCTCCTGCTGTGGCCAGCCTCCCTCAGCCCCCTCCCATCCTAGGCTCAGGGGGACACAGGGCTTACCTTTCCCTGCAGAGACACAGCCCACACGGACAGGCGGCCCACGGGCTCGTCTGTGATTTCCCACCCCCCCACAGACAGGTCATTGAAGGGGTCGGGCAGTTGCTTGGGGTCCTCCTTCGAAGGGATCTGAAACAAGGTGGGTGGCAGAGGTGGTCAGTACCTGTGGGCACCTGGCCAGTAGATGGCACTGTTCCCCTCCCGGTGGACACCGGAGCGCTGCACCCCTCCAACGCTCCCTCCCACCTCCCAGCACACTGCCTTCCATTCTCCAGCTCGGCCCACAACCGCCTGACTTTATGGAGAAGGCAGCATTAGGACAGAGAGCTCCTGGCCCTGGGTCCCCTCTGCCCTGTTCTCCCTCTCTCGGGCACCAGGCCTGGGCCGCTATCCCCGAGGGGTCACTGCTGCTCCAGCCTGGAAGACAGACGTACAAGCAAGGTCTCAGGTCTGTGCCTTGCGGTGGCCTGACCGCTGTGACTCTGTCCCCTCACCCTTGGAGAAGGGGGCCGATCACAGAACCTGGTCCTGTGGTGTAAGCCCTCCATGATGCTGGTCATGGGAGGTACCCTGCTCTCTGGGCTGCTCCCGGGGCAAGGGGCTGGCAGGCTGGGCCAGACCTCCAGAGGGGTCTGGTGAAGGTCCAAGGCCCTCCTCTTATGCAAGGCCACACAGGACCCTAGTCCAGGCCTCCTATCCCTAAGTTGGCAAGTTTTTTGGGGTCACGGGAACTATACCAGGGTCGGAGTGGTTCCTGCGGGAGTTGGGGGAAGGAAGAGGTTTACAGACGGGCCTCAGTCTGGGACAGAACCACCTGGAGGCCAGTCAGGTCGTGTCCTATGCTGCCCTGGGCCACCGTCTAGGCTGGCTTCCTGTGTGGCCAGCTCCCAAGTGAAGGAACACACAGTACACGGTGTTCTTGGGACAGCGGGACGGCTGTCGGGGCGCTGCCCCCCCCCCCCCCGGGCCCCACTGCGGCGTAGACCTTGGCCCAGGCGTCCCGGGACTTGTATCTCCTATAGCGGATCCACCTCCGCCGCCGCACACAAGAATTCCACTTCTTGTCCCTCGTGTAGGTGGCGGGGAAGTCGATGGCGTACGTCCACCCCTGAAAGACCACGCGGAGGGAGGGGGGCGCTCTGTAAGGCTCCCGGGGAAGGACGGAGCCGGGGCAGGCGGGGAGCAGGGTGGAAGAGGGAGGGAGATAGTGATATGGGCCAAAGCCCCAACAGCCACCTATCCCGAGCAGCGAGCGGGAGCATGCAGGGCGCCGGCTGGGGCGCTGGGGACAGCACGGGGCGGGGGGTGGGGGTGGGGGGTGGGAAATGGGTCCAGCCCCAAGCACTCCTTCCCCACAGGGGAGCCCCAGCGGGAACCGAATTCACCTACCCCTTTCTCGGTGGGCTCCCCTCCAAAGTTCTCATCCACGTACCAGTCCGACTCCCACTCCCAGTGCCGCGACGGCAGGGCCACCCCGTCCAGCGGCCGGTGCTGGAGCCCACTCACGTCACTCCACTGCCAGCGGTCACTGGGCAGGAACTTCTCACAGAAGCCGCCCACGGGGTTCCAGCGCTGAGGGCCGGGAAGCAGAGACAGGCCTGAGGCCCGCAGCCGGCCCAGGGAGGGCGGGACTCCGCCACTAGGGGGCCTTCCTGCTGATCTCCAGGACGGAGAGTGGGCAGAGGCCCTGCCCGGAGCTCAGGGATCAGGGCCTCCCCACGGCTCGTCACCAGGAGCCAGCACTTGAGCACGGCCCCCAAGGGCAGAGAACCTGCTGCAGGACACGGAGCCCCGAGGGGCAGGCAGCAGAGGTCAGGTCCCGGTCCCGGGCTCCTGGACACCACCTGGAGCCCACCCTCGTGTGCACCCGGCCAGCCTGCCTTTGTAAGGACACAACGGGGGCTCGAACGCTGTAGAACCCAGACCTGAAGCAGAATGAAGGACACGAACGCCTGGGGCGGGCCGATTTCCTTCCCAGAAAGCCGACCCGCGGCAGCCACCCAGCGCACGGGACCCCACCTGATTCTCATAGGCCTCCTCCCGGCGGCGGATGGGGACGTCGCTGGCGCACACGTAGACGTAGACCTGGTTGTCGCATGCGATGCCCCAGCAGCACTGCGTGGTGGCGCTGACGCGCTTGAACTCCAGCGGGCTGTCCCTGCAGAGCTCCCAGTACTGGCCCGCCGTGGACAGCGTGTACACCCTCCCGAAGAGATCCACGGCCCACAGCACCGAGTTGGGCATGGCCGCGGCGGCCCGAGGACAGCTGGAAGCACGAGGCCGGGTCAGTGTCCGCCGCCAGCCCCCGGCGCCGGAGCCTAGGGCACGTTTTCCTTGCTTGCTCTTGCTTGCCCTCTAATGATGGGCATTCTTTTCAAACATAGAAAGACATACAGAGGGGAAAAAAATTGCATCTACCTCCCCAAATCTAAAGCATATCGTTATTTGGTCACATTTCCTCCCTATCTTTCTTGTCAAAAGAATAACGGCAAAGTCGTGGATTTAGTTCGATCCTATGCCCATTGCTGCCTCCCCAGGAGGCCTCTGCCCCACGGTGGGCAGATCCCCTCATTTATGACAATCCTATACGGGTTTGGTGAAAGCATCCCCATGGGTCTGGCACCCCAGCCAGGTCCTGCGGGAGCCTGCAGCTGCATGGCGGGGATGTGAGGGTCCCGTCTTCGACCCCCTTTGGGTGACCACCACCCTCCCCTCCTTAGCCCCTCCCCATCTGCCATCCTCCACTCCTGCTCCTTTTTCTGTCCTCTTCCTTTCTGCCCTGGGGGTGGGGGGGCGCAAGGCGACTGGTAAGTTCTACCACTGGCCACGCCCACACCTCCAGGGCCGACTGTGCTGGTGCTCCCCGGGGCCTGATTCCTGGAGCCTGGCTTCTGGTCGGGTCACGCCTCCTACCAAGGCAGGGCCACAAGGTCAGAACCTCAGCAGCGAAACAGAGCAGCTGGATGACAGCGGCCTGGGGTGGGGGGCAGTGAGAAGTTCTGCCTGACACTGCCCCAGGGCCAGGAAGGAGGGAAGAGCTACTGGGAGACCGGCAGTGGCAGGCCGGGCGCCTCGAGGCTGCTGGGCCAGGCTGTGGGCGCTTGGGACAGCGTGACAGATGCAAAGTGGCTGAGAACAGGAGCATCTGCTACAGGCACATAGGCTTTTCTGGAACAAAGCATGTCTTACAAACACCAAGAAGACAGCAGGCTGGGGAGGAAGTAACCAAGGGATGAGGAAGAAGGGAAGCAGAAGGAATAGGAGCCACACGTTGGGAGACACCCCAGAACCGTGACCTCTCCGCCCTGGTACTTCGTCCCGGTCAAACACATGGGAAGTCACACCACCAGCCTTCTGGAGCCATTTGAAAACCAGTATCTGCATGCAGATGGAAGAGCTCTGGTAACCCCAAGACACCCGCTCGCTCCTGCCTGGCCAAGCCTGGGGGTCCACTCTCCGCCTCTGGCATCTGCGCTGGGGACTGTTGGAATCTGGGTCCGGGCTCCACCCCTTCCTGGCGCCACCTGGAGCCGACTAACCTCTCTATGCCTCGATTTCTTAATTCGTTAAAGGCGGAAAGGAATACCGACCTACTCACGAAGTCGTTGTAAGGATGAAGTGAGATAATACAAGTATGAAGCGTGTGATAGCGGCCAGTCCGCGGCAAGAGCTCCGTGAGCATTACTGGGGTCGTCTCATTACTCGGCACCTGCTATTACACACTACCGCTGATCTATCCCTTAGAAAACAGAAACAAATCAAATCCCCTCCTCCTCAGCCTGAGTCTTCAGCCTCTTCATCTCCAAAGCACCTAACAGGACTCTGCACATAGTGGGTGCTCAGCCAAAGTTTATCGATGATCACCGCCACCTCCATCCATGGCACGGCCAACCCCCTGAGCTAAGATGGAAATCCTGCTCCAGGGAAGCCAAATATCACCAATGACTTAAGGTTTAAGGTAAGGTCATGATGGGTGGATAGATATGGGATGAAACAAGTATAGTAAAAGATCAATAGTGGAATTCAGGTGGGGGCATAAGGGCGTTTACTGTATAATACTTTAAACTTGGCCATGTGTTTGAATATCCTCATCATAAACTGTTGGGGGGAAAAGTAAGAATTCTGGGGGTAAAGGGAATGCTGGCTCCTGTGATGTCATGTGAATATAAATCCATCTCTCAGGCCACAGTTCACCGTATAAGAAACCAGTGGAGTCAGGCCATCTCTAGGTTGAGCTCAATGAATAGTGACTTTCGCTTACTCGATACACTTCCCTTCAGAGAAATGACTAAGCACTAATTTCCAAATAGACATAACTGAACCTCCCGGGCAGCTAACAAAAGACCCCACTGCAGAGAAAGGACAGGATGGGGGTTTATGTTTGCAAACTCCCTTCAGAGTGGACACACAGGCACCATTGCCTCCTGGCTAAAGAGGATGGGGGTGAACATCCTTGGCCAGCCTCACCCCCTTTCTGCTCCTGCCAGGATGCCACCCCAGCTCCCTATATACCAATTCCTGGCTCTGAGGTGACCAGGTAACCAGTCCAGGGACACTGGGTCACTGGGTCAGAGGACTCTTGAAAGGGAGGCTTGAGCATTACGTCCCATGATTCTGGGATCCTGGGATTTCTTTGTTTTGTAGGGCCAGAGAGAATACTTTCCAAGAAAGCAACCTTGGATTCACCAAGAACTTTTGTACAATGAATTCCAGTTGGACCTTCAGTCAATCCACTTGGAGGTCACCTGCTCACCATCCTCAGAGCCAACCGCCTTTCTGCGCAGGTTTACTAATAGATCCCTTCAGAGACCAAAAGGTCCTCCAGGGAAGGTGAGGGTGGGGAAAGTAGGGCCGGGGTATGGCAGAGAGAGGGACACAAGGGACCAAGGGAGCTCCCGAAGCATCTATTTCCCTGCGTCTGCCTTAGGGCTCCTTCCAGAAAGGTTTCCTGTTGGTTTTTCTATTACACCCTGTCACTCCCACCCCTTGAGCAAACACAGAGCCCTGACTTCTGACGGTTGCTTACTGCCTGCCACTTGCGGGGGCTGTTGGAAAGCGACATCAGGGTCCAAAGACGCGGGAGAAAATGGCAGGACGTGCCCGGTAGTTGGGTCCTTCCTGAAGCAGGGTCGGCTGGCCGCACTGGGCAGGAGATGAACTCTGGGGACGAACTCCACCCCATCCCACCTAACCCAATGCTTCTTTGATTCTAGCCCCCCGCAGACTGTCTCATAATTGTTTTTCTGTCCCCATCCCACCCCGCATCATCGCGGCCGGGTCAGTCTGCTTTCATTCCGGTTCCGTGCACTTGGGCGACAGGTGGGCCTCCTGCCCGGCCACCAGGGGCATAGTCGGAGCGCCCGGCCCTCACCATCTGCCCGTGCTAATCTCACGACACGCAGATTTGCTCCTACCGCTGCCTCGGGGAGGGACAAACGCGCTCCTCGCAGGCGATCCTCTAAATCCGCAGGCTCCAGCAACCCGCTCCCCAAGTCGCTGCAGCGCAAAGGCTGGAGCGGGGGCGCCACCGGGCGTTCTGGGGGATGGCGACGGCGCCCCGCACGGTGTGCAGGAAAGCGCACGAGCACAGCCTCTCCCACCCGAAGCAGCCGCGGGGAGAGGAGGATCCCCAGCCCTCCGCCGCCCCAACCTGCCCGGAGAGGCCGGGCGGTGCCGCCGCCGCCGCCGCACTCACCTGGGCTGGCGCCCGGCGGGCGGAGTCGCGGCGATCGCTGGTCGGCGGCCGGGCTAGCGGGTCGGCCCTCCCCCGGCTGCCGGGGCTAGCGGGCGGGCAGGAAGCGGCCGTCAGGCCCGCGCCCATTGGCCGGCCTCGCCGTGACGCAAGGCCGGGCGCGCGCGATTGGCTGCGGCGCACTGCGCCACGGGCCCGCCTGGGGGTCGCGCGCCCACCCACTTCCGGGCTCGGGGTGGAGCAGGTGCCGCGGCCGGCTGGTGCGGCGAGGTTTCCGCGCGCTCCCGGGGGCCAAGCGGGCCCGCGGACCCCCGACGCCCCCAGAACCTCCCCCCGCCACCACCCCCGAGGCCCCCTGCCGCCCCCCAGAACCCGGCCCGTCGTTTCTTCAGGACCCGCCCGCCAGCCTTGTGTTCCCAGGACGGAAGGCGAGGAGGGGGCGGCCGGGAGGGCCCGAGGCGGGGGGTGGGGGGGTGCGGGGGGCGCGGCCCTGTGGCGCCCGGAGGCGGGAGGAGGAGGCAGCTGTCGAGGTGGTTCCCCTTGGAACGGGCATGTCGCCGTTGAGCACGTCCTCGGAGGGTTCCCCCAGACTTGTGATCCTGGGAGGACAGCGTGCGCCGGTGGCGGTGACGGGCCGCTGTTCTGTTCAGGCTCCGGGGTGGCCAGTGACAGAAGCCCTGACGGGAGGCGGGCCGGCCTCGCCCCTCGCACCGGCTCAGACGTGAGCGCTCTGCCGCCTGCCGGCCCGGGTGGAAGTGACGCGCCCGCAGCTCTCCGTGCCCTCGGCAGCCCCGGAGCGGGTTACCCCGCAGTTAGGATGGAGATGAAAACCCAAACGGGAGACGTGCCTGCCGGCACGCCAGGCACAGCCCGACTTAGAGGCCGAAACGCTGTGGCTGGGACCTGGTCCCCCCTCCTCCCGCTCTGGTGCTCGCCCTTGCTCCTCTCCGAGGATGCAGACCGCCTTTCCCCCGCCGTGGTGGCCGCGGAAGCCCCGCACGGGCCGACTCCGCTGGGACGAAAGGCAGAAAAGCCTCTGATTCATCCTGGATGGCTCTGTGGTCTTGTGTGTAACCTTCGGTGTGGCTTTTGTGGACTGGCTCAGTCTGGAGATGTGGGTTACCGGGCGCTGTATGTTTGTGTCCCCCTAAAATTCGTACATTGAAACCTTCATCCTCAGTTGGATGGTATTTGGTGCTGAGGCCTTGGGGAGGGGGTTGGTCATCGGGTCACGGGGGTGGAGCCCTCCTAAGAAGGTAGTGCCCTTATGAGAAGAGACACGGAAGAGCCCACGCCCCCTCCCCTCGTGAGGATACAGAGAGGTGGCTGTCCACCAGCCAGGAAGGAGGCTGTCACCAGACACCAGACCTGCTGGCGCCTGGACCTTGGACTTCCAGCTTCCAGAACTCTGAGGGATGGCTGTTTGTGGTTTCAGCCCCCCAGTCTGGTATTTTTGTTATAGCAGCCCCAGGGGACTAAGACCCGTGGTGGGAGGGCTCAGTGAGGCCAGGGTGCCATTAGCAGGAGGACGAGTGGCTGCCAGGCAGCAGAAGCAGTAGTCTGGAGGTGGGGGGGACCTGTGCTCTGTTCTGTCGGTGACCGTTTGTAGCCATTTCTCCTATCTGGCCTCAGTTTCCACGTTAAAAGAAGCATTGGGTTAGGAGCGCTCCATGGTCCTTGGCAGAGCTCCTGTGCTGTGACAGAATTCAGTACCAGTTTCCCTGAACTCAGAGTCTGACACCGTGGAACTTCTGGGGACCCACAGTCCTCCCGGGGGCACCACCCCCACGCCCCACCCCCAGTCCTTTCAGCCTTTGCAGAGCTGACTCTCTTCAGTTGTCAGGAGGCCTGCATTTTTCTGCCCTCGCCACAGCTGATAGTCCTTGTTCCCATATCTGCACTTTTGTTTTAACCTTCGTTTCTTGTTTCTTGTCTATCCTCCTTGCCACGTCTCTCCTGGGCCAGACACAGTAGGTTCATATCCCAGCTCCGTCACTTACTGGACGAGTCACTACACCTCTGAGCCTGTGTCCTCGTCTGTAATGTAGGAATAACACCACTTGTGTCTTTGGGTTGGAGGGAGGACGAAGTGAGAAGATGTACGTAAAGTGCTTACAAGCACTCTCATATGACTAGTATTGTTATTATAGTCTCTGCATATTTGGGTTCAAGGCGCTTGGCCATTTACATCAAGTCTTAGAGTTTCAGAGGCAGCACTGGGTTCAGCAGCATTCCAGATGATTGATAGAGGGCTGCTTTCAGGATGATGGACATTACTGTATCCGTCTCTCATATTTGGGTCACGGAGGGATGGCTGGATAGATGACAGGCTGGGCGGTCTGGATTTCCCCCAGCACTTGCCCGTCAGTCACAGGAGAGAGCTCAGGCTTTCCAAATGGCTGGCTCTTCCCCACCATTTCTACCTTACACTGTAACCTCAGTTCTGTGGCAGCTGCCGTGAACCTTTAAGCCAGCCTTAGCAGAACTTGCTGCTGTGCTCCTGGCCCCAGCAGACTTCTGAACTTCCACGCAGCCCCCACTGTCCCACATGCCGTACCCACCCTCCTTCTACTGTCCATTCTCATTCAGCCTTAGGTCTCAGATCACAGGTCAGCTCTTACTAAACCCAAAAAAAGCAGACGTGGGTTATTTTGCCCTCATATTTTGTATGTTCTTGATTCTAGCCCCCCGCATACTGTCTTATAATTGTTTTTCTGTCTATGTCCCTGACCACATTGCAATATGTTTGAGGGAGTGACTTAATGATTTTTTTTAAGATTTTATGTGTTTATTTGAAAGAGAAAGAGCATAAGCGGGGGAGAGGGGCAGAGGGAGAAGCAGACTCCCTGCTGAGCAGGGAGCCTGATGTGGGGCTCAGTCTCAGGACCCCAGGATCATGACTTGAGCTGAAGGCAGACACTTAACTGCTTAACCGACTGAGCCACCCAGGTATCCCAAGGGAGTGACTTTTTTTTTTTTTAAGATTTTATTTATTTATTTGTCAGAGAGAGAGAGAGCACAAGCAGGGGAACAGCAGAGGGAGAGGGAGAAGCAGACTCCCCGAGTAGCAAGGAGCCCGATGTGGGACTTGATCCCAGGATCCCAGGATCATGACCCGAGCCGAAGGCAGACGCCCAACCGACTGAGCCACCCAGGCATCCCGGGAGTGACTTTCTTATTCGTATTGGAATTTCCAGGGCTTAGTAATTGCCTAACACATAATAGGTATTCGCTTTTTTTTTTTTAATTCTTTTATTGTTATGTTAATCCCCATACATTACATCATTAGTTTTAGATATAGTGTTCCATGATTCATTGTTTGTGCATAACACCCAGTGCTCCATGCAGAACGTGCCCTCCTCAATACCCATCACCAGGCTAACCCATCCTCCCACCCCCCTCCCCTCTAGAACCCTCAGTTTGTTTTTCAGAGTCCATCGTCTCTCATGGTTCTTCTCCCCCTCCGATTTCCCCCCCTTCATTCTTCCCCTCCTGCTACATTCTTCTTCTTCTTTTTTTCTTTCTTAACATATATTGCATTATTTGTTTCAGAGGTACAGATCTGAGATTCAACAGTCTTGCACAATTCACAGCGCTTACCAGAGCACATACCCTCCCCAGTGTCCATCACCCAGTCACCCCTTCCCTCCCACCCCACCCCCCACTCCAGCAACCCTCAGTTTGTTTCCTGAGATTAAGAATTCCTCATATCAGTGAGGTCATATGATACATGTCTTTAGGTATTCTCTTTTTATTAAAGGAATTAATATCCCTCCCCCAGGTCCCCAGATAATGGGTAAGTCTTGCACTGAAAAATGTTGGAAGAGCCTGAGCAAAAAGGGCAGAGATGAGCAGAACTGGCCCACACACATCGCTCCTCTGTCCATTTCATCCCCCACCTCCACCAACAACGAACATGGCCACCTTGGCCCTTTCTTTTTTTTTTTAAAGATTTTATTTATTTATTTGACAGAGAGAGACACAGCGAGAGAGGGAACACAAGCAGGGGGAGTGGGAGAGGGAGAAGCAGGCTTCCAGCGGAGCAGGGAGCCCGATGCGGGCCTCGATCCCAGGACCCTGGGATCATGACCTGAGCTGAAGGCAGACGCTTAACGACTGAGCCACCCAGGTGCCCCGCACGTTGGCCCTTTCTTAACATGGCTTCCAGTAGGCTCCGCATGCATTAAATGGAGGTGGTAAGGTTGTTCCTAAGATCTTTCTGATGGCCTGTCTTTTTGCTAACTACTGTTTGATTTTTCCTTTCTCTATGGAAACTCATTTGCTAGGAGTAAGGTCTTAATCACGAGTGGTTCATGGTACTTTCACTTTAATTCTGTTTACAGTTATTCCACCCTTTGTAAAGCTGATGAGTCAGATGTCTGGCCGTGAACCTGGTAAGGTAGGCCCCTGGACAGCCTTGCTCCCGGACGTCAGTTAGCCCTTCTCACTACTCAGCCAGTAGGGCCCTGCTCCCGATAACCCACACTGTTCAGAGTTACATAGGTGCTAGATGAAGCAGTTAAAAATGTGGTGTTCCCCCCATCTCTGGCAGAGGAAAACTTGCAGAAACCATCTGTTAAAAAGGACAACTGAAAGTTCATGTATGTGCATGTCCTGATTCGCAAAGGCAGCAGTGCCTTAAAGTGAAGAAGTGATGTTTTTGTTTCTAAGAGGAAACCTACAACACCTAAAATCTAAAACTTAAACAGACAATGAACTAAACCTGGAAGCCAGTGTTAGTCAGCGTCCCAGTTGTCTGATCTCCGCCTGGTTATGCAAACTCACGCAGACACGGCCAAGTCTAGCATTCGTTCAACAGCCATCTTTGGAGTGCTTGCAATGTTAGATTAGTGCTAGCGCGGGTGGGGATTCAAATCGGCCAAGAGACCTTTTCCCCTAGAGCTGAAAAGGTCCAGTGGGGGAGAGAGAACTATATTAGAAGAGGGGAAAGACTATAACCTGTAGGGGTGTACTTGATTGTTTGTATAAAGGTGGTTAATTCGAGGCTAAGGAGGATAAACTGATAAGGTCAGTGGTGAAGTACAAGGGTCAGGAGTAGACAAAGAAAACCCAGGTTAATTTGCTTAACATAAATTCAACTCCAGGAAGCAACATAAAGCTTGCACTCATACCTTAAAGTCCTTAGCATTTATGTACCAGTAGGTATACGGGTCTGTTTATCTCGTGGGCCAGAAGCTTCTCATGAAGAACTTACTTTGTACTTCTTGTACATATCACTCTGCACTAGACCCCATGACTGCTACTGGTTGATAGTAGTTGGAAGAATTTTTTTTTTTTTTAAGATTTTTATTTTTAAGTAACTCTGCACCCAGTGTGGGGCTTGAACTCACAACCCCAAGATCAAGATCCACCCGCTGCACTGACTGAGCCAGCCAGGCTTCCCAGGAACTTCTAATGGCAGTAGACTCACACAGAATGTGCAAAACCATACCATAATCTGTGTTATACTTGTATGTAAAAGAAACATACTATATATTTGATTCCAGAAATATAATTTGTCAAACAAGCCACTTGTACCTAAACCGTCTTTCATTGCGTTTTACAATCATTCACACAAACGAAGTTTATCATTAACCTACTCTGGAGTGAGGTTTCCTATCTCAAACCCCGTCAGCTCTCTTTCCAGCACAGAAATGGAGCTCCGTTGACGGTTGCCACGGGTAGGGTCTGCCCTGGGTGGTGGCTGAGAAAGAAGCTCCTGGCCTCAGCTCTCCCGGGCTGACCACGGCTCTCCCGGGAAGGCAGTGCATCAAGGATGGGTGCCACCAGCCACAGACCCACGCTGGCCCTTCTGAGGCGTTCTGGTATGCTTCCCTCTACCTGCCCAAGAACCAGTAATCTATCGTGGCTAGAATTAGAATTCACCGCTGCTAACTTGTTCCAAGAAGAAAAGCTTAAAGAAATTTTCAGACACTTTTAGGAGTAAAAGGGGATGCTCACTAGAAGAGATGCCAGGACAGGTAGTATAAAGCTAGATATATGGCTCCTCTAATTATAGATTTAAATGTGAAAAACAAAACTTCTGGAAGATAATATAAGAAATATCTTTTTTTTTTTAAGGTAGGCTCCACGCCCAGCATGGAGCCCAACACGGGGCTCGAACCCACGACCATGAGATGAAGACCTGGGCCAAGATCAAAAGTCAGACACTTAACCGACTGAGCCACCCAGTGCCCCCATATAAAAATATCTTAAAAGATTTTGAGGTAAGGAATGATTTCTACAAAAAAGACGTAGAAAGCACCAACTATAACGGAAGAGATGGACACCATTAAAAGGGTAAAAAGGCAAGCCACAAAGCAGAAGAAATTTGCAATACGCATAACCAACAAAGGGCTAGGATCCAGAACATAGAAAGAAGTGCCAATCAGTAAGAAAAAGACAAACATTTAAATTATGAAAAAGGTGAAGGACCTGAACGGGCACGTAAGAAGAAAGAGGAAATACAAATGGCTAATAAACATGAGAAAGTGCCCAACCTTAGCAGTAAGCAGGGGAATACAAATTAAACCCACAAGGAGTTGCCTACCAGATAGGCCAAGTGGAAGTAGAAGTGGGTGCTATCGCTGGGGAAGTCAGTCTGACATTATCTCCTGAAGCGGAAGATAGGCCTGCCCTGTGGTCAACAGTGCCTTTGCTAATACACACACCAGGAGCACATGTGAGAACATTCTCAGCAACATTGTTTCTTTCGGCTCAAAGTGTCCGTCAGCTGTGGAATGGATAAGTGTGATGGAGTCATATAGCGAGTGTTAATCGGTAACCAAAAATGGAGTACAACTAGATGCAACAACGTGGGTGAACGTAGAACGTATGGTGACTAAAAAAAGCTAGCCTCAGTCGTTAGGCGTCTGCCTTCGGCTCGGGTCGTGGTCCCGGGGTCCTGGGACCGAGCCCCGCATCGGGCTCCCTGCTCCGCGGGAAGCCTGCTTCTCCCTCTCCCGCTCCCCCTGCTTGTGTTCCCTCTCTCGCTGTGTCTCTGTCTGTCGAATAAATAAATAAAATCTTCGGAAAAAAAAAAAAAGCTAGCCTAAAAGAGTACATATGATCCCTTTTGTATGCAAAGTTCAAAAATAGGCAAGAATTTAATTATAATATTTGAGGATGTATGTTTATAGTAAAAATATAAAAATAAGTAAATGGTTACCATAACATTACCATAAAAACCAGGATGTGGATGCCTTTGGAGCACCAAAGGGACATGCTGAGGCTTTGGGATTGTTGCCAGTGTTTTAGTTCTTGACCTGGGCAGTGGTTACATAAGTTTTGCTTTATGATAATTCATAACATTTTTGTCTCAGACAGTCTTCTCTATTATATTTTATAATTTAAAAAGGTTTATTTTTGGGGTGCCTGGATGGCTCATTCGGTTAAGCGTCTGCCTTCGGCTTGGGTTGTGGTCCCGGGATCCTGGGATGGAGCCCTGCATCAGGCTCCCTGCTCAGCAGGGAGTCTGCTTCTCCCTCTCCCTTTACCCTTCTCCCCGCTCGTGTTCTCTCTCTCTCAAGTAAATTAAAAAAAAAAAACAACCTAAAAACCAAAAAAAAATCCAGAAAACCCTGAGCATTTAAAATAAATAAATAAAATAAAATAAAATAAAATAATTTTTCCCCCCAAAGGACATATGGTTAAAGCAACAGTCCTAGTTTTACCTGAATGAGATAACTTACCAGTGACAGTGTCACACAGGATTTTTAAAAATGTTGTAGCTCAAATAATCCAGAAAAAAAGACAAGATGATGTGCCCTAGAAATCTGTTTGAGGGCGCGGAGAGCGCGCTGGCATGATGGTGACACCAGGGTGATAGCGACATGAAAAGACGTTTGAGGCGTTTCCAGAAAAGTAAGAGTGAGAAACATTTTCAAAACATTCATACATGTATCTCTGATTTGAAATGTGTACGTAAAACCAAGTTAATAAATAGTACAAATTGCCATCCATTTCATTTTTATTCTCAAAAAGTTGAGCGCAAGTCAGCTGCATCTTTTCTGGGAGCTTCCCAGGGGAAAGAAAGCGCAGTCTGCGTTGGGACAGTCCCAGTAGCTGTTACCAGCCCCATCTGACGGAACACAAAGGAGAAGTCATTGGCTGATGTTCACACAGCTAATTTTCAAATTTCTTGGGTTGCAGACCGAAAGGTGGACGGGAATCCACGGCAATGGGAAGTGTGTAACTCACAGCATCGACGGCAGCCTGGAAAACTAGGTTCAGCAAACAAACGAGGTTCAGCAAACCTCGTTCAGGAACGAGGGCCCCCGAGAGCCACCATCACCGTGCCCTTCGTGCCGCAGCAACAGCCTGACCAGGGTGCGGGCGTTGGTGTTGTAGGAGTTGCCCCGGGGCCACGGCCTCCTCCCCGTTCTGGACCCGGCTCGGGGGGCACGCATTCCAGTCTGTCCCTTCTGTCACTCACTGCAGACCCGAAGTCCCAGGCTCAGGTGTCCATTGGGCCAACATCAGCTCTTCCGCCTATGTCTTAGGGACTTGGGGTTTGAGGGAACAAGGATCTCACCTTTTAGGGTCCCTCCCAAGATTCCCAGATCTGGGCAACAGAAGGTAGTTCACACACTGAATGGTCAGAAATGGCCATTTTCATTTTCCCTTTAGAGGGAGGTGGTGACAAGGCCGGGACCGGTGCCCAGGACAGCACGCATTTCCACTGTCCCTTCTGTGTTTCTTTGGACCTGGGGGTGAGATGGGTGGCAAACCCCAGTCACCAGTGGCAGTATCCTCACCCCCTCGTGTAGTCGCTGGAGTCAGATCCCAACGGGGGGCTGCAGACGGGAACCTGCTGAGGTCACCCACACAAGAATCAGTCCCAACAGCAGCTCTTGAGTTATTTTTAAGCCAGTCAACAGCAGGCCAAGGACAGTGTGGGTGCAGGTACAAAGAGAAATACTCCAGGCTCCTGCTCTAATCTCTTAAAACATCAGGTGGGGGCACCTGCGTGGTTCAGCTGTTTGAGCGTCTGGCTCTTGGTTTCCGCTCACATCATGATCTTAGGATCGTGGGATCGAGCCCCGCGTCAGGCTCTGCACTCAGCACGGAGTCTGCTTGGACCTCTCCCTCTGCTTCTCCCCCTGCTCATGCTGTCTCTAAAATCAGTTAATTAATTAATGTAAAAAAAATTAGCTGTATGTTATGCTGCCTTTAACGTAAGGTCTTATTATAGAATTCCTGAATTCCTCTTTCTAGTCCCCCTTTGTAGTTCCAAGTGTACGTTTTAAGGGTGAAGTGCTCTATGATCTTTTCCCAATTTATATTTTGCAGTTATTATCACTCTTTATCCCTAAATGATGAAAATCATCAATTAAAGGAAGCTTTAGGAACGTCAACTTTGGGGTTGTTTGACAAGCTACTTCACTGCCTGGCATTGTAAGTGCTCAGTAAATGCTGGAGAGGGCCTGGAGGTGGGGCAGGTAGTGGAAGGGATTTGGAGAAATGGGAGAGAGAACGTATTTGATTTAGACATGGAGAGGCCTCTGTAGGCGGCCAGTATGTCTCCTCCAAAGGTAATGAAATTGAGAAAAAATTTATAGAGGAAATTTCTCCAGAAACCTAAAAGGACCAGGACCAAGGACCAGAGCAGGGTGGGATCCCTGACCAGGGCCTCTGGACAGCCAAGACGGCAGGGAAGCTGGCCCCGAAACCACGCAGGAGTCCACTCTCAGTGCAGGTGGAAAGGAGGGACTTAGACAATTAGGTGCGTGAGCCAGGCCACTCTATGGGCCCAGACTGTTGTCCTTACTTGACCAAGGATGACCCTGGGGCTTGGGGAGGTCACCCTGCCCAGAGGCAGCTGGGATTCAACCTTTAGGCACTTGGCCCCAGAGCCTGTGTTGTCATCCCTAATCTCCTGCCTCTCTGTGCAGTTTTAGGATTTCTCTGATGGAGCTACATCTTAGCAGGGGCCTGAATAAAGGAGTGAGGATATGAGTGGCGCGCACAGCGGGAATGTCACGTGCAACAGCCCGGGACCGGCAGGGAGGCAGGGTGGCTGGAGTCCGGGAGACATGAGGCTCAGTAACAGTGAGCTCAGAGTGCCTGGAGGGAGAGGGCCGATGGGGTTAGGGCAGAGCCGTGCATTCATAATGAAGCCCAAGGGATGCGTTACTAAGTGTGCACAAGTGCAGTTGTAAGTGCAGAAGGTAACAGATTGTTTAATGTCCACTGCTTTCATTAAGTAGGTGTGGACACAGACCCCAGGGTGGCCCCATGATCCCTGCCCCCTCTGTCCCCTCTGATGTGGGCTGGCCTGTGACTTTCCTCTAGCTAGTGGAATACTGCAGAGATGCAGGGATTTGGCAGATGTAATTAAGGTCCCAAATCAGTAGATTTTGAGTTAATTAGAAGGGAGATGATCCTGGGTGAGCTCAGCTTAATTAGATAAAAGCCCTTTTAAGAGGGACTTGGGCTTTTCTGAGGCTCGACACTGGCTCCTGCTGGCCTTGCCGAAGCAAACAGCCGTGTTGTGAACGGCCTCTGGCGAGGGCCACATGGCAGGGGACCTCAGGCAGCCTTAGGATCCGAGGGCGGCCAACAGCCAGTCAGAAGCTGGGGCCCTCTGTCGTCAGCTGCAAGGAAATGTTCCCAGCCAACAGTCGAATGAGCCTAGCAATGAGTTCTTCCCCACTCACACTTCAGGTGGGGACACAGCCTGGCGACACGTTGGTTGCAGGCTTGTGAGACCCTGAGCAGAAGACCCGGCGAGGCCGTGCCCAGACTCCTGACCAACAGACACTGTGAGATAAGAAATGTGCATTGTTTTAAGCTGCTAAGTATGTGTAGTGTAGAAAATGAATACAGTAGATTTCTAACATACATATATACACATACAGATTTGTGTGTGTGTGTGTGTTGATTTCCCCTGATGATAAAGCAATGCTTTGTACTTGTTTCTGTCAGTGTAAGTAGAAACAGCTAAATGCATGGGACCAAGGAACAAAGCCAGCGGCCCCAGAAGAAGCAGGAGCAGTCAGTGCTGGTGATTAGTCATGAGAGCAGGCACGCGCCTGCCCCAGTGCTCACACACCAGCCAGGTAGTGAGCGGGCTTCACAGCACGTCCCCAGGTAGGCAGTATGTCACCCAAGTGTCCTCAAGAGAAGACATCACCGTGAAGATCCAGTCCTTCATTTCTGGGCGATAAAATTTCTAGAGGCCTTGCTAATTTTAATACAATGCTAACAAGGCAGGGCACCTGAGTGGCTCAGTCAGTTAAGCGTCTGCCTTCAGCTCAGGTCATGATCCCAGGCTGCTGGGATCGAGCCCCGCATCGGGCTCCCTGCTGCCCCTCCCCCTGCTTGTGCTCTCTTGCTCTCGCTTACTCTCTCAAATAAATAAAATCTTAAAAAAAGACTTGAACAAAACCACTGCTAATAAGGCAAACATATATATATATATATTTTAAAGATTTTATTTGACAGAGACACAGCGAGAGAGGGAACACCAGCAGGGGGCGTGGGAGAGACAGAAGCAGCCTCCCCAAGGAGCAGGGAGCCCGATGCAGGCCCGATCCCAGGACCATGGGATCATGACCTGAGCCGAAGGCAGACGCTTAACGACTGAGCCTCCCAGGCGCCCCTAAACATAAATTTTTAATAATGCTAACAGATGAAGTCACTGTTTTGTAATGACAGGACTAGAATACCACCCAGCAAGACTTCAAAAAATGCATCATTTTAGGGGTGCGTGGTTGGCTTAATCGGTAGAGCATTCGACTCTTTTAGAGAGAAAGTGCATGTGCGTGCAGGGTGGGGGACAAATAGGAGGGTAGGGACATCGTGGGTGGGGAGTGGCAGAGGGAGAGGGAGGGAATCCCAAGCAGACTCTCCACTGAGCACAGAGCCCGATGCGGGGCTTGATCCCACAACCCTGAGATCATGACCTGAGCTGAAATCAAGAGTCAGATGCTTAACCAACTGTGCCACCCAGGCACCCTGAGCATGTGACTCTTGATCTCAAGGTTCTAAGTTTGAGCCCCACACTGGGTATAGAGATTACTTAAAATCTTCAAGAAAAAATGCATCATTTTAGGGGAGACATAAGGTTGCAAAGAACTAAAACCTGTGTGAAGGGTTTGGGTTTTCCAAATCTGACCGATGCAGGAAATGACATTTCTAAGAAGCAACTTTAGCCTAGATCCAGCCCTGTCCAAGAATCCATCTATAACCAAAATGCCTTAACTCAGCTGGTTAGAGATGGTATTCTTTTTGTTTGGGGCCTTTAACCTGGAAAAATATCAAATATAGCTATAATCCTAGAATGATAGTTTTTTTATTTTATTTTATTTTTAAAGATTTTATTTATTTGACAGAGAGGGAACACAAGCAGGGGGAGAGGGAGAGGGAGAAGCAGGCTTCCCGCGGAGCAGGGAGCCCGATGTGGGGCTCTATCCCAGGACCCTGGGATCATGACCTGAGCCGAAGGCAGACACTTAACAGCTGAGCCACCCAGGCGCTCCTAGAATGATAGTTTTTTAAAAAGTAAAGGAAATCATGAAGATGATGTTGATATTTAGCCTGAGAAATTAGTCCACGCCTTCTGTGCCGTCTGAGGTGTTTGCAATAATTAACCATGCCACGTTTATAACTACAGGTTAAGCTGTTGAAGAGAATTACTTTTTTTGTAGTTGTGTTTTAGGTGTGAAAAGAAAGATTGTAAAATTTGGTTCATGAGAGCTTACACTGAACATGAAAAAAGTACAGGGAGTGTGGGTGTGCTCTTCATGCCTGATGCTCCGGGACAGTTAGGAACCTAGTCAACTCGGGAAAGATCTGGGTTCCGGAATCTGAGCGTGGGGCCCAGCCTTCCAACAAACGAGGATATCTTTTCTATTGTAGTAAGAGGACAGAGGCCCTGGGCATCTCTGTGAAGGTGCCAAGATCTCCAAGTGAGAAAAAAAAAAAAAACCAAATTGCACAACAAAACATAGAGTGTCCACAAGGGGGAAAAGTCAACCCTAGTAAATCACATATGCATAGAACTCCTGGGAAAGGATGACGAGATCCGCTCCAAACCCTTTACTGTGATATGTGTGGGGGCTGAGGGACTGTTTGTTTGTTTGTTTTTTAACCTGATGTCAATGTTTAATGTGCAAATTCCTGTACAAGGCTCCGGGCAGCAGACGGAGACCACGCACCATGCCTGACGCTCACTCCGTGTCGCGCACACGCACTCACCTCTCACAAAAATCCGATGAGGTTGCTACCGTTCTTACCCCATCTGACAGGTGAGGAAACTGAGCCCTAGGCGGGCTCCAAGTTAGTAGGTCCAGGAAACGGAGGCCTGGAATCCAGACGGCTTGACCTCCTGGAGCCTGTGCGCTTAATCAGAAAACTGCAGGGCAGCCCGGCCTACCTCACTGACTCTCGGAGACAGTAACAAGGCCAAGCCACTCAGGCTGCCAGGACAGCGTGCCGAGTGAGCGGTGTGGGAATCCCGAGGAGGAAGGAAGGACTCAGCGGTGTAGAGCATGCTGTCCACGGTGCTGAAACTCTTGGCCGGTACCCCGGAGAGCCGGGGGTTTGTGTTGTGGGCACTGGGGTACCACTGCTGGGTGTAAGCAAGGAGCCCTGTCTGGGGACGCTGAGCGCAGTGGCTCTGAAGGGTGATTCTTCCCATGCTTGGTGGCAGGGGTGCCCCGAGGGACTAGAGGCTGGGACACCCTCGGGGGGCCTGGAGGTGACAGAGGCCAGGACCAGTAGCCATGAGATGGACAAGAAGGTTGTGTCCCCTCTAAAAGAAAGACCTCATACTTACAGCTCAGTAAGGCTGTTTTTTGGGTTTCTTAAAAAGGACAGACCATATAGGTCTTGGTTCCGATGTGTAGGCATATCGGAGGGGGATGTGTTTTCACTGGGGCCGGGGGGGCTTCTCTGAAACTAAAGAGGACTAAGGGTTGCATTATGGCTAGCATCACCACCCGCAAATTATTCTCCACTATCCGGTTTTGCTCACTGATGATGGGAACTTCAGATAAGAGCTCAGGTTTGAAAACAGAGTCCCTCAGGCAGTGTGGTGTGTGGTGTGCAATGAGCACATTTCACACCCATCCCAGCCTTTGGCCCGCAGCAGGCTGAAGTGCTGGTGACCAGTGAACACAGGACCCACCGTGGACAGAGTGGGCCCTGCGGGGCTTCTCCCAGCAGGCCTTGCTTTTCGGGATCCTGACACCAGCTTTACGCACAGCTCCTGGGTACCCCCTTTCTCCTGGCCGAGGTATAGAGCACGTTTCCCTTTTTCTTAGGTCTACATTGGAACCCCAGAAGGAACTCAGCTGAGGAAAGTCAGGGAAACAACCCACAGAAATGAATGAATGATGGTTTTGAAGGGTGCTTGGTTCCTGGAATTCAGGGGGCTGTTCTTGCCTCATGGCTCAAGGTACCATCCCTGCTGCACCTGTCCCTACTGACAGTTTCCAGGGACACAGGACAAAACCCAACACTGGCCTTTGTCTTTGGTGCCGGTCACATCTTGTCCTTACCTGGCGAGCCCTACAGTTCCCATCTCTCCTAAGTCGTGGATTTGATCCAGGATGCCCTTGGCAGTGGTCCTAAATGGGCTTCGCCTTAACTGCCAGAGGCAAAATCCCATGGGTGGCACCTCCAGCCTCTTCCTAGTGGTGGGACTCCGTGCTTGGAACCTGAGAATCTTGGAACAGGGAAGGATTGTGAGGCTGCATTCTGTCCCCTGCCTGGTTCCTCCTGGGCCCTCCAGCCCCGCGATGGCTCCTCCCCGGGGGCCTTCTCCTCCGTCACTCCTTCATGTCTGCCACTGCCTGTCTTCTGCGGGAGCATAAGGGGGCTGTTCCCAGCCCCGTCCTCAGGCTCCGTCCCCGCGCCCAGGAGCAGCCCCCTGAAGCCAGCCATGACGACGGTGCAAGCGGCAGGTAGGGGCCACGGGGCAGGGCGGAGCGGGCTGGGCAGAAGGAGAGGGGCCGAGGATGGGGAGGGGCCTTCAGCGGAGGTGGCCTCTCTTCCTGGGGACCTCAGCCCGCTCAGCCCTCCAAGCTGGCTGGTTTCACAAAGCTCCTTCACGAAACCACGTCAAAGCCTCAGCCTCTTCTGCTTCACTCTGCAGCTTGCAGAAGAACCAAGTTCTGGGTGTCACTGGCCAGACAGAACAAGGGCTGAGAGAAGGAGGCCTTGGAGGCCCTGCAAGGGGCTGTAAAAATCATCTGGGGCAGCTCACAGAGGTCCCTCGTGGCCCCAAGGAGGTGACCTCTCATCTCAGCTTGGGAGTGGTCATTTGCTTTCCCCCAACCACAGAAGAGTCCCAGTTGTCACCGAATTCAGTGGTAACAAGCTCACCTTGGTTTCTCTTTACTGTCATGAATTAAACAATGGTGACAGATTTCAAAAGGAAATACCTTTTGCAAATCTGAGTAACTTTCATTGACCTCTGGGAGAGGGTAGAAAAGTACATTTTTTTTTCCCACTGATGATACTCTATAATCACGAAAACCACTGAGATCCCAAAGGGCATCAATCATCTTCATGGGCATCTTCCCTATACTCTAGGCACTCTTGGCTTTTTAAAACCAGGAATGGCTTTCTGGAATGATCCAGACCTACTTCTAGCCTGGAGGGGGATGCACTTCATGGTCTATGGGCCAGAGCTCAATTCTGGAGGCCGGAGGATCTAAGTTTGAATCCTTACCAGCCACATGACTTGGGCAAGGTCAGCGGTTTTGAGCACCTACCGTCCCAGGCACTGGGGAGACAGGGAGAAGGCACCATCCCGGCCCACAGTGGGCCTCACTTAGTGGAGAGAGAGGTGCTTTCCTTATATGTCAACTGGGGGAAAAAAATCTGCATATCCTGGCCCTGATCTGAATCCCCACACAGTGCCCAACACACAACAGTGTGACAAAGGTTGAGTTTCGCCCTGTCAGTTCCATTCAGAAATGGTGATACTGTCGTTGTGGAAGATGAGAAGGTAGACATGCCCCCACAGAGGAGACATTGTTAGAGTTTCGAGAGGATGCTTGAAGTCTTAGTATAAGAGAGCCTGGCTTACAAAGGTTAAGTGACGAGCTCAGACAAGAGCTGTTCTCAGTTTGTAGAAATCTGGACGGCAACCAGCTGTTGTTCCAACCTCAGCCCACTTCCTCTGAGTGCTGCCCTCAACGTCCATGAGAGAGAGAGAGAATTTGGCTACAGTTTTTTTGGATGCCCTCCTGCCCCCAATCAAGAAGTCTTGGAAAAGCACCCTGTTCTGTTACTCTGCATATGGCAGAGATAAAAGGCATTAAGTTAATTTTGCATGTGGTTGCCACAAACGTGTTTGACTGCCATGTTTTTGCCTATTATTAGTCCAGATACATTGGTTACATCCATTAATACTGAGCTGCTTTTCAGGGGTTTTGGGTACAGCTACTTGGAAACTTATTTAGCTAGAAACTTGCTATCCAGAATTTGCTCTTTGTTCTTGTGAGAATTGCTGGAAAATGTTGACTTAGACATTTTTTATGTGTCATTGCATGAGTGTGTTCTACCGGGTAGACCTACGGAGCAAGGACCACCTCTTAGAGAATGAAGGGCGTAGTATAGAATTAAATATGGTAATATATATATATATATATATATATATATATATAGATGAGAATTACCCTGTGACCCAGCGTGAAATTGTCACCTGTGTTGCATAGAAACGTATGTACTTAATTTATAAAATATTTAGAAATATTTGCCTAGTAGAATTATAAGGCTTACCACCGGCTTACCATAAAACTTAAAACTGAGTGTTTATCTAAGATAAACATTTAGCAAATATTTGGTGAGCGCCTTCTCTGAGCCAGGCACTTGTAATTGGTTACAGCCTTGGATTTTGAAATATTTACTGCTGCTTGCTTTTTTTTTTTGCCACAATCCCAACCATGTGAGATGCTAGTTTCCTGAATGTGCAAGACACTCACATGATGGGTAATCAGCAGTCTGCAAAAAAGGACATGGATCCTTGTTTAGTTTCCTCTGGCTACATCTGAGGAGAGTCCTTGGTGACTGTCAAGGTCTGGAGGACAGTGGCACCTCCCAGGCAGGGGCCAGCACGTGGACGGCCTGACCAGGTCCCCTGCAGAGCGCTCCCAGCAAAGACCTGTACACATAGCAATTAAAGTCATATTTCCTCACTTTTATGGACGTGGCAATACTAAAAAAAAAAAAAATCAATGTCTGCGTGATATGAACATGCAGAATTTCAGCTATCTGAAAAATGTGCACAGAGGAAGATATGTTCCAACCCTTCAATCGGAGTGTATTTCTGGTAAAATCGGCAGTGGCTGGCTTTTCCTGTGCACTTTGCGTGGAGGCAGGGTACCGGGATGACTAGTGGCAGGAATGCTGATGTGGGATCTGAAGATCCACCTTTCCTGGCTGGGAGACCTTGGAAAAGCTACAGGACCTGAGTCAAGCAGTTTGGGGCCATCCAAGCCTACTTCATGGGTTGGCCCCGAGGAAGAACTGAGGTGTTTATAACATCGACTGAGTAAATTTAAAGATCAAATTGACTTTATTCAGTGACTTGTGAAGGGGCAGCATCCCATCGTGCAGATAGAAAGGAGCTCCAGAGAGCTGCACAAAATGGGAGACTTTTGTAGGCAGAAGGGGGCAGGGCAAGGAGAGAGCAGATCGCTTTCTCTAAGGGGTTAGAAGGGTTGTCAGGTGGATCACCTCACTACTGCTGGCCAGGAAGTTCCAGATGGACTGGTTTAAAACTGCACTCCTGGGAAGGGCTGAAACTGCAGTTTGGCTGGGTATTAAGTCTTGGTTTGCTGACATGGGGCTGAGCACAAGTGACTCCATTCGGGGCTCATCTCTTTTTTGTAACATAGGTGAGATTATTCCTGGTCCCGCTCTGAAGTAGCATCACTGGTCTCGGTCAGCTCTTACACTGCCGTGTGGTCAAATCCTGACTCTCTAGCCTCGCCAAGTGCCCATTCTCCTCGGTAACTTCCCTACTTCCTCTTCTTTCCTGGAACCCCAGCACCCCTCCCCTATCCTCAGTCTCACTGCTGACCTTGCTTCCTGTGTCATACAGAAAACAGAAGCATTCGGAAGAATGCTCCCACATGCTCCACCTTCTCCCATTTCTGTGGGTGACCCTGGGATCCCAGCACGGGGCCCCTTCTCCCCTCTTTCTCCCATATCCTCCCTCTTCCTACGAGGATCGTTCCCACCAGGATATACACATGCTCTTACCTTCCTTCCCCTCAGAACACAAGTAAACAAACCGAAGCTGGTCCTTCTGGTCTCACGGCTGACTCTGACCTCCCTCCAGGCTCTGCTCACCTTCTCGATGCGCCCACTCCAAACACCGATGCAAGATCACACACCACTGCACCGCCTTGGCCACCTCACCTCCAAGCCCTTGACCCTGCTCATCTCTTCCCTATAGCACTCACCACTTTCTATGACTGCCTCCACCCCCATTGGAGTGTAGCTCCACGAGGCAGGATGTTGCCAGTTTTGTTGCATCCTGGGCAGAGTATGTGCTCCATAAATACTTGTTGAGTGGGTGATCGGCTGTCAGCCACTCAGATTGTCTCAGATCTTTATCATAAGGCTAATGCTTCGTAGTTTTCTTCCTGCACAGCCTTCCTTTGGTTAGGTGTTTCTTCGGGATATGCATGCACAGAGTCAGCCTGGCTGGGCCTGGCCTCCCCACATGTCCCCTCCAGACAGCTTCTTCTGGTTCATGTCCATGTTCTGGCAACATTGTCACCTGGGCCAGAAACCTGAGCATCATGCCTATTCCACATCCGTCCAGGAGGTGACCAAGTCTCAATGGGCTCTTGACCTCTCTTTCCCCTTGCCTCTCCATCTCCACAGCTGTCCCTCCCTCCTTGATTCCCTGCCTCTGAACTACCCTCTACTCTGCTGCCAAAGCCATTTTTTTCTAATGTGCAAATCTGCTGCTGCTCCTCCCCTGTTTAAACTCTGGCAGTTCTGCTGTAAGCTCTAACGGGATGCTATCCCACCTCCAGCGTCTGGGCCCCACCTCTTCTGGCCAGCCCCACCCTTGCTTGCTGGAGACCCTCTCAGGGTTCGGATCACACCAAGTGACTCAGCCTTGGCAGGCAGTGCGCTGCTCTTTGGGATGGGAGTTCATGCTGCCTGGAATGCTGGTCCCCTGGTCCCTCGGGCCAAGTCACCACTGGCATTCTAAATGGGACTTCTGCCCTGGTCCTCTTAGGGCACCCAGGGTTCATGGGCACCCCTAACCCTCTCATTGCACATACCTCACTGCACTGCCATTGTGAGTTTACTGTCTGACTCCCTACCACACTGCTTCTTTTGTGTGTCCCCGGCCTGTCATCTTTGTCCCAACCCCCCCCCCCCCCCCCGCCCCAGGCCTTTCAAGGCAGAACACGGGATAACAGGTCACACTCAGCGTGCTCCTGAATGAAGGGGCAGGACCTATTTTGTGTCTGTGAGCGATGTCCACCAAAGTGATGTTGGGAAATCCCAAGCCATGCCCTCTCATTCATGAACATAGATTTCCAAGCTAGGGGACACTGCTGGGGTGGGGGTGGGGGGGAACCAATTATTGGAGAAGGGAGCCAGAGGCCAAGGATTTTGTGGAGTTTGAATTAGTAAACAAAGGCACATGAAGAAGGGAAAATTAACCAGGAAACTGAAGGGACATCAGCCAACTTACCTTTGGTCCAATAGGTAAGGACCTCACTGAGCTACGTCATGAGCAGTTGCAAGGTGGGGAAGGATGGGGGCCCATTGGGGTGTCCACAGCTGCCCAGGTGTCAGCAGGCTTGACCCAAGCCCACTTTTCTCTGGTTGGTGAGGTTGGGGATGCACCCCTGTTCTTCCTTGGTGGGGCTCTCACACTGTGGGGCCATCTCTCTCTCAGGCCAGGACCCCTGCTGGCCACAAAGTCCTTGGCCACTCTCGTCCAGTCTCCATTCTTTTTTTTTTTTTTTTAAGATTTTATTTGTTTATTTATTTATATGACAGAGAGAGACACAGCGAGAGAGGGAACACAAGCAGGGGGAGTGGGAGAGGGAGAAGCAGGCTTCCCGCGGAGCAGGGAGCCCGATGCGGGGCTCGATCCTAGGACCCCAGGACCATGACCTGAGCCGAAGGCAGATGCTTAACGACTGAGCCACCCAGGCGCCCCCCAGTCTCCATTCTTGACCTGGCTCTCCCCTAATGCTAGTCAGGCCCGCCCCTCATTTCTCCCCCACAGGATGCTGGGATGATGATGACCAGTACAGGAGATGGGCTTTGAGGGGCTAAACTTGTAACCCAGGGATAAGATGGTCTCTGAGGAAAAGTTAAAAATAAGGTGGGGTCTGAGATGTCCTTAGTCCTCATGCTAGATCCATCTGCAGGTCACACGAAACACCAAATGCTACAGAAGGCCCTGGAAAGGCCTAGAGGAGCTACGAATTTAAGGGGCTTTAAGCTTGCAGATCCTTCTTTTCCGAGTTTTACTACAAGCCCATTAAGCATTAGCGGGCAGCAATAAAAACGCTTCAGCGAGGGAACCCGACCTAGCGGTTGGTCTTTGCGTCAAGTTCAGGCCACGCCCCTTGCCTGAGCCTCGGTACCCGGGCTGTAGACTGGGACTAAGTACCTCCCGGGTTGTTGTGACGATTAGCAAAACCGACGAACGAGGGAGGGACGGTGCTTGTCACTAAGTAGGTGCTCAATATTTAGGGTTTTGTCCCCAAGCGGGGAATTATTTGTGATCAGCGGCTACAAGTCCTAGAAATCACCTAATTTAATTCATCAAGAAGAAAACCGAGGGAATGAACATCAGCTGAGCGCGAGCAGGCAAGGCTGAGAAGCCCGCCCTGCTTTTTCCTGCCGGAGCTTGCACTTCCACTGCCCCGGGCCGCCGCCCTGATTGGGATCCCGGGTCGCTCGGAACGCGCAGCCCCCGGCCCCTTTGCCCCGAAGCGGTGACAACCAGGAGACGGCCGGGGGACTCGCCCCTCCTGGACTCTCCTGGCCGCCCCGGGCTCCTGCCCTTCCCGGTGGTGAGTGGGCTCGGGCGATCGGATCTCCCCCCGGGCCAAGGGGTCTCCGCTGGGAGATGGGTGGGGCGGGCCCAGGCGCTGGAAGGGGCGGAGTCCGCGGGCCGTAAAGGTCGAGACCCCCGTGCGGCATCTCCTGGTAGTCGCGTGTGTGGCGCGGAGTCTCCTCGTGGCAGCGGGCTGTGGGGCCGCGGAACTGGGCCGAGGAAGAGCGCGGGGTCAAGGCCGACAAGCGGCCGACCCGGTGGCCGGGGGCGGGCGCGGCCCCTTTAAGACGCCGCGCCGGCCCCGCCCCGCGCCGCACCCCCGCCGGGAGCCGCGCCACGTGACCCGGGTCTTGTGACTGGCCGGGGGGAGGCGCGGAGGGGAAGCCCGCGGCGCCCGCCTCGGAGAGGGGCCCAGCCCCGCAGCCGCCGCCGCCGCCCGCGAGGAGCGGGTCCCGCCGCCGGGTCCGGGCGTCCGCGCGAGTCCGAGCCGGCGCGGGAGCGGGAGTCCTTGCGGGAGTGCAGGCGGGAGCCGGGGCCGGGCGCGGTGGGCGCCGCCCGCCATGGACCACAAGCCCCTGCTGCAGGAGCGGCCGCCCGCCTACAACCTGGAGGCCGGCCAGGGCGACTTCGCGTGCGGCCCGCACGGCTACGGCGCCATCCCCGCCGCGCCCCCGCCGCCGCCCTACCCCTACCTCGTCGCAGGTGCGCCCGGCGGCCGGGGTGGGGGCCGGGGTCGGGGCTGGGCGCCGGGCCCGCGGCCCCGGGAGCAAACTTTGGGCCCGGTCCCGTGGCGCCCTTTAGCCCCGAAACCAACTTTTCTCCGGACACCGCTGCGGCGGGGGGCGCGGCCCGACCGTGGTCCGGGGGGCGGTGGGAACCCCCGCGCGGGCACCGCCGACGGGCCGCCCCGGGGCCGGGAACGCCGAGCTCGTGGGGACGGGTGGCTGGCGAGTCTCCCGCAGCGGGAGCCCGCTGTCGGGCCCTCCGCCGGCCTGGGGGGTCGCGAGCCCCGGGCCCGCCCATCCCGGGGAGCGCCGCGGCGCGGTTTCCCATTAACTTCGTTACCCAGGTGCTGTCTGCGGATTAGCACCCAGTAAAGCCCATAACGGGCACTTAGTGGAGGCGGGCCGTTGTCTGGATTTTGGAGAGGATAAGTTTGGGTGCGGGGGCGGGGTGGGTGTCGGGGCGGGGGGACGACAGGAGAAGTAGCCCTCTAACTTCCCAGTTTTCCTCCCGGCCCCCTTCTGATGTGCCTTCCTGCCCACAGGGATACCCACCCACCACCCCAGGGTCTACAACATCCACAGTCGAAATGTCACCAGGTACCCTGCCAATTCCATCGTTGTCGTTGGAGGCTGCCCAGTCTGCAGGTATGTCACAGGCCGGGGGCCGGCCCCCAGAGCCTCAGGAAGGCAGACTCGCTGGGGGGGGGGGGCGGGGGGGGCAGTCTTGGGACAAGCTGCTGACCTGCGGTGTGGGCGAGAGTGGGTTCGTTTTTAGGTCTCACATTGTTTCATGGGTCATCGGGGAGGGGTTCCCTTTCCTGCGGAGTTGAGTGGTTTTGGGGCCCTTGAGTCCCAGATGAGTGGGATGCAGAAATGTTAACACCTGGTGTCCCTGGTTCTGGAACCTGCGGTTGATTCTTGAAGGTGGTGGAAGGTTTCCTTTTACTGGGAAGGGCAACTAGAAGTGCCCCGGCAGGAGAGCCCTGACTCAGATGGCCCGTGTGTCCAAGGATCCCGAGGTCCAGGAGGCCAGGGGAGCAACGTCCGCGGCGCGGGGCCATTGGCAGGAGGAGGATGGAAACACTGTGGTTCTTTGTGTGGGGCAGGAGCTGTTTTTCGTATCCTCAAACCAAAGCCTCCAGGGCCCTGCAACTGGTTTTATAGGGTCCGAGCTGCAGCTAGCTGCATGCTTGTTCTGTGTGGGTCATGAGGGTTCACACTCAGATACGACTTGGTCCTTGCCTGCTAGATGCAAGAGTGCAGGTCTTCAGCTGGTCTGGGAGAAGGAAGTTGAAGTCTCTGAGATGGAATTGAGAAACGTCGGTTGACACTGAGACTTAACGTCAAAGGTGTATCTGGAAGGCCTGGAGCAGAGTCAAGGGGGAAGTTAAAGATTTCAGAGTCACAGGGGTCAACTGTGTGGGCGGGGGAGGGCTTCACAGAGATGGGGGGTAGGAGGCTGGACTCCCAGAGCCTAGCAGAGGGGGCTGTGGGCCGGCCGGGGACCTTGTCTGCCAACTCAGGACAGGTGTGTCTTCTGATACAGCCTTTGGGGAAACATAACGGGGGTTGGGGGGAAGACAGATGACTTGCACCCTCCTGGACACCATTCTCTCCACGGGCATCTGGGGGCATCACAGCTGTTGGGGTTTGAAGGTACAAAGGTGGGAAGAAGGGGCGTGGGCCTGGGAGCTCCCCGAAGGCTGCTTGGCTGGGCGGGGGTCAGGACTCGGTCGCCTGTGAAGAGAGCCGCTGGGAGTCTGGGGGGTTGTGTGCAAAGGTGGGTGATGGGAACCCCGCTGTCTTTGGCTTAGAGGCTGGCGCTGGGTGCTCGGAGCCCTGGCTGTGTGCGCAGTCCTGTCCCCACGCGGGCCAGCTGGAGGATTCCAAGGGCCTGTTTTGGGCGGGAGAATCTTTGAGTGATCTCCCGAGTTGAGGACGGCGTCGGGGGCGGAGCAGTCCGGCTGGGATTTCAGCGTCTCCACGCCGTGGCTGCGTGTTGTGTCCCGCCAGTTCCCAGCGTGCTGCAGGTACTGCATTCAGGTCCCGGCTGTTCTCCCACCTGGGAAGTGGGGGTGTCTTGGGGTGCTCTTTGAAGCCCTTCCTGGCCCAAGCGCCTGTGCTCAGAGACCAGCGGCAAGGCCCCCGTGGCTGCCGGGCGGGGAGCACTTTCCTGGCTACTTTCCTTCTCCCCCCGGGCGGGAGCTCTGTCATTTCGGAGGCCTGTGGCTTCTGCTGATGGGGTCCCAGAGCCCCACTCCTGCAGAATCGGGATCAGGGTCAGCTTCCTGAAGGCTGAGGTGTGGGGCGCCGGCAGTGGGGACAGGCTTTTCATGTCGGGATCACCATCCTCCCTGCCTCTGGGTGGTAGCACTGAGGAGGGGGTGCTCCGAGAGCAAGTTTGGGGACTGAGTTGGGACCTAACGCGCTGATTCCCTCTAGGCCCGTCCCCGTGATCCCTCTCGCCTGCGGACTGAGGAGGATGGGTGCTGGCATTAAGGGCCCCCCCCCAGCACTTGGGTGCTTCATGTGAGAGTGTCCCCACCCTCCGCCTGTGGTGCCCTCTGCTGCTGGAGAGCGGGCAGCCCCTTGGCCCCGGGAGGCCAGCTTCCTAGGCAGTGGGCGGGGGAGCAGGGGGCCTGGGAGATGGGCAGTGGGAGGGAGGGAGAGGCCGGGTGCTTCCCAAGGAGGCTCTCCTGTGGTTTGGGGAGCGGGTACGTGGCCCTGGGGCGGCTCCCCTCTGGGGAGAGCGGAGAGGTGTCCCCTGGGGCACAGTCCAGCGAGGCCACTGTCTGGCATCTGGAGTTGGGAGACGGCCACTTGTCATGTGACCGCACTGTCTCCCTTTCCGTCCAGCCCGCCAGGCTCTGTCCCCTTCCCTCCTGGTAGCTTGGCAGGGATTTGCCCAAGTCACACGTCTGTGATTCCTTCTGAGGGAGGCTTGGCGTAAGAGGCCCGTGTCACTTGTCACTTGGCCCTCATCTTAAGCAGCCTGACCCCATCTTCCCTTTTCAGTGGGCTACGAGAAAGCTTTCCTTGGGAGCCCAGCAGAGGAGCGGGCTCCTCATTTCACCCCCGTCTGTCTGGACTCAGCGCCATCTTGCCCGGGCAGGGCTCTGGCCAGGCCCCGGCCTCTCTGCAGCTGGTCCTCCCCCGGGGGTTGTGGGCCGTCCCTCAGTGCAGGGTGAGGGGAGGTGGCAGCCCCCAGAGTCTGGGAGTCCAGGCTCGGCTCGGTTCACCCCGGGCTGCCGTGGGGCAGCCTGTTGGGAAGGCTCCCTGCGCAGCAAGGGGTCAAAGGCCAGAGTGTGCATAAAGCCTGGCCTGCCCGGGGCTCCCCACTGACACTGGCCGGGGGTCACTGGTACTTAGTTTTGGGGCTAACCCGAGGGGTACGAGGAGATCTAGAAACGAGTGGGGCCTTGGCAGCCGAGAGAGAGGCTCCAGGCAGGCTGAGGGTCTGACACAGGGCATGGGGGGACGGAGTGCGGTGTGTGGAGGGGTCCTGAGAGGAGGGGGTCTGGACAGTGGGCTGCAGGCAGGGGGTGGAGGGGCCCCAGCTCATCCGGCATCTAGGACCACAAAACCAGCGTTCCGGAGGCGGCCGCTGGGCCTGGGCCGGCTGGAAAACAGGCCACCAGGATGGGCCCTGCCCACAGCCGCGGTCCTGTGGGTTCTGCCCGGCCTGATGGGGGGGAGGGGGCAGCACCCGGATGAGCTGGGACTCGTGCCCTGGGCTGCGCTGGGCAGGGTGCGCAGCTCGTGGGAGCACCCCAAGGAATGCCGGGGCCTCCTCCGGTCTGTGGGTCCAGGCCTAGGCCTGGGTGATCCGCAGCTCCTCCCGCAGCCAGTCTTCCCCGACCCCCCCGGGGGCACCTGCCCTGTGTGCCCCTGTGTAGTGGAGGCCCTGGGACAGCACAAGGCCGGACAGAGGCGCCTCCCAAGTGGGTGAGTTATGAGCGAGTTGGCTGGGTGCTTTGGGCATCTGGTCCCCAAGCCTTGGCTCCCACTGAAGGCCACTGGAGGAAGTCCTCCGCTCTCTCTCCCCTGAGACTCGGCCTTCCGGTGAGGGCTGGTCTGGGGGCTGCTCCCGGGCTGGATGCCACCCCGAGTGCGTAACTGGGGACGCACCGAGGGCTGCTGGAGCTGGTGGCCCTGAGTGCCCGCGTTGGGGCGGGGGGGGGGTGTACGGGACATGCGGGGGCTGCCGTTTGCGGATGGCTGGTCCTTGGGGCAGCCGAGCGCTCACTCCCCTCGGGCCTTGGTGGCCGGTCCGTCGCCTCGCTGCCCGAGAGCCTGGCTCAGGCCCGCTTCACACAGATGCCCAGTGGCCGCTTTCTCCATAGGGTCAGAGCCAGGAGTTAAATGAGCGTGTTCAGAATTTGTCAGTTCCCAGTTTCTCCAGCTTCCACATCCTTCCCTGCCCACCGCCCCCCCACCAGCCGATTGCCCAAGAACGGGGCGCGGCTTCCAGCCTCTGCGGGGCCGCCGGCGTAGTGTGGATTCTGAGCCGGTTGAGAGTTGAAGCTCGTTCTGAGCCGACTGGGGCCTTTCGGGGCGGGGGGTGGGGGGTGCGGAGAGGAAGAGCGTGTGACGCCGTTTGGGAGGGCCGGCGGGAGGCAGCCCGCGTCATGGTTGTCCCGGGGCGTCCCCTCCCTCCTGTGGTGCCTCACGGGGACGGGCGCCGGGGACAGGTTTGCTCTGCGGCCTGGAGTCTTGCTCCATCAAAAGTGGCCCAGAGATCAGCTTGTGTTTCTCAATTCAGAAGATTCTGGATCTTTAGAAACTGTAAGTTATGCCAGCTTTGTTTCTGAGGTCTGGGGCAGCACCCATGGTGAGAACATTAATATTTTTGCAGCAGGACGTGAGTGTTCACGGGCAGTGGATGAATTATGACCGTACGTGGCCACGAGTTAGTTTGGGTCACGGGTCGCCGCCAGGCGAGTGTGCTACAAACCTATGAGAACGATCTTTCAGAGCCTTGTATCGTCTGGAAGAGGGGTGTGGACCCCTGGGGTGGCAGGTGTGGTCCCCGGGGGCTGCCCCCGTGCTTGGAGGCTCCCGCTGGCTGTGCCCGGTTCCTCACGCGGGAAAGCGTGTCGGGTTCGGGTCGTTGGCCCGTGGCAGGGACGCTCCCTCGTCCCTGCAGGGAAAGGCCCCTGCTCTTCCGGAGACCAGGGCCCAGGCCATCTTTAGAGTGTGGTGACGGCGGACGGGGCGAGCTGGGGCCCTGGCTCCAAGGGCCTCGGGGGGAGGCGCAGGGTCACGGAGGACGGAGCGGCGGGCGGCCCAGGCGGCTAGCTGTGCTCCGGCCGGAGTCCGTGACGGGTGTGGACGGAAAGCACGGCGGGCGTGAGCAGCGAGGGCTTGTGTTCTCGTGTCTGGGAAGCCCCGGCTGGGGGGGGAGGGGGGCGCCTGGTCGGCCCGCGAGGCCACTGCTCTGCCTTTTAAGTTCCCAGAGCACCTCCAGGGGCCGAGCAAGGGGAGTGTTGGGCCCAGACGGTGTGGGGGCCGCTGGGAAGCTTCGTGCTTGGGCAGGGCCGGTCCCTGGCTTCGCGGGCACGGAGGGCCTGGGGGGGTGTGTCCGTCCCCCGCACCCCGGGTTCCCTCCAGCTGAGGGCCGCGGAGCACCCGGGAAGAGGCAGCTGGGGCAAGCTGCCCACGACAGCCGCCTGCCCTCCGACGGGGGGTTCGTGTGGGGAGCTGTGCCAGGCAGCCCCCGTAGCTCCTGCCCCCCACCGTGGGGACACTGCACCGGGCTCAGAGGGCTGCCCCAGGCACCGAGGACAGCAGGACACGCCTTGGCCCCAGCCTCCTCCCGGACATCTGCAGCCTCTGAGCAGACACTCCGGGTTCTAGGTTGTGCTGCTTAATGGCTTTGATCCTTAAGTGGGGTGACATGGAGTGTTCAGCCTGGGAGGTGCTCAGCCAGGTAGTCCCTGTCCTTGGGCCCCACTCGCCCCTGGAGGGGATGCTGGGCGGGGCACCCTCCTAACTCCTTCAGAGGGCAGGCTTCTCTGGAAGGTTCTCAGCTGGTGCTTGTGACCCAGCTAGGAGGCCTGGCTCACTTCTGTCCTCGGCTTTTTCCTTGGGCATTCTAACCGACCCTGTGAATGGGTGTGATTCTTGGGCTTTCAGCCGTGGGTGGAACTTCGGTAGATGCCAGGAGGAAGGAGGACAGGGGCGCCTGGGTGGCACCAAAGCTCTGAGTGGTCCAGGTCCAGGTCTAGCTAGTCTGAAAGTGGCTTGATTCGCGGCCGTAGTTGTAGGAGCTGTCGGCGAGGACTGGACAGAGCAGATGCGTTCCTGTCCCCGTGTGTGGCCCAGGGCCTCCCTGAAGCCTCACCCCTGACTTGGGCAGCATGGCCTCTGGTGCTTTCTCAGGTGGGGCAGGTGTGGGGTGGGCTCTGCACAGCTGTGTCTGGACGCCCACGGGCAGGGGCAGCCACGGGAGGGCCAAGGAACAATGTGGGGACCTGACGACCTTGGCAGTCCTTAGAAAGGGGACTCCTAGTACTAGACTTTCCTAGCAGTCTAGACCAGAAAAGGTAACTCTGCAGGTGGACATTCAGGCCTGGTGGTTAGCCTGCCCTCAGACCCGGCCTTGCGTGCGTGCAGGCTGAGTGGTCAGCTCACGGGTCAGCTGGGAAGTGCCGGCTGGAACTGGTCACCAGGGGTCTTTACTGCGGGACTTCTCAGGGCCTTTCCGAAACTCCTGTGCACCGTGACTCCAGGGCAGGGGGACGAGCTTCCTCAAATTAATCAACAAAGTCCTTTTCTGCAGAGCTTATCAGGGGAAGTGGTGTTTTAGGACAAGCCCGTTGGGAAGTGCTGCTAGAGGGTGCCGTCCTTTGTAGACATTTCAGGCAGCTCCCTCCTGAGGGGATAGGAAGGGAAGCGGCGTCGAGTGTGACTGTTTCTTTAAGCAGTTGAAAGCCAGGCTCCCTAAGAGTCTAGTTTACTTACCACCATTCTCAGCCCAGCGCCTGCCCTGTGCGCGGCTGGAGCCCTGGCCCAGTGGGCCGGAGCGGAGCGCAGAAGGGGCGGCGGCAGGTGTGGCATCTGGGGCGGAGGAAGTCTTCCGTTGGGCGCTTCACCTTGACACTCGACCTTCTGTTAAGCTGAACCTTCGTCCTCTGCACACAGCGGCAGAACGAGCAGCAGCTGCTTCCAGAACATTGTGGGCACGGGAGACCCTTAGCAGCGTTTGAAGACAAAGGAGCTGAGGTGTGGGTAGAGGAGGAAGTGGCTTCAGGGCCACTGAGGCAGCTGGCGTGAACGCGGGGAGGCAGGGGCGGTCTGGGAGCGCGGCCCACCCCATGAAGGCAGGCAGGCCCGGGGAGTGCCGCGGGGACTGCCACCGGGAGGGCCACTGTCCCGGAAGCCCCTCCCTCCTTCCGTCTCAGTACTCCGCCCCGGCTGACTTGGGCACATGTGTTCTGGTGAATTCTGGTGAAGTGCCTTGTTCGCAAAGGCCCTCGGCTCACAGCGTGGTGGACGAGGCTGAAGGTGTCCCTGGCCGCCTGGGGAGGAACTTGTTTCCACCGACTTGCCCTGGCTCTCCGGAATGTGAACCATTGCTCATTAGGGCTGAGCTGGCTCTTGCGGTTACCATTTTAATTCCAGCTCTGTGTCCAGAACTTTCCAGAAGTAGCCTAAGCAGCAGTGGCAGAGCTGAGCGCAAGGCTCCTGCTTCCCGTCTTTGAAAATGACCCTGGAATGTGAGTGGTGACCTCAGGTCACTGAACCTACACTCCTGGCACATGGTTGGGGTGATAGCCCTAGGCGTGTGGGTTACGCACACTGAAGGTAAATTTGACTTTGTGAAGAAGAAACAGATTAAATTTCTCAAGATAAGTGGTCTTCCTATAGACACTGTGAATTTGGCTGATTTTAATCTTTCAATAAAATCTGCTGTAACCTTCTCCCAAAACAGAATTCTAAGAAGTTTTTGGAATTTCCCTCTAGGGGATGGAAGAATAAAACTTTTCAACAGTGGGGGAAAAAATACCCTAAAATGATTAGGTTTTCTTGGTCTAGTTTTCAGAGATACAAGAATTCTTATAGAAACTAGCATTTGTTTCTTGTTCGTCCTTTTGTAACGGAGGAGGAAACATGGTACGTAACGTGGCAAGGGAACGTTCTTGTCGTTACAAGTGATGATTCCTTCCGGTAACTCCCCGCCCCTTCCCATTTTGGAGCAGTAGCTGGCCGGAATCGGCACGCGCAACAGGCCGGCGGGTTCGTCGCCGGAGGGGCAGAGACCGCTTCTGGGGACACAGTCACTGACGCACCAGGGGCCCTGCATCCTCACGCGCTCCGTCCCCTCTCGTGCGGGGCTCTGCCAAGCGCCCTAACACGAGTGCCCCTCTCTTCTCTCCACAGAGTCGGGGTTCTGGAGGACTCCTTCACCTTCCTGGGCATCTTCTTGGCCATCATCTTGTTCCCATTTGGGTTCATCTGCTGTTTTGCCTTGAGGAAGCGAAGATGCCCCAACTGTGGAGCAAACTTCACTTAACGGGACCACCACCCCCGGCTTCCCTACACCCAGCTGTCCTTTTCTAATGTAAATGTCGTGTACAGTAGCTTTATTTGATTAAGCTTTCAGGACTGTTTTGTAAAGCGAGGCGGGCTAGACGGCGTGAGCTGCAGTTTCGTGGGTGCAGGGGTCACAGCGTGGGGACACAGCGGCACTGCTCTGGGGTGAATGACAGCTCAATAAAGCACTGCTTTTATTTTTTGCAGTCTTCAATTTGAGAAAGGTGAGAAATACTGTTTTAAATAAATGAGATTCATACCATTGTTTACCTGGTTCTGCTTATTCAGTGTGTGCACACTGCTACTTATATAAACAAACTCGTGTACATGTTTGAAATTTTCTGTAACCAAATAGACTAGAACAACATACCCATCGCCTGGCTTCAGCATCGTCCAGCTCCCGGCAGGTCTTGATCTAGTCCTCTGTAGACAGTCACAGCTCAAGAGTGTGCTTTCCAAATTTTTATTAATATAACGAAACCTAATACCTTGACGCTTACTTACAGAGCACCACCTCTGCGCCCAGGACCTGAGGTAAGCCCTCCCCTCGGTGAGGCAGCCGAGTGCCCACCACAGTCCATCCTGTGAAGGCCGAGAGCGGGTCGGGTGAGCCAGGCGAGCCTGCAGAGACCGCCCCTGAGAGTCTGTAACGCAGCCGGAGGTGCCCGAGGAGCAGAGCTCTGGCGGTCAGGGAGGCCTCACCCCCACCACTGCAAATCCTGAGCTTCCACGAACCCTCCTCTTACTCAGATGCTGAGAGAAGCAGGGACCGCTGAACCAGATGGGGCTGTGGTTTCTTTATTGGCTGGAGCGTCTTCTCTCAGGACAGGTGCGCTGTTTGCCAACTCGGCCTGGAAGACCCTCACGTAGGTCTGACTCCTCAGCCCTCGGGGTCGCCCGATTCGCCTGGCAGCCAGGACAGGACCAAGAACGTGAGGTGTCACACGCTTCCAGTGGTTTACCTGCATTTGACCATGACCACTTCCAAGTTTATAGAAAAATGTTGATATTTATGGTGAGACCAACGGAGCTGTGATAAATGAGGCCCTCTCCGCCCACACACAGTGAATGGCCAGGGTGTGCGTCCTGATTCTGCGCTCCTCCAGAACAGGGCCCAGTCCCTGGCAGCCAGAGGTAAACTCGGCCACTGGCTCAGAGTTCCCAGTTCTGAGGCTGTGATGGCAGGTCTCGGATGAAATGCAGACCTTCCCATCCCAGCCACCAACACTCAGGCTCCTGGCTATCTACGTGCTCTTTGCGGGAGGGGGGGTCAGTACCTGATTTCAGAAATGAAGTACACTAGCTAGGGAGGCAGCTTCGATCAACGAGCATAGCGAGAACACCCTGGGGTCTCTCGCGTGGGGCCCTCACACGCATGTGTGACGCTCTGAGCCAGGCCCACGTGCAGCACGGCCTGGTGTCTTCTCTGCACTGAGTCGGGGAGTTCGTAACTCCAGACTACTAAACTCAGTAGCTCTGGGATGATTCGAGTACTAAACATCATGGCTGTGACAGGGTCAGGCAGTGTCTGCACGCTCTACAGGTACGTCTAAATCGAAGGAAACTTGGAGATTCCTCCATCTTAGGTAGCTCTACATCTGATTAAACAATTTAAAATTTTTAAGTTAAAAAATTAAATTTTATATAATAGTCTCATAATTTATATTGCTTACAATTATGATTTGCATGCTAAGATGCAAATTTACATATCATTTCCTTTAGATAAATGTCATGATGCTAGGTAAGAGCACATGCTTTATAAAATAAAACTGTGGTCTCCTTTGCATTCAGGTGCAGAAACCCAGTCATGAAAGCATAGACTATCCCTTACTCTGGCTATTAAAAAAAAAATCATAGAATATTTTAAAAATGATACAGTAAGGATTGGAACCAAATTTACTGTCTTCTGATGAACAGAATATATTTTTAAATGACTGAGTTGATAACTAAACTATTCTTTATCTTCTTAAAGATGGAAATGTATCAACACAACTATGTTAAATTGAGAGAATGCATTGATTTGCTCAAGTAGAATACAGTTAAAATCAGGCACCCTTTGGCGAAGCTTTACAACAGTTACAGCAAGTCAAACAACTTGTATCATTTTGCAAGTGAGAACTTAACGGAGGAACTGGAGCTCCTGGGCCCTCCCTTCATCAGATGATGGGCGCTGAGCGATCGTTTGTCACCGTCGGTCGGAGTTTCACGGTAGCAAAGGGGTTCTCTCCGCTGCAGGGGGAGGAAAAACACGGCTACAGAAATACTACGAGATGGAAATTTGATTTTAAAAGAGCCATGAACTACTCTTCTCACTGTGAAAATCTGGCTTCTGTAAAAGATTCCAGACACTTTGTGAACATGAACGTTTCTCTGTGGCAGTTCTGAGTGACAGAACTCTCCAGAGCTGTAGACGCTGTAACGGGAGAGCCGCCTAGGACAGGGTCTGGACTCAGCTGCCCACCGCCCCTGTGAGCAGGCCTCCCCCTCTGGGACCCGGGCAGACGCTGGCAGAGCCTCCAGGCCCCCCTCCCCAGCCTGATGAGGACAGGGTGGCTGCATCCTCCTCAGACCCCACAGGCCCTGGGCTGCACAGGCCCCACGGACAAAGGTCAACATACCTGAGGAAAGGAGGCTTTGCTGTCCCATTTGCATTGTTCTGTGAAGAATAAAGATGGAAGTTTATGGAAGGCTCATGAAATTGGGACATTTTTAATAAGACCTGAAGGTAAAGCCATCTAAAGCACAAGGGACTCCACATATGACCAATGCCGGTTTTAAAAAGCGCCCCCCAGTCTCTGTCCATTTGAGACCACCTCAATGTGTCTAAAGTCACTTAAAGAGTAAGGACAAGAACAGAAAACCTAAGACAGGGAGGGACCCTCACAAGTGCTGGAACGACTCAGAACTGGAGGGAGGCTGGGACGGGCTGCTCCTCCCCGATGGCCCTTCGGCTGCACACCCGTAGTGAGTGCAGTTGGGTTCTGGAGCCCAATCCTGGATGATGCCATCAAAAGACAGTGAGTGAGAATAAGACCTTGTTGGGTCTTGGTGCCCATAGACTGGTGCCGACAGCTGGCCAGAGATCTGGTAGGAAGTTCCAGAAGGCGAGGGGAGAGGGAACAATGCCAACTGTTTTTTGCCTTCAGGAACCGCCAGAGCCCGGGACTTGGGGGCCTCCCAGCGTGGCCAGGGACCACGGGGGCGTATGCAGCTTCTGTCCTTCATTCTGCAAGCTTGCAGGCTTTACATTGCTGTCAATCTGCTCTGGCTGTTCAGGAACTCACTGGCCCCAGCTTGTGGGGCTAGTTCTCCGGGTGGCACCCAGGAGAGGGCAGCGTAACACCGTCCGAGCCACAGGCCGCCACACCAGCCCTGACCGTCCTGAGAGCTCCCAGGATACCTGTGACTGCTGACCAGACAGCTCCTCTGACCACCTGTTGCCAGCCTGGGGGTCGAAGGCCATCCTTGGAGGCGGAAGCCCAGGTCGGGGCTCTCTGCCTGGCTCCTCCTGGGTGCTGGACATACAGACTCTCAAAGTTTAAGAGGGGCTGCGGGCACCTGGGCCACTTGAGACCCGCACCTGCTGTCTCTGTGCCTCTGGGGACCTCAGGGCATGACCGAGAGCCCTGGGGCCGGCAGGTCAGCAGGCTCATCCCGATGGGGAGTGCCAGCATTAGGAGGCACCCAAGTCAGCCCTGCACCCCGATTCAGTGTCTACTTTTCATCACTGATGCACAAAGCAGCTGCTCTGCTCAGCACATCCTAATAGGGCTTTAAATGGCTGCGAAGTGGTTTCTTCCTACGAGGCGTGCTGCGCTTCCCCAGCAGGTCTCAGAGAAAGCCCATTTCTGGGGAAGCGCTCATACTCTATGATGGCTACAGGCTAATTTATAATTTATTTAAAAAGCATCAGGATGCCTGCCCTGCAGCGCCACACGTGCTCAGAGCGCCGGCAGCGGTGGGAAGAGGCCGCCTGCGTCCTCCCAGCCTGGAGAGCACACTTCCTGCCAAGCAGACTCCCCAGGTGTGGCGTCTGGGAGGCATGTGCTCGGGCCCAGGGGCACACAGCCCTCTGGCTCCTTGATACTCCCACTGGGAACCACCTTCTTGCTGCCTTTCCTTGGGCGCAAACCATCTCCCTGCCGGGTGCGTCCTCAAGTCGGAGGAAAGCTCTGTGCACCCGGAACTGGAGCCCAGACACACAACCCTCCCCGAGTACCCGCACGCTGCCTCCAGGGGAAGGCGTGGGGGCCTGTTCCCAGGAGGGCCTCCTGAGCCCTGACCGACCCAACTCAACTTGACAACGAATTTAGCTACATGTTCATGAGCTGTGCCGAGTACTTGGCCCAGACACTTGAGAGAAACAAACACGGCAGCGAGATGCGTCACAGTCCACCAAAAGCCAAGTGGCAAGAAGTAACAGCTCTTGTGAGGGGGGACGGCGAGAGTAACTTAGGACAGCCCGAAGCCATTCGGTGCCGGGCCGAACCCGGGTCCCAGTGTGAACCCCGCGCCCCGGCAAGCCTCCCCCACCGCTGGTCCCAGCAGCGCGCATGTGCAACAGGCAGAGATCCCCCACCAGGACACTCAGAGCAGTCCCGTGAGAACGGCCTACACGTCTGTCACCAGAAGGGACAACCGCCTTCCATCCAGTGAATGCCACACAGCAACGGAACGCCACAGGAGGGCACGCTGCACGTTCGGTTCGTGTGAGGACCACACCAGAGGGGCCAGCCTGGACTGGGAGAAGGGCCGGGGTGTGTGTGTGTGTGGGGGGGGTCGGTGTAACGTTCTAGTTCTCGATCTGGTGTTGGTTATACGCAGTTGCTTTGTGAAAAGTCACCCGTTTTCCTTACATAGTATTCTTCAATGTTCACTTAAAAAAAACAGGACATTTTCAGAAAGGTTTCTCCCTTCTTTAACGCACCTCCCCTGAGCCCACTGCTGTGGTCACAACTGCCCGCTGTCCCCAAACCTGCCCCTCCTCCCTGCTCCCTTTTCTGTCAGTGAAGCGCACCTCCAGGCCACGTGTGGTACTGCCCTCGATCCATCAGGGGGGAAAGTGCACATCCCACTCAGAAGTGTTTTCAGGACCTTCCCACCTCAAACCTGATCACACAGCCCCATCCCTCGTGCCGGCTGACGCCACAAGCCCGTCTGTCCCGCTGGCTGCCTCCAAATGTTCCCACTGAGCCCATCCCTCCACTGCCTCCCTTAGGCCGGGTCGTGGGGCTTGGGGTCCCTTGTCTCTGCACTCCCCAATCCCATCTTTCCCTCTTCCTTTGTCCTGTGTCCCTGGGCCGGACCCGTCTCAGCAGGGCTCCTGCTGGCCCTCGGCCTCTCCGCACGGGCTGACGGGCCTGCGCAGACTGGGAGCCACCTTCTCTACTCTCCACACGCGCGGTGCAGGGCCCCGGGCGAGCGCACGTCTGCGGCGCCGAGCTCCCCAAGGTCCCCCAGGCCACGGCAGAAAAACTCCTCACGCACGGACTCAGCACTATGTTTCTCACGCTTTCCCTCAGACTTCACAGAGGCCAGAAGCACAGCCAGGTGCCTGTTGTGTGTGCCCTCCTGGCAACCAGCATGGTGCTGGCCTGGAGTGACTCAACAGGACGGGAGGTTATCGAGTGACGAAACCAGGCACCAACACGGGCCAGGCATGTCACGAGGGTGGGACAGGTTACCCACGAGACCGGAGGGCAGTGAAGGCCTTGGGCCTGATCAGCAACAGCCCACAACCAGCTGATTACGGCTGAGCAGGAAAAGGCAGAGGGGGGGCACATCTTGTGATTCTTTGCCCCAGAAAACCTAAAAACCCGAGTTCACCTTGAGTGGGCACTCACTGTCACATGGTGTCCGTTCCAACTCCCCCTCCCACTGTCCACATTTCTGCTCGGGTGTCTACCACGTGCCCACGCACCTTCAAGGGGACGCCATGGTCCCAGCTTATGGTGGTCAGGTCAGCTGAGACCACCCAGTATAGCCCGTTTTCTGGCCACAGGTAGACACTCTCAGGTGAGACAGGGACTGTGGCCCAGTGAGAACGCTGAGCGGGGAGCCCACACCCCAGAAGCCAGGGCGAGCGATGAGAGGGCCCTGGGCGGCCTTGCTACTCACCCTCTCTGGGCTCTGCTTACATGAAACAGACCGTTCCCTTCCCTGTCTGAAGCCGCTGGGGCCCAGCTCTTACCTGCAACACAAGCCGCCCTGATAACCCACAGCTGGTGCCAGTCCTCCGCTGTGGGCTGGGCTCACCTCCCGAATCAGAACCTCTGAACTAGTTCAACACCTTTAGTCCTCACATGGGGACACTGAAGGCCACACAGGGAAGAGCCAACTGCCCTGGGGCAAGGGCTCTTCTGAAACCCCGGTGCCCACCCTGGAGAGCGGACGCAGACAAGGCCGCGCCCGGGCCCCTCGCCGAGGCAGCCTCCCGGTCTGAGCAGCAAGTGTGTGGAGCGGGGCTCAGTTTCTCAATAGCGTTTTAGAGCCTGGCTCTGCACATGTTAACAACTCGGCTGCGGCAACAGCAGAGAACAGCGTGACCACCTGGCAGGCCCTCCAGCTTCAGTCCCGGTGACCCCTCCCCCCAGCCCCTCAGGGAAGTCGGTATCTCAGAACATCGCAGGGCAGCCACAGAACTGTAGGTTGGTGGGTTCAGGAACATTCCACTCTACAGTAGGCAGCTCCCAGGCCTGGGTGTTCGGTGTACTTAAGCCTAAGAATCCTGGTGTTTAAACAAAACTCTACGTGTAACTGGCATTAACGGATGGTTGTACATAAAAAATATGTATAAAACCATTAAGATGCTTTGCCAGCTGCCTTGGACCCCAGGATTTGGCTGAGACAGAACATACGTTTCCCCACCATCATCATTTAGTTGAGGAACATTTTAGTTTAGGAAAAATAAACTATCAGCTGGTTGGGCCTAAGAACCTTTGAGATACAAAATTCCAGGACTGAACCGTGTCCCCAGCCCTCAGGGGCTACCAGGCAGGCCTCAGTGATGTTCCATGCTTCCCAACCATCACACTTCTAGATCCGGTTTTTAAATGGAACACTGTCCTGTTCTGCATGCTCTACACCCGACTGTCCCATACAGTAGCCACTTACCCATATGACTATTTGCACTAAAATTAAATATAAATACAAATTCCTTAGTTGCGCATTCACTTTTTCCAGTGCTCAACGGCTACTGTCCTGGGCAGCCCAGTTCTGGGACATTTCTATCTGGCCATAAATTCTCCACTTAGCCTTTGCCCACGCCCTGATACCAGAGGATTAGATCCCGTGCTTCCTGTTGCTCTTGCGAGAAGCTACCAAGACTAGTTCTTCTTTCCCTGCGGGGGGCCTGCGTGTTTCGGTTTTGTTCTTGGAGCTCCTGATCGGACTTGATAGCAAGGAAATGCAGTAGCTCCTCTGGCAGAATGGTGTCAGGTGAGGACGCGCACGAGGATGCACACTGATGATGGAGTGGTGGGGTTTTCTTCTGCAGTTTGCACAGATCTTGAAATATGACTTCAAAACACGTCCGTGATAGAAATGGAATATAAATCCATCATTTAATCTCACTGTGCATCTGTGAAGCACTGTGTACTTATTTTTGGGTTATTACCCTCTTCATTCCGAGAGAAGATGCTCTTTACGGTCTTACAGATAAGGAACAGTGAATGTCCTGAAGACGGTGATGGGGGAGGGAGCTGCTGGAGTCATGGCCAGCGTTGCCTTGTTTGGGGAGGCCCTCAAACCTTGTGGCCTTTGCTGATTTTTAAAAGCCAATTAGTATTTTCTTGTGACCTTTATTAACTGTCTTCCATTATCCTCCAGGCCACAAAGACAAAAAAGCAACCTCTCCGTTCCTCAGGAACAGCACACAGAGGACAGTGGTATTCGTCTTATCAAGCATTCAGATGGGTGGGGCACTGATAAGCGGACCATGGAGGTTTTAGAACTTTCTCAATCAGCTGAAGGACTTCCGGGTCCTCCTGCTCTCCATCTGTGTTTACCCCTCCCCCGCGGCCTCCCAGCCCGGGAGGTCAGAAAGCTGGATCGCCCGGTTTGCATTGCCCACCGGCCGGGCAGCAGGGTGGTGTGGCCTGGACCACAAATGCTTTCTGACGGGAGCAAATGCTCCGATCCTCCTGTGTGGGGGCTGGGAAGGAAGGGTAAAATATCGATCTAAATAAATTCACCTATAGTTTTCTCGAAGGAGATATAATGAAGTGCTAACAGTGGTCATCCTGGAAGTGAAATTATAGATACTTTCGAGCAAAACAAAAATTCCCTGGGTTATTTTTATAATAAATAAGGTGTCATGATTAGATATTTTCATTTTTACAAACTTGGACTTTGCTCTTTAACTTAAACCTGCAGCTGTGACTGCCAGGTGGATTGAAAGGAAACCTCATTTCAGCATCTGTTTATCCAGCAAATGGCAACATTTGAGGTAAAAAAACATTTATCTGTTTAAGTGCATGGGATAAATGTTGTTGAGGGCATCCTTTCTGTCTCAAGACTGGGATAATTTATCAGTTTTTGTTTTTGTTTTTTTTAAATATTTATTTATTTATTTATTAGAGAGCGAGCGAGAGAGAAACAGCATGAGAGGGGAGAGGGTCAGAGGGAGAAGCAGGCTCCCCGCTGAGCAGGGAGCCCGATGTGGGGCTCGATCCCAGGAACCTGGGATCATGACCTGAGCTGAAGGCAGTCACTTAACCAACTGAGCCACCCAGGCGCCCCTATCAGTTTATTTGTAATAGAATTTATTTAATTTACTTTTTTAAGATTTTATTTATTTGAGAAAGAGCACAGAGGGAGAGGGAGAAGCAGACTCCCCACTGAGCAGGGAGCCCAACTCAGGGCTCAATCCCAGGACCCTGAGATCATGACCTGAGCCAAAGGCAGACGCTTAACCAACTGAGCCACCCAGGCGCTCCTGTATTAGAGTTTTAGACAAAATTTTCACCATAATGCCACTTCCTTCTATGTTTAATATAGTAGACAAATCATGAAATATATAAATACACCCATGGAAGAAAACTTTTTTTTTTTTCAAAAGTGAAAAGAGGGGTCTCTCAAATTGTAGGTACTTTAAAAAACCATAAAGTAACTTCTTCTTTAATGAATACGATCATACTTAAGGGACCCTGATTATTTTATATTATTCAGAACCTCCCAAACAAATGTTTTCTAGTAGTTACATGTATAATTTAAGTGCAGATAAGAATGTTTTTCTTTTTTTTTTTTTGAAGTAAAGTTTATTGAGTGATAGTACAAAGCTCCCAGAGAGGGAGAGGATCCAGGAGAGTTGCCCAAGAATGTTTTCCTTTTTTAATGTTTGCATGTCAAAAATCTGGAGCTCAAGATTAAATTTTCAAAAAAAAAAAAAAAAAAAAAAGCTTCAAAATACATGAACATGAGCAAACCAGAACTGCTTCCAGAGTAAAGACAGAACAACGATTTCTCCCAAGCAGGCTACACCAGTTGGTCACTAGCTCTGTCAGTCCTTACCTCTTGAATAACTTGTCACCCTGTCCCATCTCCACTGATCACGACTCCTGCCGCCCTCTCTCCCTGGACGACCGCACAGCCAACTGCCCTGTCGTGAGGCCCCAGCGCACACCCCCAGGGCCACCTGTAGATACCACCCAGGAGGACGGAGGAAGGAAAACGTTCAGCCCAGACTTCCTGGTTTGGTGTGCTTCTCTCCTGGCCTAGGCATCCCACCACGTATCTGGCTGTAGCCCCGGACCACACCCAGCCACCACGGTTCCCAGAACGCATATCTGGAAGACTGTGTTTTGTCAGAGCTCTTCCTTCAGATGTTGGCTCAAATGCTTGCTTCCAAGACACCTCCTCTGGTGCTTACCAGGAGCCTGAGCTCTCCCGTCTTCCTGTCGCCTCTTTGCCCCATGCACCTTTTACACAGCTCCAATAACCACATTGTTCACTGGACTCAACTCCTAGGCTGGCCTTAGTCCTATCTGTTTCCCTGGACCATGGCAGCTTATCAGTCAATGCTCAATGGATGAATTCCAATGGGAAGGTCTCACTGTGATCCACCCATCCCTTCTAGGCGGCACACCGTCACGTGCCATTTGGTTGTGTTTAAGAAAGGAGTCTGGTTGGTCCCAGCAGTCTGACGCCACAGAAGACATCAGTTACCCAAGTCGGGTGACCTCGCTGCAGGTAGTGACCCCATACCTCTCTGAAGTGCTAAACACGCCTTTTTCACGGAAGGTCTCAATTATTAAGAGTTCATCAACATTCATTGTTCTGACACTCGCAAAATCAAAGACAACTAAAATCACATTGGAACCCACACAAGAAGGGCATTTTCATTAGATATTTGGGGCTTTTAAATGTTATATGAAACCAAACATTCAAGGCTGCTAAAATGAAAAACTAAAAAAAGTCGTCTGGCCTGCAAGACAGAAATAGGGGGCCTGACCAGAGTATCAGGGCGATGCTGGCCTCAGAATGAGTTTGGAAGTGTTCCCTCCTCTTCAATTTTTAGGCAAAAGTTTGAGAAGGATGGTATTAGCTCTTCTTTGTATGTATGTTAGAATTCACCAGTGAAGCCATGAGGTCTGGGGCTTTGTCAGGAGACTACAGGTTAGTATCAGTGAAGATGGTCTGGGGGCTTGGGGTGTGGAGCTCTGCCTGGAGGCAGCCTTGGGACAGGACGGACTGGGCGCACACAGGATGTGAGCCAAGGACTCCTGCACCCACGGTCAAGGTGGGAAGGGCAGTGGCTTCCACGAGGTGGCCACAGAGCACGGGACCACCTCCAGCAGCAGCCCCATCGGGCCCTCAGGAGAAAGTTACATGCCTAGGCTGCTGCTCTGCCCCAAACCCTGTTTACTAGACAGTCTCAGCACTTTTCAGGGCAGCCTCCTTACATTGCCAGTCTATTATGATCCAGCCAAAGTGGTTTAAAAATGAAGTTAGATCTCATTTAAACTGCCAAATGCTAAATAATATCATTTTTGACCATACTGATAAATAGGATTTTTCAGTGTCTGCAATTCAGTATAGTAAGAACTGCATCAATGCTTTCATCATAAAGCTTTACCAACATGGTAAAATATTGAAAATTAAAATGTTCTCTAAAATGAGACCGTGTTGGCTAAAATTTGTGTTTATTTTAAAGATTTTATTTATTTATTTGACAGAAGAGAGCGAGCGAGCAAGCGAGCACACAAGCAGGGAGAGTGGGAGGCAGAGGGAGAGGGAGAAGCAGACTCCCTGCTGAGCAGGAAGCCTGATGTGGGACTCGATCCCAGGACCCTGGGATTAGGACCTGAGCTAAAGGCAGACCTTTAACAGACTGAGCCACCCAGGCACCCTAAAATGTCAGTGTTTTCACTTATAATTTCAGTGTTAACTATGATTTTGGGGCAAGATTCTTTTATCTTAGAAGACGTCACACAGCCTTAAAGCAATGGAGGTGGTTATTATTAAAGCTGCTAATATCACAAAAGAAGAGATGACCAGATAGGTGTCCCTCTGGATGGACTAGCCACCACCACCGATGAAATGCTTTAACAAAACAGGCAAAGAAACAAAACAGTAATACCGACTCTGATCCAGGTCGAGAATATAGGAGAAAGGGGAATGCGGTGAAGGACACCATGTGGATGCATTCAGCGAAATCCAGCCTGGGGCCACCCTCCAGGGCCAATAACCTGGTTCTTCCAGGTAAGTTACAAGGAAAAAGAGATGGGGAGACCTTAGATACAAAAACACTCGTCATGAGACTCAGTGACCAATTACAATGTGTGGAGCAGGCCTGGATCCAGATTCAAACTATACTGTTCAATTTTTAACAAGACAATCAGAAATTTGAAGTGACTGGTTGATGATATATTGAGGAATTACTGTCAATTTTTATTTTTTATTTTAATTTTATTTTTTTTAAAGATTTTATTTATTTATTTGACAGACACACAGTGAGAGAGGGAACACAATCAGGGGGAGTGGGAGAGGGAGAAGCAGGCTTCCCGCTGAATAGGGAGCCTGATGTGGGGCTCGATCCCAGGACCCTGGGACCATGACCTGAGCCGAAGGCAGACGCTTAACGACTGAGCCACCCAGGTGCCCCACTGTCAATTTTTAAAGATACGGTAATTGGTATTTTGGTCGTGTAAAAATAAAAGGTATTATTATATTTAAGGTATTTATACATGAGATGACGAAGTCCGGAATTAGCATCAAATTGATCTGGGTGTGGCCAGGGGCAAGATGAAAGAAGATTGGGGGGGTGCCTGGGTGGCACAGTTGGTTAAGCATCCAACTCTGGTTTCCGCTCATGATCTCATGGGCTGTGGGATCGAGCCCCACCTCAAGCTCCACGCTCAACTTGGAGTCTGCCTGGGGTTCTCTCCCTTCTCCCTCTGCCCCTCCCCGATCACATGCACACACGTGTGCATGCTCTCTCAAATAAATAAGTCTTAAAAAAAAAAAAAAGACTGGTAAATGAATTGACAATTGTCAAAGCTGGGGGTGAGAGACATTCTTCTTTCCCCTTTTATTATGTTTGTATTTTCCCCTAAGAAAAAGCTGGAAATCACACAAAAACAGCAGAGGGCACTACAGACAGGTCGCACCAGAACGGTGTACCTCGTACTCCTGGGTCCGGAGCTGTGTGACATCCAGGTGTAAGCGTTTGTTTTTCCTGCCCCAGCAAAAGGAATTTTTATGCTTTTCAAAATGTCTTAAGATAATTTTCAAAGAGTCTGAATATTGTTTTAAGATGTACTAGGGTATTTAATAAAACAGCACTTGATACCTTTGTCCTTCCAAGCAATTTCTCTTCCATGATGAAAGAATGGAAAAGCTCCATTTTCAACAGCTGTGTGTCATTCTTTTGAAAATAATTTTTGTTAGGTTTTGGGGTAACTTGGAATAATAAAGGTACAAACAATATATTGTACAGTGTGCTTATCTGAGAAGCCAAAGACTTTTTTTTTTTTAAAGATTTTATTTATTTATTTGAGAGAGAGCAAGAGAGATCACAGAGGGAGAGGAAGAGGGAAAAGCAGTCTCCCTGCTGAGTGCAGAGCCTGACACGGGGCTAGATGCCAGCACCCCAGGATCACGACCTAAGCTGAAGGCAGACACTTAACTTACTGAGCCACCCAGGTGCCCCGAGCCAAAGACATTTTTGAGAGAGACTGCAAAACCCTGCATTTCCCGGATCAGAACACACTGCAGCTTATGATGAGGCAGGCATATTCTAAAACACCTGAAGGCTCCAATGAAACGCAGGGCACATTTTTAAGAGTTCCCATTCCATGTAATCCAGAGACTGCACCCATGCACCATTCACAGCTGAACAAAGGCCAGCAGTACTGACGATGGGGGCAGAGCTGTGGAGTCACATATCCCATGAGAAGCAGGGAGACGCCTCTGCATGAGCTACAGAAAGGACCATACAATAACCAGAAAATAAAAAACAAAGTAGCCTGTGGCCCACCAACAGTGCCCGGGGGCATTTCTGGGCGGAAGCTGGCCAGAGCACAGGCGAGGCAGTCTCTGGTACCGCCCGGCCACTGTGCAGCCCTGGGCAGGAAGCTCAGCCGCACGGCCCCCAGAAGTCCAGCCCACTCTCCGACCCTCACCTCCCAGGCTCCTTCCCACTGCACTCTAGCAGCCGCGCAGCCTCGCAGAGGTTCTGCCCCACCTCCCCCGCGCCTCCTTTCCCACCCTCCAGATCCGTTCGTGGCCCAGCCTGAATGCCAAGGTCTGGGGCACCACAGCCCTACCCTCACAAACCCCAGGAACCCCCTGCTCGTCCCCCAGCACCACCACCTGCTAACCCCGACTAGTTCATTACTTCTTGTCTGAGCCGGAGCAGCTGCAGTTGCTGGAGAAACCACCATACTGCCTGGCTTCCTTTTAAATCATGACCCCAAACCGTAAATGGGCATTGGCATTACCCCCCATATACCCCGTATTCTATAGCACTCGCGCCTTCTCACTCTTCAGAACCCGTTTCACAAATTCTCTCTCTTTACACTTGCTCGCTCTGCCCACCCCTCCGCTGACGCCCTTGCTTCCCCACGGAGAGCAGCCATCCTCAAGCAGAAACTCCCCCGTCTGTGCGCACCTCTGCCCGCGCCCGAGGCTTCTCGTTCACTAACTTCCCTGCTCCCGGGCCCACATGCCATGTATGCTCCTCTCGCCTTCCCGGTCACCGTCCTCTTCTCCATCCTTCCCCTTCTTTACGGTAAAATCTATCCTGAGAAAAAAATGAGAACACGGATCCCTCCTTTCTCGATTCTCCGTCATCCTGGAATCACAGCCTCGTTCTCTGAGCATGCCAAGTATGTGCCCTCCTCTGCTCCTTCTCTCCTCGACCCCTACATGATGGGCTCCTTGCCATTCAGGTCTCCGTTTCAATGTCCCCTCCTTGGGGGTGCAGATACTGTCATGTGCTGCCCAGATCAACAAGAAAACTCAGAGTGCTGCCCTGGGCTGTCCCTTTGGGAAATCGCCCTGGCTCAAGCTCTCTTGCCCTGGATGCCGGTGATCAAGGCCTGGCTCCCCTCCCGGTCCAGCTCCTCCCCCTGCCGAATGCTGCTCCCCTGCTCTCACTTTCACAGGTGGGGACCCCAGGGCGCTCCCTCGTAAGCACCTGCACACAAACCTGTGGCATCCATGCGAGCGGTCGCCCCATCCCTCTATCACCTCACCTTGTTTTAATTCTCTGCACAGCTTCCATCACTGTGTTTACTGTTTATTTCTCATTGTCTGCTTCCCCCCACTAGAATGTAAGTTCCAATAGAGCCACTTACTGGTCCTGTTCATCTCTGCACCCTGAGAGCCCGCACCAGGGACCGGCGCTCGGGAGACACAGGTGCCACAGCAATGAAGGGACTCTGGGAGCCCGTGGCCTCTACGATCTTATGGGGTTGTTTAGGATTCCAGACAGTGTACATGACACCGTGTTTACCCAGCACCTGGTGCAAAGTAAGCACTTTCTGAAGACACAAAGATAAAGTTACTTTTAACCTGAAGCCTTCCCTCAGGAAACGGTATGAAAATTGAAGAAAACGCAGAACAAGTGATGAGACTGACTGACTGCAGCCGGGGCCAAAGGCGAGGAGAGAACACCTGATACCATCTGACGAACTATTTACAGATAAAATACAAACAGAAGGACTGAAGTTATGGAAGCTGTGTGGCCGTGAGAGGGTGGGAATGCAGCAGATGCAGGAGCGTGTGCGAGCCCCGCCCGGGGGGACACCACCTTCATCCCTGGTGGAACAAGCGCCCACACCCCCAGACCGCCATTCAGGTGGGGGTACACAGCACGCTGTACTGCAGTTCCACTCACAGGAGATGTGGCTTCTGGCTGGGACACCGGTGCTTTAAAGGTAGAAGTATTTTGGGAAACATCTGCTTTCTTATCTGCAGCCGCTCCCTGGGACAAACATTCCAAGTAATCCGGTGGGGGAATGACGACATTGCTTTTCTCAGATAAGTTCACCGTGCTGATGCTTCTCACTGGGGCCAGGCTACCAACAAGCAGAGAATACAAGTTACGTAAGATCCTGCCATCTGAATCCCAAACATCCTGAATATCCTAGGGCCAGAACTGCAATAGGTGAACAATCACATAGGGTGTGAGAGAGGAGATGACGAGATGTGCATGTGTGCACACACAATACACATCTATATAAAAAATACTGTAATGTTTTTACTGGTTTGTAAATGTACACTCAAAAAAACTGGCTTAATTAAGAGCTGGCTCTTGATTAATTTAAGGAGATCAATAAGAAAATGAAGACTATAGCAAAAGCCTTAGCAAAGTGTTGAGCACTTCAGATTTGAAAAACAAAACAAATAAATCCTCAGCATTTAACCTCATAAATACAATATCTAGTTTTATTCCTTGGCCGCTTGGCAGTTGAGCTGTTCTGCCAGGGATGAGGACACACAGATGACACGGAGCAGGACTTGGGGGGGGGGGCATCGAGTGTCGTGCTCAAAGGTCTGCAGGGACAGCTGGATGGATTAGAGGGTTTCTTTGCGATGAGAAACACTGAGAATGAGGCAGTTTAGGGTAAAGATGAGGAGTGCAGTTTGGATATGTCATTTCCTTCTTTCCTTTTTTAGAGAGGTAGGGAGGGACAGAGAAAGAGAGAAGCAGAGAGAGAGAATCCTAAGCAGACTCCATGGCCTGCGTGGAGCCCAACTCAGGGCTTGACCTCATGACCCTGAGATCACGACCTGAGCCGAAATCAAGAGTCAGACGCTTAACCGACTGAGCCACCCAGGTGCCCCTGGATGTGTCACTTCTGAGGACTCATGGGGTAACCAACTACAGCTGCTGATACACATATAAATATTCATAGCTAGGCGTGGAAAAGACCTTCCTGGGTTCCAGCCTTGGCTCCACCTTCCTGTGCCTCAGTGTCCTCAATTTTAAAGTGGGGACCTACCTCATAAGGTTGTTACGAGAATTAAACGAGCTAGTCAGCATAAGGCACTTTGGCACTTCCTAAGCAGTAACGGTGATGACGGGTCACCCTGGATTTAGTGACCTGGAGCGGGGTGGTGGTGCAGTAAGTGGTTCCAGAAGGCTGATAGGAGGGTGAGGAGCAGAGTCTGGAGGCATGTCCCCACAGCAGAAACCACTAAGGGAACAGCTGTGGGTAACAGTCCCCCTTTTGTACTCTCCTACACGACTGGAGGTTTCCCTATGGGGTCGCTACACATCTAGACAGAATTCTGGTATGTCTGAAAACATGAGGTCAAAGGTGAGTTTTCGTCACTGGGAAATGGGAGCCACAGTCAGGTCCTACCTTGGTGTGGGCACACTCATGGCCTCCTTTTCATCTTCTTCCAGCAACTTTGTGTAGGATGCTGGGAACCAGCCCCTCCTACAGGTGAGGAAGGAGAAAAAAGGCCGGGTTGTGGGGTCAGCAGCAGACAAGTGAACGATAAGCATACTACAGAATGGCTCAGGGACAGCCCAGGGACAGCCCAGGGACAGCCCAGGGGCAGACCGGTCCATTTTCACCACATCACACAATGTGTATTTTATATATAGCATTTGTTTTATTTGGATTACCTTTTTGGCTTTTTTCCACATTTATTTAATAGCTGAATAATCTACACAGAAAACCAATTTAACCAGCTCACAGTAAGGCCTGTGCACATACTCATGGTTGAAACGACGATGCTAGCATTTAAACTATTTATGCACTAAATCTTAACAAAATCCATCTGATGTGCAGATTATCCTTGAGAAATCCAGTTTTTTTTTTTTTAAGAAAAAAAAAAAAACCACAAGAATTATTTAAAACTACTTTCAGAGGTGACTTCATTATGACCTGTTCAAGTATCAAATTCATCTATATATGCACAGACATACAGAAAATACCCTGAGACAGAGTAACTCCAATGAACTAAACTAGAACCATAACTAAACTATGAACTTAACTTAAAAACACTACTGTGACCACAAAGACAATTTGCCACTAAAAGGAGATATGGCAGCTCTCTGAAGTACTGGGCGGCCCTGACTGCTGTGTGGACAGCATCTGCCCTGAGACTTACACTTTGGTGGTGTCATGCTCTCCATAAAGCCAGCCGTCCTTCTCCTCAGGGATGAGCAGTGTGAGGATGTCTCCCTGCGCGAAGCTGAGCAAAGTCTGGTTTGCGCCAGCAGTGTGTGGGAAAATGGTTTTTACTTTCTGCTTCTTCATCATGTTCAGTCCAGTTGCAACAGAGACTGATCGCTGTAAACTGGGATCATCTGAAGAATCTGTTGAAAATGAGCGCAGCACTGATCGCTTTTCAGGGACTGATAACAAGTTCAAACAAGCAAACCCCAGAAAGCCACCCACTCCCGCCTGCCAGCACTCGTCCTACTGTGGCTCTGAGCGCATTGTTTCCACACTTAGACTTTGCCTGGACGGGCAGGGACAGCGAGGAGCAGAGGCAGAACCACAGCCTGAGGTCTCTCACCGAGCAGGACTCTTGGGGCTAAGTGCTCTTTTCCAGGCGGAGAGGACACAGTACGTGCCAAGCTTCACCCGCCTCTGATTTAATCAGAGGCAAAATGACACATCACTGGAGGGCCGGATGCTTTCCTTGCCCTCCTCTCCCAACACGAACCCCAAGGCAGTGTAGGGCATCAACTCAAACACCACTGCCCACGACCTGGACCACAAAGAATAAGAGGAGACTGGAAATGCAGATGTTCTCGCCGTGGAACGTCTCAACATCTCACCTGGAAATGCAGTAAGGATGCGTTGAGGACCAGCACGTTTACTGAACCCTCCCTAAGTGCCAGTCCACACTCTCAATGCTTCACAGCTTCTGAGGGAAAGAGCGGTTATCAGTGATCGTCCAGTGATTCACCGGGATCTCAGCTAGCAGGCCAGCATGGGATGTGGGTGGCCTGACGCCACAGTCCCTGCATGATGTGAAGCATGGAGCTGTACATTTCTGTCTCAATTCCAGCACCAGCTGATATTTACCACTCCAAAGAAACAAAACTGCCATTCTGAAACTCTCATCTCTGGATCTCACTCAGCAGCTGCAAACGCTGTAGTCTGTGGGCTCTCTCTAGCACATGGCTCAATGGCCATGACTTTCATACCCAAGAGGCCTGTGAGATACCCCACACAGAGAGAGGGGTCTCTGGGTGCCAAAGACTCTGTCTACACAGAGCGGAGCCTAAGCAAAGCCCCCTGAAATCTCTGCAAACAGTAACTTGTCCTGATTTATTGAAAAAGCATCAATAGAGTTAAGAAATTTAAGCAGTTAGAACTTAAGTGTCCACAAGGCATGAAGTTCTCTGTTAGAGATGATGAAAAACACTAAGCCTACTGGTAAGATCAATCACTATAATTTTGTCATGTGAACTTTTATAGTTTGTTTTATTGAAAAAGAAATTTTATTACAATTGCCACCAAATATGGTACACAATATGAGGTTCTTTGTACATTATATCCCATTTTAAAATGTAACACCTTTCAATATTAAGTTTCCTTTGTATAAACATCAATCAGTATATGGAATTAGAATTTGTCAAAGAAATGTGTCACTTATAAAATGTCTTATGGTTTTATAATAAACCCAGACCTTTATTTACTTTGAAGTGTAAGTTTCAATAAGGCAGGGGCGCCTGGGTAGCTCAGTCGGTTAAGCTTCTGCCTTTAGCTCAGGTCATGATCCTGGGGTCCTGGGATCAAGCCCCGCATCAGGCTCCCTCTCCCTCTGCCCCTCCTCCCTACTCATGCTCTCTCTCTCTCAAATAAATAAAATCTAAAAAAAAAAAAAAAGTTTCAACAAGGCAATTATAAATGTGTGCTACCACAGATGTTTATTTTCCCTACCTCAGGGTAACATTTATCTAAAATAGTAAAAAAATTTAAAAAGGTATTTTATTTATTTTTTAACGATGCTACTTTTATAGACTTTATTTATTTAGGGGGGAATGCGAGCAGGGGGAGGGGCAGAGGGAAAGAGAATCTCAAGCTGACTTCCCGCTGAGCCCAGAGACTGAGGCTGGGCTCGATCCCCAACACCCCGAGATCACAACCCAAGCCAAAGATCACGACCCAAAACCAAGAGTCAGGCGCCCAACTGACTGCACAACCAAGGCACCCCTAAAAAGGTATATTAAAAGAAATCAAAATATCTTACCTGTTGAATTCTTTATCCTTTCCGAATTCTGTCCAACTGTTGCTGGGTTATTAAACATATCAATCAAAGGACTAGTATACGCTCTGGCTGAAGGAGCTGGGGGCACCTTTGGCGAATATTTAGAAAGAGTGTCATAATCTTTCCCAACCTGTGAAAAATTCTTTATTAGTCTAATATTAGTGTAACACAGCAATGGAATTATACAGATTACCAGGGCTGTTTTAACATGCTTTAAATTCCACTTTCTTCACAAAGTTCTCTTGGTTGATGGCAATGCCCCACTCTGAATTATTTCAAGAATATCACATTTTTTCATTTTTGTCTTTTTTTTTTTTAAAAGGCAGTTACTCCCCATTTCCCACCACACCCTGGCAACCACTAATTTACTTTCTGTCTCTATGGATTTTAGGTTCCCTCCTAGGTGCTACTTAGCTACAGGATTCTACATTTTTTTTTTTTTTTTTTTTAGATATTTTATTTATTTGTTTGAAAGAGAGACTGAGAGAACGAGTGGGAGGAGGGGTTAAGGGAGAAGCAGACTCCCTGCAGAGCAGGACCCTGGACCCTGGGATCATGACCTGAGCTGACGGCAGATACTTAACTGACTGAGCCACCCAGGTGCCCTAGGATTCTACATTTAAAATAATTTTTCCAAGGATTTTTGAGTGCATTGCTCCATTAATTTCTAACATCTTGTTTTGCTAACAAGAAATCTGGTACCAGTGGAGTCCTCTTTTCTTTGTAAGTAATCTATTTTTCCCCCTCTCTGGAAGTTTTTAGAATTTTCTCTTTATCCCCTTCTGCAACTTGATCACAATCTATCAAGGTTTTGTTGTTTTCCATTTGTCCAGGCTCACTGTCGCTGCTGTGTTAAAGATCAGGCAGAGTCTACTACAGTAATCTCAGCAGGGACCACAGTCAGGGCAGTGGACGGGTGAAAAGTGGCTCGACCTGTTTATGCTTTGAAGGTGGAAACAACAGGGCATGCCCAGGGGTTGGCTGTGGCTGGGGGGTGGGGGTGGGGGGTGGAAGAGAGGGAGAGAAGTCCACATTTGTGCCCGAGCTACTGGAAGGATGGAGCTGCCATTTTCTGGATGGGGAAGACTAGAGAAGCACATGAGTGAGAAAATCAGTCATCTGGTTTTAGACAAGTTGAATTTGAGATCCCCATTAGACATCTGGTGATGATTTTGAGAAGACAATTGGGTATCTCCAACCTGTCTAACATTATGTTTACATCCTCTCTCCGTTTTTGTTCTGTGTTTTGCGAGAGCTCTTTGGATTAATTTTCTAAGCAGTTCCCTTCTGTTAATAAGCCCATCTATTGGTGTGGGGGTTTGCTTGCTTATGCTTTTTTGTGGAGCGGGGAAAGGGGAGGGAAAAATTTAAAAAGCTATTTTAGAAAAATGTCAAGCATGTATAAAGGAGAAAGAACAGCACAATAAATCTCCCTGTACCCAACACCCAGCTTCAACAATTATGAATTCATGGCCAATATTGTTTCATATATGCTAAACCATCTTCCCCCGTGCCTGGAATATGCTGAAGCAAATCCCAGACATTTCAACTGTGAATAATCATGGATTTCCAAAATCTTTAGTTGATTTTTCCCCTGGGGATGTAGTATCTTTTCGTTTCTTTCTAAAGATTTCTCCTCTGCCCTACTGCTCTGTTGCCTCCAATATTGTTTATTCAAGTTTTTTTCTTTCAGTGTGTTTTTTCAGGATACTGGTTTTCCTCACTTGTTCGGTGATTCCAGGTTATCTGTCCATCTCTGTATTGTATGGCATTCCCTATTCTTCTGCCTGTTTATCAGTCTGTATTTTGCCTGTTCTCGTTATCACAGACTACCTGCGGTGAGGTGGGGACAGGGAGGACGCAGCTAGGAGGGTGCCTGGCCTCTGAACACACAGTTTCGGCCAGTGGACAAAAGCCCTGCTGCCTACTGTCTAGCACAAGTGGGACAGGTGGAAGAAACCGACCAGCTTAGGGGATGCGAATCGTCTAGAACCGACCACATACAGGAACGCCACGTGCCATTCTCCACCCCTTCTTACACCCACTGGCTCTGAGCTCACTGCTCTGCCCTCTGCTACAGTCTTGCCCTGCATGTGCTCGGGGCTGAAATTTTCTTCTCTCTTGATTCTCCACACACACCGATCTTGCCTTTCTCTGAGACTCCTTCAGTGTTTCTGGCCCACTGACAGCACCTTCTCTTATCCCCCATGCAGTTATGGATCTATTCTGTAGGTTGTCGACTGGTCTTTAGCATCTTTGCTTTCATTTCAGAGGTTAGGGTGGACCCATGTGTCTAAACTATCCACTGGATCCGAATTCCCACACTTGCATCGCTTCTCGGCCTTTTGGCTAAGATCAAGTGCAAATTTCCACATTTGTGAAAAGCAATAAAGCCGAGGTTCAAGGAGTGGCAAACTACAATGCTTGATTTCATTACCTTGAAATACTTTGGTGGCTATTTTTTTCTGAAGTGCCTTATGTTGTGATGAATGGCACCAGAGTTTTGCTAATTATTCTCTAAGACACCTATGCCTCCTTCACTGGGAATAAACTCACAAAGTTGGAATCATTACAATTAAAAACAGTAACAATAACATTTCCAAAACAAAGATAATAGAGTTGAACACAGCACTATGCAGTGCTGAGCACCGCATGGCTAATGTCAAATCTGAAGGTAAGGGGATCAGAGTGAGACAAGGGAGGCCCTAGAAGAGGGGAGGACCTGTGATCGCCACCCTTGGTCCTTCGTGCAAATTTGGCCCAAGACCTATCAGTAAAAACAACTGAAATCTTGGAGAGAACCCATCCCTACCATGCTGCTTCTCTCAATCATCGGTGAGGGCTGGGGCGTCCCGGACACGGGGGTAGAGCTTGGGGTCCTTATTTCCTCGATCATATTCATGATCTTCTCGGGCACTTTGGTAGCGTCACCACATGTTTCCTGCCACCGGGGCAGCTTGGAATTGAGTAATTCTGCAGACTGAGAATCCGAGAGAAACACAACAAAACACAAACGTGTACTGTTCAAAGAGCTGAGAAAAGTCACGTCAAATATCAGGGATAATGTTTTACTGGCTTACCACCAGAAGTGTGAGAACTTTGTGTCAAATTCAGTGAGCACTTAAGCATCTATGAACTTCCTCCCTGTGTTATTTGCTGCAAGAGCTGTCGGCCCCTGTTCTACAGGAGCTTGCCCTCTGCCTTGGTGTGAATGCAGAGTTGAAGACTGATGCAGAACAAACTCAAACACAAAAAGGGAAGGGTTGAACAATCTTATTAAGCCCCACTGTTTCCCCAGTGGCCCCAGAAATGCCAATCAGTGCTTTCTTCCTCCCACTCCTAAGAGAGGGCAAAGAACCCTCGCCCCAAACCACCTATGGCCTCGGACCGTAGCCCTGACACACCGATTGCTTGGGCCTGCTTTGTCCAAGGAGCCACTGAAAGGACTGGGATGCTGGAGCCAGAAAAAGGGAAGGCAAAGAAGCGGTTTTCAGAGAGATGAAGAGATTCCCAGTAGAGAAGAGAAGTAGACTCTGTTTATGCTAAAAAGTGTAACTGGGATCCAAGGTTAAGCATAAGAGTCTGCCACCAACTAGAGCTCTCTGCAAACTGGCCAGGTTGCCTTGTGACACAGTGAGTACCCCATCACTGGCAGGGCTAGGCCAAAGGAAGAGCCTCAAGGTCACCTGACCTATGACCCTGCCCCAGCAGGACACCCTCACCGTGGACACAGACACTGCTGAACTGAGTACAAAGTGATCATCTAATACTGCAATTTTTTCCTTTCCTGTAACAATGTTAGATCTTAGGGCTTTAGATCTGGTAGATGAATGGTCCTTAAGGTTGCAAAAACTTTATGGAATATGTAACATATGACCAAAACATACATCCAAGGCCAAGTTTTTTTCCCCTGAAAAAAGAGGAAGTTGCCTTATTTTCAAGCTCTTAGAAACTTCTACCATGGAGCGCTCTCTAAATTATTATAAATAACAATGAATATTTGACTTCACTCCATGCTAGTTTTGGATGCTTACACAGGCCCAGTAAAATTTATAATTAAAAAAAAAAAAAAAAAAAAGGAGGGAAAGTAACATATTCTCTTGTAATGATTCCTGGGTGTAAAACCTCACAACTATGTGTGCTGGAAGGAGGGCAGTAAAGCCAGTTCCACAGGTGATGAGATCACGAGGAAACACCTTGAAGAGGAATGAAAAAGGAACCACAGCAAGTGTCCTGATGCTGTGAGTGGGTCTGCGGCTGGGACAGAACTTCCAGGGACACCTCTGTGCATGGATTCCCCAGGCGAACGCTCAAACTACCCAGGTGGGGTGGGCTTGGGGCCCGCTGGGACTCATCCCATGGCTCTGAAGACACTGATGCTGAGGACGCGTCAGAAAGAGTCTGAGAAGAGCTGACTCATAGGTGAGAAAAGAAAAAAGTACTAATTCTTGATTATTAAGCATTATTTTATGAAAGATTTTAAATATGGATATACTACTAAATTAATCATGTATTATAAGCAATACTTAACCATTTCATCCACATTTCTGAAAGTTTACATATTCCAGTGGGTCAAAAGGTATTTCTTTGGCATCTCTTCTCATTGGTAAACTAGGCCCATCGCTTTACATTGAGGTACATATGGAAGGTGAAGCATTTCAAGGGCATTTGAATATGAAATTAAATTATTAATAATGCAACAAAACTTGCCATCACAAACCCACCTGTAAATGATAATAATGTAAGTGATTTGCAAAGCTACAGTGTTTGTCGACCAGAAAGCAGAAGCGCCTTTTCTCTTCAAGTAGAGCTTCTTTGCAACCATCTGCAATAAATTTCTGGATTTCGCTCTGGCGAGACGTAACAGTTTCTACATACTAGGAAAATAAATAATAATTATACAAGTATGTCATGAGGAGTCAAGTAGCTGCACAGCCAGACATTTATCTTGTGCCGTCTTTACACTTGGTTTATTTTGAAATAGAGTTAATGCTAAATACAGATAAACATGAGATAAAATAACAAAGTTGTAACCTGACCTGGGCAGGTATCATCATTCTGATTAAGATCCCTGACTCATGTGTGGAAGGACGTTGCCAGAGGCCTTACATTCTGCGCTGGGCCATCCGCACAAAATATTACTTTATACTTCAGGGATAGGATTGCGTTCTGGTGGAAAATCAAGGGCTTTGAAACCAGAAAGTTCAAATTTAAACCCCAGTTCTAAGTATCAACCATGTGATTTGGCCTAAGCCCCATTTTCTTCATCTGTAACATGGGGAGAGTAACGCTAATCATGGAATATCTCTTACCACCTCCCCACCCCCAAATCAGGAGAAAATGCCAATGTTTTTAGGAGGCTATTATTCTTAACTCTGGAAAGCTCTGTAGCCTTCAGCTCATACCAAGTCAAAAATGCTCATTTTTAACTTCAATAGCGGCACAGTAGTAAGTGGTTAAAGTGGCTAAGTAACCTTCCCTGTAAATTGTATAAATTGTCAACAAAATAAAATAGTGCTGAAAAGTTCACCTCAATTTCTTTGTGTTCGTATTTGAGTGCATTTCGTCCTCCTTGACTTTTCCTTCTGATCTTCTTCAACTCAGCTTGAGATTTCTCCAGAGAATCTAACTTACTTTTGTGTTCCGTTTGGTATCTTTTGAGAGTTGCCTGTAAGTGAAATGTTGTGCTTGTTTGAGTGCAGCACCATCCAAACTGTTGGGCAGTTACTTTTGCTAACATTTCCGCTGGGCATGGCCCTGCACACCCTCACCTCATACTGCTCCCTCCCTTCAACGTGCAGCTTTGTCTGTCTTAAAGTCCCCTGGTCGTACAAGGGGCTACTGACCCCAAGGGCAGCTCTTAGAAGACAAGAATGTCTTTTCTTTCTTTTATTCCTTGTTTTCTCAAATTTTTTAGGACACTGAGTGCTAAGTGCTTTGGTGAATAAAAAAACAATATTAAGTCACATGTTCCTGTTTTATGACTTACAACTTTAAAAAACAGAATGAACAAGTGCAATCACTGCCGATTATTCTGGGTGCTGTGTAACCAAGTGTTTTTGGAGCCTCAGAGACCTGGGTTAGAATTCTGGTAAAATCCTTCACTTCCTGTGTGATCTCAGCAACCACTTAGTTTCTCTCAAATTCATGTTTTCCCTTTAATCTGTACAGTGAGGATAAGAGTAACTACATTATGGAGTTTCTGTAGGGACAAAATCTGATAATATATGGAAAATGCTTGGCATTACATCCACCTCAGCCGTTGTAGGTGGTCCTGCCGCCTTCCTCCGGAGTACACAGAGCACACGCACTCAGGGGCAGTGGGGTGATTTCAGGGTAACTACACTGCTTACTGCCACATGGGGTCTTGGTGAGAAAGAGGCTTTGGGTGGCAAAGAAAGCAGCTATTCCACAGCAGGTAGGGGAGATGGAAAGAGCCGTGTGACAGGGCTGGAGGGTCCGGCAGAAGGAGAAAACTGCTGGAGTCATCAATACCAGGTGACAGGCAAGGGACACCATGCAGGAGCAGTCTCTGATGAATGGACGTGGGAGCCCCAGGGAGCTCCAGATGGTGGTTCTCCCACCCACGTTTCACACCCTGAAGTGGTTTGTGAAAGCAACAGCTACAGCTGCATTAATACAGATGCAGAGGTCGTCCCCATATACGTGTTCTTTGAAAACAATGCTTTCTAGAAGCAGGAGGATTCCTTGCAATATTTTCCTCTCTGCTTTTTAATAAAGATCCCCGGTGTTAATGCAAACGGGGCACCCAGCTCCAAGGGACCTTGTCAGTTTCCTGCATCTGTGTATATACTCTACACTAAGCCCTGTCCATGTTTTCTGCTGCCGGATAAACAGTGAGAGAAAGTTCTCCTCGGGCTCAGAGATCAGGCAAGTGCAGCCTCCCGGAACGCCAGGCCCCCGTGCCCCACACCCACCTCCAACCATGGAGGCGGAGAAAACCGTGTACTCACATTCATGTATTTTACATCAAGTTCCGTCTTCTTCTCCAGCTCATGTATAATCTCTTTATGGAATTTTTTGAACTGTTAACAAAAGAAATTGAAAATTCACACCAGATTTGAGACGTTAAGCAAAATACAGTTTAGAAATAAAATATATTTGATTTTATAAGTATAAACATAGTTTACATACGTTTTCATCAAGACTCTCATTGAGTTTCTTGTGGGTACTTGAAATCTCTATGAGAACATGGCCTGTGAATAAAATCAGATGTTAGGGGGAGAAGTCACTGTGTGGATTTTGTAAAGATATTAAAGAAAGTAAAATAATGGAATGAAGCACAATCTACCACTCCGCTCTGCGCCTGGAAGCATCAGGGCCTGTGCCTCGTCAGAAACACTGACTGCGTGCCCGTGGCAGGGTGGGTGCCAGAGGGACATAGGCCCTAGCAAACTTACTCTACAACACTGTTCATCCAGAGAATGCCAATTTTATCTTCAAATTCACATCATGCTTTCTATATTTTCTCATTCCCTAAGCTGAATCTTATTTATCTGATTTAATTTTTAAATTCTCTTATGCAAGATTATCATGGTCATTATAGTAACTAACTATAGGAACAAATGACTTATTTTTATCTAATCCCCAGAGTAATCTGATTATCTGTCAGGCATAAAAGATAAAGGTTATTTCTTCTCATATTAGTTCTTGTATCATTTTGGAAAATATTAACACCATGGGAAAATGCAGCAGGGACAGTGCTCTGCCTCATATCTCCTGGGACTACATCAATTCTCTGAAACAAGTACAGTCACATGGAGAATGTTCCAGAATTGAGCTTTACTCCAAAAGCAGCAAGACAACCACTTGATTTGCAAAGTACATCTCTTGCAGTTTGAGGCAGTGTGATGCATCTCTGCTACTAAACTCTGATAAAGGTGAACAAGAGCCTCTCCCTGTTCACTTATCTATAGGAACCAAATGGGTCTGATACCTAAGAACTGGAAAAGACAGATTCATTTGGAACAACCATGGGACCATACAAACAATAACAAAATGTGCTGGGTAGATCCTCCCACAGTTTGGTAGGAATTCCTTGGGTAAACTGAAGGCTGCAGATGAAGGAGAATTAAGACTGTGGTAGATGGGGGAAAGAGAAAGAATACCAACCAGACTGTGACTTCAGCTATCACCTTTACAGAAATGATACTATGGTGCCCTGTTCTAGAAAGAGTTAAGACATGTGACTCTCAAATGGCCAGTCTAGTCCCCCTACCCCCCATCTTCAGACTCAGAAATTCAGCCCCTTCCTGAACATGTCCACCTGGATGTCTCATTAGGTACCTCACGTTCAACATGTCTAAAAGTGAATTCACCCCATAGTCTCCAATCCCAGCTCTTGGCTGCCAGCTCACAGCCAGTCACATGGGGTTGACACTTCACCCATATGTCACACTCAACGACAAAGACTCATTCCCTTGTGCATGTGTGTCATCACTTGGACCAGCCTCTAGGGTGAAATCACGCCCCTTACTCATCCTGCTTCCTCGGGCAACAAATGTGCCAGCCCTTCCCTGCCTGGGAGAGAACGTATGTGAGAATGACTTGTGAAGTCTCTGTGCGCCCAATCATCTGTCCCATGAGGGGTGCGGGAAGAGTCTCCCGAGTCTGCCCCCCACCAACACATTCAAACCCACCAGTTGGACCTCTCAGGTCTTGCCCCTCAAGCTCTTATCATTTCTCTTGACTCCCAGCTTGTTCTCTTCCAGACCCTCTTCCTCAGGGGTACCAGGGATCCCTCAAAATCAAATGTAACATGTCATTCCCCCAGCCCCCACGGTGTCCCAGATAAACCAACTCCTCAGCATGAAGCCCACTGTGAACAATGCTGCTTAAAATAACCATGGCAGGTGGTGGGGACAGAGATTCTCCTTATAAGGTTATAGGTACATAACCTGTAAGTCCCTAAGCAGCCTGTGATTCTAGGAATCTCTAACAGAAAAGCCTGCTGGATAAACCTGAGAGTGAGGGCAGACACATCCCCAGCACTCATCCCCACCACACCAAGTTATCAAGATACCCACTCTCCATCTTTAATGACACTGACTTCATTTCTCCCATAATTAAGTTCTCCTAAAGCTCAACATGAAACAAATCGGAGTTCTTCACAAAGGAAACCTTCACATGACCAAGAATATAATTACATTAATATGTCACTTTATCATTTAGTGATTTCAGAAATTGAAATAGTCTGAGTTATTTTTTTTTTTTTAAAGATTTTATTTATTTATTTGAGAGAGAGAGAATGAGAGAGAGCGAGCACGTGAGAGGGGGGAGGGTCAGAGGGAGAAGCAGACTCCCTGCTGAGCAGGGAGCCCGATGTGGGACTTGATCCCGGGACTCCAGGATCATGACCCGAGCCGAAGACAGTCGCTTAACCAACTGAGCCACCCAGGCGCCCTAGTCTGAGTTACTTTCATATCCATTTTAAACCCATAAATAACTCCTGGCTGGAGATGAAAAACAACAGCAACAACAAAAAACCCCACTTCAATTACTTGAAAATTAAGCACTCTATTCTTGGCAAGTCAGATCTACTTTTTTTAAAAAGTCTAAAAATAATTGTGCTTAAATCAGAGTGATTCAGGCTACATTCAAGGCACTCACTCCGCCCCCCCCCCAACCGGTCATGCACTTTATCACTACAACCTTGTATACTGTGGATCTCTGGGAAGCATGTGCTAGTGTGGCACTCTCGTGAAAGCCAACACTGCTGAACCTGGTGCTCAGGCCCTGAGGCCCCTCCCGCCCCACGGTTTTCTCCCTTCAGGCAGCTTGGTGGAAAGACTCACTGAAACAGCCCATTCACTTTGTGGGCAGGAACGGAACACCTGACCTTATCCTTGTTATTCCTGTCCCTCACAGTTCATGGAATTTAAATGCTGACTTTATAGCAGCAGCAGGCCTCGGTCAGGAGAAGGTTTAGAAAACATCTTTACTGTGATTATGGGAGTTGCCAAAAGTGTATCTTGAAACAGAAAATGAAAACAGCCTTTATGTTCAATGTAGAGAAGTTTATTCTTAAATATAGCTAATGTTACTTTATGTCTGAAATGTGGCATCACACACGTTTATTTACTCCTAGCCCTGTAACCTAATTTTTCATAAATTACATTGGAGAAGAAAAAAATTTTTTTCAAGGAGAGGGTGGAGCACAGCCCAGATTCTAATGGAGCAGAACTAAATACACACCCAAACAGGAACCAAGTGCTGGTCTCAGAAATCACAGCACCGTATGTACTGGATCAACCATTTCCTTTTTAGGTTCTGAGTAAACATTCTGGGAAGAAACACGTAGTAAGTACAGTAATATGACTCAGTCTGAGTAAATTACATTCTTAAATGGCAGTATTAAAGGAACTTAAATATATACATATTTCAAAATCATGAACTTGACATTGCTAAAAGTCAATGTCTACCATCAGTTTTCCCCTAAAATTCATGCAAATAGCTGATAGTGATATCACTCCAATTTTAGGAGCTATGAACAAACACGTCCAAAAATTTGGACAATACTATATAAAGATATGAATTTAGTCAATAAGCAGAATGGACTTTAAAAAGTTAAATAAAATTAGAGAGTATTACTGGTAAGAACACAGAGAAAGTTTTCATTTGAAATACAGATTAGTCACTGGACTATTAATATATTTTCAACTAGATAATTCTTCATCAATTCACAGTATAAGTTTAGAGAAACCAAATGGAGATTATTAATGGACATGAGTAGCACAGAACAGGTGCTAAACATGTAGGCATACATATTTTCATTTATATTTGATCATGGATAATCAGAATACCGTATTTCCAGAAAATAGAGAGCAATGACTGAGTCACACACTACTTCCTCCATGTTACTTCAAGTGGAATCAGACAATAAAATTACAGGGTGGAAGCCAACCTACTGTGGACCTAAAGTTACACTCTATGAATTAAAATAAACCTGACCAAAAATGTCACTAGAAAAAGGATATACCTTTTCTGACAATTTTTAAAATATCAAATATGAGGAGGAGAAAATATAATGGAAGCACAAGCAAACTACACGCAGATGGGATATGTTAAATACACAAGTGTGTATCCTATGGATTAGAGTCACCAGCACTGAATTAGTACAGAGGCAGATTAGTAACCATGAACATGTGACTAAACTTGAAAGGCTTTGCCAGCCTCTAAGAATAGCCCTCAGTAGCTGCCCACCCACAGTCCCTGGATGCAGTTGGAGGTGCTCTACTCTGGTGTCAGTACTATACCAGTAAACAACATGCATGGAGGGATAATGTCAAAAAAGTGATAGGGTAAGCATTTCATCCAATATTCCTCCAGATGCCTAGCTTCTGACTTAGCCAATGAGAGTACCAGAGTTCTAATTAATGTCTTGCATGGAGACTGTAATTATTCTACCACTGATTGTGATTTATACCATCCTATGAAAACAAGTGTGACAAACAGAAGTTATACATTAGAATTATATAGCGTTCCAAAGTTCTTTCATAGTCTGAGATGAAAGTTAAGTGCCAAGTAACATCTGACTTTGATAAGAAAAAATGCCACTAGGGTAGCCACTAAAAGAATAAAATGCATCTAACTACCAAGCAAATAGAGAGGAAAAAACAACCAGTCAAAAAGAGGTCAATCGAAGAAATAAACATAGACAGTAGAAAGCAAAAAGTAATTACATTGAATGTAAATGGACTATATAATCTAATTAAAAGACAAAGATTGTTAGGATTAAAAAAACACAATTATATTTTGTTTATAAGAGATATACCTTAAATACAGGGATAGAGAGTAAAAGGATGGAGTAAGATACATAGCAAACACTAACCAAAAGAAAGCTCATGTAGGTTTATTAAAACCAAACAAGACAAAGTAGTCAAAGAGGGTGAGAAACATTAGACATAAAAACAATCATTTCATAATGGGAAAAAGTTCAATTCATCTGGAAGATGGAAAAAATTTTTATTTGTATGCATAATTAACATAGTCAACATATTTAAACTAAAACTGAATTATAAAAAATAGATAAGTCAATAATAATTGTAGGAGACTTCAATACACTTCCCTTAGTAAATGATTAGAACAAGCAGACAAAAATAGCACTACAGATATAGATGACCTGGATGATAAATACACTTGATCTGGTGAACATATACAGAAATACTATATCTGGTAACTTCATTTTTAAAGCAAACAGTATATTAAAAATGGATCAAAAGAAAGGCTCACTATATTTCAAAGGACCGAAATCATACTGAGTATGTTCTTAACCACAGCTAAATTAAACTAGAAATCATTAACAGAAAGGTAACCAGAAAATGTCCATATATTGGGAATGAAGAAACAGACTTCTAAATAACCCATAGGTCAAAGAAGAAAACACAACAGAAGTTAAAATTATTTTCAAATGAAATAATAAATACAGCATATAAGAACATGTAAGATGCAACTAAAGCTGCGGTTAGAGGAAATTTATAGCCTTCAAATGCATATTAGAAAAGAATGAGTGAAAAAAAATCAATGCTCTAAACACTCATTTCAAGAATGGAATACTATCCAATAATAAAAAGAAATTAACTACTGACAGACATAACATGTATAAATTTCAGAAATATAGTAAAAGAAAAAAGCCAGACTAAAAAAGCTACATATTGTATGATTCCATTTATAAAACATTCCAGAAAAGTATCTGATAAACAAATCTGCCTACTCTGTGACCTAGCAATTTTACTCCTAGATATATTCCCAAGAGAAATGAGTACATTTGTTTATCAATAGACAAGCACAAGAATGTTCATAGCAGCTTTATTCATATCTTCAGGCCAGAAACAACTCAAACATCTATCATCACTGGAATGGATAAATTGTAGAATAAACTCACACAATGGAGCAAGAAGACCCAAAATCTGTATATAAATTCCTCTCAAACCCTTGGCTAACACCTAAATCGTGCACGCACAGGGTGAGACTCTAAGAAAATCAGCAGCTGGAAGGATGTGGAGTTTAGCAGAGATTCTCAGTAGACACACAGTATTGGGGACACAGAGTTGGGAATTCAAGTCCCACCAAGTGAGAAAGGCTTGGTAAATAACACAGGCTGCCCACTGACATCCAGTAGGGACGTACCTTAGGAATAAGACTAAATCATAGGACTAAGGGCAAAACCAAAATAGAACCACCAGAAAAAATCTACAATTAAGCCTCTACAAGTCAGGGTTTTCCACTAATAATTTAACTGCCTACTAGAATAAAACTTCACAATCTTAAGAGAAGATAACAATTGAGTCTCTACAACATTTTATCACAATATTCAGCACAGGAAAAAGAAATCAGTAGACAGGGTGAATGGCAAACCTACAAACTCTGAACTCCTTTTAGTGGGTTTTCTTTTTTGTATTCCAAAATATATTATTTTTTAATTCTAATAATACTTAAGTTTATTTAATATAAATAAACTTGTAATATATTATAAATCGATACCTTTTTTTTCCTTTTGTAACTGGTTTAGTTGGTACCATGTCCTCAAGGTTCATCCATCCTATAGGATGTGTCAGAATTTTTTTTTTTTTAAAGATTTTATTTATTCATTTGAGACAGAGAGAGAGAGAGAGAGAGCATGAGCAGGGAGAGAGGCAGAGGGAGAGGGAGAAGCAGGCTCCCCGCTGAGCCAGGAGCCCGATGTGGGGCTCGATCCCAGGATCCCAGGACCTAAGCCGAAGGCAGACGCTTAACCATCTGAGCCACCCAGGTGCCCCAGAATTTCCTTTCAAGACTGAATAATTCTCCCTTGTATGGATATTCCACATTTTATTTATCCATTCATCACTTGGAAAAAAATGTTGATGGACACCTGGGTTCTTCCTACCTCTTGGCTATTATGAGTTATGCTGCTATAAACATGGGTGTGCAGATATCTCTTCAAGACTTTTATTTTTTTTAAATAATTTTTTTTTGGTTAAAGATTTTATTTATTTATTTAACACAGAGGGGGAGTGAGCGAGCGAGCAAGCACAAGCAGGGGGGGAGGGGCAGAGAGAGAGGGAGAAGCAGGCTCCCCACTGAGCAGGGAGCCCAATGTGGGACTCGATCCCAGGACCCTGGGATCATGACCTGAGCCAAAGGCAGATGCTTAACCAACTGAGCCACCCAGGTGCCCAAGACTTTCTTTTTATTTTTTAAATTCAAGTATAATTAACATATAGTGTCATATTAGTTTAAATTGATAAAAATTTTTAATAATTCCAGAACTATTTTAGATGTATCAGAGATTGAGAAAATGTATAAATATGTTAAGGTTACTGGGAGCCAACGTTCACACACATTTCCAAAATATGTAAGTGCATATGCTTATTTTTATATGTCCAAGTGTATATACGCATATATATAGGTCTGTTTTTGTGTATATGTAGGTTTACAGTATACATTATATAGATGTATATATTTCCTAGCTCTGCTTGCTGAAAAGACCAAGATGATACCTCAATAGCAATGAGCACACCTAATATTCAAATTTTAGTTTCTAATATCATTCCCTACTAAAAGGAAGTATCACTCCTCAGAAAAAAATGGCTATTGATTCCACAACTGAGAAGAGACAAGATGAGCCTGGAACATACCATTATGCAAGAAAGTAAGGAAGTACACAAGAATAAATGAATGAATGAATGAGTGAATGAATGGATGAGAGTCAGCCTGAAAGAGCTCTTACTGGCCAAATACAGGATAGTTTGAGCACCAAAGTAATTAAGGACAGTAATAAGTTATAAATCATTGAAAAAATCTTGGAATCCATGGGTCCACAACAATAAATAGATAAAGAGGCAAGAAAGGAGGGCTCCTGCTATAAGTAAGTGCCAACTAGTAAACATGGAGGGAGTGTTAGAGTTAGAAAATCATCACTCAGCAACAAGTAAACACTGGTCCAGGAAAAATTCATTAATAGATGCTAAATCTAAGGAATAAATGTTGATGAGGAATAAGATACTTGCATAGTCTGAAAGTGTTCCTCCCACATAGCTTATTAGTAGCAGTAAAAAAAATATATTAACTTTACAGTGGAGAAATAAGACAACCCCTTCACTGGACAATCAAGATTAGTGTCACAAATGAGAGGCAGATGAACACTTTATGCCCAGATTTGATACTCACAGGATACAAAATGACTTAGCATCCTAGCCAAGAATGTACCACCTGAATATGATCACAAAGACCTGGCATTTCAGAAGTAAGATCTTGTGTTTCTGACCATTCATCCCCTTTTAGAGTTTCTGATACAGGTTTATTTCCTACCAATTCTTCGGCCAGTATTAAATTTGTTTATTTATTTATTTTTGAAGAAGAATAAAATGATTTCATCCTCCTCTGGTGGTCAATCCCGTGCTGGCTGATGAAGAAGTGTGTTGAGTTCTCTGAGCCAAACAGAAGTTGTAGCTACAAACCTAAACATTTTTTCCCTCTTGCAGAGGAGTGGAGTCCCTTTAGACACAGAACAAATGAACTTTTATATATAGGCCTAGAATAGGTTGCCCAAAGGACATTGTTCTTTCGTAATAAAAGGCCAGGAGCTACTGCTGATCTCTCAGCGACAGAACACAAGATGTTTAGGAAGAACTCGTGAAGACGAAAGGCTGGTCAAGGAGGCTGGAAAAGAGTGGGGTGCGGTGAAAGCAAAAAGATTGGAAGCATTTTCAGAAAGTGGGGTGCTCTGGACCGTAATCACCCACACAGAACTCAAAGGGCACAAAGATTGGGCAAAGGTCAGAGCATGTGCAGGAAGATGCAATGGTGCCAGACAAGCCCCTGGTAGGTTCCTTAACCTCCTCTCTCCAGGTAACCTCATGGAGCCTCGGTATTCTCAGTTGTATGATAACTAGAATATCTACTTCACAGGGTTGGTGAGTATAGTGCTTTCCTGTGCTCTGAAGAGAAATACTGGCTGGTAAGGTGTGCGCATCCAGACATGAGTAGCAAATCAATTCAATAATGCATGACACTCAACAGAATGGGCCCACACGCTTCGCAACATGGCTTTCTTTTTGGGAGTGCTTGTTTTCTGGAAATAAAGTCCACGTATGAGGTGTCAACTTAGAACTAGTTACCACATTAGTTTCAACATTTTTTTGTTATATATATATATATATATATACACATATATATACACACACACACACACACACACACACACACACACACACACACATCTATGTATTCTTTCATATACTTTAATATGCTTAAAATGTTTCAGAATGGGCGCCTGGGTGGCTCAGTTGGTTAAGCGACTGCCTTCGGCTCAGGTCATGATCCTGGAGTCCCAGGATCGAGTCCCACATCGGGCTCCCTGCTCGGCAGGGAGTCTGCTTCTCCTTCTGACCCTCTCATGCTCTGTCTCATTCTCTCTCTCAAATAAATAAATAAAATCTTTAAAAAAAAAAAAATGTTTCAGAATTAAACATCTTAAACTTAAATTAACTCAAATTAAAACTTACAAAAAAAGACAAACGGACACCTACCTCTCCTAAACTCAGCTCAGTGCTCCTCTCATGTTTCTTCCCCCATTCCCAGGGTCCCCAAAGGAGAAACTGTCCATCTCCTATTATCAAAAAAGAACACACATAGTATACTCTACTCTCCTCCACTTCATAGCCTTTCCCTTCATTAAACAAAATATTTGGCACCTCAGTTTTAAGTACTGACAATCCTGTACTTAAACTGTATCAGGAATGACCCACAGAGAACAGACACATCTGACCGACCACTACTGGTTAGAAATGAACCGCCGAGGGCACTTCTGGTTTCTGCTCCAACATGTAAAGAGCCTGGAAATCATCACTCTTTTACTCACATCAAGAAACAAGCTAAACAGACTGAAAAACAACAGTGCTTCTTAGGTTCATTAGAGAATTAAGTTCACAGGTAAAGATCTGCCCTGAAAACCAGAGATAGGCTAATATGGAGAATCATAGTTTACTGGCAGCAGAAACCAATGCAGGGGCCAGGACTGCTAGAAACTTAACTGTAACTGATGGTTGCTGGAGGCTCATCCTGGACCAGCTTGAGTTAAAAACTCCAGGGTGCTCAGTCTTAGGGGAGAGTCTCACACTTTCATGAGTGTTACTGCTAGGAGCCCCCACCAAGTTCTTATCATGAAGACTGGAGAAAATCCCCCTGGGGCTTCTGGCAGGGGGAGGGGGAATATAACCATTTTGGTGAAACAGGCCCAGGGTTGTTCTGTTCTTGTTTTGTCCTGTATAAGGAAGGCTAGCCCTCAAGAGAAACTGTTTTACTAAAGCCTTATCTGACCTGAGGAAGGATAATTAGCTAAATCCAGCCTTCATGTCTCATATAAGAGGAGGGAAAAAAAAAAAAAAGGCTAAGAAACTCTTCTGAAGGTCATATCCCAGGTACTGTGGCCCACTAAAAACCAAGAACACCCCACAGAACAAAAAATGGAGATTTAAATCTAAAATTATAGAATTATCCCCCTCCCCAATTACTTTACTATTTATATCACCCATCAACAGGGTTTACATCTGACTTCATTTGGAAGGATTTTTGAAGGAAACCTAAAGAAAAGAGGGGGTAGAGGGAAATAAAAACAAGGACATCAGAGGAAAACTGAAGTTTGAGGTTCTTCCGGAGAAAATCATATAGGCCAGAAACTTGGATCTACATAAAGAAATGAAAATGAACAAAAGAAGCCTCATTTCAAATGGAGCCTGAAAGCCCCAAGGGGGGGGTTCCTGTGCACCAGGACTTGTGCTACCTACAGACCTCGGCAGGAAAAAGGCAGTGTGTTTGCATTTCCCAACAGGAAGCAGCTTACTACCCCAGGAGGAGAAAAGATGTCCTCCTGCCCAGCAACAGTTCAGCCATGAGAAGTCCCCACAACCCTGAACTCTCGCCCTCCTCCAATGGGCTTTCATTCCAAACAGCCCGGAACTTCCTCCTTTCATCTATAAAAGCAAGCCCCTCTCCTTTGTTTTCTGGACTTGCCTATGGTTTGTCATAGTTTGCACACCCCAAATTGCAATTCCCAAATAAACTCATTTTGCTGGTCCACTAGCTGGTTATTTTACTTTTAAGGTTGATGGAAATGAAGAGCATTAAAGAAGGAATAGATGAAGGTAATCAAACCTTGTATTTTTTATTCTTATTTAATATAATAGGTAACTCTTTATTCAAAGTAAAAATAGCAACAACGTATGGAGTGGTTCCAGCTTGTTGATAAGTCCAGTAAATGACAACAGTGCTACAGAGGACAGGAGGGAGGAATGGTAATGCTCCGCCACAAGGAACCTGTGTGCCACTCACCCCCCCAACCTCCATGAAGTGGTATGGTGGAATCTGAAAGTGGACCTAGACTGGCTGTAAATATATACTACCAAACCTTAGGGTAACCACTAGGAAAAAAAATTTTTTTAAGAGTAATCAGTATGCTAAGAAAGGAAAGACAATGGAACATAAAATGCTCAATTAAAATCAGAAAGGGCAGAAAATGGGGAAGATTTTTTAAAAAGAAAATGAACAAGTGCAAAGAATATAAAACAATTACAAGTATGGTGATAGTAATCCAATTATGTCCCTAATCATTTTAAATATAAATGGTTTAAATGTACCAATTAAAAGACTGACAAAAGAGACAACAAAACAAGACCCAAGTATATTCTGTTTACAAAAAAGCCACTTTTAAAATATAAAGACACATATATATTAACAGTAAAGGGATGGAGAAGATATGCCAAGCTAACACTAACCCCAAAAGAAAGCTGAAGTAGCTACAGTAATTTCTTAAGAGCAGACTTCAGGACAAAAATTATCCAGGATAAAGAGGGGCGTGACACTGGGATAAAGTAATCAATTCCCCCAGAAGCCATAGCAATACTTCATGTGTATGTGCCCCTCAGAGAGAGCTGAAATGCCTGAGGAAACAGATGAACCCACTATACTAGTTGGAGACTTCAGTATTCTCTCTCAGTAACTGACAGATCCAGTCAGCAGAATGACAGCTGGAAAACGGAACTGAACAGCACCATCAATCAACTGGATCTAAAGGACAGAATACGTCACTTAACAGCAGAATGCATTTTTTTTTAATGTTCAATTAGCCAACATTTAGTACATTCTTAGTTTTTGATGCAGTGTTCAACGATTCATCAGTTGTGTATCACACCCAGTGCTCATCACATGCACATTCTTTTTAAGCTCACACAAAACATTTGCTAGGATATACCATATTCTGGGTCATCAAACATACCTCAAATTTAAAAGAATGGAAATCATACAAAGAATGTCCCCATACCACGATGGGATTAAACTAGAAATCAGTAACAGGAAGCTAGCTGGAAAAAATCCCAACATATTTGGAGATGAAACAACATACTTCTAAATAACACATGGATCAAGGAAGAAATCAAGAGAAATGTAAAAATATTTGAATGAAAATACAACACACCAAAATTTGTGCACTGCAGCAAAAGCAGTACTTAGAGGGAAATTTATAGCATTCAATGCATGTATTAGAAAAGAAAGATGTTAAGCCAATAATCTGAGCTTCCAATTTAGGAAGCCAGAGAAAGGGGCGCCTGAGTGGCTCAGTCATTAAGCGTCTGCCTTCGGCTCAGGTCATGATCCCAGGGTCCTGGGATCGAGCCCCGCATAGGGCTCCCTGCTCAGCGGGAAGCCTGCTTCTCCCTCTCCCACTCCCTCTGCTTGTGTTCCCTCTTTCGCTGTGTCTCTGTCAAATAAATAAATAAAATCTTAAAAAAAAAAAAAACCAAAGAAAGAAAAATTTAAACTAAAGCAAGCAGAAGAAAAGAACTAATAAAAATTAGAGCATAAACAAATGAAAACAGGAAAACAATAAAGAAAAGTCAATGAAATCAAAAGCTAGCTCTTTGAAATACTCCTGGTAAACCTCTAGCTAGGCTAACCTGGAGAGAAAGAGAGAAGACACGAATTACAGGAATAACTTGTTTTATTGTGCTCTGCCTTATCGCACTTTCCAGATATTGCATTTTTTATAAATTGGAAGGTCTGTGACAACCCCATGTGAAGTAAGTCTACTGGTGCCATTTTCCAACAGCATTTGCTCACTTTGTGACTGTCACATTTTGGTAATTCTCACAATTATTCAAACTTTCTCATTATTATTATATTTGTTATGGTGATCTGTGATCAACAATCTTTGATGTTACTATTATAATTGTTCTGGGGCGCCACAAACCTCACCCATATAAGACCGCAAACTTAATAAATGTGCTCTCACTGGTCCACAAACCAACAGCTCCCCTGCCTCACTTCCTCTCCTCAGGCCTCCCTATACCCTGAGACACAACAATATTGAAATTAGGCTAATTAATAACCCTATAATGGCCTTTAAGTGTTCAAGTGAGAAGAAGATTCATTGCTCACTTTAAATCAAAAACTAGATGTGATTAAGTTTTGTGAGAAAGGCATGTCAAAAGCCAAGCTAGGCTGAAAGTAAGGCCCTCTTGCACCAAAACAGCTGAGTGGTGAACGCAAAGGAAAAGTTCTTGAAGGAAATTAAAAGTGCCACTCCAGTGAATACACAAATGATAAGAAAGCAAAACAATCTGATTGCTGATACGGAGACAGTTTTAGTGGTCTGGATGGAAGATCAAACCAGCCACAACATTCCCTTAAGCAAAAGCCTAATCCAGAGCAAGGCCCTAATTCTCCCCAATCCCATGAAGGCGGAGAGGTGAGGAAGCTGCAGAAAAAAAGTCTGAAGTTAGCATGGGCTGGTTCATGAAGTTTAAGGAAAGAAGCTGTTTCCATAACATAAAAGTGGTGTAGAAATACAAGTGCTGATGTAGAAGCTGAGCGGTTATCCAGAAGATCTAGCAGATCATTCATGAAGGTGCCTATGCTAAACAACAGATCTTCAATGTAGAGGAAATATTAGAAGATCCCATTTAGGACTTTGAGGACCTTCGTAGCCTTTCCCTGGCTTCAAAACTTCAAAGGACAGACTGAGTCTCTTGTCAGGGGGTAATGCAGCTAGTAACTACGTTGAAGCCAAGGCTCATTTACCATTCCCAAAATCCTAAGGCCCTTAAGAATTATGCTAAATCTACTCTGCTTGTGCAAAGGAAACAGTCAACAAAACCAAAAGACACCGACAGAATGGGAGTAGATATCTGCAAATAACATATCAGATAAAGGACTAGTATTCAAAATCTATAAAGAACTTCTCAAACTCAATACCCAAAGAACAAATAATCCAATCAAGAAATGGGCAGAAGACATGAACAGACATTTCTGCAAAGACATCCAAATGGCCAACAGACACATGAAAAAGTACTCAACATCACTCGGCATCAGGGAAATACAAATCAAAACCTCAATGAGATACCGCCTCACACCAGGCAGAATGGCTAAAATTAACAAGTCAGGAAATGACAGATGTTGGCGAGGATGCAGAGAAAGGGGAACCCTCCTACACTGTTGGTGGGAATGCAAGCTGGTGCAGCCACTCTGGAAAACAGTACGGAGGTTCCTCAAAAAGTTGAAAATAGGGCTACCCTACGACCCAGCAATTGCACTACTGGCTATTTACCCCAAAGATACAAATGTAGTGATCTGAAGGGGTACGTGCACCCCAATGTTTATAGCAGCAATGTTCACAATAGCCAAACTACGGAAAGAGCCTAGATGTCCATCAACAGATGAATGGATAAAGAAGATGTGGTATATATATACAATGTAGTATTATGCAGCCATCAAAAAAATGAAATCTTGCCATTTGCAATGACGTGGATAGAACTAGAGGGTATTATCCTGAGCGAAATAAGTCAATCAGAGAAAGATAAATATCATATGATCTCACTGATATGAGGAATTTGAGAAACAAGACAGGATCATTGGGGAAGGGAGGGAAAAATGAAACAGGATGAAACCAGAGAGGGAAACAAACCATAAGAGACTCTTAATCTCAGGAAACAAACTGAGGGTTGCTAGAGTGGAGGGGTAGCTGGGGGATGGACAATGGGGAGGGTAAGTACTATGGTTAGCGCTGTGAACTGTGTAAGACTGATGAATCACAGACCTGTACCCTTGAAACAAATAATACACTATATGTTAATTAAAAAATTAAAAATAAATCTACTCTGCATGTGTTCTATAAATGCAACAACAAAGCCTGGATGACAGCACACCTATTTACACTATGGTTTACTGAATATTTTGAGCCCAGTGTTGAGATCTACTGTTCAGAAAAAAAGGTTCCTTTCAAAATATTACTGTTCATTGACAATGCATCTGGTTTCCCAGGAGCTCTGACAGAGAGGAACCATGAAATTAATGCTGTTTTCCTGCCTGCTAGTCCAACATCCATTCTGCAGCCCATGGATCAAGGAGTCATTTCAACTTGCAAGTCTTATCATTTAAGAAATCTATTTCATAAGGTTATCGCTGCCATAAACAGTGATTCCTTTAATGGATCTGGGCAAAGTAAACTAAAAGCCTTCTGGAAAGGATTCACCCTCTTAGATATCATTAAGAACATTTGTGATTCATGGGAAAAGGTCAAAATATCATTAACAGGAGTTTGGAAGAAGTTGATTCCAACCTTCATGAATGACTTTGAGGGTTTAAGACTTTGGTGGAAGAAGTCACTGAAGATGTAGTGGAAACAGCAAGAGAAGTAGAATCAAAGTGGAGTGTGAAGGTGGGACTGAACTGCTGCAATCTTGTGATAAAACCTGAACGCATGAGGATCTGCTTCTTGTGAATGAGCAAAGAGTGGTTTCTTGAGATGGAATTTACTCCTGGTGAAGATGCTGTGAAGACTCTTGAAGTGACAACAAAGGATTTAGAATATTACATAAACTAAGTTGATAAAGGAGCAGCAGGGATTGAGAGGATTGACTTCAATTTTGAAAGAAGTTCTACTGTGGGCAAAATGCATCACATGCATATCAAAAAGCATCACATGCCACAGAGAGATCATTTGTGAAAGAGTTAATTGATGTGGCAAGCTTCACTGTTGTCTTAAGAACTTGTCACAGCCACCCCAGCCTTCAGCAACCACCACCCTGATCACAGTTGGTAGCCATCAACATTGAGGCAAAACCCTCCTCCAGCAAAAAGATTACAACTCACTGAAAGCTCACATAATAGTTAGCATTTTTTTAAGCAATACTTTTAAATTAAGGTACATACTTTTCTTTTAGACATTATGCTATTGTACACTTAACAGACCACAGTATAGGGTAAACATAACTTTTATATGCACTGGAAACCAAAAAATTTATTTGACTGGCTTTATTGTGGTGGTTTAGAACCAAACCCGTACTAATATCAGAAATGAAAGAGAGGCTATTACTTCTGATCTCCTGGATGTTAAAAGAATATAACGAACTCTATGCCACAAATTTGATAACTTGGATAAAACAGACCAATTCCTTGAAAGACACAATCTATTAAAACTCACACAAGAAACAGATAATCTGAATAGGCCCATATCAAATAAAGGAATTGAATCAACAATTAATAATCATCCAAACATAAAAGCAACAGGCCTAGATGGTTTCACTGGTGCATTCTACCAAATATTTAAATATTTGGAGAAATGATACCAGTTCTCTACAATCTCGTCCAGGAAACAGAAGCAAAGGGAACACTTTCTAACTTACTCTATGAGGCCACCATTAACCTAATACCAAAACCAGGTAAGGATATAGCAAGAAAGGGGTGCCTGGGTAGCTCAGTTGGTTAAGCATCCGACTTCGGTTCAGGTCACAATCTCAGGGTCCTGGGGTTGAGCCCCATGCCGGACTTTACGCACAGTGGGGAGTCTGCTTGTCCCTCTCCCTCCCCGCCCCCCAGCTCATGCTCCCTCTCTCTCAAATGAATAAAATCTTAAAAAAAAAAAAGATACAGCAAGAAAGGAAAACTATGAATCTATGAGTATCTCTCATAAAGAGAGATGCAAAAATCCTCCACAAGGTATTAGCAAATCATTTCCAATAATGTATGAAAAGAATTATAAATTATGGCCAGTGGAATGTATTCTATGTATGCAAGACTGGTTCAACATTCAAAAGTCAATCAAGGCAATTCATCACATCAACAAGCTAAGGAAGAAAAGAAAAATCATGTGATCCTATCATTGACCTTATACCTTTCATAAAAATTAAACTCAAGGGGCGCCTCGGTGGCTCAGTCGTTGGGTGCCTGCCTTCAGTTCAGGTCATGATCCCAGGGTCCTGGGATCGAGCCCCGCATCAGGCTCCCTGCTCAGCGGGAAGCCTGCTTCTCCTTCTCCCACTCCCCCTGCTTGTGTTCCTGCTCTCGCTCGCTCTCTCTCTCTGTCAAATAAATAAATAAAATCTTTAAAAAAAAAAAAAAGTTAAACTCAAAATCGATCATAAACTTCAATGCAAAATGAAAAATTATAAAACTCTAAGAAACATCAGGGAAATCTACATGACCTTGGTTTAGTGATAAGTTTTTAGAGACAACATCAAAAGCATGATCCATGAAAGAAAAAAACTGGTAAGTTGGACTTCATTAAAATTAAAAACCAGTCTGTGGGGCGCCTGGGTAGCTCAGTTGGTTAAGCGTCTAACTCTTGATTTCGGCTCAGGTCATGATCTCAGGGTTGTGAGACTGAGCCCCAAGTTGGGCTCTGTGCTGGGTGTGGAGCCTGCTTAAGATTCTGTCTCCCTCTGTCCCTCCTCCCCGCTCTCTAAAATTAAAAACTCATCTGTAAAAGACACTCTTAAAAATAATGAGAAGACAAGTCAGACTGGGAGAAAATATCTGCAACGCACATATCTGATAAAGAACTTGTATTCAAAATATACATAAAGAACCATTAAAACAAAAAGAAAACAAACTCAATTAAAACATGAACAAAAGATCTAAACAGACACCTTACCAAAAAAGATACACAGATGGTAAATAAGCATGTGAAAAGATGCTTCACATCATATACCATTAGGAAACTGCAAATTAAAACAATGAGATACCACTACACACCTATCAGAATGGCTAAAATCCAGAAAACTGACAACACCAAATGCTGAGAATGTGGAGCAACAGGAACTCTCTCATTCACTGCTGGTAGGAATGCAGAATGTCACAGCCACTTTACAAGACAGTGTGGCAGTTTCTCACAAAGGTATACAGTCTTACCATTCAATCCAGTAATTGTGCTCCTAGGCATTTACCCAAGTGACTTGAAATCCTTTGTCCACAGAAAAACCTGTACATGAATGTTAACAGCAGCTTTTTCACAGTGCCAAAACTTGGAAGCCACCAAGATGAATGGATAAACTGTAGAGCATGTGTACAAATGAGTATTATTCGGGGATAAAAAAGAAACAAGCTATTAAGCCACAAAAAGACATGGAGCAAGCTTAAATGCATACTGCTTAGTGAAAGAAGCCAGTTTGAAAAGACTTCATACTATAAAATCCCAACTAAATGACATTCTGGAAAAGGCAAAACTACACAGACAATAAAAAGATCAGTGGTTGCCAAGGAGGGTGGGGGGGTGGATACTGAAATGGCAGACATAATGTCATCAAACATTTGTCAAAACTCATGTTAACACGAACAGTGAACCTTAATGTAAACTACGGCCTTTAGTTGATAACAGTGTATCCATACTGGTTCGTCACTGAGGGGGGGAGAGAGGAGCCTGTGGGAACTCTGGGTAAGATCTGCTCAATTTTCTATAAACCTAAACCTGCTCTAAAAAATAAATTTATCAAAAAAAAAATAACACAAAACAACAGAAGAGCCATCTGGAACTAGCAGTTATTAGGAGCTAGTACCCTGTTCGGAGGAAAACACAGGCAACATCTGAATGTTTCTAGAAGTTACGTGTGGACAAGACTTCATCTTCTGATTCCCAATCACCAGTGTGATGTCAGCGCCTGCCTGGCACATAATAGTCCTTAAAAGTCTGATCAATAAATAAGTATATTGAACAAATGAATGAAAGGTAATTGCAGTGAAAAAGAATATAAAGAAGTACAGTGAGGGCAGGGAAAGAAAACCGGCAACTTTGACCCATCATAAGGTGGTAACTGTAGTATTTGATTTCACTGCTATACACATAGGTATTACAGAAATGCTTACAGGAAGAATGATTTCTGAATCACTGAATGACTGAACCTGAATGGCTGGTCCCTGGCTTGCCCTCACCTTCCCCCTCCTACTCAACAACTGGTTTTAGAAGGAGCGGCTTCCGTTGTGGCAGTAGAGACCCCGGCTGCATCTGGAGTGTGAGCACCTGGCATCCATCTGCAGGACCCTAAGCTCTGGCAGAATAAGCCAGTTATTTCCAAGCACTCCCCCTGCTTATGTTCCCTCTCTCGGGCAGGGCTGGCACCCACGCAGACAGATTTCCATCCTTAGAGCCTCCAGGAGCAAACTCCTGGCAGCTTTTGTTTCCTATCACCAAGGTTTAGTAACACCGAGGTCTGGTCTCAGAGAACCCTGAGCCATAAACAACCCATTAAAGAAACCCCCCAAAAAACAACAAGGGACATTTTTGTTTATAAAATTTTCATTCTGCCAAACAAGAAACTACAATACCAGACTATGTGGGTTCAGTGCTGGACACCTGGCAACCCAGGTTGTGAGGATTAAGTGTCCTAACAAGGGAAAAGTGCCAAGAGCAAGACACACACTAAACACTCAGTGTCAGCTTCCTTCCAGCTTCTTGATTTCTGGTAAAAAGTGATAAAGGAAGGGAAAGGTAATGCAGAAAAGGAGGAAATTGGTATAAATCACTTATTTTGGAAGTTTGGCATAAAAGAAAAGTGAAATATGAAGGTAGCTAGAGACAGCCACATTAAACATTTTTTTTTCTTTTTTAAGAAAGGGGCTAACTTGGGGCGCCTGGGTAGCTCAGTCGTTAAGCATCTGCCTTTGGTTCAGGCCATGATCCCGGGGTACTGGGATCGAACCCCACATCAGGCTCCCTGCTCAGCAGGAAGCCTGAGTCTCCCTCTCCCACTCCCCCTGCTTGTGTTCCCTCTCTCACTGTGTCTCTCTCTGTCAAGTAAATAAATAAAATCTTTAAAAAAAAAAAAAGAAAGAAAGGGGCTAATTTAAGGTTTGAAGGAAGAATAAGTGGAAACCAATAAACACTGTATGACATATGAATTCTTGATTTATATATAAAAATGGTTTAAAAAGAAAATATTACTGTTATCTTTGCACAAGGACTTAAAATCTCAATGGAAATTACCATTAGAAAACATTCTAGAGGGGCACCTGGGTAGCTCAGTCGTTTAAGCATCTGCCTTCGGCTCAGGTCATGATCCCAGGGTGCTGGGATCTGGCCCCACATCAGCCTCCCTGCTCAGCGGGGAGTCCGCTCCCCCCTCCCTCATCTCATGCTCTTTCTCTCTCTCAAATAAAAATCTTTAAAATTAAAAATTAAAAAAAGAAAACATTCAAGATATTTTAAACTCAAGTCTTCTCAGTGAGGCAGAGAACAAATGCACACCTAATATCAGAAATCTAGTCTGTCAACACCTAAGGTAGGACCTAGAAGAGACGTCCTCTCTGAAAATTATAACCAAGTATTATGTAAAGGTACGGGAAGATTCAGAGCTTAGGTGGTAATTCTGTCATTAGGATTGATAAACTGATTCAGGAAGCAAATTAAATGTTTATTATCCACTTCATTTTTGATTAGCAATTAAACTAATTTAGCCCACCTACTGTACACAAGCACCGTCAAGGTAAAGCACAGGATTTGCAATGAAGGAAAAGTATTTCCCAAGGTGGGTTTTAGTGTACCACTCTTACTTTAGCTAAAAGGTTGACATTAATTTACTCAAGCTTATCAATTATATATCACATAGAAATAGTTTAACAATTTTGCATCCATATACAGATTACAAACAATTGTTTTCTTTACATGTGAATGTAAAAAACTGCATCAAAAGATTAAAAGTTTTCTATAAGCTATTATATTGAGGTGAACTGACATTAATTATTCATCTTCCTTTTTCATCAATTAGTAGATTAAGGCTAAAATACAACTATTTTGATACTAACAAAAATGAAAGCAGGTGTATTATCAATAATGAATGAAGCCGACAACTAGTTATTCCATATGGTATCACAAATTAACTATAGGCATTTTCATGCAAGCCTGAAAAATGTTACATCTGAAATTTTTTTAAGTTCTTTAAAAACATTGAAACGGGGGCACGTGAAGCGTCCAACTTGATTTCAACTTAGGTCATCATCTCAGGGTTTTGAGATCGAACCCCTGCTTAAGATTCTCTCTTTCCCTCTACCTCTGCCCCCCTGTAAAAAAATAAAATAAAAAATTGAAACAGGACCCCAAAACACAAAGAGAGGAAAATACATAGGTAAATAAGGCACTAAGACTATCAGTTCAGAATTACTGAGTAAAACCATCTTAAAAATTTTAAGTAGGGATGCCTGGGTGGCTGTTGGTTAAGCATCTGCCTTTAGCTCAGGTCCTGGATCAAGTCCCTCATCAGGCTCCTTGCTCAGCGGGGAGCCTGCTTCTCTCTCTGCCTGCCACTCCCCCTGCACGTGCGCTCTGACAAATAAAATCTTTAAAAAAAATTTTAAGTGAAGGGATGCTTGGGTGGCTCAGTTGGTTAAGTGTCCAACTCTTGATTTTGGCTCAGGTCTTGATCTCAGGATCGTGAGTTCAGGCCCTGTGATGGAGCCTACTTTAAAAAAAAATTTTTTTTTCTTTCAAAAGAACTAAGGGTTTTGGTTGTTTTGTTTTAAGCAACCAATTTTAATTGAACAAATTTAAAAACAGAATAAAACAGGCTACTGCTCCCAACTCTCAGATGGAAAACTATTTATTCCTTTGATCTGAAACCACATACCCCATGTAGATGTTGGGTGGTTTTATAACGATGTGAATTTAAGGTAGATTCCACAAAATACAGAATCATTTTATTATATCTCTTATTCCACAACAACTGAAACACAGAGAAGAGACTAACTGTGCTTTTGCAGTTCAAATGTTGTCCTCACCTTCTACCTTAGAGGGAAAGAGGACAAACACCAGCTCACAACTGTAAGACCCTCAGAGGGAGCTATAGATTGCAGGTACTGATTAAGTCCTTCCCTTGTGCCAAGTGTTGTGCTAACTACCTTACAGGGACGGCCTTATTTAGTCCGTACTAGTCCGTACTCCCCAAAAGGGAGTACTGCTGTTACCCACACTGTACAGAGGAGAAAACTGAGGCATTAAGAGGTTAGATGATCTTCCTAAGTTTACATGAGAACTAAAAGGTGGTAGAGCTGGAATTTGAACTTATGTCTGATCCCAAGCCTGTGCTCTTAACTACTCTGCATCCTCATTCAAATATGCAATGAGGAACCATGTAGAAGAGGAATTACATTTTCTCTACTAGGTACCCAAGGATGGAAAGATGCCCAGTGTATATGAATTACAGGGAAAGGAGCGTCTACTCAACATCAGCTAGGACACTTTAATTACTAGTGCTGCCTGAAAATGGAACAGGCTACCTTTGTGGGGCTGGGCGGTTATCAGCGGGTGAGGGCTGGCCTGGTTGCTTGAAGCCATTTCAGCTCAGAGTGTTTAGGTCATGCACGAAGTAAAACCAAAGTGTTGAGACTGACTCCCCAAGGTACCCCATGAAAATGAGCCTCGCCCCCAACACCTATCAAGGTCCAAACACACACACGGGACCTAACTCCCAAACAGGGTAGTCAATGGCTACCTGCTCCATGCACATGAACTTTGGAACAAACTAAAAAATGTTTTAGGGAAGGAACTTGGGAGGCACAAAAAGATGTTTATCCATTACAATTATCATCTGTAAGATGGACATGTAAATAAATAGCCCCTCACAGGATCTGGCAAGACTCAAACAAGAAGACAAAAGGAAAGCGCCTGACATGCTGTGATCCGCAGTAATGGTTGGTTTCCGACTGAGGGAAGCCACAGGGCATGGAGTGTTAAGTATCAACGTTATTGGGCAAGGGAAACAGGGCCCGACTTGTTCACAGGGATATAGAACTACACATTCACACAATGAACTCCGGACTCACATTTCCAGCAGCTGCCTCGACATTTCCACTTGGTCTAATAGGCATCCCAAACCCATTTAAAAGCAAACCCTGACCCCCCCCACCGCCACACCCCCTTCTCCACACTTGACATCCAGCGCACAGCAAACCCCTTTGTTTCCACCTTCAATCCCAGTCCAAGTCACCGTTCTTTCTCACCTGTACTGGTATAACAGCCTCCCAACCAGTCTCCCTGTTTCCATCCTCCTACACTCTATTCTTTGCACAGAAGCCAGCAAAGAGCTTTTAAAATGTAAGTAAAACCAAGTCATGCTTGAGTTCAAAACACTCAGAGGCTCCCCACCCCCAAGTCAGATGAAAAGGCAACATTCTTACCAAGACCCACAAGGCCCTACCTGCCCTGGCCCCGCCCTTGCACCTGCTACACTACAGACTCGTCCCCTCCCACTCTACCCTTAACTGCATCTCAACCAGACTGACTTCCAAACCGTGACCCGAGCTCACAAGGCCTCAGGAACTTTGCACTTGCTGGACTCTGCTGGAATGGTCTCCCCAGACATCTGCCTGTGGAGCTCCCTCCCTACTGCATGTCCTTGACCACTCTCCCTAAACCAGCCCCATCCCACCCCTTTCCGCCATCACTCAGTACCTTACCTTGTTACTACCTGGCATATCAGACCTGTTCATTTGCCACCTACTAGAATATAAGTTCTCAGACAACAGGGACTTCTATGTATTCTCCCTAGTGTCTACAACAATGCCTACCAGACAGTAGATGCTCATTTATATTGTGATTTAAATGAGGGAAGAAAAACTACTGTAATCCCTTAATTACTATTTGGTTTTATATGGAATACCATGGAATGACCTCCCCCCCTCCAAGTTAAGGGACAATTTTTCATAAGAGCAGAGAAGAAACAAACCTTGTACCCATCCTGATACCATAATGCTCACCCTCCGAGTCCCAGCACAGGGCCTCCATCTTGGTAATGTAAAGTAGTAAAATGTAGGCAGCCATCAAAAACAGTGAGTAAATTGATTACTTGTTAACTTGAAGAAAGAGTAGAATGCTAAATTTTAAAAAAGTGGTGCACAAAATAGTTTATATAGTCACAGCTTTAATTATGTAAAAACAGACATTTGAAAATAATAAAGGTAGAAAATGTGTTTATTAGGTTCATTTCTCAGTAAAGGTATTAATTTTTTAAAAGTATATTTTAATACTCATTGTAAAATGGAAGTACAATTCTAAACTTCTTCAAGGACCCGTAAGTTATTTAAAATAATATGAAATGGGAAGTTAGGCAGGATTGAGTAGAAAAGTGAGAGATTAAAATACTTAATCATATACATGTGCACAGAAGCAGAGGAGAGAGACCTCAGTAATGTCACAGATTTCCGCTGTTACACCAATGGGAGCTGCTCACCATCGGGCTGAGTTATAAATGCCTGAGTCACACAGGTGTCAGCGTCACTGCATTCAAGAATCACAGGAACGGTGGCGCCTGGGTGGCTCAGTCGTTAAGCGTCTGCCTTCGGCTCAGGTCATGATCCCGGGTCCTGGGATCGAGCCCCGCATCGGGCTCCCTGCTCCGCGGGGAGCCTGCTTCTCCCTCTCCCACTCCCCCTGCTTGTGTTCCCTCTCTCGCTGTGTCTCTGTCAAATAAATAAATAAAATCTTTAAAAAAAAAAAAAAAAAAAAAAGAATCACAGGAACGGACTTATTCTGGACTCTTATGAGTCCGGTTCTTAGTTGTGAAGGGCTTGCCATTCAAATTGCTCTGTAGTCACCTTTTAATTCTGTCTTTGAACCCATGCTCCTAAAATATTAGTCAGCTTTTAATGACTCACCATCTTTTAGCCTTAATAATCCTAATTCTTATTTCAATTTGAAATGAGACATACCAACACAATCTGTAGGCTAGCACTCAAACCAACAAGGCCTCAATTTTAATCTATCCCCATTACACCCATGATCCTCTCGTTAGTCCTAAATTCCAGGAGGCAAATTGAAATGCACCCCCCGCCCCGGCCCCAGACTGTTCCCTCCACCAGAAACCACCACCCTTTCTACCTCCAATGCTGACCATCAGGAAGTTACAGCATCCCCGATACTTGGGTTCCCCTCCACCTCCCTCACCCTGACTCGGGTGTAACCATCTCTTCCCGTGAAATGCTGTAGCCTATGTATCTTACTCTAGCACTCAGTCCTGTATTACAGGTATGTATGTATATATTTTCATAATGTCCCTTACTATGTTGTGGATACCTTGAAGGTGGGACCAAGTTTATGAATGGTGTAAATGATAGTGATGCTTTTAAGAGAGCCTAGAGAAACCTGGTTCATAGAATTAGAATGGAAGAAGCCCAATACCTTGATACACTCAATCAATCAACAAACCTTTCTAAGCTCATCCTAGAGGATATCCACTTCTCACATTCCTTGCCTCACCAGCCTCCCCTCTCCAGCAGACACTGCTGAATGGTGGTCAGGACACTTCCCCCAGCATCAGAATCCTTCTGGAGACACTGTTGGAAGCATGATGGTCACAGCTCCTTTTCAGTTTTACAGAGGGACTTGTCCCAAGGCCATCTTCCATACTGAATCAAATTCTGGCTTCCGGTTTCTTCCTTCCACTGGATTTAAGGAACAGTGCACAGGGGATCTAAATCCTTCTGTCATGTGCCCAGTCTTCCAGATTTCAAGCTACTTTCATAATTTGTTCCCTACATAGAAACCCAACTTCTGTCAGGTCCTCTTGAAGGACTATAAAATCACACATTCAGACTTAAGTAAAAGGTTTTAAAAGCTGTGCTACACCTGAACTCCCTCAGTCTGGGGAAGCCCTCCACTCTCCATGGAATCAACAGACCCCCAGCTTCACCCCTAACTAGTTGTGTGAAGTCTGACAAGTTACTTAAGCTAAGCTTCTGTTTTCTTGTCCATAAAATGGAAATAATATCCCCACCTGAGAGGGCTGTTGTGAGAATTAAATGAGACTTCTGAATTCTGAACTTCCGTGACCGCCAACAAAATTCATTTACTGTGCTATTCATACTGGGTCGGGGCCAACTACAACTCTCCCCAGGTTTTGGTGAGGTTAGGAGCTAGCACATCTAAGATGTGCTGGACAGCAGAGCAGAGAGCCTCAAAAATGTCTGACCAGCTGGGGTCCTAATTCAGGTTTGCAGATTTCTGCTGAAAAGGTGAGGAGCATAAGGTCATACATAATTAGATGTTCAGGACACTGCTGCTGGGCTGCCTGCATTTTCAAGGGGACTGGGAGGCATGTGCAACCGGCCTCTTGAATTAATACAATGTCTACTATATTGTTTATAGTATGAATTAATTAGAATACCCTATACTGGCAACTTCTCAGAAAGAGCATACTTTTTTTAAAGATTTCATTTATTTATTTGAGAGAGAGCGCGCGCGCAAAAGCAAGCACTTGAGTGGGGGTAGGGGGAGGGGGTAGGGGGAGGGGGAGGATTTCAAGCAGACTGTGCTGAGCATGGAGCCTGACGCGGGGCTCAATCTCACGACCCTCCTGAGATCATGACCTGAGCCAAAATCAAGAGTTGGAGTTCAACTAACTGAGCCACCCAGGTGCCCACCTTTTTTGTTTTTTTTGTATGTCTGTATTACGGTAGAAAACACATAACACAAATTTATCAGTGGCAACATTTAGTACATCCACAATGTTGTACAACTGTTACCACTAGCCAGTTCAAAAGTATTGCACCCCTCGAAAAGGAGATGCTGTATCCATTAGCAGTCATTCCTCATCCATCCCTCCCTCCCTCAGCCCACAGTAACCACCAATCCGCTTTCTGTCTCTCATGGGTTTGCTGACTCTGGAAATTTCATATAAATGAAATCATGTGATATGTGGCCTTATCTGGCTTTTTTCACTTAGCATGTTTTCAGGGTTCCCCCTTATTGTAGCATGTATCACAACTTCATTCTTTTCAATGACTACAAAATATTCCATTATAAGCATCTACTACATTTAGTTTATCCATTCATCAGCTGCTAGGCATATGGGTTGTCTCTACTTTTGGGCTATTGCACTAAGATTCCGCGCAGGCATGTTTTATTTTTCTTTAGAAATCTAAGGAATGGAATTGCTGGCTCACGTAGTAACTCGATGTTAAAATTCTGAGGAACTGGCAAGCTCTTTTCCACCACAGGTGCTTCATTTTACATTCCCACCAGCAATGAACAAAGGTTCCAATTTCTCTAAATTTTTGTCAACACTTGTTATTGTCTTTTAAATTACAGCCAGTCTGTTGGGCATGAAGTGGTAGGTCACTGTGGTTATGATATGCATTTCCCTAATAGCTAATGATGTCGAGTATCTTTTCATGTGCTTGTTGGCATCCTTACGTTTAATAATTTTGTTAAGTCGTTGGAACAGGAAAGAGTACCTAAGGAAGTTAATTTATTCCCAAGTGGCTGAAGATCAAAAACCGTCAGAACCCCGTTTGTACTAACAAAGAATCTACCCCAAACCCCACACCACAGCTGTCACTTTCCACCCTGGCATCACAGTCTGCTTGGGCATGTGTGTCTGGCAGGGAGGGTACAGCCCAGCGCCTCTCCCATGATTCTAACTACACCTATCTTTGGCATATCCTTCTCCCTTTTATTTACTTATCCTCCTTCCTCAACCTGTCACAGGGGCCACACCCTTTTTGCTGTTTCCTGTGCATCTGACCAGAGCTGCTTTCTCTTGGCATGCTCTGAAGTCGCTTCCCCTCTTCTATTTGTGTAGGAGAACTTAGTGAGTTTGTTTCTGACACATAACTTCAGGCCTAGCACAGTGCCATGAACAGAGCATTTGTAAGAGAATGTGAATAGCTCCCATCAACAATGATGGTGGTGGTGGTGAAGCAGAGCCCCCTGGGTCTTCTGAACCACCGCCCCTCACCGTGACCTGTGCAGTTGCTGTGGCCCCCTGACCAGCTGTTCTTGGGCTATGGCTGAGAGCCTGAGAACAAGGGCTCCTATACTCTTCTCCATCTTGAGTTGAGAGTGCACACGATATCTTTCAAGAAGACCAATTTGAATAATTGTGAAAATTGGGTTTAAACAAAATAATTTTCTCTTCACATACTTCAAAATTCAAAAATTTACGAGAATGGGTAAGTATAATAAAGTTATGAAAACCAGGCAATGATGTTTCAGATTTACATTCAGGATGTGCCCTTCATGCAATCAGGAAGCATTAAAGGTTAAACTGACTAATCTTGATTTGACAACTTAGCTTTTACATCTCTAGTTTTTACTAATTATAGTACTTCATTTGCACATATGGTTACCTCAAAGCTAAGAAAAGGAATGCTTTTCTTTTAATTTTTGTAAAGAAGTACAATTTACAATACAGAACCTCCTCTTAAAGTTTTAGGAATTTACACAGAAACCAATATTCCTGGGGCACCTGGGTGGCTCAGTCGTTAAGCATCTGCCTTTGGCTCAGGTCATGATCTCAGGGTCCTGGGTTCGAGCCCTGCATTGGGCTCCCTGCTCAGCAGGAAGCCTGCTTCTCCCTCTCCCACTGCTTGTGTTCCCTCTCTCGCTGTCTCTGTCAAAAAATATATAAAATCTTAAAAAAAAAAAAAAAAGAAAGAAAGAAACCAATATTCGTAGGATATGGGGACTTAAATGGTAGGTGTGTACAGACATTTTATAAATTATTTATAAATTATAAGCCTATCTTTCTCTATAATTACTATAGCTAAGATCTTTCTTGCTCCCAAAGGGACAAAGACGTGTTGAGTGAGCATTTGCCACTTGAAAACTAAAATGACAAAAGTCACTTGGCAAAGTCCAAAGGCATTTGTCACATGTACAATTCCAGAACCTTTTTCCAAATCTCAAAATGAAATTAAAGTAATAGTCATATTATAAATGCTCTGAAGTACAAAATAGAAAATCCTCATAATATCTGATAAAAACACAAAATGCAGACTTATACATGTTGAATCAGTTTCAGACTACATGATGCCTCACTATTTAACACAACCTTTTATCTGCCAAACTATAATGAGCAGGATAGGATAATCTTGACTGCCATAAAATAGAGCAAGTCAGAAAAAGTACACCTTTTTGATATACAGAAAATTAATTTACATAACTGGCAGACTGCCTGGGATCCAGGTAACTAGCCAACTGGGTGACCTCGGCGAGTTACTCTCTTTGAACCCCAGCGTCCTCCTCTGTAAGATGGACATATTATAGGAGCACACACTGCAGAGGGCTATCACGAGCGTGGAGTCAGTAATCAGTACGGTGCTGACAACAGCAGCCGCCATGCCGCAGGTACTGTGTTAAGCAAATAAAATTCTCTACTGACTGTTTCTTATTTTTGTGGGAAGGATTCTAATCTCTTTAAAGTGAGCCTAACCTGCAACTAAAAGATGAGGGATTTTGGTCAATAATAACCGCTTTGGGGCTCCTGCGTGGCTCAGCCGGTTAAGCATCTGACTCTTGATTTCCAGTCAGGTCATGCTCTCAGGGTTGTGAGATCAAGGACTGTCGGGGGGGGGGGGGCAACCAGCAGAGAATCTGCCTCCCATGTCCCTCTCCCTCTGCTTTCCAAAAAATAGAAATAAAAAAAAATAATAACTGCTTTGGCTCAACTTAACTCTCTCATTGATTCTGATATGAATTCTTTTACTTTATTTAGACCTTAGAAATATCCTTGTAATATTTCTGTAAATTCATAACATTCCTTTAAAGATATTTCAGATACTTTTTTCTGCTATTTTTAAGACCTAAGACTGATTCTGATATCAACAAAACTATAACAAATGTATTTCTTAAAGTTACATGACCTAAAAAAATAAAAATAAAAAATAAATTCCATGACCTATAAATATTCTATCAATAACAAAAGAAAACCTGTGATTTTGTAGGTTTCTTGGTGATGAGATAAATTGGGCACAAACAGAAGATTTTAAGAAACTGGGCCAAACAAATTAATAAATGATTCAAAATAATGCAATAGCTAACTAAACAGGAACAAAATAACAGTCTAAATTTATGTAATGTTGAGCTGTAAGAACCTCAAAGCAAATCTGTAAACTCCCCAAAGAAAGTCTCCCGTTATTTCTTGAGAAATAGATGAGAACAAGCTTTATTTTTCCATGCTTTAAAAATGAAAAAACTATTTCAAACTTTCTTTTAAGTATTTGGCCAAAACATTTTCCTCTGACCATTTTTGTTTTCCCTTTCTACTTTTTTCAATATTTTCTAAGTTTTTAAAATAAGCATTGCTTGATTTAGGGACAAAACTGGAAGTTTTATACACATTTCAGTTTCCTCTCAAATGAGGACTGTTCCTGAGGTGAACTGTGTACATGTGATAAAGATTTACTTGTGCACTGCAAGCACACACCCAGACAACGAAGTCTTCATGTGACTTCTTATTTAACAATTAAACATAGTGGATTAAAATATTTTACCTACCAGTCCTGACTACAGAGCTCTGGTTTCTGGCTCTTTGCTTGTTAGTTCTTCCCAACAAGGCAAAGCGGTTGCACTCTTGTGCACATACTGCAATGTATGCGAAACCCAAGCACTCAGCAGGTGGTAAGGAACTGCTTTTTCTTTGGAGAAAGGCCTGTAAAGGGCCTGTAAAGGCTGTAAGTAGGTAGGCCCTGTGGGACAAACTTCTCTGTTGCAGCCACTCGACTCTGCCACAGTAGGCCTTAAAGCAGCCACAGACGACACGTGAGCAAGTGGGTGTGGTCAGGTTCCAGTAAAATTATATTTACAAATAGGTGCTGGCCAGCCCTCTGGCTCTGGTTTGCTCACCCCTGCAGTTAAGGTACAACTAATAAAAGGTGAATACTTTAGCAAAATGAATTTGAAAGAGACTTCAAAATATATGCTAATTCTTATTGTAATCTTCAAGTGACTTAGAACATTTAACATAAAAATGACTAAAATTTGGTATTTCTCTTGAATCATGAATATTTTACTTTCAATTGCAGTTGGAAAAAAGCAATGACAGTTTCTGAGTACTCTCTACAATAGGAGAACAGACTCTATTTGTAAAGAGCCTTTCATTTTCAAGAGAAAATGACCAGGATATGAGTTTTTGGAGGGAAGGATGTATACCGGGCAGATATATAGAAAATTAAAAATTGCTATTATTTTTCAAGTTTCAGACAGAAAAACTTACAAATTTTGGATATTTACATTAAAATATTTTCCATCAAGTTTGAGTCACTTCACCCTGCAAAACCTGCACAATTACCTTTGTTTATATGGGTAAAACAGAAAATAGGCATTTCTACTGCTTTAAATTCTAAATATTTTACAAGAATTTTATCAAATGGGAGGCACCTGGGTGGCTCAGTCGTTAAATGTCTGCCATTAAGCTCAGGTCATGATCCCAGGGTCCTGGGATCGAGCCCCGCATCGGGCTCCCTGCTCTGAGGGAAGCCTGCTTCTCCTTCTCCCACTCCCCCTGCTTGTGCTCTCTCGCTGTCTCTCTGACAAATAAAATCTTAAAAAAAAAAAAAAAAAAAAAGAGTAAACGGAGTTAAAGGAGCTGCCTGTGGAAGTGTTGGCACTGTGGTCTTTTGGGAGACTCTGGATGTGCAGCCACAAGAACTGAGTGAAGCCCAAACTTAGTAACACAATGAGCAAAGTAGTTGTGATGAAAAGAATGAAGATGTTTCAGAGAAAGTGACATCAAAGGAAACTTCACATTATAAGACTTCTCCAGGAGATCTCATCCCATTGAAATCACAAAGGATAAAATGCTGGAAGCTGATGCAGACTTAGGAAAGAGCATGACAATCTGCAAAAGCACACAGAAGAGGCCTATTCCACATCTTGAGTTACAGGAGGAGACAAGTGTCGTTGAAACCACTCAAGTTTTTTTTACAAATAAATAAAAATGCTTTAATTACCAGTGTTTCTAATGCCTTAAATTACTGTGTACTAAATACTAATTTTACTATTTTTTTCATTTCCCTATACACTTATAACTGACAGTAAGAGAATTTTTAGTGTTTTTGACAAACATTTTTAAAGGTCATGGGACAATCCTAATTTTCCGCATTGATTATGAAGAAGGCTTTCAATGGTTTTAACCTGCATGGTGGTCATTTCTGTGGTCTTGCACTGCCGTCTAAAATGAGGTCTGCAGGGTGCCTGGGTGGCTCAGTCAGTTAAGTGTCTGCCTTCAGCTCAAGTCATGATCTCAGCGTCCTGGGACTGAGCCCCATATGGGGCTCCCTGCTCAGTGGCGAGTCTGCTTCTCCCTCTCCCTCTCCGATCTCTCTCAAATAATCTTAAAAAAAATAACAAAAATTAAAAATAAAATGAGGAATGTAAAATTAATGAGTTAAATGTACCGTTTCAGAATTTAGAAAAAGAGTAACAGAGTAAACCCAAAGACAGAGGCAAAGTAGCAGAAAGAAGAAAAGTGGAAAGAAGAAAATGGAGGTAAGAGTATAGATTCATGAAATTGAAAAAGATACAATGGAGAGAACTGAAAAACTGGTTCATGAATAATTAGGAATAATCAAGGAAAATGTATGTGCTTACACACTCTACAGAAGAGAATAATGTCAATGAAAACAACTGTACTGTTTTTGAGTTCCCAAATATTTGTGCTTATATGAAGCGGCAACAGAGAGGCATCTTCCTGGTCTGTGAAACTTTAGAATCCACAAGGCACATTATCTCATCTTCAAACAACCCAGAAGGTGTTGCCATCATCCCCTGTAGGAATGCCAACTGGCTCACCGACATGCAGTGTTGCCCAGAGTCACACAAGTTGACAGCAGCGAAGTAACAATGCAAACCACACTGAGCATCTCTTAGGTGTCTGGCAGCATGCTATCCGCCAGGGTCTCAAGGGAAAATAAAATTCAGCCTGGCCTCCTCGTCCTAGGTCACAGGATCTTTCCTGTGCTTCAGTTGGGGCTGGGGGAAGCTCTATGACTCACATGACACCGATGCCCCCTACCACACTCTCTAGGGGTCACCGACTCTTACAACCCTTGTTCTGTCTGGCTTGGCTGCAGAGCACATAGTCAGGGACACAGGACCCAATGTGGTTGCCCATGGAGGTTCTCCCTCTCCCCGCCATGCGGAAGAAGGTGACCGCCAAGTTTACCCTTAGGGCCTATTAGCCACATCAAGGAAACACTGGGTTACTGCCCACCCTGCAGATCACGAAGGAAAAGTTCATCCACGAGGCTCCCGAGGATGAGCTGAGGCAATGTCTGAAGTACATGACACACAGCAGAGAGGCACTTAATGAGACTGGAGTCTCTGTCTGAAGCACAGCAGTACAAGCGCACAAGTCAAGCAATACTGGTAAGAGCCATATATGCTGTTATTGTATAACATGTTTTACATACACATATACATTTTACATTTACATAAACATATACACACATATATATGTGTATATATACACATATATATGTAAACCTCTCTGTAATCTCCGTCCTTCCTAACCCTGTAACATAACACCTGGCATTAATGGTCAGCACCCTAGTGAAACCACCACCCTTTCCAAGGGGACCAGTGACCTCTCATCACAACTGTCAGCCTCTCTGCTGTCTTTGGCCACTGACACTCTGCTTCCTGCTCATCTCCCTCTTGAAAAGGTCCCCATCGTGGGGTTCCCATCTTCTTCCTCTTCAATGGCCCCTTCTTGGCTGGCTGGCTCTTTTTCCCTTTGCCTCGGTGAAGTCTGGTATAATGCAGAGATGAGGAACTCCGATTCTAAGGTCAAACCACCTATCATCAACTGTGTGATCTAAGGCACACCCTTCCCTTCCAGGTCTTATCTGCAAGTCAGAGAGAGTGAAAGTGCCTACACCCAATTCACAGGGCTGTTGGGCCTATGAGATGAAACGACACCCATCAGGGGCTGCGCCCTGTGTCTGGCAGAGCCAGCACCCGACGTTTGCTGGGAGGCATGCTATATACAAGCATCCTCAAGGGAAGAAAAGACCAGAAAAGAATATAGTGGTGACAAAGTGGTAAAATTACAGGTGATGTTTTTTCTCTGGTCCCCCAGTTTTCAAAATTGAGGCTGTGAGGTCACACAGACACATGGGCAGAGAGGAAGAAGAGAGGAGGAAAGAAAGGAAAGTAGCAGAGGCAGAGAAAATGCACCTCAGAGTTCATGATTACAAGTCACCCAAAGGCTGAAAAGAAAAACAAAAGGGCAGAAAAACAGAAACGACTCCCAAATCCCTAACTCTTCTTCTGTGCTTGGAGTCCCACTTCCCAAATAGGAATAGATTGCAAAGGATGGCTATGGTTTTCAGAAGAAAAGGCAAGTGTCCAGGAGAAGCAACAATCATAATGTCTGAAGTATACACATGCTAGTGAAACCACACCCCGTGGGAGAAAAACAGAATCCCACTCAGAGACACAGAACGCCAGAAGCGTACGCAGTCTGAGGCACCGCTAAAGTGAGGACATCTGTGTAAGTCCTTTCCTTTCATTGAAAATTGCTGAAACAAGACCTTTGACACCAGAGCTGCCGGACGTGGTGGCGTCATCAGATATCCTCCTAACAGCTATGTCCTCTCTCCCTCAGCTGTATTCCTTGGCTAACCATGCTGGGGAAAGCTCTCTGGCTGCAGGGTCATGAGACATGAGAGGATGTGTGTGCTGGGGCTGCTGGGGAAAGGTTTCCTCCTTGGTAAAGGGCACAACTGAGAAGAAATTCCCCTTCCTGCTTTTGGGTACAATGGGAGGAGAGAGGATGTGATGTCTAAGACTAGCAATGGCAGCCATCTTGGTACCATGAGTTGGGCTTGAGGATGAGAAGAAGGAGAGAAGGAACCTGAGTTCTTAGTAATCATTACCTCACCAGGAATCTGCTACTCCTGGCCTTTTTATGTGGGTTAATGAACATCCTTAATGCCTAAGCCACTATTAATTGGGTATTTGTTACTTTTAGGCAAAAGCATCTTAGAATTATTCACATAGCATTTGGTGAGCTGATGTGTTAGGAGGGATATCTAAATGGAAACACCCATAGCAATCAGAAATGGCACGGCTACAGCTCTGTCTTAATAGATGCCAATCCAAATGACAAGTATAAAATAAGCAAAAGGTGAATCACCTTTTTCCTCCAGCTTTTAGCTCCTTTTTTCCCCTTAAAGTGAGAAGAGACACTGAAATGCTCAGTTTTGCCACTCTAACACTCATAATACATTTGGCCAGGTTTTCCAAGTAGAATCCTCACAGCAAATTTCTATGAATTAGGTCAATATTTTACCTAGAGGATATTTTCTTCACCTACCTCCCAAAGTACAAAAGTATCAGAATAAATGTAACAGAAATTTCATGTAAAAAAGTATATAAAATAAGAAAGGTTGTCCTACAGCAACATTAAAAAATATTTGAATTCAACATTAAAATGAAAACTACTCTTGTAATCTCAGATTTAGAAATAAGAATTTTTCAGCATCCCTTTCACTTCCTTCCTGAGCAAAATTTTTAAACTGAAAATTTTCAAACTAGGATTTGCTGGGGTTTGGGTGGGGGAGGGACACACACAAAGGTTTTTCAGAGACAATATTCTTCAGGAATGAAAATTTTGAATTGATTCATGATCTTCACATATGAAATGCCCCTTCAGTCTTATCAGATGGGATTTATAATGTTTCATAATAAAGTTATGAATACCAACATCAGAAGTCAGTAATTAGACAATAAGACCTTCTTGAAAAATGAGAGAAAAAAAATCTACCTTAGGTCTCTTTCTTCTATGAATTCATTAGTCTTTCATATAGGGAATTTAAACAGACATAGGGTATATTTTAGTCTATACTTTAAACAAAATAAAAAACCAGGCACATGAGACAAAGTTAAACAGTAGGCCTCCGAAAGCAACGCTTGCTAGGGTGGCACTTTATTGTGAAATTGCTGCAGATGAGCAGAAAATTACTAACTATATAACATGGTGAATATAAGCAAAAAAGACAACTTGAAACAAAAATAAAACACAGAAGTTATTTCCATTCCCTCCAAATAAAACGCATGTCCACATGAAAGAAATTTCGCCACTGCAACATATTTTCCTCATTGAAACTGAAGAAGTTTTCAGCCTGTGTTTACAACAACACGGTTGCTGTGGAAATAGCTGATTCAAGGTTATGAATTTACAGCTGAATAAAGTAAGGTGTGGAACAGAAATCTTATTTAAACAGTGGCAAGAACCATAAAACATTAAAAAGGCAAACTGAATGATCGTGAATCAGAGCAGCATATGGTTTGACGCAGGGGTCATACATTTTCCCGTGGCGCCTGACACAAATAGGATGTTTCTTTTTAATTTAATCCTATTTTTGGAAACCTCTAATCATCTCCATCATCCCAGTAAGTTTTACTATCTGCTTCTGTCTACACAATGCAGTGTGTATTTTATTAAACGGACTCTGCTGAGGACAGAGTTTCTAGAATCCATCCCTTGCCAGAACACGCACAAGTGACGGAACCAACAGAACTCAAGTCAGGGCTTTGAAAAACGTCTGCATGTAACTGATTCTATTAAATAGAGTAGTACGGACTTATTCATCACACGACATCACTTCAGGCTTAGGTTTCAAGACTCTTTACAAACTCTCCAAGAACCGAAGTTGTCAGAGAATGTTCCTGAGCGCCCAGTTCCACTCCACATCCTGCAGCCCAGCCCCCAACCCCAGCACTGTTATCACACCTTGAATTTGTTCCTCCACTTCTATGGGTCAGGTAAGAGTTCTCCAAACAATCTTGAAAACCCTTAAGACACTTTATATAGAAATGACGTGAATTATTTGAATCCTACAAGCCCCCCCCACCCCTAGCTTCCCTTTCTGCTTGTTAACTGGAGAAACACTTTTCTTTAAATATACACAACTTTACCAATATTTTCCTCTGCTATTCTGAACATTTCAAATTATGACAAATATTTTGAAGCCAGAAATCTTACCCTTTGTAAAATAAAACATTCATTTAAAATAAAACATATTCATCCTTTATTCAAGATTTAAAAAATGATTGTTATGTGTGGGGCTATTAGAAAAGGAAAAACAGTGACTTTTCCACCCTTAGGAGGAGTGAACGGACTCTGTAAACAGAAACCCAGGTTCCCTCGGCAGCTGGTGGTGCCGAGGGCGTGGCTGCCCTCCTCGTGTGCACAGGAGATCAATTCATACCAGCAAAACCGGAAAAATCACAACGGAGAGCAACTGTGGAAGCAGCGAGAGCCAAGAGCAGGACGTAGAGGAGTCTGACTTTCTGCTAGGTGAGTCACAGGAAGCACTCCTGCCCGAGTCAGGAGGCCCGCCGTGCCCATCTCCTTAAGAATGTAGGTCAAAGCTCCCTGGGCTTCATGCTCCAGGGATCCAAGGGGAAGGGCTAGGGCCCCAAGTTTAGATAGAGGCAGAAGCCCAATTCCTAGGGAGCAGGGAGGCCAGCCACTGGCCTTGGCCTGCCCTCTAACTAAGCCTCCACTTTAGACAGACCACAGCAAACTCAATCATTCCAAAAGTGAACACTCTGGAGTACCAGGCTAGCTCTTCTTACTGTCTGGCTTTGGGCTACGTCATATATTCTCACAAGGGCTCACAGGAGGAAAGGCCCTGCAACCAGCTCAACTTGTGTTTGTGTATAGTGGACGCTCAGCTCACCCAGCTCTGTTGACACGGGGGACCCGGTGGCAATCTCACCAATCTTGGCCACTCCATCGTAGTAGGCTTTCCCCGCAAGGATCATAGCTAGACAAGGAAGGTGACACACAAAAGTCATCACTTAGACAAAGAAAAGAGGAAGTGCCATGGAGGCTTGCTTCCAAATATCCCTCAGTCCCTTCTGGCTACAAGAAGGTTTGGGCTGTGCCAAGGGTGGCTCTCAGAAGGCAGGGCTTGCGCTTAATAGCTGTGCCAGGGGCAGAGGTCCCTCCACTGCACTTTCAGAGGCCCCCACTGGGTGGAAAACCCTACAGGATCCTCACCTTAGACCAGACCTGGGGAACCTTCAACAGCAGGCTCTGGAAGTCCAAAAAAGGCCCTGCCAGAGTGGATATGTTTTCAACATCAAATTAGGGCTACAAACACATCCACTTCCACAAGAAATCTCTTCTCAGATGGTTATTCTATAGCTGTACGGGTCTGCAACATTAATTAGTTAAAAGAACTTGTATGCGGTGGCCCAGGAACCTGGTCTTTCAATGGCTTTTTTTTTTTCTTTCTATTGAAAAAGGTATTCTGAGCCACAACCAATAATATATTTGTTGTCAGGGGGAAAATCTATGAAATTTGAAATACGTTATCATCCTAAAAACACAACAGAATTACCTGAAAAGTAAGTGAAAGTTCTATCCTCCCCCCACCACCTTTTTGGCAGAGACAAGGGAAACTTTTATTTCTGTAGAAATTGGATTCTAATCATCTTAAAAATAATCTCTCTCCTCTCAAATTGATTCTGATGACTAAATTATAAGGTACAAAAATTTGTTTTTGATTTTTCTTTTCCTTTCTTTTTCTCTGGGGAGGGGAACTGGGGGCAAGAGAGACCTGGGTTTGAATTCTACTTTTACTTCTAATGACATGACCTCCTTGGGCAAGGTAGCTGTCCTTTCTGAAACAAAGGATGGTCATCTATAAAATGTCCTAATAGCGTGAGCACTGAACAAACAAATGGAAGCTATTAATACGGATTCCTTCTTTCACTTTACAAGCAGCAGGCTTTTTAACAAGACCTAGCCTATTTAGGGTGATTTTGAAGAAAATTTATTTTACTTCAAAGACTAACTTTGAAGAATACGGAATTTTGGAGCTAAAAGAGCCCTGAGGAATCTCTAAGATTCCTTTCCTTTTACTGCAAAGAAAACCAGAGGCCATGCAGCCCCAATTTTATAATGGGTATTGTTTTAAAATGGTGAATTAAAAAGGCATTTCAAATATAAAAAGGGTGGGAGGTCCACAGAACAAATTATGTACAAGTCCAGCTGAAGGTATTACTGGCCAAAAAAGTAGTATTTTCATGGCAAATTCATTCATTTTAGCCTTTCTTGTTGAGTTCAAATATTACAGAAGTTACGGCTTTTACTATATATGTGTACAAGTTTAACAACTGTACCACGCTCTATTATACAGTTATTTCATAAATCTGAGAATAACCTTAAAGTATAATCGTAAATAAGAATAATAACAAGTAGCATTTATGTGGACTTTCCAAGCCATTACCTAAGTTCATCTACCCAAGAATATGAAGATGTGGGTCAGTGGTGGTATCACCCTGTTTCATGAAGGAGTGGAGTGGAGATATGCTGGGACATGCCCAAGGTCAGTGGCAAATCAGAGGGAGTACGCATACAACTCCAGTTAAGGTCACTTCCCCAGTTCTAAATTATAGTGCTTTTTGACTCTTTGGTCTCAGCTAGAACTGAAAAAGAGAGGACTCCACCTAAAAACAAGGTTGGTAGCCAATAAACTGTCAAGCTAATACATGTAATATTTTAATATGAAGATTTTAAATTGTAAGATACTGATAAAGCTGAAAGGCAGATCGGTGGGAGAATGGCATGCAGATTTACACAATATATATAAACAAAAATTTTTGGTTTGCATTCACACATTATGTTGAAATTTTTCATTAACGGATGATTTATGTTTTTAAAACTAACCTCAGAATGGTAAAATTCCCTTGCTTTTACGATAAAGTGGAATTAACTTTAAAAACTATATAATTTATCTAGAACTTAATAAAGAATCAAATAATATTCTCATAATTTTGCCATCCCCTTTGTGACTACATTAAGAGATTTTCTATCACTTACTGTTTTAAGAACAAAGCATATTTGTTCTATTTTAGTGGTTGACCAATTAATTCAATCTAATTTATATACTTCTACCAGATAACTCTTCCTTAAAATATGATTTCATTAGGTTAAAACTCTGCTCAAAAACTTTTAATGGCCTCCACTGCCCACAGTGTAAGCCCACACCGCAGAGAGTTCATGATAGATTTGTACAGTAATGGCCTTCAATAAACCGCACCTCCCAGAATTCCCAACCTCTGTAGCTGTCTATACACTGATGGGTGGCTTGGTCATCTGACTTGCCTTGGCCAATGGGGTGCCAGCAAGCATAACTCTCACAGGGATTTGCACTCTTCGAACAGCCTGCTATGTCCCCGGGAGGGAGGGAGTCCAGCACCCCTGCTGACTGCAGCTGCAGGATTGAGTCCCTGGGGGTTAGAGAACTGCACTACCTTTACAAGACCTTGAGAAATGATAAACTATTGTTGTCTTAAGCCACCAAGTTTAGGGACACTTGATTATGTGACAACAGGTAACTGATGCTGCTTTCAAATGCATTCATAACCTGACCCTACTCCACGCTGTATTTTATTATTCCCCAATAGCTTCCCACCCATGGCAGTGTGGACCTCAGATCTTGGCTTGGATGCGGTCTTTTCTGCCTGAAACCTAACGTCTGTCAGCTAGCAGAGCTCCTACAAGGCCCACTGCCTGCTCGTTCCCCACCAACCTCCACTACTCAAATTCCTGTGACACAGCTCATTCCATGCTCTTTGTTAGCTGTGCATGTTGTCCTGATTTATGACCTAAGTGTTGACTGCACATCTGGCATCCTAAACTATGCCACAAATTCTTACCAAGGACTTTACCAATTCATCTCGATTTCTCAATGGCTTCAGAAAAAAAACAGATGGCCTGCCAAAAATACTGGAAATACTTTAGAAGTGCAGAATAGTCCCTTTGGGGAGAAGCCTTGTTAGCAAGAGACTAAGGGGCTGGCAGGTCCCTGAGTCACCTTATAAACCTCTGCCTCAGAGAGACAGCAAGTGTTAGAAAGAAAAAAAAACCACTGCAGGTCATGGTGATTTCTTTCACAGGGCATCTAAGGCAATGACTTTGTGGCCCTGTGACTAAGCAGTCATCAAGGGAGAGGCAGCTGTGCAAGAATTCTAAAACAAGTCTCCTTCCTGCTCTTTGAAGGGGTGAGGGGTTACCTACAGAAGTCACTGATACTGCTTGGGGGATGAAGGAGGATTTCCCAGCGCTGAAAATGTCTGGCAAACAGCACAGAGATGCAGAAGAAAGTAAATAAGCACTTTACTTTTCCATGACTATGACAACTGGGCACCTGTCATCCAAACTCCAGCTACCATACCGCCTTTTCCTGGGGCATGCTTATGCTGCGGGTGTGTAAGGTCATGGGTTTATTTTCAAAATCTCAAGAGGGAGCAGCCAAAGGCGGGCCATGGTGAAAGGGAGAAACAAGAGATACATAAAAGACACAAAACTTGATCTGAAGTCTTCTTCAAATCTAAAACCATTGGAAACTAAATTTTCTACTCATGTTATTGGTGGTCTTAGTGAACCAGGGTAGAGGGTGAAACTGGTGTCTGAATATTTTGGGGGTGACACTTGTTACATAAGGAGAATTGTTTTGACCATGTTAGAATCTGGTGATTATTAGCATCTCAAGTTTTTAAGGTGATCATTGATAACGTTCACCTTTTAGGAGGGAAATGCATGTGTAGATGCATGTCAGCTTTCTCAATGAAACCTCCTGAAACTAGCAAACAAGTCTGGTTCACAAAAGAGAGGCAAAAGCCAATGCTTGAATTCATTTTACAGGAAGTGCTCATTTTGAAATGAGAATCTAAGTTCAACCTTTAATTTAGATGTTTTTCCATTCAGGTTAAAAATTTGTTCATATCACTATCAAAAGTTATGCACCCAAAGGCAAGAAACTCTTCTATATAAGGAGAACAATTCCTCTGCTACAAGATACTAACAAATATTTTAAGTACATATTAGTTCACAAAGAATTTGGTTTGCCAAGTGGAAAACCTACTGATGGCAATGATATAAAATACGAGTCATGTCAATAACCATGATTTGATCATTAAAATGCATCACTTATAAGTCTATGATTCCATTTATTCATTTCAAATACACCAATAATCTATCGTTGCAAACTTCCATAGAATTAAATGTAAATAATTTCTATCAACTTAAAGACACTTTAAAAATTCACTATTAAGCACTTCAAAATAATTAAAATATTTACTGGTTTTTATATGTGCACTATATTTATAAATTTAGAAAAGAGACTTACCATTAACAGCTTTTTCATAATTTTTTCCTAGGTTTATTAAATTTCGTAGCCCAGGATTGAACTGTTCCATAACATTCTGACAAATAAAACAAAACAAATTAATAAGTAAACAGTAGATCAAAAAATCTTTAGATGTTGCCACTACATAGCCTGGGATACCTATGTATGCTTGACAGTAGAGTCTACAAAGCCATGAACGTTTATTTCAAAATAATGGAGAGTACATATTTCCTTACGGATGGAACAGGGTCCCTGCACCAGCAAGGCACGTAATCCTGGCAGGTTTCCATTGCCCAAGGGCTGCCTAGAACCTACTGCAATGGAGCAAGTGGCAGATATGCATACCTACGAAGCACACCCCACAGGGGCTACGGGCCCAGAAGCCGATGCTCCCTTTGGGGTTTAAGCAGGTTAATGGTTGTCAGGCTAGTGTTAAAAACAGGTGCACATGATCGGAACTTAATTATATGAGCCATGTTTTGGTGATCAATGGAACAGAAATTTCTAAGAGATCTTGTTTATTCATTAAGTACTTAGCTATTAACCACCGAGTGGTAGGTCCTGTGCACAGAGTAGATGGGAAGGCCTGGTTTCCCTCTCATGGATTTCATGATGCCATAGCTGTGCAAATGTCATGGTTTTCATTTTTAAAAGTGTCATTCCTGTGGCACTAGAAAGTCATAAACATAGAGACAAATGCTACAATAAGTACTAAGACAGGCAATTATTTGGAATGTTGATCAAACTTAAAATATCCTAAATCAAAGTAGAGGCAATAGATCATTCCCGTGGGGCTCTAACCTCTTGACTCAGAACACATGGCGACTGAACTATTTGCTCCACCTACAAATAATGAGCTTCACAGTATTAATCATTCCAGATCGACCACTCAAGTCTCCTTACCCCCTCTCAAAATGTGAACCTGTTTGCAGAGGGCCAGGCAATAAAAAGAAATGAAAAATACCCAACATTCAAAGGGGCAGATACTTGATATACATGCTCTGCAGGATAAAGTTTCTCCTTTATAAATCAGTACAGAGAGAACACAATAACTCTTATTTTATCAAACAGTGATAAAGGCTTATCATGAAAAACAACTCCTGGCTCAACCTTCCCTCAAATCTTAACTTACTCCCAAGAGCACTTTCAACTAAGCTGTTATTCTTGTATTTATTGCCATAGTTTGGGATAATATTCTTGATTTTTCAATTTTGGATGATAACTACTGGCTTTCTACCACAGTAGATGAGAGCTCAGCTCTCCACACCACCCCACTTTCCCTACTTCAATCCTTCCTATATAAGTAAACGGCAATTTCCTGGTAAGTCGATAGTCAGGGTTTATTATGACTCTGTAAATATACAATACAAGGAATGTACTAAGGATTATGTTTCCTTTCTTGGTACAGTCTTTGTTTCTCCTAGGATTAACAATCATTTCATCCCCCTCCTCCCAGCTTAGTTTTCCACGAATCCACCTTAAATTTTTCCATATGCTCTATCACACCTAGCAGAAGTCTATCAGTATTTTTCAAATGCACAAAGTTGTCAGCTAATCTTCCATTCCATTTTCCCCCCCCAGAACTTCCTCCAAGGACTCTCCGTCCTCTTGCTCAGTCTGGCCTGACTGTCTCTGCCACGCTGTTACCCTTGCATGTCCCCTTCTTGATCCCTTGTGTTAGAGCTCTCATTAACTGGACTCCACACCTTCCTCTTTCTTCATTTATTACTATTTGCTAGAGATCATTCTCCAAGAACAACCTAAGAAATGATGCATAAGAGGTAAATTTGAGTCCCCATGTGTCTGAAATTATCTTTACCTTGACATTTGACTGATATTTCGCTGGGTAGAGTATTACAAAGCTCAAGTGATTCTCCCTTAGACTTTTAAAGATAATTGCTCCACTATTTTTAACATCCAGTTTTGCTATTGAGAAGTCAGCCGTCATTTCTTCTTCCTTTGTATAGGACTTTGGTAGGGGGATGCTTATTTCTGGAAGCCCTGTACACCACATAACGGTCTGTCTCAGTGTGGGACTTCGTTCATTTATTTTACTGGGCACTTGATATACCTCTTCCATATAAAAAAATTATGTCCTTTAGGTCTGAAAAATCTATTTTAAATGTTTCTTATCTCTCCTTACTTTCTGGAATTCTGACAAGGATTTTACATATCCTGATTTCTTCTCTAATCATTTTACCTTTTTTTCCACTTTTTGTTCCCCCATCTCTGACAGATAACTTCACATTCCAACTCTTTTATTATGTTATTTCATTTTTTAAGATATATTTTGGAGAGAGGGAGGGAGAGAGTGCGTGCCAAGAGCGGGGAAGGGCAGAGAGGGGAGAGACAGAATTTCAAGCAGACTCCTCATTGAGCATGGAGCCCATGTGGGGCTGGATCTCATGACCTGAGCTGAAACCAAGAGTCGGGCGCTTAACTGACTGAGCCACCCAGGCGCCCCCATTTTTTTTTTTTTTTTTAAAGATTTTATTTATTTATTTGACAGAGAGAATGAGAGAGAGAGCACATGAGAGGGGGGAGGGTCAGAGGGAGAAGCAGACTCCCTGCCGAGCAGGGAGCCCGATGCGGGACTCGATCCAGGGACTCCAGGATCATGACCTGAGCTGAAGGCAGTCGCTTAACCAACTGAGCCACCCAGGCACCCCCCCATTGTTTTTTTTTTAAAAAACTTTTGATACTGTATTTTTAATTAGGGCTCTTTCAGAGTTTTTAGTTATCCCCTTCTGCCCCCGGTTTTTTCTTGAGGATTTATTTGAGAGGGAGCAAGTGAGCATGGGTGAGGGGGGCAGCAAGTGAGCATGAGAGCAGGGGGAGGGGCAGAGGGAGAGAAACTTCAAGCAGACTCCCCACTGAGCGCAGAGCCCAATGCAGGGCTCAATCCCACGACCCATGAGGTCCGGACCTGAGCTGAAACTCAGAGTTGGATGCTTAACCAACCAAGTCAACCAGGCGCCACTGGTTATTCTTTTTAAAAGCATCCTATTCTTGGGGCGCCTGGGTGGCTCAGTCGGTTAAGCGGTTGCCTTCAGCTCGGGTCATGATCCCGGGGTCCTGGGATCAAGCCCCGCATCGGGCTCCCTGCTCGGTGGAGAGCCTGCTTCTCCCTTTCCCTCTCCCTGCCGCTCTGCCTACTTGTGCTATCTGTCAAATAAATAAATTTTAAAAAATAAAAGCATCCTATTCTTGTTTTGGGAATGTAATATTATCTCTAATTTGAATAAACTCAAAGTATTATTTTTTGTCATTTTCTTCCAGTTCCCCATATTATCTCCTGATTATTTCTTTTCATTGTTTGGTATCCATCTGTCTTTTGTGTTGGAAGCTTTCATCAAACATCTGGTGATCCCTGATCGCCAGTTCGTATTTAAAAGTAAAGCCCTAAAATGCTGGCTGGAAGCTTGTGGGTGTGGGTGTATACACAGGGTGGTTGCTGACTAGCAGGCTTCATTAGGAGTGACTGGACAAGTCAGCTATAGAGAAACTGGCCCTGTGACAGTAACCAGGGTCCACTGAGTCTCTTCAGAGAAGTTTCTCATTTTCTATGAAGGGTAGGGGAGGAGGCAGTCACCAGGTGGTCAGCTTTCCCCAACAGGAAGGGGAGTGGGTTGGGAATCCCACAGTTTACTGGGCTGATTTTTACTGAACTCTCCTGCTCTCTACTCCAAGGTTTATTCCCTCCTGCTGGTGTTTCCACATCGAGAACTCCTCTGATTCAATATACCCTAAGATTAAATCTCCAGTCTGCCAGGCAGAGGGAGCTGCTGGTAGTATTGGTGGTTGGGGTAGGAAGGGGAAACTGGCAGTTCAACCAACTTGTGTAACTCCTACTCTAGCCCTGGGTGTCCCCTCCATCCCCACCTTCTGTGGGACTGCTCCTCAGCCTCCGGGGGTGAATGGCTCAGCCCTTGTCAGTTCTCCCACTGCAGATTCTTTAGGTTTTCTTAAGGCAGCTACAACTCCTCTGTCCATTTTCTATCACTCCAGATTTTCTTAGGCCTTTTGTCAACTGCTAAGTCTTTTTTCAAGCCTTTACAGCATGGATTTATGGGTTTTTCCCCCCATTCCTTTTTAGGTTCTGCTATCATTTCAATGTATTCTTAGAAGAAAAAAAAAAAAAACAACCCATGGTCAATCTGCTGTGCTTAACTGGAAGTCCATTCATCCTGTGTTTTTAGAGCCTCTCATCCGTTTGAGCCCCATTCACAACCAGTAGCCATAAAGCCCCAAAGCCAATGATGACTCCCCTACCAGTTTCTCTGCAAGATGGTAAGTCTCAATACCTGATCACAGGGACCTGTGGCCACAGCTGCTATTTCTATCATCTTTTCTCAATTCCCTTGTTTTGCTTTTATGCTTATTTTGAAATCATTTAACATTCACAAGAAGTTGTAAAAACTGCACAGAGAGTTCAGGTATGCTTCCCTAATGGTAACTTATATAACCATAGTGTAGGATCAAAACCAGGAAACTGACAATGGTACAACACTTACTAGCTAAACTACAGACTTTATTTGTATTTACCAGTTTTTATATCACTCATTTGTGGGAGGGGGTGCATTGTTCCTATGAAATCTTACCACATTTTTAAATTTGTATAACCATCACCACAGTTATAATATTGAAATGTTCCATTAACACAATGATCTCCCTCATGCTACCCCTTTATAGCCACACCCTCCCCAACAGTCCTGGCAACCACTGATCTCAATCACTGTAATTTTGTCATTGTGAGACTGTTATATAAGTGGAATCATACAGTATGTGACCTCTGAGACTGGCTTTTTCACTCAGCACAACGTCCAGAAGAACCATCCAAGTTGCTGGGTGTTATCCATAGTCTATTCCTTTTGGCTGACAGTATTCCATAGCATGAATGTATCACAATTCATATATTTGCCCACTGAACATTTGGGTTGCTTATAGTTTTTTGCAATTGCAAATAAACCTGATATGGACAATCACATATGGGTTTTTTTGGTGAACCTAAGTGTTCATATCTCCAGGATAAATATCTAGGAGTTCAATTGCTGCGTCATATGGTAATTGTATGTTTAACTTTGTAAGAAACTGCCAAACTATTTTCCAGAGTGCTTGTGCCATTTTACATTCCCATCAGCAATGTATGAGATTTTCAGTAATTTTTAAAATTTAATAACTTCATTAGAAAATAATTACTTTTTAATAAAAAGATAAAACTACTTCTCAAATATCTCTTTTAAAATTCTTGTAATAATCTTATGAGACCAAGTCTGGATATCGAGAACATAAGTTTTAATAAAAAGAAAGATAAAACCTTAAAAAAAATCATTAAAATTCTTTAATAATCTTATGACGCTGAGTCTCGACGGGTAAGAACATAAGGAAACGGATACAGAGCTAACCACCCTACTAGCATATAAGCAGTCATAAAAAGAAGCCCAGATCTGTGTTCCTTCTGAAGATTCTTAGTTCAGCTTACCCAAATAAGGGGAAAATATAATTTAGCTTCTCGATATAATTCTTGAAATGCTTAGGTGTAAGTCCTATCTTAAAATATGAAAAACAATGAATTAATTAACACCAAGCATAAACCACTATCCAAATGATGCTACTGGGGAAAAACAGGTTAACTAGTAAGACCTGGGACTACAATAAGCTTCAGAGAAAATACAAGAGTTTTTAAGCTTGAAAGTTCAACATATACTTCAATTCCTTATTATTTAGCTTTAGCTACAGAAATTTTTCCCCTGGAAACTTTGGCCCCTTTGAACAGTGGAAAATCCATTTCTACCCTGGCTCTTGGCCATTAATCTAGTTATTTTAGCTGAAGTACATGTATTTTTAAACCCAGGAACAAAAAAGCAGTGCTGCCTTTGTATTCCCCCATCTGTAAAGTTTTATAAGTAGCAGTGGATATCTTTGTGAACTGAATGGGTCCCACTTTTTTTTTGAGAGGGCAGCTGTTGGGTCAAAGGTCATATGCTGTGTTAAGGCTTGTTAAGACCTAAATTTTTTATATAGCCTAGGATTTAGAAAAAAATCACCAGTAGTAATGAACAAATTCATTTTAATTCAGGTTTGGCACTAAGAATAAAAGGTTTAAGATATAAAGTATAAAAACAAAATAAATTATAAAAGGTATTAATGGTCCAAGAAACACTATTTTGTTACAATCAGTAACAAAAGCTTAGTATGTATTCTATCTGTTACTGCCTGGCAAGGAGGATAATTTGCCAAACCAGTTTCAACCAGAATGAGTTTCATTTCTATTCAGAGAGCAATATAGATAGTTTAAGCTAAAATAACTGGCAATATCACTGTTCTACTTGTGCTGAGTCTCCTATGAAGAAGAGCTGGTTCTAGGATAAAAGCTCAATGGGGGTGGGGGTGGGGAGCTCAATCAGGGGAATTGGAGAATTAACGGTTAGCTGTTCCAAATAAAATGTTCAGGAACAGACCACTCAGAACCTAGAAGGCACTTTCCACTAGATTTCTAGCTGGTTTGTTTATCTTATGCTTTTTTCCTCTGCTTCCTGTAGACCAACACATTATAATTTTAAACATAATTATACAATCTTATGATGGCTTTAACATCCTCACCATTTAGATTTTTCTTTCATTTTTGAAAAATTATTACCTTTACCAGTATGGAACTATAGACTATGAAGCATAAATTAATACAATTATGACTAGCCACATAGTTAAATTGAGCTGACTTTAAATTTCTAAGAATTGGTTTCTTTTACATTTCTTTTTCCAATTCTGTAAATGACCAAGGACAAATTATTTGCTACCTCAGTGCTTTATTTTTCTCATTTGAAAAATGCAGGTAATATTTACACTGGAATAAGTTTTAAAAAAGTGATTTAAGAATATCTAACAGGGTGTTTTATAACGTGCTTCAGGTAACATTTATCCTTGAAAGTTCCATTATTTTATTCTATACAATCTCATACAAATTAATCCAGCAATGTCAAATGCTTAAACTAATCAAGGCACATTCTAATTTCATGTGACAAGATTATCTGGTAATAAGGATTAACTGTTGGAGAATACTTCCAGATAGACATCATTTGTAGAAAATCTTACTTCTTCCTTGTGTTGTTGGAAACTGCTGTTCCTGGGCTAACATCATCAGTATTTGATTATGTCCCCTGCCTTTAGGGAAAATATTAATGAGTAAATCTGGCAATAAAGCAGCTGCTTGTAGGCTAGCAGATGGTCAGAAGAGTCCTATTTTTCATACCCATCTTGAATGGGGAGCCCAAGCCAAGCAAAGGAAAATAAGACAACAGAGATATTTTGTTTGAAGTATTAAGTTACAGCAGAAATACTCAAGATTCAAATTTATAAAACACAAAAATGCTTCCTATCAGCCAAATGTGAAGTGTGTTGGTTCTCCTTCAGTCTGTATTATCTATCTATGCTACTAGCTATCAATTTGCATTATGTATCAATTTGTATTATCTATTGTTTGTAACCTGCCATCCCAGTAGTAATGGGCCAGGGGAACATGGGATGAAAAAAACTTTGGTAAAAAAACAAACAAAAAACCCAAAAACCAACTTGGGCAACTCACATCACCACCTTGCTAAGCCTCAATCTCCTCCTCTATAAAATGTAAATAATGATCATTTGGATCTCATGAGGAGTATGAAGATTCAATGAGATAATAAATAGTATGTATGGAACACTAATGTGCTCTCCCAAGCACGTGACAGTGCACACTGAATCCATTGTAATAATTAATACTGCAAGACAAAAGTCTAAAATATTAGTCAACTCTTCAAATGGATGAACATTCCCATTTCCACAGAGGTCTCCAGATACCTCACTTCCTGTCTGTAACATGAAAATAAATGATACTGGCTGTTCTCCCTTTAAGTGTCACATCAGGATGAAAGAAACCATGAATACAAAAACCTCTAGAAAAGTGTGGGGTACAAAGAAGGTGTTATTTCTTTTACTCAGTTGAGAACATTTTATTCCTTTTTTCTCCCCTGTAGGATACATTCTGACGTTTATGGAGTGCTACTCTTTTTCAGGCTCTGTGCCCAGCATTTTACCTGGGCTATCTCATTAGATCCTAACAACATGATTATTATCATCTTCATTTTATGCTTGAGACACCAAAGCTTTGAGATGCTAAATTTAAAAACCTTGCTGAAGGTCCCACAGGTCATGCCCAGGCAGCCTCCCTGCTAACCTTTGCACTCACCCCTCAGGACTCAATACAGTTCCTCAAAGTGGATTGTTCAATAAAGTGAGTCGAAAATGCTTGTATGACAGAGCACTATTCTAGTGTGAGAAATTATGGGAGTCTCTGCAATATTTCCTTTTGAGAGGATTTCTTGTAATATTACTGATTTTTTATGAATAACATCTTCTAATGGCAGCACAATATTAACCAATTCTACCCAAGCAAACAAATATTTAACCTTCTTCTCGTTCCCTTAAAAATAAATAAATAAATAAATAAAGATTCCTCAACTACCTGTGTCCTCATAGGAATAATGGTTAACACTACCATACTGATTTCCTTCAGCGTCAAGGAATTAAAACACTGCAGAACATTACCAAACCACAGGATGCTTTAACCATCCGGCCAAGTCTCCCCAGGGAGCCATCAATTAAGAATGCTGTTTATTTTCTAACTCCTATTTTATACTTTTATACATTTATTTAGTCATGAATTATACATAATTTTCCTTTGTGCATTTTAATAAATGGTATCATAATACATTTCACTCTTACATTTTTTTTTATTCAGTGTTATGTTCCTGAGACCTGTCCACCTTGTTATATATTGACTGGTCTATTCCTATTTAACTTCTGTATGGTATCCCATTGTGATGGCTAGCTTTAGGTGTCCTCATGACAGGGTATAGTACCCAGTCAATTAGATACTAATGTAGGGGTTGCTGTGAAGGAATTTTATAGATGTGGTTAACATCTACAACCAGTTTAAGTATTATCCTCAATAACCTGGGTAGGCTTCATTTAATCAGCCGAAAAGCCTTTAGAATAAAACTAAGGTTTCCCTGAGGAAGATGACATTCTGCTTGTGGACTGCCGCATAAGCTTCAGGCCTGCCAGCCCGCCCTACAGATTTCAGACTTCCTAGCCTTCACAATCAAGTAAGCCAATTTCTTTATCTCCTCTGAACAGCACTTAGATGGCTTACAAGTTTTGGCTAACACCAAGTATGTGGCAAGGGATTGTCCATGTCTCCTTGTACACACAGGTATGAAGAAATTACGTAGACAAAGAATTGCTGAGGCACAGGGTATGTGACAGATTTTTCAATTTTGTTAGATACCACCAAACAGGGGCACCTGGGTGGCTCAGTCAGTTAAGCATCTGCCTTCAGCTCAGGTCGGCTCAGGTCATGAACCTTGAGTACCAGGACTGAACCCTGCATGGGGCTCCCTGCTCAGTGGGAAGTCTGCTTCTCCCTCTCCCTCTGCCCCCCTTCCCCTGCTCCTGCACACTTGGCGCTCTTGCTCTCTCTCTCTCTCAAATAAATAAAATCTTAAAAAAAAAAAAAAAAGATACCACCAAATACTTTGGAGAAAGTGGCTGCAACAACGTGTGCTTCCACAATCACTATATGAAAGTACTATTCTACCACACTCTCACCAACACTTGTCATCTTTTTTTCCTATTTGATGAGTGAAAAACAGTACCTCTTGTAAAAGAACTTTCACTGCTTCCCCTTTCAGCATTAAAAAAAGTACACATGACTGGAAATATCTAAGTAGGAGAGGAGAAATGATGAAAGGCAGTTTACTCGTATATTACAATGGTTTCATCCTCAACTGTCTGTCATTTCACTCTTACATTTTTTTTTAAGGTTATCTGAGAGTATTATCCTTCACAGCAGGGTAGGGCACCAAAAGCCTGGATATTTGCCATAACTGAGCAGGTTTGGACTCTGGCCACTCCCTCCCCCGCCCCCAGTCACTGTGCTCCAAGGCACAATGGCCTCTGGGCTGTTCTCGGAACAGGCCAAACCCATTCCCACCACAGGGATTTTGTACTCGCTCTCCTGCCTGAAGACTCTCTTCCTGGATACCCATCTACCAGTCCTCAGCACCAAACCTCTGAGAGACGTTCCTCCGCTTGCCTCCTACCATGTCTGGTAGCACCTCCAGCCTCCCCCTCTCTCTAGCTCTGTTCCTTGCTTCTTTTACTTCAAAAGGCTGTTTACTACCTCACCGGATACAACCAGTCTACTGTTTCCTCAGTAGGAACTGCATATAAAATAAGGCCAAGGACGGCCTGTGGCATCAAGGACAGTGCCCAGACCATTTAATGCCCAAAATGTACTCAGCAGCAGCAGTTTTTGATTGTTGTTGCTGTTATATAAGAGATGTATGTGCTCACGGAGGAATCAGCTGCACGATGTGCCCTCAGTTCATGTGAACACACTGCAACAGACGCCCTGACCCAGTGGGCCAATTAGCTATGAAAATCAGGCATGAGGTAACACACTGCTTGCAACTTCATTAGTTCAAAGAAACAGCTCCAACGGAGGGTCACAAAAGCTGTAAGGCTCTGCCCTATAACTACTAAGTCATAATAAGCTTACAAAATCTGACAATGCCAGGGTTTTCCTTGTGAATTTTGCCTTCCTAATCCTATGTTTCTCCAAGTTGATTTTTAAATTACTTTTTAAGTATCAGACAGTAATGTGGCCCTTAAAAAAGTACCTTGTTAGGGGCGCCTGGGTGGCTCAGTCAGTTAAGCAACTTGCTCTTGGTTTTGGCTCAGGTCATAGACTCAGGGTCCTGGGATCGGGCCCCATGTCAGGCTTGGTGCTCAGCACACAGTCTGCTTGTCCCTCTCCCTATGCTCCTCCCCACCCCCCAAAATAAATAAAATCTTAAAAAAAAAATGCCGTTAGAAACACCCCAAATGTCCACCAACTGGTGAACAGATGAACATGGTACATCCATAAATGATTATTCAGCCATAAAAAGGAATAAAGTACCAATACACACAACATGGATGATCATGCTAAGTGAAAGAAGTCAAGTCACAAAAGACCACATATTATATGATTCAATTCATATGAAATATCTAGCAAGACAAATCTATAGAGACCAAAAATGTATTAGAGGTTGCCTGGGGCTTGGAATGAGAATGAGGAATGACAGCAACGGTCACAAAGAACCTTTCTGGCATGATGAAAATGTTGTAAAATTGGATGGTGGTGATGGTTGCACAATTCTGTAAATTTACTAAAAAAAAAAAATCACTTAAAAGGAGTGAATTTTTTTTATGAATTACACCTCAATCAAGTTGTGGTTTTTTTGTTTTGTTTTTTTAAAGAAAAAGAACAGCAATAACAAAAACCCTTGACTCTTCTTAACGTTCCAGGCTGCTAAGGGCTCAGGCTTTAAATCCTTAATGCTATGGAATGCCGCAAAGCTATGTGCCTTTGTTCATTCCTTGGTTGGTTCTAATTAGCCTGCCCACAGAGAGCCAGATGTATTGAGATGCAGGCCATCCACTGTACTTTGTTAACACTGGTCCAGCACCATCCAGAAAAGTGCTACTGGTCTGCAAGCATTTATGCCCATGTAGCTGTAAGCAGCAACTTCCCCTCCTAGAGGGGAAATCAATTAGATCCATTAGTAGAAAAAGATAACCCAGCTATTTTGAGACAAATCTCCTGCTGGATTAGCAGCTGTCTTTCCAGCTATGATTAGGGAAGGAGTTTGGCAAATGTTTCTCCAGGCCAAAAAAAAAGTCCTTTGTGTGTCCTTCTGTAAGGGTAGTTTCATAGGAAATCTTTGGTGCACACAGAAAATTCACCATGAAAGTTTCTCACTATGACTTAAAAGTTGTTTTGCCTGCATTTTTCCTCTCCTTTCTTTTCTTTGTCCGTATCCAAGCTTTGGTTTATAAGTAATTATTTCTGCAAAAGTGGTCCTTCAGAGTGCAAAGGGCATGCCAGAAATGAAGCCATGACACCCTCAGAGTTACATGGCTCCATCCCTTGCAACATGACCTGAGCATGAGAAGCTGCTGGGCCAGTGATCAGCAAAGCACAGGGCTACCTCTTTGGGCTTAGCTCCTCATGGAAGAATATTCTCCGAGTGTTCTGAAAGCACCTATTAGATCATGAGCTCCTTAAGAACCAACCAAGAGATGAGAACCAGTATGATCATCCAGAAAATTATGTATCTACCTCTTAAGATGCACTACTAGAAGCAAGAACATCTCCATGACCTTTTATTTCATTGTTCAAAGAAACAGATTTCTTTGACAAACTCCACTTTCTCTATTCCCTACTCATTTAGGCGGCAAGAATTGTTCTGAAGCAAAAGCAAAGTTAAGCAAAACAAAAAGATCCCACGCTGGCGGGAAAAAGTAAGAAGTGTGTTCTTATTACTGTTCAATCTTTTGCATGAAATTATCAAGCCTATCAAGAAAATTAAGTCCCAGGGACACCTGGGTGGCTCAGTCAGTTAAGCATCTGCCTTCAGCTCAGGTCATGATCCCAAGATCCTGGGATGGAATCCCACGTTGGGCTCTTGCTCAGTGGGGAGCCTACTTCTCCCTCTGCCTGCTGCATCCCCTGCTTGTGCTCGCTCTCTCTCTGACAAATAAATAAAATCTTAAAGAAAAAAAGAAAATCAAGTCCCAGAGCTATCCCACCCAGTAAATTAGTATAAGAATCTAGTACTCAATTTTTTTTTTTTTAATTGTGGAGAGAGAACCATGTTACAGGCAATATGAGTCCATGACCATCCTTGATAAAGTAACTTGAAGAAAAAGTCATGGCCTGAATCCTGCTCAACACTACGAAGTTTCATTCTATTTTAAACACCAGACAAAAGTTTTACATTTGTCTGTAGAATTATTTGAAACCACTTTTCCTTATAATTTAAGTGCAGACAATTATACTGGGTCTAAGGTCCAACAGGTGCTATATATAACTCCACAGAGTTATAGATTTCTTGGCAGTGCAGGGACTGAAAGCAGGCGTTCCTAGCCTTAGCAATTAACAAGCTATCAGACACTGTAACAATGTCTGGCCCACAATGGCCTCAATTGGACAAGGAATTTGGGGGCCCTGCCCCAGATCTGAAGCAACTTTTGGACCCTGCACTTCAGAGGGAGTAGTACCTAGGAGAACGAAGTAAAAACCATTTCTTGAAATTCCAGCTGTGATGAAATCCGTATCCATTTTTGCTTGGTTCACAGAGGTGCATGTTCCCATTTGGAAGAATGGAAACAATCCTCCCTGTAGCTACAGTACCAAGAGGACTATTACGTAACTCTCAATCAGAATCTGAAAATGGCCTCTTCTGGTATTTTCCTATGGGTGGAGGGCAGGAAGGGTACTGTGGCAAGTACAAGATACTGTGCACTTAGGTTTAGTTCCACTAACTCTGTAAAGTCCTTCTCATGTTTGGGCCTTTGAAACAAGTATACATGTATGTGTTCAATCTTTATTGTATCCCTACAGTGAACCCCGTGTTATGCGGGACATACAAAACACAAAGATGAATGAGGAAAGCATTCTAGCCCTTGAAAATGCATAGTCTAATAGGGAGACAGGTATAAAAAAATACCAAGGCAATCCAGACTGACATGGTGAAAATAAGAAATGCAAACATCTTTAATATTACTTGAATATCACTTAGAAATATGTAACTTTATCACAGATAAATGGTATCTATTAAGGAAACAAGTTACTGGGTTTAAAACAGCTATCAACAGATAAACACTTCGAAGGCTACAGAGCACACTGGACTATTTGGTTGAGTGTTCTTACCTACCTATTGTTTTTAAAAGGTGTGTCATGGACTAAAAAGCAAGCAATGAATTTACAGGAAAGAATGTCTCATGTGCTGGGTCGCATTTGTTTAGAAAGCCCTTAAGTACTTAACAGGTAACAGGAACTTTACTAGATCAAAGTAAACTGCTGATTTCATATAGCAAGTGACATTCTTTTTTTAGTTCACTAGTTCTTTCCAAATGCTATTCTTAATTCATATCTCGAATAATTCTAGTTGAACTTCCCTCATCCAGACCCTGTGAGATGGGTCATTCTGTTTTGCATTAAAACTGCAATGCTGGGGCACCTGGGTGGCTCAGTCAGTTAAGCATCCAGCATCCAACTCTTGATTTTGGCTCAGGTCATGATCTCAGGGTTGTGGGACAGAGCCCCGCGTTGGGCTCCAGGCTCAGTGCGGACTCTGTTTGGGATTCCTTTCCTCTGCCCCTCTCCCCACTCACGCTCTAAAATAAATAAATCTTAAAACAAAAACAAAAACTGCAGCCCTTGCAATTTGAGAAATATTGTTCAGAAACCTAAAATAATTTTAAAAACTTCAAGTTCATTACATGTAGTTCTCAGATACCAGTAAGGGGAATCAAAACTTCTAATTTTTTTTTTGTTTCTCATCTAATTCTCTCTTACCCAACTTTCCAAAGACTTCTTACAACTTACCTTAAAAACTCTTATTGAACTTAACCTGCACATACTGTGTAAATTTTTTCCTTTCTTCCAACAGTGAGACAAAACAAAGTCCAAAGAACTCAATTGGTAAAGACAGGACCCCTCTGGGAGAGAGGGTAGGGAAAGGAGCAAGGAAACATAATTAATGATACTGGGCAAGCCAAGGTAGAGGGGAAATGCTGGACAGACTATAACCTTGGCATTGCTGTCTTGTCATAAGCTATAAACTCTAGAAAAGCACAGACTTTTTTTTCCTCCAGTGTGGTTCCTAGTGGTGACCACAGTGCTTGGCACAACTGTGGTGCATAACAGGAAAACAGCTGAATGAGTGTGGATAGTAAGCTTGGCACATCTATAACAGATGCTCAAAACATCGTAGCTATTATTACCAGTGCTAGCTCAGTCCCCCTGGCCAACAAGGTGAGGATTTTAGCTACAACTGTGCAATAAGCATAGATCTTTAATATTTATTCAACAAATTTCTCTGAGTTCTACTGTGCACCAGCACAGTGAGGGATTAAAAAGAAAAAAAATAAAACCAAAAACCCTCGAGAAGTGTATAGCTCACTGACAGAAACATTTTTGCCAGTGATTTCAACACTATTCTTTTATCAAATATTTACTCAGCTCTGCCTCTATGTCAGTCACTCTAGTAGAGTGGATACTGGGGATAAGCAGTAAACAAAACAGATGAAAATCAATGCTCTTATGGCGGCTACACTCCAGTAAACACACACTACTACTGCTAACAACACACTGTTCTAAGAGCTTTCATGCATTACAACGTTCAAGCTTCACAATAACCAGAGGTCGGTACTACTATCGTCCTTATTTACAGATGAGAAAATTGAAGCACAAGGTCAAATGGAGGAATATGACATTAAGTACATACAAAAATCCGGGATAAGAAAGTAGATTGGTTAGCTGAATAAGCGATCTTCTCAGAGTGCAACAATTGGACTGTCCTATAAGAACAATTTTTGCAGGTTTTAAAGTGTGTTTACACACTTAGAAATAGAGGCTACTCTCAGACATAGTTGATGTCCTGCACCTCAAGCTGCTCCGAGTATAAGATGAAGCCCATGATAAAATATACCATTTGGTCAATTAAAACCATTAAAGTTTTATTTAAAAAAAATACACACACAGGGGTGCCTGGCTGGCTCCATCGGTAGAGCATGTGACTCTTGATTTCAGAGTTGTGAGTTCAAGCCCCACGTTGGGCATAGAGCTTAATTTAAAATTTATACATATATATATATATATACACACATATATATACATATATATATATATTTTAAAGATTTTATTTGACAGAGAGAGACACAGCGAGAGAGGGAACACAAGCAGGGGGAGAGGGAGAAGGAGAAGCAGGCTTCCCGCTGAGCAGGGAGCTGGATGCAGGGCTCGATCCCAGGACCCTGGGATCACAACCTGAGCCAAAGGCAGATGCTTAACTACTGAGCCACCCAGGCGCCCCAGAATTTATACATATATATTTAACAAAATTTAAAATATATATTCAATTATAGCACTTAAGTAAAAGGAATTATCATTGTGATTTTCCTGATTTTCTTTTACCATTTGAGTTTCTGTGTCCAGAAAAGATTGATCTGTTAGCCTAGGTCTCAGGTATCTGTCCCTGATGAGAATATGAAGGTGGCCAGGGTTGTCTCCTGCAGAGTCCCCACACAGGCAGAGGCTTCCCTCCTCCTAACTCAGGAGGGGGCTGCTTCAGCATGAAGGCCCAAGAGAAGCACTTAGGGTGGCTGGTAGACAGGTCATCGGAGATCTGTTCTGACCCTCAACTCCAACCTTTTCCATGTTTCTTATTCTACACAATGTGTTCTAATCATCTGAACTTTTAGCCTTACTTCTGACAGGTTATTATTACCACTTTTGTACCTTTTCTTTTCCTTATTACTGCTCTTACACCTTTCAAGGATACAGCTGCACCTAAAAGGATCAGCTGCTTGCAACATCAGGAACAAGACTCTTAGGAGATAGCTGTAAAAACTGGAATTGGGGGTTTCTCAGTTTTGTTGCATTCTTTTCTGTTGCATTCATAGTCTCAGGTTAGTAAATGTTAAAAATGCATTCCCATAAGTAGTAATTAAAGAGAAAAACAGCGAGACTTTAAATTAGGTTTACCTTTGGAAGGTTAGTTTGCAAAACAGAGGTAGAAAATGGCACATTTTAGCTTAGTTTTCAAAACTTTTTACCCATTAAAATGATATATCAATTTCCGCTTTTTGAAAGCTTAAAATTATAAAAAATTACTTTTATAATGTAATGTAAACACTCTAGAAGGTAGAGTAAAAGTGCTAAGTAAAAGTCTCCCTCCCCTGCCCTATAGTATAACCACTGCTATACTTCGGTATTTTTAGTGAAGAAATTGCTATTGTTTAGGGACTTTTTAACCTCCAAAGCACCAAATAAAAAGTTTAAGCAACAAACTTGAGGGCATCTTTACGCCAGGCTGCTCTCCTTAAAGCACAGGTAGCTCCAGAAGTTAGAGCCATCAGTTAGATCTCTGAGGGGTGCTCATTTGTTTCTGGATCAGGAACACCTTCTGGTAATATTTTTCATTTATTTTTCAATGAGAGAGGAACCAGCAACTTTTTATCTCATTTACACAAGTCTCACCTGTATCCACAAGGACTTGAGGCAGCTGTTAAAACCAGAACACCGTCTCTAAAATAATGCTCAACCAGATAGACAGACTCAAGGTCCGGAAAACAGAAATAGAAGTTTAAAATCAAGGCTGAGGAAAATAAGAAAAGTACACAGGCCTGAAGAGCTACAGGGCTGTAATTATTCTGCACACATCTCTAAGTACAAAGGTTATGGGGGAAGTTATACCCAATAGCAGAAGACATGAAATCTCAGGAACTGTCCCAGTCAATGTCCATAAGCTACGATACATTATAGCTATACGGGTTTTACTAAAAAACAAAAACCCCTGTATAGGTTATAAAAAAGGAAGTGGCTTTAAATGACCTACTTAATTGGTTGGGGCTCAGGAAAGGTGCATTCTCACACAATCAGATTAAGCATAACTTGGGGCATGTTTTCCAGAGGGCATTTTGCAACGGGCAGCAAATATGCTTTAAATTGTACCTACCCTTTGACCCACAACTCCCTTCTGGGCATTGAGCTTAGGGAAAACATCCCGATTTGTGCAAAGCTTTACCTACAATGATGTTTGCTACAGTGCTTTAATAGCGAAGTGCTGGCAACGATCTTGTGTCCAGTAAAAGGGGACCGGATCAATAAACTGTTGATAAAGAACGGAGTACTGTGGAGTCAGCAAGCTGATGAGGCACAGGATACTGACTGACACAGAGATGGACTAAAAACTATCAGGAAGTAAGAGTTAATAGTGTTCTCTCTGGGTTGTCAGATCCAGGTGACTTTTACTTTCACTGTGAATATTCACAGAAATTCTGGAAATTTCCTAGTATCAGAAAAATAGTTTAAAAACAGTTTAAAAAATCTTCTGAGATTAAAACCAACACACACACACATAAAAGAATAAACTATGAATGTGGTAAATGCTGAGAAGTAGGATCTGGGGGATTTGTTCTCAAGCATGTACAATCTAAGTGGGGGAAAAGACCCAAATTAAAACTGTCATTTCCTTCACAAAGTACTACTCTTGAAACCTCTTAATTTAACTGTAACTCACTGAAATTATTTTAAAAACTAGTCTATTGTGCCTATAACGTAAAGCAGGTACATTTTCAAGAAAAGTCATGGAAAAAGAAAGGGCAGTGAACAAGAAAATTCAATTCACCATAACTTTGCACCCCCTCTCCCAGCATTCCGGTTTATTAAAACATGGCTCATCTATGCCCTCAAACCCCCTTATGCAATAAAACCTTCTGATGTGTTCAACTCTGACAGTTTTAGAGTCTACTAAACTTAAATTTATGTTTTACTCTACTGAATACGACAGCTGTCTGGCCTCTCTCATACCCGTGTTCCCTAGGTCCTAGGTTCTACTTTCTGACAGGAAGTTTCCCCTAGGGAGTCAGGCTTCTGCTGCGGTTGCAGACATCCAACCAGCAAACCTGGGGAAAACAGTTTTGTTTTGAATTTAAAAATTTTATTTGCATACACCCACCAGGGTGGCCAAAATGAAAAGGAAAGAAAATATCAACTGTTGCCAAGGATGAGCTACTGAACTCTGGTACAACCACTTTGGAAAACTGCTTGGCAGTTTCTGCCAAAGCTAAATACTCACTTTATAACCCAGCAATTCCACTCCCATGTACATACCAAGAGAAATGGGGGCCTATGCCCATCAGACATGTACTAGAATGTTCATAGCAGCACTACTCACAGTATCCTGGAGTAGTCTGAAAACAATCTGAAAGTCCCTCAAGAGAATAGATAAATCGCGATGTATTTGCACAGTGCAATACTACATAGTAGTAAGAATGAGCTACAATTACTCTGACGGGAATATCTTACAAACACACTGGGTGAAAGATGGCAAATGAAATGGGCCAAACTAATCAGTGCTTAGAAGTTAAGGAGAGTAGTTATCTTGGAGGGAACACAGTGACTGGAAGGAGGCACAAAAGGGACTTCGGGGAGGCTGGTCATGGTCTGCATCTTGATCTGGGTGCTAGTTATATATACGTGTTCAGTTTGTTCATGATTTTGTGAGCTATATACACCTTTCAATATGTTTATCATGGTTCAATAAAAAGTTTAAGAAATAAATATATTTGCAAATGTCAACAGATAAGTTCAATTAATGTTTGTGTAGCTTTTATAATAATTTTTACTTTTGAACTGCAGAATAAATAGCTGTGTGGAATGCTGATAAAAACAAAAATCCAATTTGTTGAAATTCCATGCACATTAGGTTTCCCCTGCAGGTCTGCCTGTGGCTCATTACAACAGAAGTGCCAGGCAAGAATTAATGCCCAAGACTGGAATAATGTCACAAATGTAAACTCAAAAGGAACCTGAGACTTGTGAATCATGTCACCTGGCCAAGTGGTCCCAGCCTCCCAAGCTTCATAATAAAGGACACTGCTCTGTCTACATAGCAATGTTATCATAATTCTAAGACCTCTTTCCAATCAGGAAAAAATGTTATGACAGAAAAAGACAACCATTGTTCGCCTTTGTATTTTCATTTTACCAGACAAAAAGCTACAATACTGGGCTGTTCAGTTTAATATTTGATACCTGGCAACTCTTTCTGTTGCTACCTGGCACCTGATTCTTACTGTCCCTTTTTATAGTCATCATGGAGCCAAGAGCAAGTTGTCTGGGCTTCTGCAAATCCCATTGTATCTTCAGCATACCTGAAGAAAGTAGAATTATGGGAACAGATGAAGATATCAAATAGTGTACACAGCTACAGCAATAAACACACAAGGCAACTGAAACCTTCACGAGCTAGACCTGTATACCACAGTCCACACTGGAAGCCATCTAGGCAGGGACTTTCACTTCCACATCCCCAATTAAACCCAAGTCCAGAAAATATAAAACCATTAAACAAAACCTAGTACACATGCCGAGATGCTTGTTTGACCCGATAAAAGGACAAAAGTACCTCATTTTTTTGTTAAACAAATTTTTTTCAAAACAAAGATAAACAAAATGGCAGAAAATTCTGGTGATATCTTAGATCACCAAATTATGAAAAGGCATTTGATTTGTCCATTTGTTGACCGCTAGAAACAACTACTATACAAAAAGGAGAGGAATGGAGGCTGGCAGGGTAAATGGCAGGAGGACACAGCTCCCTCCTAGACTTTTGGGCATAGGTTTCTCAACAGTAAACAAAATCCACATCCACCTGGAGGGCTGATGTATACTTAGAATGAAACAAATGCTCTATGAAAAGTGTTAAGGGAGGCAGGGGAGCCTAGCACAGGTATTCACTAAATAAATAAGTGTTCATATAATCAACAAACTCGCACACCTACTACCGGCCAGTAACTGTTCAGAATATAACAAAGCCAAGCTCCTCTCCTTTGGGCGCTCACATTCTAGTTGGAGAGGGATGAGAGATAAACGAGTATGTTATATAGAATATCCTAAGGTACTAAGCACTATGTGGGAAAGGTAGAGTTAGTGGGATTGGGAGATGGATGGCAATTTTAAACAATTTTAAAGAGTTGTTTGAGCAGGTGACATTTAAACAAAGATTTACGTGCCCCTTTCCCCCTCCTTTTAAAGTGACATTTTCCCCCTTCACTGCTGCTTACTTAGCAAGAGTAATGTAGGTATAGGATGGATGACATCATACCCATCCCTCAACTTCCTAAGACTTTAGCAGTTCTAACTTCTAGGAAGGTTGTGGTTACTCTTAATTAAGGGTTTTTTTGAACTGTACTTCTTCCTCGTACCACTAAAGCATGTACTCATCAGAAAACCATGCAAAAATCACAAGCAAGCACTGAGGGCAAATTATGGGCATACTATGTAGAGACGGGGAGGGATCTTTGGCTGAACTCTAATTAGCAACAATAACATTACGTGACATTTTGGGGCTTATTACCATACCATTTGTTTGTGAAGCCATAAAACACACATCCTCCTGGGATTCAGCATGGGTCTCCAGTAATCATTTGTCTAAGCACACATTTTAGAGAGCTCAGCAAGTGCGTAAATACTGAAAGATATTTGATACGGCATTACAGAGAATTACACTAGTTTATAATCCCCCACTTTTCCCAGAGAATTTATTCATTTCAAAGTTGGAGAAATTTGAGTATTAAAAAAAAAAATCTAAAATCCATACTAGCAAGTCATTAAATCTCATTTCCAGGTGCTTTTGTCAACGCACCTGGTTAGGTTATGTTTCTATTAGTAAAACACTGTAGGTTGTTAGGTAACATAAAGGAAATCTTTTTTTTTTTTTTTAAGATTTATTTATTTATTTATTTGACAGAGAGACACAGCGAGAGAGGGAACACAAGCAGGGGGAGTGGGAGAGGGAGAAGCAGGCTTCCCGCTGAGCAGGGAGCCCGATGCGGGGCTCAATCCCAGGACCCTGGGATCATGACCTGAGCCGAAGGCAGACGCTTAACGACTGAGCCACCCAGGCACCCCAGAAAATCTCTTTTTAAAAAAAATCCTAGATTCAGTCAGTTAAACGTCCAACTCTTGATTTATGCTTAGGTCATGATCTCAGGGTCATGAGATTGAGCCCCTTATCCTGGCTCTGTGCTGGGCATGGAGTCTGCTTAAGATTCTCTCTCTCCCTCTTTTCCTCCAACCTCCTCCCTCCTCTCTCAAAATAAAATGAAACAAATTAATAAAATAACTAGATTCATCACACTATGAGATTTTTACCATATTAAGCTTAAATTGTTTTCAGCTTTGGTTGTCAGGGGTGGGGGTGGGGAAGAACTCAATGAGGAGGTGGTGAAGGTTTTCAGGCTTTCAATCAGACCTGTGAATGTAAAATTTCACTATGCATTTCCATCACAGCCAAAGCATGAGCCAGCAGTATTCACTTCATAGGCTATATATAAACTTGCTGTCTGGAGCTGTAAATTCTTTTACCACCATTCAACATAAAAAAAAAACACAATCCCAAAACATTAATGAAAAAAATGGTGATTAAAGTCACAAGCAACAAACATTTGTGAGCTTTTAATATGTTTTAAGACACCTGGGAATGGAAAGTAGTGACTAGTCTCTGATGTTCAGATTATAACTTTGCGAAGTATTAAAATGATTTACATGGCCTAATGTCCATAAGTACGTATAACCCAAACTGTGAAATCTACGCTTTCTGCATCCTGCCCCAGTCCTTTGGGGTCGGCACCTGTGGCGCCATAATTCACTTGAGTACAGCCCCTCCACTGAGTCATTGCTAAAGTAACAGGAAGAAGTGGGAGAAAAAGCAGACTTACTTCAGAGCATCTGACTGCTTGTCTCAAATTGATCTATCATCCCAGATTGGAAAGATACATGTGCCTGTCTTCTTGGAGGCAACTTAGGCGCTCACGTGTTTTTGTGCGCCACTAGATACTTAGACTGCCTGAAATCTGCAGTGATCTGCATTCCTCAATTGCATACAGTTTCTCCTTAACGGACAGTCATCAGAGCAGCTCCAATTCCCTAAGTCTAAGTGTTTTATTTACACGCTGCCAACACCTCACACCGCCTGGACCACCGTCTTCAGGATCATTTAAGTATTAACAATCTCAATACAAATGTCAAACTTTAACATTCAAATTTCTGGGATTTCTAAAAATTGCCCTCTATTAAGACAATACAGTTACTGAGACCAAAAATGCTGTGTCAACTGGGTCTACCATATCTATTCTATCCAAAAAGTATAATTCACGTTACCTATTCGTGTATCCGGATGAAGGGAATCAATATTTTGAACCCAAAGGATAGATTACGAACGTATTTTCATGCTCTTCTTTATTCTTATCCTACAACAGTCAATAAACCCCTCTGATTTCAGGAATTCACTCAGACCTTGTGCATCTAGAAACCCAATTTTAGGGTTTAAAAAAAAAAAAAAAATCTGTACAAGTGACCAAACTGGGGGCCTTAAAATCGGCTACAAGTGAATTTGGAGAACCTGCGCTCAATGAGCCTAAGCCGAATTAAAACAAAAGTTGTTCTGTAGTCTATTAATAGCAGATGATTAAGCACGTATCTTATTTCAACTGGAATTCATCTACAAGGACTCAAACTTACTCAACTGGCCCCTAATCCTAAATCTGTGTCTGCTACTGGAAAAACGCTTTCACAAGAAATGCGAGAGAGGTGACCGTGAACGCCTTCCTGGAGGTGAGCTCCGTCTCCTCGGAACCTCGCCGAGCACCCGGCGCGTCCCGGCGGAGGGGCTCGGAGCGCGGCGCGCGGCAGGGTCCCCGAGGGCGGGAGCGGCCGCCGGGAGCCCGCGGCGCCCCCCAGAGGCGCCCCCCGCGCGGCGCTCGCCCCCGTCCCCGCGCGCAGCAACGCGGCGCTGCTCTCGCGTCCCGGGCAGCTCTGGCGCAGCGGCCACGCCGGCGCGACCCCGAGGAGCAGCCGGGCAGGAGGACGCGGCCCCCGGGGACGGGACAGACCCCACCCCCGCCGCCCTCCCGGCACGTAGGGCTGTGAAATGCGGGGCCAGCAGGGCGTCTCCGGCGCCAGGAGGGGCGCCGGGGAGGCTGTTCCCGCTTAAAGTCCCCTCCTCGCCCCGACCCTCCCCGGCGACGACCGCGAGCCGCCGCGGGGCCTCCCCGCTTCGCCCGCGCCGGACTCCGAGCCCCTGTCCTCCGTGGGTCTCGGGCCCCCCCGCACTCCCGGCCGCGCCCCGCCCCCGGGCCTCCCGCCCTCAAAGCCCCGAGGTCCCGGGCCGTGCCGGGCTCGCTCACCCGGTAGGTGTTCTCCGTGAGCCGGTTCACCTCCTCCGGCCCCCGCGACATGGCTGCAGCCGCCCGGCGGGCGAACGCGGGAGGACGCGGCCGGGCCTCGTGGCCGCCCGACCGTGGGCGGCGGGAGCGCCGGGGTGCGGCTGAAAGGCCCTCGAGGGTCGGCTGCTCCCACAGCCGTCGGCCCCGAAGTGCCGGCGCGCTCCTCCGCCGCCAAAACGTCAAAACTTGTAGCGCCGCGCTGCCGCAGCCGCCGCCCGTGAGGAACTGAGGAGACGCGGCCTGACGCGTCCGGGCGCGCGGGGCTGGCTGGGCGGGCGGGGCGGCCCCACCTGAGGCGCGCGGGGTGGGCGGGGCCGGGGTGGGCGGGGCGGCCCCACCTGTGGCGGCCGAGTGGGCGGGGCCGAGAGGCAGGGGCGGACGGGGAGGAGACGGGTCCCAGCCGGGGTGGGCGGGGCGGAGGCGAGCTGGGCCGAGTGGGCGGGGCGTCCCCACCTGCGGCGCCCGAGGCGGGGCAGCCACCCCCTGCCCTTTTGCTGCCGTCAGAGAGCTCCCGGTGACGCCGCGACCCGGATCCCGCGAGGCGTCGGTACCTCGCGATGCTGTTCTACTTGGACAGAGCCCGCACGGGGGGCGGTGAGGCCCCGAGACCCACGCTTTCCGCGGGCGCCCCTCCGTGCTGCTTTTGCGGACTGCGGGAAGAGAGAGCCGCGTCCCCCAGTTGTATCGATTTCCCTACTTGACTCCCGTCCTGTGCACCCCACTCGCTGACTCCAAAGATCTGAGGGATCCCAGGGCATGGACTCTCGAGGATGGAGGAAGGGGCTGCCACCTGTAGTTTTGGACGCTCCCAGCGTATTAGAAAGTTAATAAATGCCAAGATCTGGTTGCAGAAACGGCTGAACGTTTTTAAACTTTACGTTAAGAACGACCTTTAAGCCATACAGCAATACAGCTGTGCTATTCACGAGATCGTTACTAGATTTAGAAAACCATGGTGAGCCGAGGTGTTGCGGAGGTAACTCTTCCTTTCAGCTCTCAGTGTGAGCAGGTGCGTGGGTCCTGATGCTCCCTGTTCTGTCTCCACCCCAGCCCCAGTCCAGACCCCGAGGATCGGGAACACGCTTCTCCCGGCAGGAACCACGACTTAATATCTGAGACATCCTCCCAATAAGGAGGTCTTATTCTAGTTTTTAAAAAACTTCCATTTGGGTGCAGTTGCATCTTAGTACGAGCTGTTAGGATATGAGGCTTCTAAACCACTCTTGTGATAAAGTTCAATTGGAAATGTACACAAAGAAGGCACTGTGTGGCCCAGATGGGAACACCAAGAGAATGAGATGTGGCTGGACTTAGAACAGAAAAAACCACTTGGGCTCTGGGACAATGTTATCAGGTTTTGCAAGTTTTAAAACATCAGGCTTGGGGACCAACAGATAATGTGTTCTTGGATGTTGGGGGAAATCGTACATCAGCCCTGGGTTTCAAGCAGTGGAAGCAGCTGCCTCCTTCCTTAACAGATTTCTAGCATTTGACTCCTAAGATTTGCCAAATGGGTTCCATTTGCTATATTGAGATGAACTCATGACCTTACAATTACCACCAATATGTATGAGGCTCTTCAAGTATGTCTGCTGGTTTTCATTTAAGCTTGAAAATCCCTGCCTTAACTTTGCAAGTCACCTTTTGTCTTAGCACTAACCTCTGTGCCTCCTGACGAATGGGGTCATTTCACTCTCTGCTGCAAGCCAGTCAACCGAGGAGCTGGAAAGAGAGCAGAGGCTTAACCTTTAACACCCCACCGCTCAGCAGTGTAGTTCAGAGTCAGAAAAGACAGAGATTTACAAGCAATCATAAAACTAGCAAGTTTGGCTCAGATGGCTTGATTTGAGTGCCAAGGTTGAAATTTGATCAAAGGACCAGGTTCATAACTGTTTGCAAATCGACAAACAGATATTCGGTCATATTTAAACTCTCTTTTGTGGAAAATAATTTCCTGGTTAGGATCATCCTGCTCCTTTAGAAGTCTTTGAGAATGGTCAGTTCTTGGGCCACACGGATATTAAGAGTAGTGCCGTTCGGCTCCCAGCTCAGTAGTTGGCATGTAGACGCCTGGTAAGTGTTTGTTGAACAAAAAGAAAAAGTGAGTATTGATTATCTGCTCTGTGCCAGGCACTCTGCTGGGGGTGGGGGTGGGGCAGGGATCGGTGTAGGAGTGCAAAGTGAACTGGCCTTGACCCAAGCCTTTAATACATGTGCAAGAAGTAGAATTCAAGGAGGAGCATAATGGAAGCTGTACACTTAAGGCAGAGTCAAACGTACTGTAGGTGTAAAAAGGTGGGAGCGGCCCCCCCGGGTGGCTCAGTCAGTTAAGCGTCGAGCTCTTGATTTCGGCTTGGGTCATGATCTTGGGATCGTGAAATTGAGCCTCGTGACAGGCTCTGCGCTCAGTGCAGAGTCTGCTCGGGATTCTCTCTCTCCCTCTCCCCCTGCTCATGCTCTATAAAGAAATCAATTGATCAATAAACAAACAAACAAACAAACAAAAAAATGTGGGAGACCTCTCAAGAGGCCATTTGTATTAGGCTCTTCAAGTACGCTTGTTGGTTTCATGCAAACTTGAAACTAAAGCTGAAGTTGCACTAAGACTTGACGATGCTCAGGGCAAGGAAAGTGAAATTCGTAGAAAGGAATGAGGGGAGAAGCAGGAGAAGGTGAGGAGCAGTCACTTGGTGCAACAGTTTCCCCCAGGTGAGAAAGTACTCCTGCAGGCCTCCCCCTATCCAGAACACAGCCGGAAGGAGAGCCGGCCCGGCCTCCCTGGAAATCAGCACCACACCTCCCCAGGGGCAGGCACCTAAGGTTTCTTCTTTTAACTCCTGCCCGAGTTGAAATAATCAAAATCCTGTTTATGTGAACAAGACTTGTAAGAAGCAATTGCAGATGACAACATCATTAAGACTTTGAAAGCCGCAGTCCGAACAGGCCCTTGTTTTGAGGTTTTACCTTCTGAAGTTACCGTGCTGCCAGATGAGGGGCTCTCAGCCTGGATGGGTGCTCTGGGATGTCCACGACAATTCCCTATGTTTTGTGACAAAAGAGGTCTCCGTTGATATGATAGTAGTTTGGGGCAGATTCCCATATAAAATACCAAGAGGGAGGATGGGGCTTTAAGTGTTCTCATTCTGCAAAAGCAAACGTGGACTGAAGACTCATTAGCCATTCTGGAACTCTCTCCCAGTCCAAGCTGCATTAGCTTCTCCAGCGCACCAAGTTCACTGCTGCTATAGAGTTTCTCACCAGCTGTTCCCTCAGCCTAGAATGTGCGCCGCCCCCCCCACAGCATTTTCCCATGATTTGGATTTCAGCCTAGACATAGCCTCAGAGAGGCCCTTCCTTCACCACTCGACCTGAAGATGTTATTTTAGGTCCTCTCTATCATGGCATGCAATTTTCATTCTATGTAGGCTTGCTATGGTAGGCTGGAAAATGGACCCCCAAGGATTTCCAAGTCCAAGCACTGGAACTGTGAGTGTTAATTTATATGGCAAAGAGACTCTGCGAATGGGATCAAAAATTTTGAGAGGAGGGGATTATCTTGGACTATCTGAATGGATTGGATGTAATTAATCATAAAGGGCCGTATAAGAGGGACAGAGGAGAAGATGTGACGATAGAGCCGTGATGAACTTCGAAGGTGGATAAAGAGGCCACAAGCTGAGGAATACAGGACCAGGCCACTAAGAGCTGGAAAGGCAAGTGCACAGAGCCTCCCGAAGGAACTACCCCTGCAGACACCTTGATTTCAGCCCCATGAGATTCATTTCAGACTTCTGCCCCAGAACTGTAAAAGAATAAATGCGTGTTGTTTTAAGCCACTAAATGTGTAGTGATTTGTTTCTGTAGCAATGGGAAACTAATACACTAGCTCATCTTTTCCTTGTTCATTTCTTTATTGATAGACTCTTTCTACCCGTTTCTCCCAATAGAATGCAAATGTCACCAGGGCAGGCGTGACTCCTGTCTGGGGCACTGCAGGTGGCTCGGTGTCTCGCACCAGTAGTAGGTGCTCAAGAACTGTTAAGAAGATACATTTATGAGTTGGTCAAGATGCTCTTCATTTCACAAAAAAAGCAGCTACATCAAGGGTTTACTTTTCCAGCTTTCAAAAAACAATAAAATAGACTGTGGAACAGATGGTGGGTCTGAAGTCCTTGACAGGAATATACAGATATCAGTTTCAATTCAACAAATACCAAAGGGTAACAAAACATAGGCATAAACAGATTTTGAAGAAAAGTCCTGAACTTTCTACAGTGTGCAGTGCGTTGCAGAGTTGACACCCAGTCACTGTTACATGAATACCCTGAGAATGTTAGCGCTCAAAAAAGGGTAAATACTCATCTATTTACAAAGACACTGAATTATGTCCATAAAGTATAGTGACTTATTAATATCTGGTATAAGTCCTCCTGAGAATTAAATGCAAAATGTATCAATATACTGTAAGTACTATAGGACCATGAAGCATTCAATGGGTTCCGTAAGACACACGTGAAAACCAATTTTGTCATTTTAATGGTGTTTGAACTACTTCTGCTTTTCAACTTTGTTCAGTTTTTTTCAACTTTGTTCAACTTTGTTGAAGAAAGCTCAAATCTTAATCCATCTCCTCTGTCGTTCATGAATTACTAACACGTACTGTGGAAATGTTATTTTGTTATTTTCTAGAATGGACGTGTTATTCAGCAACACTTTATTAGTTGTTGTCTCTTGTGTCAAAGAACACTTAAGCTTGTAACAAAATCGGAACTGGAGATTTGAAAGGGCTCTCACTACAGACTGATAGTTTATCTGGGCACAGAAATCATATTTCTCTTTTACATTTTTCACATCTTTATCTTTCTGTGCTGCATTCTGGATAATTTCTTCAGAATTACCCTCTGAATCACTCTTTCTTTGGCCGTGTCAAATTCCGATGTAATTAATCTGTCCACTGAGCTTTAAATTTTAACATTTTTTATTTCTATAATTCTATTTGGTTCTTTTTCAACTATAACTGTTAAAAAAACAGCTTTATTGAGATGTAATTCACATACCCTACGATGTACCTATTTAAAGTGTACAAATTAATGGTTTTTAGGTTATTCATGAAGTTGTACAATCAATTTTAGAACATTTCATCACCCCAAACAGAAATCCTGTAACCATTAACAGTTACTCCCCATTTTCCTTCAAACCCTCTCCCCTAGTGTTACACAACCACTAAAGCTACTTTCTATCTCTGTAGATTTGCCTACTCTGAACATTTCATACAAATGGAATCATAATATGTGGCCTTTTGTGATTGGTTTCTTTCATCTAGTATAGTGTTTTCAAGATTCATCCATGTTATAGTATGTATCAGTATTTAATTCCTTTTAATCGCTGAAAAATATTCCATTGTATACACTCTTGTTTGTCCATTCATCCACTGATGGACATTTGGATTGTTTCTACTTTTTGGCTTTTGTGAATAATACTGCTGTGAACATTTGTGTATAAGTTTTCATGTTTTCTTAGGTACATATCTAAGAGTGGATTTGCTGGGTCACTCTATGCTAGATGTTTTTGAGAACTGCCAAATGGTTTTTCAAAGTGGCTGCATCATTTTACATTTCTACCAGCAATGTATGAGGGTTCCGATTTTCCCACATCTTTGTCAACTTTTGTTTTTGTCTGATTATTATTATTATAGCTATCCTACTGGGTATGAATTGGTAGCTTGTGGTTCAGATTTGCATTCTCTAATGGCTAATGATATTGAGCATCTTCTTTTTTAAAGATTTCTTTATCTGAGAGAGATGGAGATAGAAAGTGCGTGTGAAGGGCGGGGGGTGCGGGGGGAGGAGGGCAGAGGGAGAGAATCCCCAAGCAAACTACCTGCTGAGCACAGAGTCCTACTTGGGGCCCATCCCCACAACCCATGAGATCACAACCTGAGCTGAAACCAAGAGTCGATGCTCAACTGACTGAGCCACCCAGATGCCCCTACCTACACTTCTTTTGTTCAATTTATTCCTAAGTATTTTTTGATGCTCTTATAAATAGAACTGTGTTCTTATTTTCATTTTCCAATTGTCCATTGAGAGGGTACAGAAATATAATTGATTTTTGTATATTTATCTGGTAACCTCATTATCAGATTGAGGAAATTCCCTTCTATTCCTTGTTTGTCAAGTGTTGTTATCTTGAAAGCATGAGATTTTGTCAAATGCTTTTTCTATGTCTATTGAGATGATCATGGGTTATTTGGTCCTTTGTTCTGTTGATTTGGTGTATTACAATGCTTAAACTTCTGTATTTTGAATCAGCCTTTCATTCCTGGGATAAATTCCACTTAGTCATGATGTATAAGCCTTTTTATTATCGGTGGATTCAGTTTGCTAGTATTTTGTTGATGACTCTCACATCTATATCATAAAGAACATTGATGTGTTGTTTTCTTGTGATGTCTTTGACAACTGGGCAATAACTGACCCTATAGAAGGAATTGGGAAGTGTTCCCTCATCTTCTATTTTTGGAAGAGTTTATGAAGAATTGGTATTTATCTTTCTTTGAATGTTTAGTAGCATTTGCCAGGGAGGCCAACTAGGTCTGAACTTTGTTTTGTGGGAAGTTTTAAAATTGCTAATCTAATCTCTTTTTATAGGATCTTCCAGTTTCTTTTTTGAATGTTATTTCCTTGTGGTTTCTATTCCTTCATCTCTGTAATCATTTACAATATTATTTTATAGTCTCTCCCAGATAGTTCTGTGTAGTTTGTTTACTTGTTTTATTTTGTCTGGTTTGGTTATTTATCATTTCATTTAGCCACGATTGTGTTTGCTGATTCTCTATCATGGTAAATCACAACATTTCCTTACCTGTTTTGGGAATTTGTCGTTGTTGTTGTTCAAGGTTCCACATGGTGTTTTGGAATTCATCCCAACAGTAGGCTGAGTGACCTGCAGTTTGGACAGACTGACAAAGCCCAAGAATTTCAACATTTCCTTAGTGTCAGGATCGACTTCAATGATTTCCTGATCCAGGGTGGAGATCTGAGCAACATAATCATCTCTCCTTTCTCTCTCCTCCTCCTGCAGATCGATGGAGATACCACTCACTGGGCTCCTCTCAATCCATTTCATCAGATGTATGACATAGCCTGTGATCTTGCTGAGGGGCTTCTTGCCGGGAATAACAGTGATCTCCTTACACATGAGCTTGTTGGTGTGGGAGTCATTGTCTAGGCACATGCAGTACTTCTCGGTGGTGACCAGGCTGCCTTCTTCATGGTTTTGGTGTGAACGCAGCCCATGTTGGCGGGCCTGGTAATTATTATGAAGTCATCTTTAGTGGTGATCCACTTTGTGTACAAAAACCTCCTGTGGCCTGGGTTATAAAGCGTTCCTCCAGAAAAGCTTTGCATGTGTTCCTGAAGGGCACTCCAAAAAGATCACCAAGGGTGGGGCGCCTGGGTGGCTCAGTTGGTTAAGCATCTGACTCTTGATCTCAGCTCAGGTCTTGATCTCAGGGCCCTACTTCAGAAAAAAAAGAAGAAGAAGAAGACTACGAAGGAAGAGTATAAAATTCAGACTTTGCACCTGCCCCATGTCACAGGCTTGGTGGGTTAATTTCTCTTCGGATGGTATTTTTTTTTCTACTAAACACCCCAATGAAGCCAAATTCCTCTGTCCTCCCCCTACCCCAAAAGTACTTTCTATTGCCACTCTTACTGGCATGCAGTCTCCTGAGGGTCCCACCGGTGTGAGTGGGTCTTAGTGTCTACTCTCCATCTTGCACAGGTCACAAGTCCTTATACAAGTGGAACTTAAAACATTCGAAACTCTGACCATTTGGGCCCATCTCCAACTCCAGCACTCCCAACCCCACCCCCAACGGCCACCATATCATCTGTCCCGGGGGCTTGTTTTGCTTCCCTTTGTGTTTTTGGCATCTGGTGTTTCCTTTTTTCTTCCCCCCAAACTCAGCTGTGTGTTAAAATATTTTTGTTACATTTTATATGTAATTTCGAGTATTTATAGCTGGGGGAATTCTGGGTTGTACAGTCTGCCAGAAGCGTGAAAGGGCCTTTGTAGCCTCCATTTGAAACTGCTTATGGTGTGATAAGCACGGGGCTAGGAGGCCGAGGATCACGTTCCGGTTTGCCTCGATCAGGATGCAGGACCAGGCACGGCATTTCCCACTTCTTGGTCTCAGTTTTTGTTCACCTCTGAAATAGGGTGGTTGGTCTTCAAGTTCCTCTCAGTTCTAAAATTCTCGGATTTTTTTTTTTTAAAAACTTCTGTCCACAGCACTTATTCTGAAGTCATATTCTCTAGGTGCAGTTTGGCCTCTCTGAGGAGAGGCTGTTTGCCAGAGGCCACGATAACCTGAATTCTTTACTTTTCCAAGGGCAGAAAGGGAGAGACACTTGTCTGTTGTCCTGAAAATCCCTCAGTGATTTGGCTTCATGGGGGAAATGGCTGCATTTGCAGAAATGGATCTGCCTGGCCTGTCTTCATTTGCCTTGTCTTTTATTTTTTCCATGGGAAAACATCAGCAGAGAAAGTTCCAGACTTTCTTTTCCTGAGCAGCTTCGTTTTCTGTACTTAGCAAATGCCAAACATCGACCACATCTGCAAATTTCCTCTTTGTAAGACTTAAATTCTTGCACCGAGTGCCCAATACTTTATCTTGATAGACAAGCGCAGTAAGTTCTGGAACAATTTTACCTTGAGCTGGGTTTTTTTTTTTTTTTTTCTTCTTGGAGGACAGACTTGATGAAAGGCACTCTGAAGTGCTTTTACAGAAATCTATGGAGCCAGAGAGACGATGCTCACGTCCTTCCCTGAGGCTGCTGTCCCAGCCGAGAAGCTGGAAGGATACCCGGATTGTCGAGCAATTCCCCAAAGTGAACAGCAGGGGGTGCTGAGAGGGTGGAATGCAATTGAATATTCTTTTCCACCAGGACAATTTGTCTTTCAACACTTTAATTCTCTTTCCGAGACAGCAAAGGCTTGTCTCTGATGAACATTTTTTTCTGCACCTCCTCCTTATTATGCACCCATGTTTCTGTCCATGCACCTGCCAGGTGCCACCTCACCGCAAGGGTCCCTTCAAGCTTCAATGCCCCCTGGCATTTCCAGTGAATTTGTTTCTAGAACAGCTCAGACCATCTGTAACCTTTCTCTCTATCATTGTCCCCCTGCTCTGACTCCGAATTTTCATGGATCTGTGAGAGCGATAAATGAAGAGGGAAATGCAATCGTGTCACTAAACGGGGAAATATTAGCCCCGAGGATCTTGAAATTCAGCATAAAACGAAAATTTCCATTAGGCAAATGCGTGCAATTATAAATAATTAAGCAAAAACCTTGACTAGTAATTTACGTGTTTCTCCAAAAAATGTCCCTCACGTTGACATTGACCAAGAAGCAAAAGAAGGCTGAAGAATCAATGGAAACTCTGCTGAGTCCAAAAGGCAGATTTTGCCACTTAAGCCAGTTTGTAATGTCCCATTAGTATCCGATCGCTATAAAACTTTAAGCATGCGTTTGGCTATGATGTCAGGCAGGACTCTGGGCCCAGAAGTAGGAGTCACAAATTCATGGCGGAAAGAGCTTCACCATTTTAATGCTCTCAAAGGATGCGCTCACCAATTAAAAGCATGCACCCTATGCGTTATTTGTTGTTTTGAGAGATCTTTAAAGTCTGCAGTTGCTATAGCCTTGGTAAAGGAACAAGCAGGCATATGATGTCAGATACTCAATGCCCCTTTTCTATTATAGGGTCTGGAGAGGAAGAAACTTGAATTTTTGGTCTCCTTTGCAATTAGGAATGACAAAATAGACACCGTCCTCACCAAAGAGACAAAGTAAATAAACAAAGGTCTGCTGAGAAGGTAAAAAGCAAAGTAGTTAGGGTTCGTTCAGGCAATTGCTTGCTTGACCCCCTAATAACTTCCTAGAAAGCAGATGGTCATGTCCATGAAAGAGGTGGACGCCATCTTGTGAGCTCCAAGCAGCAACAAGACTGGTGTCAAAGAATTGAGATTGATGTGTGGAAAGAGAGAGAATGGGACCCCGTCAGCAAGTGAGCACTGAGTTTTCTGTTCTTTGCAGCTGAAAGCATTCCTAAGTGACATATATTGTAATTAAAATTTGGGAAAATTTGTGATTGTGTTGATGTCAACATATACAAAACATGATGAATCTTCAGATGAAAAATCCAAAAAGTGAGAATGCACTTTTTGAAACGTTTAATACATTTAAATGTCTTCATTTCGGGGATGACCATATTTTGGAGATAAAATGAAAAGATCTATGGACTGCCACATAAGAATATGATTATGGAGACCAGAGCGGGGAATGTTATTAAAATTGGGACGCTCCTGGAAAATCCTAGAAAATTGTCTTAAGAGTTTATATCCTTAAGCCACTTTTTAAAAGCACTTTTATTTTACTTTAATCAGAGAACGTAATTTTACGCCCACTTTCCAAGAAATAGGTTTCTGAATCATTTTTCAAAGTTGGCAAATAAAAGCCTTGTAGAGATAAATCATCCACTTTGCTTTTGAGTCAGTCACTGTTCCCACAAAACAACAACAGTGACAATATCCCCAGAGGACACAAAAAGGAAAGTATTCATGCATTATTATTAGCTAAAAGAGATGGATCCATCTCTTGGCTTATAATTGAGCTCATAATTCTTGGAAGATTTCCCCTGATCAGTGGCTTTCTTCCAAACACGAAAAGAGATGAGATTTTTGGCACAAAGTGTCATTCGAAGCTCCTTGGGGGGTAAAACGTTTGGATCTTTGATATTAAGCAGGCAGAGTATCTGGGGGTCTGCATTTCCTCCCATTCTGATTGAGCTAGCCGTTGGGTTACTGAGTCGGCTCTGGTGTGTAGACTCAGGGCCTCTTCCTCCGTGTAGGGACAGCAGGGGGATGGAGGGGTAGTATTTGTGCCTTGGGGCGTTCCCAGACCGTTGTAAGCCTCACATTGGCATTGGAGTAGCTCTGGGCTCCTGGGGCCTGTCCCCATTGCCACGTGCTGACTCGGGTCTCCTGCTGCCATTGGAACGGGCTAGAGTGTGACGACAGTGTCCCCGGCGTGGTGGGAAGGTTAGTTTCTAGTCTCAGTGATAACGGCCCCTGTGTGACTTGGAGCCAGTCACGCCGTGTCCCTGGACCTGTGTGTCCTAATCAATAGGAGTGGGGGTAGACAGTATTCCAGATGACTCTGAGGGTGGTTGAGGGGTCATGCTTTCCTTAGCGGCCCTTCTCCAGAATTGCAGCTACCTGGCCAGGCTCCGCATCGGAAGCGGCTACATAGACCAGGGCAGTCGCCCTGCTCTGGGGCTACTGGCCAGGGGGAGGCCCGGGAGGGCTAGAGCTGCCTTAGCGGAGGCTGAGAGGTCACGGGTCCCTATTCTGAGGCTGTAGCCTGCCCACCCGCCCCCTACGCAGCTGCCTTTGATCTCCAGATCGTTCCATGTCACTGTCAACAGATTGCAGCTCACCCTGAGATCAGCTGGCCTGCTTTTCACCCCCACCTCAGGCTCCAAGCTTGGTTGTAAAGTCACAGGGAATTTCCACACCGCTCATGGGCAGATGCATCTCAAGGTTTGCTATTATTATTATTACTTTTTGAAGGGTGAACACTTTCTAACTTGACGTTTTGACTTTTAGCAGTAGCGACAGTAGAGAAGGGGACCAGCCACAGACGGCCGGGTGCCCAGGCTGAAATTATGCCGGGCTCCCCCGTGGCTCCCGAGCTACTCTTCTTTCTTTTATTTTTTTTTTAAAGATTATTTATTTATTTATTTGCCAGAGAGAGAGAGAGAGAGAGCACAAGCAGGGGGAGCAGCAGAGGGACAGGGAGAAGCAGGCTCACCGAGCAGGGAGCCCAACAGGGGGCTCGATCCCAGGACCCCGGGACCATGACCTGAGCCGAAGGCAGATGCTTAACGACTGAGCCAAACGGGCGCCCAGCTCCCCCAGCCACTCTTGGCAGAAAACCCCTTTGGAGGAAGTGGGACAGGCTGCTGGAATTTGCGCCCACACCCCAACCTCTGATCTCAGCTCCCTGATTCTTTCCAACCCGGTTTGGCCCACCTTCTGTGGCAGCCCTCGCCCCCCCACCCCCCACCCCCTCTGCCTTTTGAAATCGTCGCTTCCGGCCTGGTTCTGCTGCCTGGGCTGCCAGGCGGTAAGCAAACCCTCCTGCGTCTTGTTTGCTGTGTGTCTTTGGGCAAGACACTTGACCCCACTGAGGCTTTCCCCGCCATTTGAGAAATGGGAATGAGATACTGGGAGCTTTACGTACGTGGCATTGACGGAGGCTGCGCAGGCTGCTGAGACCCCCTTCACTGACGTTTCTGACGTCAGACGCTACGTCTCCTCTGTAGGGTCTCACTCCAGTTTAGTTCCCCAGCGACTGGGGCCCTCCTGGGAGCCAGATTCTTGCCTGTTCGGGTGGGTCAAGGCATGACTCACCTTGACCAGCAGCTCACCCTTGAGTCACATCGATCAGGAAGCCCGGATGGATGTGACGTCATGAGTAAACACAGACAGATGAGGTGGCAGCTCTGTTTGCCTTGGAGATAAATGCCCCCACCCTGGCTGGGCCTCTGTGCAGAGGGTGAAGGACGCCGAGCCCGTAAGTGTTAATTCTATGCCATGACGTGTCTGTGGAGGCACCGAGGATCTCAGGATGGAGAAAAGTCCTCAGGGTCATCCTGTCACTTTGCTACAGTAAAGCATTTACTTCCAGTAAAGCGTTAGTTTGTTGTTGTCGTTTTCAAAGTCCAACCAGAGAGGCTCCTGATATTCTGCTTCTGTCTCAGCAAAAGATGGTGGGCCCCTTGCGGGCAGGCTCAGCCCCTAGCTCCATGCCTGCTTCCATCACTGAAGACAGAATTTAAATCAATCTCCTTCCCTGTCTAAAGGAAGAGTCCCCATTGGGACTGGAATTTGCCATTTCCTTCAGGGTCACGTAATTCTTGGTTATGGGGTGCCACTGGTCCCCAGGCTCTGGCTCAGCCTGGTCAACTGGCTGGTGCGGCAGGGGCCTTTCATCCTTTGGGGGCTCCCCTAAGACCAGGCTGATGAGGCACAGGATCCGTAACATGCCCCGTGAGCCCTACCAGAGCCTGAGATGGCTAGAAAGATCGGGAAAACCCATCCTTTCTATATTTGAGCATTTGCTATTTTGTTCATCATGCATCTTTTTTTGCACTCGACTTTCTAGAACATGGCACGAAGATAACTTGACTACGGAATCGTTTGGCATTCCCTTAAGTTTTGTGCTGGGTCCATTTCCTCCCTCACTTCACGTGCCCAGTGTTGTGTCTGTGAACCAGAGAGATACGGACGGACAGAAGGATTGCCCCAGGCAGTCCAGCCCTGCGGTTCCGCTCTCCCCTTCAGGGAAGGCCTGTCTTGCTCTAAAGTTTGCACAGACTTGGAGCCCCTTAAACCTTCCTGAGTGCCAGGGGCGGCCTGGGATCCAGGAGGGCCAAGGGCGGGCCGGCTGCCCGGAGTGCCCGCCGTGTCCACTAGATGGCGCGCTGGCTGCGCGGGTGAGCGCCGCACGGCCGTCCCGTCCGCTTCCCCGCTTGCCACGGTGGAGAGCACCTGCTCTGTTGATCTCCACTGCAAGCCCAACGCGGAGGTGAGGATACTGAGGCAGGGAGGCGAAGTGACTCACCCGCTAGCCGTTAGTCCCTGATTACTATCAGCCATGGGTTCTGGCATTCTACCCGACATGCCCGAACTTCCCCTCTCCCTGGATCAAGTAGCTCTTGATCTGTTTTAGAGGCATCTTTTGACAACCTGGTGAAAGCTCTAGGGACCCTCCTTGGAAAATGTTTGAAAGTAATTTCATAGGCTTCAAGAAGAGCGCAGAAGGGCGCCTGGGTGGCTCAGTTGGTTAAGCGACTGCCTTCGGCTCAGGTCACGGTCCTGGAGTCCTGGGATCGAGTCCCACATCGGGCTCCCGGCTCAGCAGGCAGCCTGCTTCTCCCTCTGACCCTCTCCCCCCTCATGCTGTTTCTCTCTCTCTCAAATAAATAAATAAATAAAATCTTAAAAAAAAAAGAGCGCAGAAATAGATTAAGAACTTCTTTCCTACATGTTTGCAGTGTATGCGTCTGATTTGGGGCTTATCGTTAATTCCTAATTTTTGGTTCCCGATACGAATCTAACCATGGATGCCACCCATTCATTCAAGAGCACCTACTATGCGCCAGGCACTGTCCTAGGTGCCTTTATGGAGCTTCCGTTCTAGAGGGGGAGGGGACATGGTAAACGTTGACCAAATTGTACTAGCCGTTGGTGTCATTCTCTCAACAGTTCCAGTTCTCCCTGTCCTAGGTAGCAGGATTTTACTCCCTGGCCTTCTTAGGGTTGAGTGAAACCATGTGGCCAGTCCTGGCCAATTAATGGTGAGAAGTGACGTGTTATTCTGGGCCAGAACTTTTAATGGCAGGTGTGAGACCCTTCGGAGTGTTCCTTCTGCCCCCTGACATGGCAACCAGAAACATTTCACACTGAGGCTGCGCAGTCAGCCCAGATCCCCGAGACATGCAGCATGAGTGAGAAATCAACATTCGTTTTCCTAAGTCACTGAGACTTTGGGGGTGTTTCTTGCCACGGCATGACCTGGCCTATTCTGATACAACGATGAAAAAAAAAGGGAAATAATATAATTACATAGATTGCCAGAAGGAGATCAGAGCCCCGGGGAAAAGAAGAAATTGGGTAGGATAAGTGTGGAAGGGTGGGGGGGTAGATGGAAGGGCAAACAAGGTGGGCTTCACTGAGAAAGTGGTCTTGGAGAAGGAAGCACGCCGTGCAGGTGTCCGCAGAGAAGAGTATCCCAGGCAGGGGAACGATCAGAACAAAGGCTGCAGGCATGTCCGATGGTTGATGTGACTGAGACGGGCTTTGGGGAGAGGTCAGGGAAGTAACAGAGCATCATCACATGGGGCCTTGGGGTCATGTAAGGATGTTGCCATGTTCTCTGAGTGAAAGGGGAGCCATCGTAGGGGTGTGAGCTCACATACAACATGATGCGATTCACATTTTCAAAGGATCAGTCCAGCCTCTGGGCTGAGACCAGACAGTGAGTGGGGGTGGGGCAGGATGGAAGCGGGGAGGCCCAGTAAGAGGCTACTGTGTATTGTAGGTGAACATTATTGGTGGCTCATGAGCGGTGGTGCCAGCAGAGGTGATGAGAGGAGGTCCGATGGTCAGATCCTGGATGTAGTTTGAAGATGGAACCAGGAGATTTCCTGATAGATTGGATGAGGAATGGGACGGATTCAGGGTTTTTGGCATCATCAGATAGGAAGATGGGATTGCCATCAGCTAAGGGTGGGGGAGGTTGCAGAGGGAGGAGGTTTTGAGGGGAAGAGGAGGAGTTTGGCCACATTAAGTTTAAAATGTCCATTAGACCCCCAAGCGAGGATACGTGGGGAGCATGGAATATATGAGCCCGGAGCTGGGAGAATAGAAACTTGAGAATAGTTGATGGAAAGATGGTATCAACAGTTTAAGGTTTTAAAACATTTTGGCTGGTTATAAAGAGAAACTTTTAAGTGCAGCATTTTATACACACACGGGGCTGATTCTAAGGATTTTAGGTGAGAATTATGGAAGACGAGGGTAGCTTACCTTTGATGGTGTCAGAGGAGTTTTGTTCTCTTTTAGGAATGTCAAGGGCATGATCCATTACATCATGCAATGTTCCCTCCACCCCTTCATCTTCTTCTTTTGAAAAATTTTTAAAGATTTTATTCATCAGAGAGAGAGAGAGTGTGTGCAAGCACACAAGCAGGGGAAGCGGCAGGCAGAGGGAGAAGCAGGTTCCCTGCAGAGCAAGGAGCCTCGTGTGGGACTCGATCGCAGGACCCTGGGATCATGACCTGAGCCGAAAGCAGACGCTTAACTGGTTGAGCCACCCAGGCGCCCTCCTTCGTCTTTTTCTAAATCCTGGGAAAAGCTCTCCTTTCCCTGAGGAAATGAATATGCTTCTTCTTTCCCCAAAATGAAAATCATGAAAAGAGTGTGTGTCTCTTTTCTCGTTAGCTGCCAGGGAGCTCAGAGTCAAATTAGAAACTCAACTGTAATACATTAACCACTTGGGCCTGTAGGGTCTGCATATTTGCGTTTTTACTTTCCCCCACCTTGACTTCCTACTTTTAATTCCCAGTCTTAGTTTTAAAGTTTTTACTTTATCAAACCTGTTCTTGCTAGAATTGTCTCACATCTCTATGGAATGAGGGGGAGTGTAAAAAAACAAACAAAAAAAAGAAGTAAGCATAATTGAATAAATTTGCTTTTTAATAACAATACAACTCATTTATAAGTAAAAAAGATATTGGAAGTTTGTCTCTAAAGTAATTTTCTATGTGCAGAGTTGTATATTCCAGCTGACTTTCATTATAAAATTGAAAACGTGTTCCTTAAGGAAAAAGAATGCTAGTCCCGAAATGTTATAAGAATCACTTTAAAATTGCAGCAAATAGATAAATTCACATATTTTAAAGCACATAAACAAGTCATTGCAAGATTCTGAGAATAACATGCAAAAGAGGTCAAAATACAAAATGCAAAAGAACTAGAGTTGTTTTTGTTTTAGTCCAGTGGTTTAAAAGTTGCAGGGGAAGGATGTGAGTTTTCCTAACAGGACACACTGTTCAATGACACTGCACAGCCCGTGCTTTCTGGAATCTGCTGAGGCAGAGATTCTCAGACTTCAGGCAGCCTCCCGTACCTTCACCTACCTATAGGCACCTGCATTATTAGTCTGTCAGTATTGCTTCTTCAATTCCTTTTCTAAACTCAAACTTATTTAAAGAGGAAACAGTTTAAGTAATATGCCAAAGGTATACATTCAAGGGTTTCCTACTTTCTTAAAACCCATGAAAATCAATTCATAAATATGAGAATTAAAAACTACATGGTGTGGGGCTCCTGGGTGATTCAGTCATTTAAGCATCTGACTCTTGGTTTTGGCTCAGGTCATGATCTCAGGGTCGTGAGATTGAGCCCTGTGCCTGGATCCACCCTCAGCAGGGAGTCTGAGATTCTCTCTCTCCCTCTGCCCTGCCCCCCCATTCATGCACGCTCTCTCTCTCAAATAAATCTTTAAAAAGATCTTAAATAAATCTTTAAAAGAAAGTTTAAAAAGATTACATGGTGTGTTCCCCTAAAAGCACCTCCTCCAGCCCCACGCTGCCCAGACGGCATGTGGGGGTTCTGTCCCAGAGGGTAGCTCTGTCCAGGGCTGCTCCCCGCCTTTGGAAGTAGCAGTGAATCTTGAAAACAACTCAATAACCTCAGCTGAAGGGAAGAGGGGCCCTGGCATCGGCTGAGGTACTCATAAAAATGATTCAGCTGGGGGAGAGGAAGCCTCCTCCCAATTCAAGACAAAATGAGGTGAAGTGAAGGGCGCCTGGGTGGCTCAGTTGGTTAAGCGACTGCCTTCGGCTCAGGTCATGATCCTGGAGTCCCGGGATCGAGTCCCACATCGGGCTCCCTGCTCAGCAGGGAGTCTGCTTCTCCCTCTGCCCTCTTCCCTCTCGTGCTCTCTGTCTCTCATTCTCTCTCTCTCAAATAAATAAATAAAATCTTTAAAAAAAAAAAATGAGGTGAAGTGGGGACGCTCTTGTTGAAACACACATACGGAAGTCCTTAGTGTGATTGCTGAATACGGACCTTGAGGAAGATCTTAAGAAAGCCGGCTTGGGAAGAGGACACCCGTGGTAATGTGGCCACCATCAGTATCCGTGCGCCTCCAGTTCTGAGCGGTTATGATGCTCACCCATTTTGGCCAGCTGTAGGAAAGCATCCTGCGTGTCTGATAGTCTTATACCTGGCTTTTAGAACAGGGCTTCTCCACCGTGGTCCCCGGGCCGGCAGCATCAGCGTTACCTGGGAACCTGTTAGAAATCAGATTCGAGGGGGGCGCCTGGGTGGTTCAGTTGGTTAGGCCATCTGACTCTTGATTTCGGCTCAGGTCATGATCTCAGGGTTGTGGGATCCAGCCCCACGTCGGGCTCCGTGCTGAGCATGGGGTCTGCTTGGGATTCTCTCTCCTTCTCCCTCTACCCCCCACCCCCTGCTTGTGCATGCTCTCTCTCTCTTAAAAAAAAAAAATTGGATTCTTGGGCCCCACCCTGGAGCGATGAGGTCTACCCAGCCCTCCAGGGATTCTGATGGATGCTGAAGTTTGAGAACCACTATTCTAGATTGGTGCCCCATATTTGTACAGTAAATAGAAGGCTATCAGCAAGAAGATATGAGTTCTAGTCCGCATCTATAGCCAATTAATTGTCACATAATGTAAAAAAAAAATCACTGAGCCTCAGTTTCCCCATTTGTAATGTGAGGAAGAGGTTCCCAGCCCTGCTGGCACAGTAGGATCACCGGGCTACCTTTTAAATTACAATGCTACTGGGCGCCTGGGTGGCTCAGTTGGTTAAGCAACTGCCTTCGGCTCAGGTCATGATCCTGGAGTCCCTGGATCGAGTCCCACATCGGGCTCCCTGCTCGGCGGGGAGTCTGCTTCTCCCTCTGACCCTCCTCCCTCTCATGCTCTCTGTCTCTCATTGTCTCTCTCACAAATAAATAAAATCTTAAAAAAAAAAAAATTCCAATGCTACTGTACCAAAGAACCCATGCCATATAATTCTATTTATATTAGGTTCTCGAACAGGCAAAAACTGATCTATGATGAGAACAATCACAACGTGCCTGGGGTAGAGGACTGGTGGGTTCACTGGGAAGAGGCAGGAGGGACCTTTCTGGGGTGACAGTACTGTTCTGTCTTGCTGGGAATAGGGGTTACAGAGGAGTACGCGTTTGTCAAAATCTATTGAACGGTACACTTGAGACTGTGTGTTTTATACATATTTTGCCTCAAAGGGGAGAAAAGGACTGTAAACAAACATTGGATTCTAAATAATATTTGTGCTGAAGTATTTATGCGTGAAATGCATTGACATTACACCTCATTTTGAAATGCATCAAAAAATAAGATGGCTTGCCGGATGGATAGAGGAATGGAGGGTCAGTTAAATTCTTTGAATTTTTCATTAGGTTTGAAAATACATATTTATAATAAAATGTTGGAGGGAAATTCTGATGCTGGTGCCCACACTCACATCTATTAAATCAGGACTTTTCCTAAATTGAAATTTCTACCATTGGAGGGAGATACATTTCTCAAGGGTAACAGGTTCTAAGCCATTGGTGTACCAGGGAGAAGAGACACATGGGGAGATTGTTGGGTTTTATTCCCGACACTGAATTTATCGGGCTGGAATCTTCCCACAGGTAACAATAATGGGAAAGGAATGGGTTGTGCACCTGGGCTTCGTTGTTGTTCCAACTGCCCTAACCCCTCAGCTGCAGGCATTCGGTGACCCGTGGCCACCTGGTCTCCAGGTGCAACGTTTTGCGGGTGCTCTCCATGGAACTTCTTGCCTCAGGCACCAGGGGGAGCTCTCACCCCAGCAGTTGCCTGAAGCTCCTGCAATGTTCCAACCCAGGGCTCAGAAAGATTGTGTGTCCCTCTCAGGGTCCTGGAGGGCTATTCCCGCCATGCTCTGCTTCCCCTGTTATTTCGGTCACCCGCAAAGGACCAAGCGCCTCGCACCCTCCTTCCAGACCGGCGCATTCTCTAATCGGACTCAATGCACCTCCGCACCCCCATCCTTCCCACCCTCCCGAGCTGGGCTGACAGCACCATCTGTAGCCAGCAAACCCCAGAGCCTCTCGAGCCTTGGCCTCTTCTAAGAAGCTTCTCCTCACTCTTACCTGGTTCACCGCCTCACCTGGTGCCTTCCGCGGGGGCTGGGGGGCTTTCTTCTCTGACACCCCACAAAGCCCTGAGGCTAAGGTGGGCTCAGCCTCCTCCATGCTTGCCAAGGCCGCTTCTAAGACATTTCTCTTCCCTTCTCATTCGAGACCCAGCCACATCACCTGCTGTCACTTCCGGTGGCTGCCGTCTGCTGGTCTCGGGGTCACCAACGACCTCCACTTCTGCTGTTTCCTCCATACTCCACCTGTCCTCTTCTCGACAACCCTACAGATGGCCATACTCCTCCTTGGCCTCCTGCTATCTTGTCTTGCTCACCTCCAGGGATCTCGGCCAACACTGTCCCCGCCGCCCCTTCCCGTGGCCCAGGGACACTGCCCACGTCGGGGGGGGGTGGGGGAGGGAGACTTCGAGCACCCCCACCGCACCTGCCCCTGCACTCCACCGGCCCACCCACACTCCCTTCGTGGCCTCACTGTGCCCCCATGTGACCACCGCCCTCCTCCCTCTCCACTGGCCCCCCATCCTGCTTCCGCACCTGCACCCTGGCGGCCAGCATCCCTGGGGAAAGCAGTGGATCGGGGGGGGGGGGGGCGACGCCTTCCACCTTAAATTCATGCTCAGGGACCTGGGGTACTGCTGGCTCGCACTCCCGCAGGACGGCTTCATGCCTCCTCTCCTCGGCTCCCCGAGCCGCCCTCGCTCCCGCCCTCCCTCCCTTCTGCTCCGAGGAGCCACATCTGACTTGGTGGAGAAATTCGAAGCCAGCGGAGTGAGCTCTCTGTCTTCCTACCCCCGCCTGCACCTCTCGGCATTCCTGCTGTCAAGGCGGAAGAATCCTGGAAGAATCGTGCCTTCTCCCCTAGGAAGCCAGCTGCCCCGCCTGCCCCCCGCCCCCAGCTCCGGTTCCCATACCTTCTTGCTTGCTCCGGCTTTTCCCCATTTTCTTGTCAACAGGAGGCTTTCACTGGAGGGTGAAGAAGTGGCTCTTTAGTTGGAGGCCCAATGTCACTCAGCTTTCCGTAAAGAGGATTTTTTCTAATTGTCACCTGGCTAGGGATGGAGCAGGGTTGGGGGGGGAGGTCTACTCTTGGTACACAGTCTCGCAGGTGACCCCGGTCTACGGTGCATGCGTGTCCTCTTCAGGGTGGCTTCCTGGAAGTAATGAGCTCTGACACAGAACAGCATCTCGGAACTGTCGCAGCCATGTCCTCATCTAACCCTCCACCCGGTTCAATCATTCCCACCGCTGCCAGGTGAAAAGGGGACACCTCTGTGTCCAGGCAGGGTATACCTGAGATGGTACATCGAGAGCACCTCGCTCTTCCAGGACAGCCCCACGCAGGTCCCTAAGCGAGCACATCCGAGGCTGCTGCTCCCACCGTCATTCACTCATGCTGGGGATAGGGAGGTGCCCTGGAGGTCCCTCCCCGTCGGGGTAGGCAGGGTGGTCAGAGACACACAGCAGAATGTCGTGCAGACAGAGTCAGGGCTCACAGGTTAGATGTGCACACAGCAGCATCTCCAAGCCTAGTGTTGCCTGAACACAGGAGGAAACCCCAGAAGGCCCATCGCCATTTGTGTTCGTTAAAACAACACAAAACAACAACGCAGGTGTTTCAGAATACCCGCGAATAAAAGTGTACACCTGGAACCCATCAGAAGGGCTATCTGTGGCAGGGGGAGGCAGACAGACAGATGGGGGTGGGGTCTGCCACGGGGCTGTGTTGATGTGGGTCGTGGCTCTGGACTGAGACACGACATGATGCCCTCAGTCCTCAGCCGGCTCACCTGCCCTGCCGTCCCGTCTGACTCAGCGAGGGGACCTCCCTGTGCCTTCCGCTCCAGGGCTCCCCTGCAAGGACCAGTCACAGGTGCAGCTCACAGGCCCGGGCTTTCCTGGGTCTCACGGCCCCTCAGAAACAGGGTTCTGTTGGTAAAAGCGAAGAAGCCACTCCTTACTGGGACCATACCTGAGGTCCCACCCAGTGAGGAAAAGAAGCCTCCAGCACAATCCCACAGAGACCCAGGCCTGGCCCATGAGTCCCTGGGGTCTAGCTGGCCCCATCTCAGGGAGCCATGTGGCTTGTGTGTAAGAGTGGGGGTTGGGACACCTCAGAAGGGTATTGTGCCCTCTGCCTGTGACATGGGCCATGAAGGCTGGTTTCCTGGAGTCCCAGAGATAGTGAGTTGGAACTGTCAAGGTCTGGGGATGTCCTGATTCCTCTTGCTTGCAGTCCTGTGGTCTTATACCAACGGGGTTCCCGGGTTCAGCGTGGCTGATGCCAAGCCACCAACGTGGTTAGGAGCTGGGAAGAGATGCACACTGTTGGCTCTTGGGAGTCTGGTGGGGCCGCCTTCTGCTGCCCGTGGCCTGCCGGAGGTGGCAGGAGGGGACAGAGCCCCGAGGAGCAGCGAGGGGAAGGCTCCACCTGTCAGAAGCTGAGGACCTCTCTGGTTCGGGGCAGAGTGACTCTCATTTAAGCTAGACCTGAGGAAAATGCTTAACGAGAAAGCTGTCCTCCGTGGGCCTCAGGAGGGAAGTTGAGGTTTTGTCTACTTTTATGTAGCAATCCACCAGGACTGGATGTTCTCATTAGAATGCAGGTAAAACAGGGCAGACTTGGGTTTGCTGGTGAGAACTTCCGTTTCCAGAGCCATGGGACACGTGTCAGACCTTTCCACGGAGTGCATCAGAAAACAGGGAGACCGCTGTCATTTTTGTACAAATGAAGCTCAAGTGCTTCCCTCTGTAGAAACTTCTAGTTAAAAAAGAGGGTAAAAGTCTGATCTCCAGGTATGAATTCCCTGTTTCTTGCTGGTGAATTAATTGCTTCCCACCTTGTAATATTTACAGAATACTGATGGCATGCTGAGGGGGAAGAGGAAAAAGATCTCTTGAAAAGGAGGAATTTTTAGGCACAAAAAAGAAACTCTAAATAGGTTCTCCAGAAAAACAGAACCAAAGGAGATAGATATATACACACTCTCACCTGTGATCCAGTCAGGTTGATACATAAAGTCAACCATCACAAAAACTGTGTCTGCTAAGTGAGACAAGGTGTGATTTGGCCTTAAAAAGGAACAGACACGGATGGTGGATGACTGCCATGTGCTGAGGCTGGGTAAAAAGCCCCGAATGGCTGCATAGGAGGACTCCTGGATGTGCACTTAGTGGGTCCTTCTAGAACCTTCTAGGAATTGTTCCTCTAGCACATCTTGGCACTGAAAAGCACACTTCAAGCTTTGCCACGATTCCACGGGATCCCAATAGAACTGGAAAGCAGAAATGGTTGGTTTTCTTTAAACTGAAATTTTAAAAATGTTCCCATGATTCATTTACAAAGTGGTTCATTTAATAATCACTTCGAGCCACCAACAGTTTGTTTTTCCAAAAAATCCTTTTCTAACGGGCCAACCGTGAGATGCTAGCCTTGTGTTGCCTGATGCAGAATCCTCAGCCGAGGATGAGCTGACACCCACATTTTTGGGTTCTTCATCCCGTAGGAGGCCGGGTGCTACGTGGTCTGACCCCACTCCTTCCCACCTGTGAGGCCCACTTCTCACAGGTGCCACGGCACGACCTGGTCATCCTCTCTGGACTGCTGCTTTGGGAAAGATGGCCAAGTGGGCACTGCAATCCCGCTCCTTTCTAGACTTCAGAGTAGGGCTGGTGCTGTGCACTGAATGTCCGTGCCCCCAACCCCCCACCCAAACTCACACGTGGAATCCTAACCCCTGAGGTGACGGTATGAGGAGGTGAGGCCTTTGGGAGGTGATTAGGTCACAGGGGTGGAACCCTCGTGATTGGGATTAGTGCCCTTCGAGAAAAGACCCCAAAGAGCTCACGTGCCCCTTGGGCTACATGAGGACACAGCAGGAGGGTACAATGACATCATGAACCAGAAAGCAGGCCCTCACCACGTCCTGACTCTGCTGGCACCTTAATCTTGGGCTGCCCAGCCTCCAGAGCTGTGAGACCTAAGTTTCTGTGGTTTATAAGCTCCCTGGTCTGGGCTATTTCTGTTACAGCAGCCGGGATATAGACCCAGGTGGGAAGGGGCTGCCCAGCCAGTCTCCATTTCCCAGCAGTGCCCTGCCCCCTTATATTTGGGTGGGGGGCCTGGGTGTGGCAGGTTGTATTTCCCCCCCAAATGATGTCAACACTATTTCTGGTCTCGTCTGTTCTTGCTGCTCTTCCATCAAGGAGTGGAATCTATGTCCTCCTTGCACGGGGCGAGGGTCTTTGTGACAGCCTCATCCAGCCGAGTGAGTAGACGTAATAATGCTCTACGACTTACTTCCAAGGCGGGGACACAGAAGGTGGTGCAGCTCCCACCTGGCTCTCTCCCGTGACACGTGTTCTTGGGAGCCCTGAGCTGCCGTGCCTGAGCTGGGCTGTCCGGGAGCCGACCTGGAGAGACCACATGGAGATCAAGGCGCACGAGGCCCTGTTGACTCTTTCCAAGCCTGCACCAGACATGTGAGTGAGGAAGCCTTCTCCAGGACAGTCTTCCCTCCCTGCCCCCCGCTTGCCACTGCACCCGTGGGCGAGACCCTGAGCAGAACCGCCCTGCTGATCCCAGATTACCCTGCATTCGCGGGCAAAAAATGATCCGTTATTGTCTTAAGCCACTGCTTCCGCGTGGCTTGTCGCACAAAAATAGATAACCATAATACCACGCAAAGGGGAGTGAGATGGGTCATTTCCGGATCGAGGTGTTTAAGAAGTAGGGAGACCATATGGCCCGGTTTGCACAGACTCAATGACACCTATTGTCTTGGCCTAATTATTTTTTTTTAAGATTTTATTCATTTATTTATCTTTAGAGAGAGAGAAAGAGAGAGAAAGAGTGAGAGCATGAGAGCAGGAGGAGGGGCAGAGGGAGAGAGAGAGAGAATCTCAAGCAGACTCCATGTTGAGTGTGGAGCCCAACGCGGGGCTCAATCTCACGACCCTGAGATCATGACCTCAGCCAAAATCAAGAGTCAGATGCTCAACTGCTCAAGTGGCCCCCCCCCGCCCTAATTCTTAATAACGCCCCCTTTCACTCTCAGAAGTGCCTCAATTTGGGAGGTACGTTATATGGTCGCCCTGTTCAGAACCAGACGTGCCTTGGGTTGGGTTGGGTTGGGTTGGGTTGGGTTGGTGTAGACAAAAACAGTGACCTTGGAAGAGCCACAGATGGAAGGCACCTGGGCCACTGCATCATGGCGTTGAGGAGAACCAGCCGTGGCTCCAGACCCCCGTTCATGACTCTGCGTGAACGAGACATAAACTGCCAAAGGGAGTCATTTTTTGGATTCATGACACAGTTTGTTACAGTAACTACTGTTACCCTGAAATTAGTTATGAGCAAAAATGAGAAATCGCCATCCTGGTTTACAAAACAAGAGTAAGGGTATCAGTGTCGGGAATCGGAGCCCATTCACTTTCTACCTACAGACTCCTAAATTACATGAATCCATAGTCAGTGTTATGCAATTTCTATGAACAAATAAATCTTTTCTTTTTTTTAAACCACATATTGTGAGTGTGGACAATGTTTCCGCCTGCTTTCTTCCAAGTTCTTGCTTTAAAAGATCAGATGTGCTGGTGACAGCAGATTCTTACGTTTTAAAGGAAGAAAAAAAACCCTCATTGTGTGTTGAAGACTGTGGGCTTTGGGAATCAGATGGGCTTAGTATGAATTTGTATGGAGATGTTCACTAGCTGTGCCGCCCAGGAAAACATCATCGAACCTCTCTGCGTTCCAGGTTCCTTACCTGGGAAATAGCAGTAACAACGCTGAGAATTCCTCTTCTTTTTCTTCCTCCTCCTCCTCCTCCTTTGTCCCTTTGATAAAATTTTGACAAGTGAATCCATGCACATATATGAAATACGAGATCCCGAAGCGCATACGTTACTGGTAAGTGTGTGGGGGTGACTTTCAGTCTTCACCTTGAAGGTGGCGTCTCTCTCATGCAGCAAAGTGGTGCTAGGGAGAGACAGTGGGGTCAGGACCCATATCCTGGTGTCTGTCCCCCTCCCCCCAGCCCTCCAACCCTTCGTCCACCTCTGATGTCATCTGCGGCCTGATGGGTGGCTCACAAAGCAGAGAGGGGGTGGTCGGCCCAGCGTGGGAGGAGGCCTGGCCAGGCCTGACTCCCATCACTCCCCAGATCTCAGGATCTGAGGTCAAAGGAGAGAGGCGAGCAGCACTAGAAACATGCGAGCCCTCTGATGACAGTGACCCGCACATGGGCCCAGACAGGCCTGGAATCTGACCAGTACCCCTGCCCCTCCCTCCTAGAAGGGCTGGGGTACATTAGGAAAGCTTTGTGAGCGAGTCTTGCCCTAGAATCCTGAAGGGAAAGCCAGGCGAGATCATGTTTGCGAAGCTGCCTTATGAATAGTTAAGCGTAACATCCAGGACAGATATAATTTTAAAAGAGATGGAGAGAACCCTAATTATAACTCCAGGGAAGTTTCATGAATCAGAACTCTCTTTCCTGGATGCTGATTGCTTGGAGGGTGGAGGGTGCTAATTATGTGATGTGGGAACTACCTTCTTTCGCATCTAGAACAAGCTGGGAGATATTTTTCCACCAAGTTTTTCCTGTGGACGCGGCAGATGGACTCATCTCTCTGAAAGCGCCCCCTGTTAGGTCGATGCTGGAGAGGCAGGCCTGCTGGTGGCCAGGGAGCTCACCTCCCATGCTCCCCAGCAACCCACAGGAGACAGAAGCTCCCGAGAATTTACAAGAAACTGGGCTGTAGCTATAAACTGTGTTTACAGCATGCTGGGGGCCCAGGGAATCACCGAGGAAGGGAGGTTGCCAAAGGAACCACAGTTATTCCTTTCTTTCTTTCTTTCTTTTTTTTTCTTTACCTGAAAATAAAAGATCACACCGACCTATGAAGCATAAAGCGGCGCTGACCCAGAGGCCTGCAGCCGGAAGGATTGCTGAGGGCCGCCAAGGTGCCGGCCGGGGCCCTCGGGAGCAGTTTCTCTTCCTGGCAAGGACTCTGGCTTGCTTGCTGTGAAAGCTTTATTTTCTTCTCTCGGGCTTCCTTGCTCGCTCGTTTCCCACCTGGCCCACCTATAATTTCTTCCCAGGCAAAGCTCACATTCCCATTTCTGGTTAGGCTTCCCTCTTACAGCTCTTCCTCCTCTTTAAAAAATTTATTTCTTGATCCACCCACTTCATTTCTGCTTCCTGGGGATTGTTTACCAATGCAACACATGCTAATATTATATAAAACATGCCAGGAAGTGCCAGCACACGGAGAAAAAGTCTCCTCCTCCTTCCCCCTGGCAGCACCCCCCCAGACTGTGGCTGGAGGAAGGTGGGCTACGGCCCAGGCTGCAGAAGCCCCCTGAGTGCCTGAGTACTGGCTTGTGTGGTGGGTTTGCTCGGTGGGAGGCAGAATCCTCAGATCAGGCATCTGTTCTAGAACCCTCCACCATGGTGCTCTTTTCTCCCTCACTTGTCCCCTGAGCCTTGGAGGGAATAGTGGGTTGGCTCAGTGGGTGAAGCACAGTACAGGAGAAATTTCCCGGGTCCTTTGCCTTCCCACCTGATAGGTTCCTGCAAAGGGCTAGGGCCCAGTCTTTTTTTTTCTTTTTAAAGATTTTATTATTATTATTTATTTATTTAAGAGAGAGAGCCCACAAGCAGAGGGAGGGGCAGAGGCAGAGGGAGAAGCAGACTTTCCACTGAGCAGGGAGCCTGACGTGAGGCTTGATCCCAGAACTCTGAGATCATGACCTGAGCCGAAGGCAGATGCTTCACCAACTGAGCCACCCAGGCGCCCCGTCTAGTGTCCAGTTTTGAAGGGACATTCATTCACACAGTAGACATTCACTGAAGTCTTCAGTGTGTCAAGCAGAGTGTTGAAGACTCTGGGACAGACCGTCTGGGTTCCAAGCCTGCCTCTACCACTTACGAGCTGGGTGACTTTGGACAATGACTTACCCTCTCTGTGCCTTGGTTTGCTCATCTGTAAACTATCTTATTCATGAAGGTTAAATGAGGTAGTATTCATAAAGCATCCGGCAGAGTGCCTGGCATACAGTATACAAGGTTTGTTTGATAAAAATAAGCTGTTCTAGGCACAGGGAATGCAAGGATGCTCCTGACCCCATGGAGCCTTCACATGGAGGGTGAAGACAAACTAGAAACATGTGAACAAAGAAATGATATAATTGCAGTGTCACGAGGAAAATTAAACCGGCAACAGGAAAGAGGGTAAGTAGCAGGTGTGTGTGGGGGGGGTGGGGGGGGTGGGATGGGGTGTTATTTTAACCAGGCACATGAAGGAAGGTCTTCCAGAGGACGGGTATCTGCACGGAGACCTAAGTAATGACAAGGGTCAGCCACAGAAAGAGCAAAGGAGTGGAATCCAGGCCGTGGGAACAGCATGTGCAAAGGGCTGGTGTGTGGCAGGGAAAGGAAGACAGGCATGGCTGGGGGGGAGGGGAATGGGAGAAGCAGGTCCAGGTCCCATGGGGCCTGGCAGGCCCCAGGAAGGAACGGATTCTTTTCTAATTGCAGGGAGAGACAATACTCATCTCCCAGGGCTGCAGCCACAAAGTACCACAAACTTGGTGACTTAAAACAGAAGTGTGCTCTCTCAGAGGTCTGGGGGTCACAAGTCTGAAATCAGGGTATCGGCAGAGCCACGGTCCCTCCAGAGCCTCTAGAGGACCCTTCCTCACCTCTTCCAGCTTCTGGTGGCCCCAGCTTTTCCCTGGCTCCTCTTCAGTCTCCGTCTCTGCCTTCATACGGTCCTCTGGGTGCGTGTCTCTGTGCTTCTCTTCTTACGAGGACACCAGCCACTGGACTTAGGGCCCACCCTAAATGCAATAGATAGCATCTTGAGATCCTTCACTTAATTATATCTGCAAAGACCCTATTTCTGAATAAGGTCACATTCACAGGCACCTGAGGTTAGGACTTGGACATCTCTTTTTGGGGGGACACAATTCAACGCGCTATGGAGGCCACTTGTAGTTTAAGAAATGGCTTGTGATTTAGCGGCATCACGCTGGCTGCCGTGTGGAGATTGGACCAACGGCAAGTTGGGGAGGTTCTGTGGCAGGCAGGGGTGCCAGAGATGGTGGAGAGAAAGAGAAAAGGTGTTCTCCTCTTGGACACGAACAATGTCATGGATCCCAACCTCAGACAAGGCCACGGTGTCCATGATGGATCAAGAGAGCAACAAGACCCCTCCGAAATCATGTGTGAACACAGACAAGGTGTGGACGTGGTCCAAACCACAAAATTAACCAGACATCCTCCATCCTGGCTAATGTGACCCCCCCCTTTTTTTTTTTAAATCAACATCAGCTATAGTTTGCTCTGTCCTTGTCACCTTCCAGGTAAGAATTATTAAGACGCCCAGTCACAGCCTCACCTCTGATATCTGATAGCATCCAATCCAGAGCAAACCTTGCTTCCTTGAGCTCTCCCTACCCCTGCCCCACATCATACAACAGAAGCCTCGATCCTCTAACGGGTCCTAACTGACACGCCCTAGGGCTCCCGGTGGTCACAGTTGGAAGGGCAGCATGGTCTTCGTGGCTGTGGGACCCGTGTGGTCCACAGGGCCCTGCACTGAGAACGGCCCAGTGCTGGGTTTAATGCGATGCTGCCACCATATTGGAATTCTTAATAATTTTCCAACAAGGGGCTCCGTGTGTTCGTTTTTCACTGGGCCTTGCAAGTCCTGTAGCTGGTTCTGCCCAAGAGCACTGACAATGGCTAACGGCAAGCTCGTTGTGGTAGAGAGAGTGACGAGTGGGTGGATCCAGGACTTTTTGGCTTGGACACGCAGGACTGGTTGCTAGTTTGGATTTGAGTCGGGGAACGTAAGGAAGGGAGAGAAAAATCTGAATTTTTTTCTTGGGTAGGGAATGTCCTTTATCAAAATGGGAAATATTGGATAGTCACGTCAAGCGGGCTTTGCGTTGGGAGGAGGTTGGGTCAGGAGTCTCAATCTGGTGAAAATATACTTCCTGTCTTACACTAGGAAATAGGCGTGCAATGTTACATTTTTAAAAGTTGGTGACTCAGTGCTGTACTACAGTTTTGCAAGATATTACCATAAGGCAGGGAGGAGGGGAGAACGGAATAAAGGGGATATGGGATCTCTCCATATTATTTCTTACAACTGCATGTGAATCTCCAATTATCTCAAAATTAAAAGTTTAATTAAAAAAATTGGTGACCCAGAAAATCAGGATGTGAATGGAGTGATAGGCGGCTCCAGGCAGGTGTTACTCATTTGCATTCATAAGTTCTTAAATCTGCAAGGGGCTTGGGGGCAGCTCACACAGGGGACGCAGCCTAGTGAAGGGGCCATGCGTGGCGTGTGAGGGGACGGTGGTGTGCACTGTGGCACTGAGCATCCTTCCTAGTGTCCTCGAGTTGGGAGTTGATGGGGTGGAGAGAGGCTCATCTCTCCAAAGCCCCGTGAGTGAGGGGTGTGGACTTGACCGAGGAAAGTTCTTTGAGGAAAGTGACCCGGGCACTCAGCTCCTGTAGCAGTTTCCAGTCACCTCAGCAGGGGATGGGCCCGGGGCGCTTTGGGCCTGGACGCCATGGGGAGGAATGGAGGCCAGAAGGACTCCTGTTGGTCTCCACTTTTATGCTTCCTTTAGTTAGACTCAGGCTCCCGTGGGTGGGGGTGGGGTGAGCATCTCATCCTGATATTTGCAGATTTATTCACAGAACTCCCCACACATCTGGAGGAGAATATATGACTTGCCCCCTAGAGGAAATAGTTAAATGAATCGCTAAAGCACAAAATGTTCCTGTAAAATTGCTTCCATATTTTATTAGACGCAGATGAGCATGAATTATTGTGAAGCCAACAGGAGGGTTTGCAAATTGGGTTCTTGCCTTTCCATAAACTGCTCTTCCACACCTAGATCATTATGGAAAAGCTTTAATGAGCATTGGCTTTTGATGGAGGCATTGAATAATACATTCACCCACCCATCCATCCATCCAACATTTATTGGGCACCCACTGTATGCCAGGAAATGCCAGCTGGCTGGCAGCTAGAGGTGTCATTCTTACTGACCTACCTCCAAATGAGTCCTTCTGAGATCAGCCGACTTGGGGCTGGAATGTCACGGGAGGGACACCTTTTGCGGGGAAAGGACTCCCTTTCACGTATCCCAGGGGGCCACTGCCCACAGAGAAGAAGGTGATTTTCACGTCCCCCTCCACAGTTGAAAATGCGACCTAACCTTGAATGCCTCTTTCTTCAAATCTGCTCATTTGTGTCAAGGCGTGAAATTTCTTGGAGGAGAAATGGACCCAGTTGTGCAAAACTGGCTTTCGAGTTGTTTCTTACCTTCTGTGTGGCTCTGCCACGTTGATCCCAGTTGGGCATCCAAAGGGGCCCGCATTCTGCTCAGAATGCCCAGCTCGGGGCAGGGAGCGGGGAGCTAGGGAGGAGAAGCAAAACATCATTGATCTCTCCTCTTCTGTCTGGAAGTTAAGCATAGCAGTGTGGCTCGTAGGATCACTGGAAACCTGGCGTGACCGGGGACTGGCTCACAGCGCTTCCTCAGCCACCACGAAGAGGAGGGAGCAAGGGCCGTAGTTTCTTTGTCAGCCCCGGCCTGAGCTGCGAGGGGTGGCTGCCTCTGACGTGGTCGGGCAGGTGCTGGCCCTCACCCCACTGGGACCCGGGGCTTCTAGGATTGTCAGGGGCACTGCAGGCTGTTTTTCTGGGGTGGGCGGGGCATGGAATCTGCCTCAAGGGAGGCTTCTTGAAGAAAAGCAAAAAGTGGGAAGGACACCCAGAGATGCCACCCGTTGCACGCAAGTCCTTTACCTTACCGACCACGTGTGGGGCTCTGAGAGCACCTGCAGGCTGGGCTGGAGCAGGGGAGTCCCACCTCCCCCAAACTTGTGGGCGCGGACGCCGCTCAGCGAGACCTCTCACGTGTCCAGGGTTACCCAGGGAGTGGTTTGAGATTGGATCTGACTTGCTATGCTTCTCTGCACCACGGCGTCCCAGACCGGAGCTGTGTGTTGACCCCTTTGGAAGGCAAAAACGTGTTGTAAAAGAAATGTTTCGGGAGACCTCTGTGAGGAGACCTCTGGGCAGGAAAAGGTGCCCTTCACTGCGTCTGTTTCCAGGTGAGGTGAGGTATGGAGGAGAATGACCGGGAAATGTCTGGAAGCATCTTCTCCTGTCTGAGGGCTGCAGTTTATGACCAAGCCAGGCAGACACAATGGTTATCCTCTTGGTTACAAGTAGTGGGTACCTGGATTGCTCAGAAATGCAGGAAACAGAGCTGGTTAGAAATGCGTGTTCAAACTAAATTCTCCTGAAATTGAGAGGGCTCAGGGAACCGGTGAGTGGCCAGGGGAAGTGGGTGTCTGGTTCTTATCAGTTGAATGCTCTTCAAAAGACCCTGTGGTTCAAACTTTCAAATCATACTGAAACAATTCTGTAGAATGTCTATTTTGGTAAAGAGAGTAGGATAAATATGGTTGCACCTTTATTTGAATTACTGAGGATCCTGTGGTGTTTCTGGGTCAGGGTTTGACTCGTGAAGTCTCAACATGGTGTTCTGGAAATGCCCTGGTCTCAGCATCAGAAGACCCAGGCTGAAGGGGGGCTGGCCTACTGGCTGGGTGATTTCTGGCAGGTCATAGTGTGCTGAGCTACAAGTTTTCACTCTGTAACAGCAGAAGAGAGTAGTTAGTATTCGCTTTATTGATTGTCCAAGGGTGTTGTAAAGCTCACACTGAATGAGCTTCTCACCTTGACTTCTAGATCCCTGTGCAAACACAAATTGCTGTAATCAACCAGAGGAGAGAGGAGACAGGACCCGATGTCTTCTTTAAACCCAAGTTAGACTTGTCTACAGTCAAGGTTCACCAGAACAACAGAACCAATAGGATCGATCTATCTATGTATCTATGCATCTATCTATCTATCAACATACCATCTATCTGTCTACCTATCAAACTATCTATCTATCCAATGTATATCAGAGGAGATTTATATGATGAGGAATTTGGCTTACGTGATTATAGAAGTTGAGAAGTCCTGCTATTTGCCATCTACACGCTGGAGGCCCAGAAAAGCTGATGTACAGAAGAAGATTAAATGAGATGGAGATATTCCAGCTCAAGCAGTGAGTCGGGGAAAAAAGTAGCCAATTCCTCTTTCCTCTGTCTTCTGTTCTGTTGAGGCCCTCAATGGGTCTGATGAGGTCCACCCCACACTACGGAGGGCCATCTACTTTCCTGCATCCACAACTTCAAATGCTGATCTCATCCAGAAACACCCTCATGGATACACCCAGAAATCATGTTTAAATCCAGGCGCCCCGTGGCCAGTCAAATTGACACGTAACGTTAAATCGACATCACCATCTGGAAAGTCTCTTTCCATTCATGAAATCGGAGGCATGGTCCTTGGCAGCTCAGCTTATTTCCTGAGGCAGGGGAGGAAATGTTGGGAGCTCTGGGGTGGCTGTCAGGGATGAGGGATTGCAAATGCCAGAAGATGGGAAAGACACATGAAGAGCATCAGTGGGCGAGAGTCTCTGAGAACCACAGCATGAAGATCGGAATATCTTTTCATAGTTTTTATGTCATGGGTGTGTTTCTTTAAAGGTGATGCCACCTGGAGCCTTGGGATGAACTCAGATTACATTTAGAGAGTTACCCTCAGAATCTGAGAACCAGGTGTTGCGTTTGGTTGCAGCCCCTTTGCTACGTAATCACTCAGTATCTGAGCTATTGTATAATAAAGAATCTGACTGGCCTTTGTTCCCGGTTCCAGGAAGGGAGCTTCTAAGTTCTTGGAATTTTCAGAGTCGATAGGAATGTGTGATAGTCATGGTGGCCTCCTGGGATGACACCTGCATTTATGTTAATGAAATGACTCAGGATGGGGACTGGCCACGCCAGAGAGACCAACCACGTGATTAGCAGCCTGGGGCCTCCAGCCAGGGGATATCAGCCTGCTATGGTCTGAATGTTTGTGGGCACATCTCCTCCCCAATTCATATGTTGAGATCCTGATTCTCAGCGTGATGGTAATAGGAAGTGGGGCCTTTGGGAGGTGATCAGGCCTTGAGGGTGGAACCCCCATGAATGTGATAGTGTCCTTATAAAAGAGACTCCACAGAGCTGTTGCAAAGACGGCCATCTACGAACCAGATGTATCGGGAACCCGGTTCATGCCAGCCCCAAGGTTGGATGAAGCGTCCATAGGTGGCCAGAGGGTGACGTGCCCAGATCGATGGGGAGAGGGCCCGGAAGCAGTGTATTCAAGTCCCTCCCAGACCTCGCCCTATGTAGCTCTTCATCTGACAGGTCCTGATCTGCATCCTTTATAATAAAACTGTAATCAGAAGTACAGCACTTACCTGAGCTCTGTGAGTTATTCTAGCAAATCATTGACCCTGATGGGGGTCACGAACCGCCCTGCCCCCAGATTTGTGGCCAGTTGGTCAGAATTGCGGGTGGCCTGGGGATCCCTGAGCCTGTGCCCAGTGGCTGAAGCGGGAGCGGTCTTACCCAGGGTCCTGCCCTCAAGCCTGTGGAATCTGTGCTGAGTCCAGGTGGATAGAAGGGCCTTGCGGTAACTGCAGAGCCGAGAGAACACCCTATCTTCTTTCACTTTTTTTCCACCAAGAAATATTTTTCGAGAGCTTATTTTGTGTCGGGCCTGGTGGTGGGTGCCACACATACCACCTCACTGTTGAATGTCATGTTACTAAAGGAATTCGTGAAGCTTGGAATACCGCTGGTGTCAAAGGGGCGATGTTGTGAAAAACACACTGGGATCGGAATTACTATTTTTAGGAGGAGGCACAGATTTGGAGGGCCAGATTTCCACATAAATTCATTAAACCAAGGAAGTCTAAAAGCTTCACGAAGTTAAGGGCTGGGTAGTAATTTTCAGCCTTCCCTTGAGAGGTATCCCATTTGAGAAGAACTGAGAGTCATTTCCGGGTGGGGAAAGGAGGCTGGTGGCAGACATCCTTGCTCAGCCCTTAAGGTCTCCTGCGAGGTGGTGAGTTTGCCGTGGGGGAAGCTCTCACACCATGAGCGCAGAGTAAGCCGTTAGCAGGGGTGTGAGGACTGCGAGGGACATGGCATGCCGAGAGCAGGAGGAAGGGCTTGGGGACGTCCTGAGTCCTCACGGGGATGGGTGGACCCGGGCAGAGACGCACTGGTGGATGAGAGTCTGAAGATCCCACGCTGGAGGTGTTCCTGGCCCGGAAGCCAGGGCCTCATTTCTGAGGACAGTCTCTTGGCCCCCACAGGAGCATCTGGCTGGGCTTCATGTGTTAGGAGCATCCCAGCAGATGGGGAAAATGAGTCATCACTGTGGACTACACCGCCCCTCCCCAGTCAGGGGCAGTTGAACAAAGTTTGGAGATTCAGACATGGTGGGCCAGGTGCTTATGAGAACTTCCAGAAGGCAAGAATTGCTGAATACAATTACAAAATAGAGTGGCTCCCGATTCTCATGGTTAGACTCACCAGAGTTGGGGAAGGAAAAGAGACCCTCTCAATAGCCTCCAGGTCAATGATGTCATGTGGGTGTGCCTCCCAGTGGGTGGGGTGATCAGCAGTCCCCCCAGAGCCTGCCGGGGCTGGAGGAAAGCATGATGTCCCCAACACGCTACCATGGTGGTAGAGTGGGTCAGGAGTGCCATTTCTGGATGGCCGGGCCTCCTATGCCCTGGTATTTCATAGACCCACCACTCAGGGGCTTTTCAGAAATCTGGGTGTGGGGATGGCCTGACCCCTTCCTTAGGCCTGGAATTAAGAAACATCCAGGAGCCAGCAGCCCCCGCAAGAGAAGGATGCGCCTCGCTCTCCCAACAGCAGACACAGACCCTGTAGGCTGCAGAAGCAATGCCGACCCCAAGAGGTCTGCCGCCTGGGAGAGGTTAGACTCCCTGAGCTCTAGGACTCTCTATGAGGAAATGTGATGGGCCAGCCTGATGGGGCCCAACAGCATCTCCAGAGACCCCTGAGAAGAAGGGGAGATGTGTGTGCATGAGTGTGAGTGTGTGTGTGTGAATAGGATGTGTGAGAATATATGTGCGCGTGTGGGAGTGTAAGTATGCCTGTGTGTAAGTGTGCGGGTGAACTTGAATGTAAGGAGTTGTGTAAATACGAGCGTGTATGTGTAAGCATGCATGTGCAGGTGCAAATGTATGTGTGTGAGAGTGAATGCGTGCCTGTGTATGAGTGTCTTGTGTGAGTGGTGTGTATGTTTGTACATGTGTGTTTGAAGGAGTGCACGTGATTGTGTGAATTTGTGTACTAGTGGATAGTGTTCGTATATGACTGTGTGTGACGTAGAACTGTGTGAGTTTATGTGTATGAGTGTGAACGTGAGTGTGTGTGAGCTGGTATGTGTGTGGGTGTGTGTGTGTGCTGGAGATGACAATTCACTATTCTCCCAGGAGGGGCTAATGCTCAGGAGAAAGGATAACTAGGGGATGTGTATGGGGGGGTCGCAGGGCAGGGGCGCAGGTGGCTCGAGGGACTCAGCCCCTCAGGAGGAGGAAGGAATGAGCGGCATAGAGAGAGCCACATGGACAAGGTGCAGAGATGTTTTAGCAGATTCCAACTGCAGATGATCCAGGAGAGAGGAAGAGATGCCTAATGAGAATTTTCAGGAAATTTCCACATGATGTTTTGGGCAAAACCCCTGCTCTCCCCTTTGATGAAGTCAATTTTAACGACCTACATCAGTACACTCGGCGCAGGGACTGGCCCATGAGGACAGCCTCACATATCTGGGTTATACAAGGTAATAAACGGCCAGTGGCCGTCTCTCTGGGACATCCTGCTGTTTAAATCCCAAAGGACACTCAGGAAAGCTGGATGTGGATTTGTTAAAAGATAAGGCCTTGAAGGCCCATCAGGATAGGGTAAGTGTCCAAGAAGAAACCCATGGGGAGAGGAAGAGCTGTTCTATCTTGCCATCGGCCCGCACGCTCCCCAGGGAGCCTGGCGGAGCAAGGGAACAACGCCAGGAACTGTGGAGACACAGGATGTGAACAGCATTTGCATTAGAAAATCAAACTCACACCAGCTGCAACATTGAAGATTTCCTGGCTACTGTGACTAAAAGGCCAGAGGCAGGAAGGGGTCACGTGGGTTTGATTTAGTGGTTCCCGGGTGTCATGAAGGGCTTCCTCCCATCTCTCTGCTCTGCCTTCTGCAAATAAAGCTTTATCCTCAGTTGGCTCCACGTTATGGTTCCACATCATCTACGTTACTTCTTCATGCCCCACCGTCTGGATGGTGACGGAGTCTCTATCCCACATCCAAGCAGGAGCCCCAAGATCCACCTGAGCAGACAGCAATGCCCGTGGCCGGGGGAGTGGACATGCCAATGGGCTTAGGCCCACTGAGACACCCAATGAGCCAGCCTGTTGTGGGCTGAGTTGTGTCCTCCCTCGATTCATACGTTGAAGGTCTAGCCTTGGCTGGTTGGTGCCTTGGATGGTCCATGTATCTTCAAAAAGATTTGGTTTTGTGTACGTGTGCTCTCCACCTTGTTTTAGGTCTTTCTTTTTTAACTCAGCACCAGATTTCAAGACCCAGTGATATCGCTTGTAGGTCTCCTTTACTTCTTCCAAATGCTGTGCTGTGTTCCACAGTAGGCATCTGCTCTGTGTGATGCCTCCGTTCTCCGGGGTGGGAGGGAGCTGGGTGTCTTCTGCTCCTTCATTCTGCCCCTCCAGGCCCACCTCCGCCTTCCCCTCCAGCTCTGTGCCCAGCGGGCTGCCCTGTATGAGCCCCGACAATGGGCTCCTTGCTCTCTGGCTTCTGATGGGGTCTGGCCAAGAGGGGCTCAGGGGGAGGGGGAGGGCAGGGCAGGGCTTTCTGGGGATCCGTCTGGCAGCAGCAGGGTAGCTGGCTGGGTCCTACTCGTCCACTCAACTCTTCCCATTTGGGTTCATCCACTGCTCCCTCCCTTCAGGCCTGGGTCACAGCTCTGCTGCTCTGAACCTGGGGCTTCCCTGTACCCACACTTTTGTAAATAGTTCCTTTGTAAATTAACCCTCCTGGGATGATCCTGATTTGGGCATGCTGCCCGTTTCCCACCAGGACCCTGAGGGATTCCCTCAACCTGCCATCTCAAACAAGGCCATGATGGGTGTCCTGGTGCGGGTCCCCTCCCGGAGTGAGAGGCGCCGTCTAGGGCAGAGGCGGACGCTCCACCTCATCAACGCCGCCCCGGCCCACCACGCACAAGGGCTGCCCTTGCCGCATGTCTTCCCCCACATTTAATAGCAGCCGATTCTGATTCTCCTCGATCTGGTGGATAAAAGTGGCGTCTCACTGTCGTCTTCATCGGCCCGTACTTGTCAGTTACCGGGGTTTTCCCTTCGCCTGTTCATGACTTTTGTTCTTTCTGAATTTCTTGACCATGCATTCATCTTGGTTCTACTGAAACATGCCCCTGGGGGCGGGGGGATGGGGAGTTATCTCGGCTGTGAAATAAGACTTCCTTCTGTATTTGATAGAATAAAACATTAAAACAAGACGGGAGGAGCCTAATCATAAAATGAGCAAGTCACATAAAAAAAAGTTACTTTTAAACTGGTGTGGGGGTGGGGGCAATGTTGGGCACACCGTCCTGGAAATAAGCAAGCAGAGGGGTAGCCTCCAGGCTCTGGGCCCCACTGCTTGGCTGTCCGGGGGGAGCTAGAGCTACTCACTCCGGAGCCTGGCCGGCTCTGGGGGAAGGACCACCGGTCACTTTGCTTTCCAAGACTCTGAACCGAAAGGCTGCCTGTAAGAGGCGGCAGCCCCAGCTTCATGCCCTGCAGTGGAGTCCTGGGAGGGGAGAGGTTGGGCACGTCTCTGGCTGAGGGTCAAGCACTGGGGGCGATTCGGGACGCTGGCTCCCCACCCCGTACCCTCTCTGTATTAGTACTGCCAACGGGTGGCTCGAAACAACAGGGATGTACTCTCCCAGTGTTCTGGAGGCCAAAAGACCAACAGCAAGTTGTTGGCAGGGCCACACTCCCTCTGAAGGCTCCAGGGGGAGGATCTGTTCTTATCTCTTCAGCTTTTGGCGGTTCCTGGAGCTCCTTGATCTTCCTGGGCTCGTAGACCTCACTCCAGTCTCTGCCCGTCCTCCTGGGGCCTTTGTCCCTGCGGGTCCCCTTATGTCTCTTAGGAGGAGACTCTCACTGGATCGGAGCCCCCCGTAAATCAGTATGCCCTCAGCTCTAACCTCCATCATTCCTCCCCAAAGACCCGATTTCCAAATAAGGTCACGCTCTGAGGTTCTGGGGGGGACATGGATTTGGGGGACACTATTCAGCCTCTTAGGCCCTCTAAATGGGAATCAGTTGGCAGACAGACCAAAGGGGCCAGAAGAGGCCACTGCCAGGGTCATCACAGCAGAGTGGGGAGGGCAGTGAGGCTAGCCCAAAGGGAAGAGGGAATATTTGTGAATTATGAAAATGCGTGCCATAGCTAAGCGAGGTGAGGGCATTGCATTTCAAAGGGCAAAAGGTGTTTGTCTCCAGGCAACTTGTAATTCTTTTGTTCGGGGAATAAAAGCAGAGCTTACCACCCCTGAGAGTTCTGAAACCAGAGTGGGTTCCCTATTCTTTGCCTTACCTCCTGGACCTACCCTCTGTGCCTGTGAGGGGAGTCTGCTCAGCACCGCGAACACATCCTGGGGCCAGAGCAGAGGGCCAGGTCCCGCTGCCCACGTCCAAGGGCTGACAGAGGAGGGAGGCCACTTCAGGTGAGAGGCAGGAGGGACTGTCCCTTCCTCCCCATCTCGAGGCCCCTGCCCAGGGCCCACCATGACGGGGAAGGAGGGAGAGTGGGGTGGGTGGGTGCTGCTCTCACAGTGTCTCCCAGGAAGGCAGAAGGGAGAGCAGAATTTCCCATTTTACGGGTCAAGCTGGGAGCAGAGGAGGGAGCTGCCCTTGGGGACCAGCAAGGTTCTGGGTCTGCCAGGATGGGGATGGGCCTGTGGCCTTTGGCTCCAAAGACTCAGCCCCCCAACAGCAGGTGGTGCTCAGGGTGGCTCCTCTCCGGGCTGTGGGGCCACTAAACACGGCAGAGGCCTCCTGGGGACCAGTGCAGAGCAGTGCGGACAGCTAACAGAGTGGTCTATGGCGCTGGATGCCACCTGCCCGTCTCCAGCCACAAATACCAGGCTGGGGACTGAAGGGGGACATCAGCAATGGCCAGCATCTTCCCAGGAAGGCCCTGAGGCAGAGTGGTGATGCTCCTGGATTTCTCGGCACAGAACGAATGAGGAGAGGGACTGGGGTGTGGGGGCTGGGGGTGGATGAGAGGTAGTAGGTGGTGGAGGTGGGGGTAGTGGGGGGGTGGTGGGAGTGGATGGTGGGTGGTAGTACGTGGGGGTGCTATTGTTGGTGACAGGGGTGGTAGAGGGATTGGGGGTGGGTGGTGGGGGTGATGGGGTGGTGGAGGTGGGGTGGTATCATTGGGGTGGTGGGGGTAGGGACAGGGGGTGGGGTGATGGCAGAGGTGGGGGTGGTATTGTCGGGGGATGGGGGGTGGTCATAACAGTGGCCACATGGGCCCTGTGTCCCCAGTGGCAACCACATCTTCCCTGACCTTGGTCGGGCCTGCTGCCCCAGCTGTCCAGTTTTCTGCCTGTTTGGGGGTCTGGTTCTCCAGCCTGCCTGTGAGTCTGTGAGCTCCCCAATACCTTTTCCATCAATTCCCTTCTCTGATCAAATTAACCGGAGTTCATTTCTGTGGCTTGCGATTCAGAAACTGGCTGACACAAGAAGGAATGCAGCATGGTCACAGTCAGATGTGGAGAGGGATCCAGGGTGCAGGGTGGGACGCCCCTCGGGAGAGGGCAGCCAGGGTTGGTGTGAGGCGGGTGCCTCAGATGAGGGAGGGCAGCGACGGCCCACCACACTGAGGGTGGCTGCCCCACCCCCACCCCCAGGCCTGCCAGACACGGCCCAGGGAGAGCAACCCTGACATCAGCACCCCCACTCCCAGCCCAATCCACTCCTGGGGGCATGGGGCTCCTGGTCCACCCTGCCCTGACCACTCGACTGATTGTGTGACCTTGGACATCGGCTCCCACTCACCTCTTTGTGCCTCATTCCACTTGCATCTCGGAGGGGGGTGCTGGTTTTGGGGGTTCTCAGGAGGCCCTCTTCTCATCTTTGCTCTCCGTGATGGAGTTTGGTCCAGCGGCAAATGGCCTCTCCATGCGTCTGCCTGAGTCGGGGAGGCAAGCTGGAGGCTACGGATGAGAGGCATCAGGATTCAGACGGGGCCTCGGCTCACCTGGGGAGTGGAGCAGGGTTTCCTCTCTCCTGCCTTTGCAGAAGGGCTGTCCTTAGGGAGACAGTGGCCGGCCCTGGAGTCGGAAGGAAAATGAGCTCAGGATGGCAGATCTTGAGTGAGGAGGGGTCCACCTGAGGAAACGCAGGAGGTTTTGAGGGGTCATTGAGACAACTTCCCAGGGTGTCCCCAACGTCAGTCCAGGGCACACCAGGGCTCGATGGGAGCCCCGCTCAGGCTCGAGGAGGAGCGTCCGCTGCAAGCAGGTATAAATAATGAAACTCTGCAGCTCCTTACAGAATACCATGCGGAGAGTGCTTGTGGATTCTCTTTGATTTCTCCTTTTCACCTGAGGAGACTCTGCCTCATGTTTCCCACCTGCTGGGGAAATGGAGACTCCGGGCTGGCTGTTTGGGGGTTGGTTCATGGTTGAGCAGATTGCCCTAGAGGCAGCCAAGCACCCAGGCTTCTGCTGGTTCCCCGTGTGTCCCAGCCAGTCGGGGATTGCTGGGGGTGGCTGTCGGGGAGCCCCTTGCCCACTGGCCACACACATGTTAGTGTGTATTACAGATGGTCCCAGTCAGGAAAAGAGAAAGCACTCAAGGTATTGAAACAGAGTGAATTTGTTGGTTACCCAGGTGATCAGTGAGCAGAGAAGCCTAAAGGGTAAAATGAGACAACTCAGAGATTAGCAACCTGGAAGCTGCAACGGCCCCTGGGATTGGTGAGACCAAAGGAGGAAGTGGTTTTACGGGAGCCCAGCACCTGGGGCCGTTAGGCGGAAGGCGGAGCCATGGCAGTAGCTGGTAGGCAGGAGAAGGGACGATGGAGGGAATTGCCAGAGCCATGGAGGAGCGGCAAGGCTGGACGCCCCACCGGACAGTGGGGGCCAGATCTTGGCTCCTTCCTCCATCCTGCCTCCCGGTCTTTTAAAAAAAAATTATGATAAGATACACATAACAAAATTTGCCATCTTAACCATGTGTAAGTGTACAGCTTAGTGGCATGAAGTGCATTCACTGCTGAGTAACCATCACCACCATCCATCTCCAGAACTTTTTCATCTTCTCAAACTGAAACCCTGTCCCCATCAAACACTGACTCCCCCAGCCCCTGGTTCCCACCCTCTACTTTCTGTTTCTGTGGACTTAACTACTTTAAAAGAATTCATTCATTCATTCATTCATTCACTTATTTATTTGGAGCGCATGAGTGGGGGGAGGGGTAGAGGGAGAGGAAGAGGGAAAATCTCGAGCAGACTCCACGCTTAGCGCCAAGCACGTCACAGGGCTTGATCTCATGACCCCGAAATCATGACCTGAGCCAAAACCAAGAGTTGGACGCTTAACCGACTGAGCCACCCAGGTGGCCCTGGATTTGACACTTTAGATAGAGAAGTGTGCTCCTACGGTGTCTCTTTGGCACTGGCTTAATCCACTTAGTATAACATCCTCAAGGTCCATCTATGTTGTAACAGGTGCCAGAATGAACTTCCTTTTAATGGCTGAATAAGATCCCATTGTATGGCTGGACCACGTTTCATTTATCCGTTCATCCGTTGATGGACACTTGGCTTGCCTCCACCTTTTGGCTCCTCTGAATAACACTTCTATGAGCATGGCTGTACAAATATGTCTTGGAGACCCTGCTCTCTAATTACTGGATATGTACCCACAACTGGCATTGTTGGATCAAATGGTAATCCCAGTTTTAATTTTTTGAGGAGCCGCCATTCTCTTTCCAGCATGGCTATACTAATTTACATTCCCGCCAACAGCGCACAGAGTTCCACTTTCTCCACATCTCTGCCAACACTTGTTAGTTTCTGCTGTTGTTGTTGCTTTATTTTATTTTTTAAAGATTTTTTATTTATTTATTGAGAGAGAGAGAGCATGAGAGGGGGGAGGGTCAGAGGGAGAAGCAGACTCCCCGCTGAGCAGGGAGCCCGACGCAGGACTCCATCTCGGGACTCCAGGATCATGACCTGAGCCTAAGGCAGTCGCTTAACCAACTGAGCCACCCAGGCGCCCTGTTGCTTTAAATAGTAGCTGTCCTAATGGGCCTGAGGTGGTATCTCATTATGGTTTTGACTCGGATTTCCCTAATAATTAGTGATGTTGAGCATCTTTTCCTGTGTCACCTTTCAGTCTTGCACTAGCTCCTCCCACTGACTAAACCTACCTAGAAACTGGAGGGCAAGGGAGCCTGGGAAATGTAGTCTTCTGCCTGAGTGGGCAGGGAAGGGCACAGGATGGGGGTGTGTTTGGGTGGGAGGGGGCACTGTAAAAACAGCAGATATCAGTGTCATAAGGGACTTCAGGGTCTCCTGTGCATATCAGTGTCCTGAGTAGTAAATTCTACCCCAGCAAAAGGAAGGGACCTGCCAAGATTTCACGGAGAGGACGTGGCAGAGCTGGGGTTTGAACCTGAGCATGTCTGACTCCCAAACCAGTGCTCTTCCCACTCTGTGATTTCTGCTGCCCTTGAGGTGCTGACAAGAATGGGGATCACTGGTTATGAATGTGCCATGCGCTTTCACACCTCAGTGGCTTTGCTTATGCTGGTCCCACTGCTTGGAACTCTTTTCCCTCCTTTCCCATCTGGAAAACTCATGCTTACTCTCAGCAGCTCAGCTCAAATGCCAACTGCTAGAACCTGAGCTCTGGGGAGAACAACCTGACAGGACAAATGATTGCTTCAGTCTGTGTAAACAGCACAGAACGGTTGACAGGCCCCTCTCTACACTCCACATTGGGTCCCTGGTGTTTCTCTCTTCCCAGCATACTGTCCCTGTACTTCTGATGACTCTGAGTTTCCTCTAGGGATCTCTTCCCTCATTTTGTGTGGATTGGGTAGTGCTGACACCCTTCATTCCCAAGCTCATCATTCAATCCATCTTCCTCGTCACAGAGACTTTCACTGAGCCCTTGGACAAGAGGGACATTCCTCCACTGGGCTGGCAAAACTGTGAAGGCACCACAAGGGACAGGCCTGCCTGAGAATGAAGCCAATGGAGGGGAAGGCAGCATCATGGGCCGTAGCACTATAGAGTCTGGACAACATTGTTTCTATGCCTGGATACAGCTGTGCCTGAAGGCATCCTCACCTATGGGTGCTAGTAAGTTCCCTCTGTGTGTTGAGATTTGAATCACTTACCACTGGAAGTCATGATGGATATATGTGCCTTGGGCCAAAGCCCTGGCCTTCACACACATTCTTGATTCAGTGTTCCTTGCCCGGCAGCTCTGTAAATCTTGCCCCCAGGATGAGTGGTCTCTCTGAATACCCCATAGCATAGAGACAAACAGATCAGAAATTGGTGGGATACCACCTGGGAAGTTTTCAGTCAGTGGGGCACACTTTTCCTTATCCCCAGGCTTGGTGACTTGCCCAACAAGGCCTGCAGGTCGTGGGTGGTGGAGCGAGGACTGAACCAGGATACTGGGCCCCCTGGCCACTTTGCCCGAAGCTAGGCCTCTGGTGGGGGCTATAGGGAGATCTCCTTGTTAGGCAGGATGACAGAGATCTCCCTGTTTCTGAAAATGCCACAGAGCCGAAAGAGCTGAGCTTGGTGAGGGGCTGGAGGGCTGGGGCTCTGCAGTCTCAGCTGTCCTGCACTTGCTGAGACAGGCTGCTCTTCCCCAAGAGCCCAGCAGGGCCACTACTGGGCACAGGGTGTTTTGTGCTTCAAGGACAAAGCTGAACGCAGCCCTAGCAGCCCAGTGCCTCGTCAGCTCTGTGCCATTCCCCATCCTCCCTGGGCACTTTGCACGTTCAAAAGCTATTTTAGAAGTAGCAGCACATCTGATTCTCTTTAATGCACTTCCAGGCAGCACAGATGTGCATCAATGAAAGAATGTTCCCTGAACCGAAGTGCTTCTGGGGGCCTCATGATCCTCTCCCTTGGCACTCACTCCCAGGCCAAGAGCCTCCCATGAATCATGCATTAGCTTCTGTGATTGCTGCTCACAGAGGAGGCAGTTCTTACAGAGGGAGGTGGAGCCACTGTATGCTGTGGGAGGCAAAGGGTCTGGGGCTCCGGCTGGGAGTGGGGGTAGAGAGCAGGAGGAAGCAGACCCTGGAAAGGGGAGGTGGATGTCTGCTCATGGAGGTGAAGCTTGCAGCGTCCAGAGCCCTGCCACCAGTTCACATGGTGATGGGGTCCTGGCTAATGCACCTCCCGCTCACGCCCCGTATGTGACAGACTTTATCCTGAATGAAGGGAGGATTTGGCACCCAAAGAACTCCCATATGGAGCCCAGCTGACATGGGGGTGGGGTGGGGAGGGAGCCAGCAGGTACAAAACAAAGCGCAGGGTAGGGGCAGAGCTCTCCACAGGTAAGAAGATGACAAACAACCAGACTAATGAGAGATCCAGAGCCGTGCAGCAACTCCCAGATCAAAATAATGGTACAAAGCTCATTAAAACACACAAAGACGTAAATTAAGCACTGCAGTCGCCTGTCCCTAAAAATGTGTCTGTCAGACAGACAGATGACTGAGGGAAGATGTCTGATGTTTCTGTCGTTTGCAAAAATACATTATTTTGAATTTGAGGGGGAGGACAAAAATTCGTGATTTAACGTTTAAAGCCATTTTCAAAGTTTTTTTTTTTTCTTGTAAGCTTAAAAATGTCCCTGGAAAAGAACACGAAGACATGTGTTATTAAGAGAGACAAGTCTCTCCCTTCAATGAAATGAAGGCACCAGCCAAGTGGGTATTCCCAACAGTGGTGGTCTCCTTGAGGGCGGCCCAGGGGACAGTGGGTATTCTTCACTGTGCCCGCAGAGCTCAGATCCAATATTCCTTTACACACCGAAGGCTCTATGCCAAAAATTGCCAGATTCTTCCTCTGGGTCATCATTTCAACCTACCTATTGGGCCTGCTTCTGTGAGTCGGGAAGGTAGGGAGCTGTCTTCGAGGGGCACTCCCCTGCCCCCAGCACCGTTCTGGACCGAGGACTCAAGGCAAAGCAGCAGGAGTGGATCCGGGGTTTGAGAGAGCAAAGCTCTGATCAGTTGAGGGATTCCCTTTGAGAAAAAGAATACATAAATACAATACGAACTTAGGTATGAAAATGAATATTTATTTAGAACGAGAAAGGAAATCACCACAAAGTCTTGGAGCCCTGGGAATTCAGGTCCCTTTCTTCTGCCATCTCTTTAGGCAAGTTACTAGACATGTTTGCTGATTTCCTGGCTTTTCTCTCTACCTAGAATGCTCTATGACTCCCAGGATCTTCCAGCTCTCACCGGGGCCCAAGCAGACAGGAGGTCCTGCTGGAGCTCCCTTAGCTTTACCGAAAATCTACCTCTGCCCAGAGAAGTTACATCTCTGCCCTGCCTGGGATTTGCCTCTGTGGGGGGACCCAGGGTCTGTGAATGAGAGGCTAGAGGCTTTGGAAACACCCAGAATTCTGGGATTCGGGGGCACATTCCTGGAGGTAGCCTGGCAGAGCTCCGCAACTTCCGTCAATGGAAATTTGGCCAATTGAATTATACTCTGGAAGTAGATCACGTAGAAAGGGGCAGGGTACTGGTAAGCCAGGGCCTGGAGACAGTTGTGGGCAGGGCCGTCCAGCGGGGACAGGGCAGGAGGCATCTTGGCTAAGGCATCTATCCCTGGCATGGGAGAGAGAGAGCCTCAGGCTGTGTGGGCCCAAAGCCCCTGCTCAAGTTTTCCTCACTCTCCTTGTTCTGATTCCAGGCTAATCAGGCAAATTTGGGGGCATCAGTCATTCTCCAGGAGGCCTGCCTGCTAGCCAAGAAAGTGTGGTTAGCCTGCAAGAGTCTGTCCACCCAAAGTGGCCCCCAGTGGTCATCTGGCTCTCGTTGGAGGTCGCCTGAGGGAGAGAGGCTGGGGCCCATCAACTTGCATGCCCAGTGGCTGTATCTCACAGGGCAAATCACTAAATTGGCATCGTGGTTTTTTATTTATCACTTTCTTTGAACTTGGTTGCTGCCAGTTCACCCCCAAGACAGATGGAGCCATTTCGCTGTGCCCAGAAAATCAACGTCTGGTGCGGAGCCAGCTCGATAAATTCACTCGAATGAATGAAAATTAGATTCCTGCGCGTGCTGGGAAGGCTGAACCCAGACAAAAACAAATTCCCAGGAAAAACTGGCCTTCTGAGGGCCAGTCTGGGGGAGCGGCCGGCCTGTGCTGGGTTCTTCTGGGTGTCACAGCAAGCCATGGGCTTTGAATGCAAACTGCAACAAAATATGGGTATCCCTTTGTTATGGACTGAACTGTGTCTCCCCCCATTCATATACTGGGGTGCTAAACCCCAATACCTCAGAATGTGTCTGTATTTGGAGATAGGGTCTTTAAAGAAGTACATAAATGGGGTGCCTGGGTGGCTCAGTCGGTTAAGCGACCGACTCTTGATTTTGGCTCAGATCATCATCTCAGGGTTGTGAGATTGAGCCCCACATGGGGCTCCTCGCTGGGCGTGGAGCCTGCTTGGGATTCTCTCTCTCTCCCTCTGCCTCTCCTCTGGCTCATACTCTCTCTTTCTTAAAAAATAAATAAAAAATAAAGAGGTACATAAAATGAGGCAGACAACCAGCTTGGAATGCAGCCTTCAGGGATGTGGAGCTGAGGATTCTATTAAAGCCCATCAGGGCTCTCTGTCTAGCATCCTCTAGGGCCTGTCTTCCTTCTAGAGCCTTCTGTGCTCCCCGCCGGCACCATGCTGACTCGAGAAGGCCCGTTTGCCCTAGCTGTGACTTTGCTCACACCATCCCTGGAGTAAGCCGCTGACACATGTTTAAAGAATACACACAGGGGCGCCTGGGTGGCTCAGTAGGTTGAGTGTCTCACTCTTGGTTTCGGCTCTCCCCCCCCTCCCCCGTGTGCTCTCTCTCTCAAATCAATCAATCAATCTTAAAGAAAAGGACACAGACAGCTCTCTCTCCTCCCTCTGCCCCTCCCCGTTTGTGTGTGCTCTCTCAAATAAATAAATTTAAAAAAAAAAAGGAATAGACAGCTCTCTCTCCCTCACTCTCTGTCCCTACCCCCGCTCGTGCTCTCTCTCTCAAAAAAGAAAAAAAGAAAAAGACACACACAGGCATTCGAATTCTCTACTGATGCAAAGCCAACCACCCCCAGCTTTGTGGGGAGAAGCCACTGGGGCCACAGCTGATTTCAGTTCCATTCACACCTTGTGAGTCAAGATCATGCAGATGTCAAGGCTGTTCATTCCACAGAGCCCATGACTGGGGCGCCAGCCTGGTGCCTCCATAGGAAGCCACAACTCAAGCTCCATGCAAGCTTCAAATGACGGCCACTCACCTGGGCTGCGTTACCCACCGCTTTCTGGGGAGTCTGAGCTTCTGTACGTAAGCACGTTATAGAAGTTTGCGTGATTGTAGGGGCGCCTGGGTGGCTCAGTCGTTAAGCGTCTGCCTTCGGCTCAGGTCATGATCCCAGGATCCTGGGATCGAGCCCCGCATCGGGCTCCCTGCTCAGCGGGAAGCCTGCTTCTCCCTCTCCCACTCCCCCTGCTTGTGTTCCCTCTTTCACTGTGTCTCTCTCTGTCAAATAAATAAATAAAATATAAAAAAAAAAAAAAAAAAAGAAGTTTGCGTGATTGTAGAAAGCAAGTGAATCAGCAAGAAATAGGAGCTGGGGAGAGGGTCATTTCTTAACTGTCCCATTTAATATGGGCTCAATACATGTACATTTGGATTGAAAAGCTAGGATGAGGTCATTAGGGTAGCCCTCACCCCCCATAACTGGTGTCCTTACAAGAAGAGGAGTTTAAGATGCAGACACACACAGAAGGACAACCATGTGAGAACACGGGGAGGAGACGTCCATCCACAAGCTGAGGAGAGAGGCCTCAGGACACGCCAACCCTGCCGACACCCTGATCTTGGATTTCCAGCCTCTAGACTGTGAGAGAATAAACGTCTGTAGGTTCAGCCGCCCAGCGTGTGTGACTGATACATGCCTCCCCTCTGCGAGCCCCCAGGAGTCCTGCTGACCAGGAGGCCCACAAACGCCTGGAACTGCCCAATTCCCACCACCCCTTGTCCGTGAACTCCGTCTCTTGGGTAGGTGGCGGTAGCAGCTTCCTCCAGTCTGCAGCCACAGTGGGTCCTGAAGCCCACACTGACCAATTTCCCTGCTGGCTAGAAGGCCTCCTTGTCTCCCCACTGACCCGAGACGAACCCTAAACTCCTGAACGTGGCTCTGAGCGCCCCACCCCCACACCTCATCAGTACCACTCCTGCTCCCTACTTGGCTACAAACGGTCCACGGTCCCGCACACCATGCCCTTTCATTCAGGCCTCTGACTTGGTGAACTCATCTGCTAGAGCTGCTGTAACAAAACCCCACGGACCAGGTGGGTCAAACAACATGGGTTTATTAGCTCACGGTTCTGGGGGCCAGCAGTCCAAGGTCAGTGTCTGGGCTGTGAGAGAGAATCTGTTCTAGACCCTTCTCCTTGGCTTGTAGATGGCTGTCTTCTCTCTGTGTCTCTTGACATAGCATTCTCCTATGTGAGCATCACTGTGTCCCCATTTTCCCAGAATGAGGACACAGGTCATATTGAATTAGGACCCCTACTAATGACCTCATCTTAACTAATTACATCTGCAACGAACCTCTTTCCAAATATGGTCACATTTTGAGGCGCTGGGGTGTGGGACTTCAACATACGAAATTTGGGGGCCACAATTCAACTCATAACACTTGGATATGCCATTCCCTCCACCTGACATGTTCTTGCCCTTGTTTCTTTCTCTGGGTAACTCTGTCATCCTGGAGGCTGTGGGTAGTGGCAGCCAGGCATCCTCCAACTAACCCCAGGGGTGGACCCTGCGGCTCGGCCCCATCTTTGCCCCATCCTCCCTCTACTCCCCGCCCAAGCCCTGCCCCTTCCGGTGCACCCCGCCCCCGTCCTGTGCGCTCCTCCCCCCTCCCGTACGCCCCACCCCCTTCCCGCGGGCCCCGCCCCCGTCCTTGCGCTCCTCCCCCTCCCTGCGCTCCACCCCCGTCCCGCGGGCCCCGCCCCTTCCTGTGCGCCCTGCCCCCGTCCTGTGCGCTCCTCCCCTTCCCTGCGCTCCACCCCCGTCCCGCGGGCCCAGCCCCCCTCCCGTGCACCCCGCCCTCTTCCTTGCGCCCCGCCCCCGTCCTGGGCGCTGCGCCACTCCGGTCCTGCGGGCGCCGCCTCGGTTCTGGGTTCCGCATCCCAGGCCTCACCCCACCCCTCCGGTTCCATCTGGCTATCCGCGTCAGTGCGGGAGTCTGGGGTCCCCGCACCCTCACGGCCCCAGGTACTTCGGCCCCTTCTGCCTTGTCCTTTAATTCGGGTCGTCATCTTCCTTCTCCCTCTGCACTTGCTTGTTTCCAGAATTAATGAAACTGAAATTACTTTTCATAACTTTTGGGGGATTCGGGCCGTCCCTTTAGGAGGCGGGAGATCTGGGGGGAGGCCGGCGCTCACTGAGTCGGTGGATGATTTCTTCAGTTCTGGGCTGAGCCGGCTCCCGGGAGTGGCGCTTCTGCGGGGACCCAGTGGCAAACATAAGCTGTTTATATGCACGCCGCCGGGCCTGGGGCTCCCTGATGCAAAGCAGGAATGATAATGATAATAACAGCGCACCTCTGGGTAATTTACAAAGAGTGTTTGCCGCCGCCATCTGATTTGATCCTTACTGAAAAACAAAAAGCAAAAAATTCGCTCTGGCGTATTTTCTTTTTTTAATTTTTTTAAAATTTTTTATTGTTATGTTAATCCCCATACATTACATCATTAGTTTTAGATATAGTGTTCCATGATTCATTGTTTGTGCATAACACCCAGTGCTCCATGCAGAACGTGCCCTCCCCAATACCCATCACCAGGCTAACCCATCCTCCCACCCCCCTCCCCTCTAGAACCCTCAGTTTGTTTTTCAGAGTCCATCGTCTCTCATGGTTCGTGTCCCCCTCAGATTTCCCCCCCTCATTCTTTCCCTCCTGCTATCTTCTTCTTCTTCTTCTTTTTCTTAACATATATTGCATTATTTGTTTCAGAGGTACAGATCTGAGATTCAACAGTCTTGCACAATTCACAGCGCTTACCAGAGCACATACCCTCCCCAGTGTCTATCACCCAGTCACCCCATCCCTCCCACCCCACCCCCCACTCCAGCAACCCTCAGTTTGTTTCCTGAGATTAAGAATTCCTCGTTTCAGTGAGGTCATATGATACATGTCTTTCTCTTTTTGACTTATTTCGCTCAGCATAATACCCTCCAGTTCCATCCACGTCGTTGCAAATGGCAAGATCTCATTCCTTTTGATGGCTGCATAATATTCCATTGTGTGTGTGTGTGTGTGTGTGTGTGTGTGTGTGTGTGTGTGTGTACACCACATCTTCTTTATCCATTCATCTGTCGATGGACATCTTGGCTCTTTCCACAGTTTGGCTATTGTGGACATTGCTGCTGTAAACATCGGGGTGCACGTACCCCTTCGGATCCCTGCATTTGTATCTTTGGGGTAAACACCCAGTAGTGCAATTGCTGGATCGTATGGTAGCTCTATTTTAAACTTTTTGAGGAACCTCCGTACTGTTTTCCAGAGTGGCTGCACCAGCTTGGATTCCCACCAACAGTGTAGGAGGGTTCCCCTTTCTCCGCATCCCCGCCAACATCTGTCATTTCCTGACTTGTTAATTTTAGCCATTCTGACTGGTGTGAGGTGGTATCTCATTGAGGTTTTGATTTGGATTTCCCTGATGCTCTGGCGTATTTTCTATCCCCATATTAAAGACTGAGCAATTGAGGCCCAGGAAGGCAAGCTGGAACCAGGTCTGCCTCATTGGAACAAGATGAGAGAGGAAAGGGGGAGGCGACCTTGGGGTTGAAATCTTGGACTGGAACCTCAGGTGGGGGTGGGGTGGGGAACAGAGGGAAAGCTGGTCCTTAGCCATCTAGCCCAAGCTCAGCACCCTGGCTGCACCCGGCAGCAGCTGCAGGCCTGGGTGGGGCCCGCCAGGCCCCCATCTGCTAGGAGTAGCTTTGGGGGGACCCCAGACTGCTGGCTGAACCGACCAAGGAAGGACCTTCTACAGGTCCCAGGTTTACTTTCCTTGAAAAGCCACATTCAGTACCCTCTCAAAGCTGTCAGCTGACCAGGCCCAGAGAGTGGTTGTCTCAAGGAAACCGTAAACTACGTGAAGGATGCCTTTCTCATATTTGGTTGACATGCTTTATGTGTGATCACTCTTATGACAACAGAAGGTATATAAAAAAGCTCAGTTACAGTTTCTTGGAAATAATAAAATAACTTGGAGGGACTCATATGCCGAGGAGTCTGAAGATGAATGCCTGGCTATAAAAGAGGACTCACGTCATATTTCACAAAGCTGCGGTTCCGCTGCCTGGCAGGTGAGGAACGAAAAGTGGGATTGTTTTGAGAACGTTTTACGATGCATCCAGAAGCATCCAGTTCATTGTATGATCAACATTCAGACTTGAACGAAGGGAATGAGCATTGCAATTTCCTCCTTTCAAATATCATTTTGGGAGACAGCAATTTTAGGACTGAGTATAAAATCTAATTAATTATCAGCTACCACTATAGAAGGAGGAAATCCTTGTTCAGTCTTCATAGTTTGTGCTACTGGAGGTGAGAGGGTTTTTAGTTCTGTGTTCCAAATGGAGAAACCAAGTCTCTGGCAGGCACGGGGACTTGTCCCCAGCCTCACAATAAACAAGAAACAGACAGGAACTGAATCTAAGGACCGGTTAGTTTCCAAGTTTGTGCCCTGTGGGAACATCATTATGTAATTGTTTAAAAGCTGACTTGTTCTCTTCAAATTGTACTTTAAAAACATGTAATCGGAAAGCCCCTTTATGAAGTCTTGGAAATAAAAACTTCCATTAGAAAAATAAAATCAAATTTTAAAAAACCACTCATTAGAACATAATAGGATAGATTCCTTAAAATGATTAGCTCATGTTAGTTTTCTCTGTACTTGCTAATTAAAAAAAATTTTTTTTAACATTTGATGAGAGAGATCCGAAATTATTCATTTAATTTATTATGGTAAATCTCAGTGTTTAATATATTTTCAACACCTTTCTAAAGTGAGATCTCACTTTGGTGTCTCCTCCCCCCTTTTTTATTTTCTGTCTAAAATTAGAAATTGGGTTAAAAGAGGCAGAAATGCAGAGCCAACGTGGAGGTGGGGCTCTCCTCAGAATGTTTTATTCTGGTTCCTTGAGTTAATGTTTTTCCAATTTTATTGAGATATAATTGAAGTGTGCTAAACTGTACATATTTAAAGTGTACAATTTGATATATACATAGAAACCATCACTACACTCAAGATAAAAATTTCTGTTGCCTCCCACAGTTTCCTAACGGCCCTTTGAAATTCACCTCTCACCCTCCCACCCCCAGGTGACCACTGATAGGTCTTTCCATTCATTTGCATTTTGTAGAATGAAGTCATATTGCATGTATTCTTTTGCCTGGCTTCTTTCACTCAGTAGAATGAGGTGAGACTGATTTACGTGGTTATCTATGAGTAATTGGGGAATAGTGTTCCATTGGATGGACACACTACCATTTCTGTATCCACTCACCCATTGATGGACGTTTCGATTGTTTCCAGCTTTTGGCTATTGTGAATGAAGTGGCTGTGGACACGTGTTTGAGTCTCTGTGGGGACATGTGGGGACTTCGTTTCTCTTGGGTAGATGCCTAGAAATGAAAAGAATGGCTCACATGGTAGAAGCATGTTTAAGTTCTCAAAGAAAGTGTCGGACTGTTCTCCAAGGTGGGAGTACCATTGTACGTTCCCATCAGCAGTGAACCAGAGTTTCCATTGGTCCACATCTTGCCAATTCCTGAGTTGATCTTACTCGTAGTTTTGGCTTATGCCAGGGAATCAATTCTTGGCTTATTTAATGATTGTCTACCTCTAAGGCTCACCAGTGTCACCTTTTAAGTATCTCTCCTTGCTCGCTGCCACCTCATCCTCAGCTCTGTCCTCCTAACTGGTCTTCCCATGTCCACTTTCTCTCCTTCAAGCCAGGCTCCATGCGCCAACCAGAGGGGTCTCTTCAAGACACAATTCTGGTGGTGACTTTGCCTTGTTTGAGACCATGTCACGGCTTCCCAGTGGTGGGAACACATTTCTCTCAGAATACAACATAATCCTGCAAGATCTGCCCCTCTGGTCTCACCCCACCCCCCAATTCCCAGTATCCAGTCTTCCCTCCATTCTTTTAGTGGTTGGGTTCAACCAGAAAACATTCTTTGTTTGGTTCCTACGTGATGTACCACACAGTTTTATTATTTTTTAAAAAATGAATGAATTGTCAACATTAAAAACGTAAAAAATCTGTAAAAACCTTAGTGGACCAGCAATCCCCGCTGTGGCAAAGTGAGCAGGAGCTGGGGACTGCCCCTTTAATCCAGGGTGGGTGTCTCCCCTCCCCCCTCCCATTTTCTTGCACCTGTTCATCTCCACTCACCTTTGCAAAATTCACACTTGTTTCTCCTTCAAATTTCGCCTGAAAGGGGGGAAACCTCTGAATCTCCCGCCCTTGCCTCTCTAGCACAGGGACCTCAACTAGGCAGGGTGGGTCTCTCTGCCATGTGTGAGCCATGGGGCCACACTCTCTGTCCTTTGGCACTTGATCTTGTGAAATTGGTCCACTGACCGCTCAAGACTCATGTGATGTGAACACAAAGCCCTTTCAGTTTCCTGGGAGACAGAGTGGGGGATTAAGGCAGTTATACCAGCCCTGCAAAAAGGAAGAAAGCTAATATCAGTTTTGATGCACGAAATAAGATTTTTAAGTCTGCAGCAAGATTAAGGAAGCTAGGTTTGGTCAAGAGAGGTAAGGGTTCTTGAAATTACTTCAGCTTCCCCTTTAGTAGATCAAGAAGCCGGCCTGGTGGACTGAATCAGAGGGAGTCTGTCCCTTTGAGCTTAGTGGCTCATGCAGTAAGAGGGACATGGGGACAGGGGTACTGAGCCTGTGTCATAAACGCCTCTCCGTAGGCTTGGGGCCCATATGGGTGATGCATTACATAGGGGCCTCTGTTATACTTCCTTTTTAGGATTCTGGGTGGGGGTGGGGACAGGTGGCCTCCCAGCCTTCCTTCCCCACCATAGGAAGAGGGAAGCCCCGAGTCCAGCTCCTCCAAGTGCCCGTGTTTCTATGTGATGTGGGCGGGACTGGAAGTACCCACATTCCCGGGACAGGGATGAGGTGGGTGGGCTTCCCAGTTGAACTGAGGTTGGGATCTCTGGGTCTGGGACTTGTGGGCTCCATATCAAAGGGCTGTAGGGCCAACCTCCTGTGCCCTGGTGGGGGATGGGACCCAGCACCCCTCCCAGAGGTAAGAAAGGCCAGAGTCATGAGCAGCTCTGACCAAGTCTCAGGAGAACAGACTCCAACCGCCTTCACCCGGCCATAGACTTTGACAAGAGGCAGGTCTGCACATGAACACCGGGGTGGGGCCAATTCTATGGGCCTGTGCAGGTCACAGGGCCTGCGTAGACGGGCTCTCGCTTGGTTTAATGCTCCACTGTCACCATCTTGAAATTCTTAGCCATTTTTGAACAAAGCACCTCATATTTTCCTTTGGCACTGAGCTCTGCAAATTGTGTAGCCCGTCGTTCTCAGGAGACACCAGCCACATGTTCATCCAAGGACAGGGCCCCTTCACCCTAGTGCCATGAGGTCATAAAACCACCCACATCCACACAGGCTGGGACACAATCTTGAGGGGGCTGCCGGGGGCTGTTGATGACTGGCAGGCAGAGGAACCCTGAAGAGAATAAAGAAACTATTAGGTTATGGAAGGATGCATATTGACTGCATTGCCCTGCATTTTGTTTTCTTCTCTCCCCTCCCCTTCCTCCAGCTGTAAACCGGGTGGGCGCCTGGGAGGAAGATCGGATTATTGTATAGATATTATTTGTAGAGGAATAAAGAAGCTACACTTCGCACATCTACATGCAGTGTGGATCTGTGTAATCCTACCGCAAATGGATGAGAGATGTCTGTTTCTCATCCAGTTAGCAAGATTGGGGAAAAAGCAATGGAGAGACTGATATTAGAGGAACAAAAGTAGCGGTGGTTAAAAAAAAAAAAAAAAAGAAAAAGGAATTGGAAGGAAAATGTAAAGCTGCTTCTAGACTTGCGTGCTGGTGACCTGGCTGCTTTCTGGGGTGGGGAGAGAGCAGAACAGCTGGTTGCCTAGCGACACCCGACATCCCCCCCACAATGAGTTGGAAGAGAGCATGAGGGTGATGGAAGTTTTGTTCTGTTTTAGGGATGGAGCATCTGATCAGAAAAGCAAGCCCCACGTCACTTCCTGCGGGTAGGGGAGTCTCAGACCTAGGAACAGAGAATGTTCCAGCCAGTGCAGGAAGGACGGACCGTTAGTCCCAACGGCAGCATTTGCTGGAACGGCTTCTTATCGTAAGACTCAGAGAGTGTGAGGAAGACGAAGCTATTCATGGGAGGGAGAAGCAGACTTTTCCTGAGAAGAAGAGCAGAAACCAAGGGTTAACACAGAAGGGATGTATCCGAGGAGAATCAATCTATGTGAGAGGGGCCCCCCATTAGTCCCAGAGTTATTTCTTTAAATCTTGCTCCATATTGCCTTTCCTCCAGTAACGTACAGAGGGATTTTAATGACAAATAGCAGTTTTCATAGAAAAAAGTTACAGGCTCTGAGGGAGCATTGTGGGGGGGTCGTCTGGTCCTCCCCTTGCCTCTGGACAGAACCCTGTCATCATGATCCCAGGCAGAAAGCTGTGCTGCTTTTATGGTTCTTCAAAGACGGAGCTGTGCCGTCTCCCTTGAAGCTCACTCCAGGGCCTGCAAAGTACCCTTCATGGCTAACCTAAATCCCTGCTGCTGTAACCTTTCCTCTTGTTTGAGGCTCACGGGAAAGAGGGTAAAGCGAGACCCCAGCTGGGGTGGACCATCCTGTCCTGGGAGGAGTGTCAAGCTTTCTTTAACCAGAGAAAGGACAGTAATATTCCTAGCCACCCAGAGATGGCGGAAGGACATTGGACAGCCCTGTGTCCTCTTGCTCCTGGGGCCCAGCGAGATGAGATATGCCACAGAGCCCAGCCTATCACACGGACCCCTGGGGCCTGGAGAAAGCCTGCCCCCTTTCTCCTAGCCTCCACTCTGGACTGCCCGAATCTGAATGTCTTCTCAGTAATGTGACTTAACCTTCCCCGAGTTTTAGTCTTATTGTCTGCAAAATGGCATCTAAGGATCCCCACCTCACATGGTTGCCATGAAAATGAGATGGGGTGAAGCACAGAGCACAGCTAACATCATGCCTAGCACCTGTCAGGAGCTTGGTGGTAACTATGACTGTTTTCTGGGAGAGTCGACGTGCCTCACGAACAGATAAGCCCCCCGTTAGCCCTGCCTCTCCAATCGGTCACCACTGGCCGCATGTGGCTATTGACTTTTAACTTAAAATTAAATGAGGTTAAAAATGCAGTTGTTGATTGCAACTGCAATTGCACATTTCAAGTGCTCAGTAGCCACATACGGCCGGGTGGCTACCTGTTGGTCGGTGCGGATAGAGAATGTCTCCATCACCGCAGAATGTCCTATTGGGCAGCACTGCCTTAGGTCAGTGAGAGGAGGCAGGTCCCTAAAAGGCACAGAAATAGGGCAGGCAAGTTTTGAGGGAGTGAAGGTCAGGGTCCACAGCAGAGGTCCCTCTGGGCAGTAAGTAGGAGGCAGCATGTGGGTGGGAACTGGGTGAGTGGACTGGGGGGGCCCCAGCAGGAGTGACTGCAGAGGGTCTGAGGACTCACCGCCCCTCCCAGCGAGCCAACAGCCTGCTGCCTCCCTGAGGGAATCCCCGGTCTTAGCTTTCATCCTCCACCCTTCTCAGGCATTCCACAGATGTGGCCATCAGGGCATCCCTCGGGAGCCAAGGGACGTATCCGATGCCTCCTCTGACCCAGGAGGGACTGTGGCGGTGGCACCTTGAACTTCCTCCGTGGCGCCTCAAGATGGGGCATTTTCATGTCATCCTCTGGTGTCCTCCCTTAAGTGCTAAGTGATCGGTGATAGATCGAAGCCCTGATTGTTTCTGAAGGGCTCTTTTATGAGATCGCCAATAAAGTTCTAAATGATCATGCCTGTTTGGGGAAAGATAATGCCAGAGCAGGGCCAGGAGTTTGACAGAAGAAATTCCAGCCGGGCGAGCATTTAAGGAACGAGATGAAGTCTGTGCTTGGAGACAGTGAATTAGACGACTGAATATGTCACCGTAATAATGATGAATAATAAATGACCGAGAAGCTGCTATAACTCACAGGGTAGGAGTGGAGACTGGCGAGGAAAATTTATGGCCTTGTAGTGGGGGAAGAGAACGTCGCAGATGTGCCTCCGTCTTTTGAAGAGAAATCTTCTCGAAGAGACGCTCCTCTGAAGAAAAAAAAAGCCTCTTGTCAAGAGAGTGCCTGCCTCTGTTTCTGGGAGACAGGGGGGTCTGGCTGTAACAGACCACCCCTCCATCCAGCCCTGTCCTTGTCCGCTGTCTCCCTGCACCGCACAAGCTCCCGCACAAGCCAGAATCATGGCCTCTGTGGGGACAGGCCACTGCCCCACTCTCGAAGGGCGTCCTTCCAACCCCCTTCTCTGCAAATGGGGAACGGCCCCGTGATCAGGGACCCCACACGTGGCTGGCCAGGGTGGGAAAAGCCACCAGCGGGAAAAGCGCGTTGGCAAAACATTTTGCAGGTGCGGGGAGTCTGCTGTTTTTATTAGGGCCCAGGGGTCACCTTCTCAACATCCAGAGCAACCCCTAGGAAAGACAGGAGTCAGAAATAAAATGGGCCTCAGGTCTGTGGATCGATGTCGATCTTTAGTCATTTATTGATGGTCTTCGGGGAAGCATCGTCACAGCCTGTGTGGGAAGGCGCCCAAGGGGACATGCGCCATCTGGCCCGCCCTCCCAGACCCTTCTCCCAAGCCTACAAATGTGCATGAGCCTCCCCATCTTACGTAACCTGCCTCAGCCTCCCCTCTCCTCCCAGCGCGACCCTGTTCCTGGGCTCCTGGTCAGAGCCCAGCCGCTCCGTCCTCTCCCTGCACCTGCTAAGTGCGTGTCCCAGCGGCCCTGAGCACAGCAGAGTCAGCTCGGGGCTCTGGGTGGGTCAGGAGGTAGGGTGAGGCAGGGGAAACAGCCTAGGACTGGCTGGTTTGAACAATGTGAGTGGGCTCTGAGCCACGGGGTGGTCACTAGCTGTCTGGTACCCAGCCCTGGGTGATTTAGGGCAGAGGAAATGTTGGCTCGGTGGCTTGACAATATACCCCTTATTAGCCGCCTTCCTTCCTGTATTAGTTTGTGAAGGCTACTGTGACGAAAATTACAAACTGGGTGGCTTAAGCAATAGAATTTTATTTTCTCACACTTCTGGCGACTGAAAGTCCAAGATTAAGGCATCTGCAGGGTTGGTTCCTGGTGAAAGCTCTTCTCCTGGCTTGCAGAAGGCCCCCTTCTTGCTGTGTCCACACAGCCTCCTCTCTGCTCCTGGACAGAGAGAGACAGAGAGACAGACAGAGAGAAACAGAACAAGCGCTCTGGTGTCTCTTCCTCTTCTTTTTTAAGTAGGGTCCATGCTGGGCGCCTACTTAACATGAGGCTTGTACTCACCACCCTGAGATCAAGACCGGAGCTGAGACCAAGAGTCGGACGTTTAACCGACTGAGCCACCCAGGCGCCCCTCTCCCTCTTCTTACAAGGACACCAGTCCTATTCGATCAGGGTCCCCCTCTTATGAACTCATTTAACCTTAATTATCTCCCGAAAGGCCCAATCTCCAAATACGGTCACACAGTGCAGGTTAGGACGGCAACATAAGAATTTTGTGGGGACATAATTCAGTCTAAAACACCTGCCCTGCTTCTCATGGTGCTTCCTGGGTTTTGGGGTCACCTCCCAAAAAACTATTCGCCTTGAATCCTATCTCAGTTCTGCTCTAAGACACTGCGGGGGGTTACTGGTGCCTCTCAGATGGTCCTGTCCAGACCACAGGCTCTGTAACTAAAGATGGCACAAGTGTCCTCCCATCTCTCCCACCAAGGTCTCACAGCAGCGCGGTGCGGGGGGAGTGTCTCTACTCTCCTGGTTTCCAGCCGGGGTTGGATTCCACTGCTGCCTTCCTGGTCTCTTTATTGCCCCTTTATTGCCACCTTAGAGGATTCGGACAATTCCAGCTGGCTGTGGCACTCAGGGGGTGGGAACGCCCTTGGGGCCAGTCATGGGGCTCCCATCTGGGGCCAGATGCAGCCAGTGGGGAGGGCAAGGCAGGCCACTCTGCCACCCATACCTGGAGGGCAGAGGTCTGTGCCATGGCTGGGACGAGGCCTGCCCTGGTGGCCCCTGTCTGCCCTGGCCTGGCCCAGCCCGCCTGCCTGAGAAGGAGGCATCCTTCTCCCCTGGGGTTCCAGGAACCTGGAGGGGAGGAGGCCTGATCTCACAGCTGTGGCTGCTCATTCATCACTGATGCAGCCCGAGGCTGCCTGCTCTTGAGCGGCCCCGCCCCGGAGGTAAATGTAAAATGTCAGCCTGCTGTTTGTGCACCGCCCGGGATGGGAAGGAGTGGGGCTTAGTGCTGCGTGACCATCCACCGGCCACCAGCCACATGCAGCTATTTATAGTAAAATTAAATAAAAGTTAAGATTCAATTCCTCAGTCATATTAGCCACCTTCAAGTCCTCAAGTGACTCCTGGCTACAGTACTGGGGAAAGCAGATATGGAACATTTCCATCCTCATAGAAGGTGCCTTCAGCCCTGATTGGCTCTTGTGGGTGAGCACCTGTGGTTCCTGGCTTCTGTGGAATGGAAGCAGCCTGTGTTAAAAATGTAGCTTCCAGCCTGACTCCGAGTGCCTATGGTCTCCTTCCCTCCACCCTCTGCCCACTTTGGCTCTGCTCCTGGCCCAGTGCCTGTCCTTCCTGGGCTCCCAAGGTAAGGCTGGTCCAAGGATGGATTTACCAGCCACCATCAACCCTACCAGAGAGAGGGCAGGGGAGTGGGGGGTGGGTGCTCCATACAGCCTCCCCTCTGTAGAGCCTATGTGGGGGCAGGGGATGGTGCCACCCTGGGACTGCATGGAGCAGGACATGGGTGCCCTGGAAGGACAGGGTCTTGGTTTTGGCTCGGGTCATGGTCTGGGGGTCATGTCATAGGATCGAGCCCTGTGCGTGGGGCTCCGCGCTCAGCGGGGAGTTTGCTTCTCTCCCTCTCCCTCTGCTCCTCCCCCCCCCACTCTCTCTCTCTCCAATAAATAAATAAATCCTTCAAAAATAAAAAGATAAAAGTAAAATACATCACGAAAAGTAGGGGAGGCCCATAAGGATGTGTAAAGTGCATTGAAATGCGTCCCAAATCCTGGTGATTCAGGGCAACCTTTCACGAGACAGGAGATACTAATTAACTTCAGGTTTGTTAGGTTAAGTATCCATGTTTAAAAAAATGTAAGAGCAACTGCTAAAAAACTAGAAACAGAATGTCTAACTCCCAAAATAGTAGAGGGAAAAAAGTGTAGAAGGAATGTTGCCCACATTTACCGAGAGCTCACGGTGAGCAGCCCCTGCTCTGAGTTCTCCCTCAGGTCATCCGCCTTGGGATTCTGTGTCATTTCCATTTCACTGATGGGCAAACAGAGGCATGGAGAAAGGGAGCCTGCCCGGAGCCAGAATAGAGGTCCAGGCAGTTTGGCTCGGTGACCTTGAGGAAAGAAGAAGAATGAATCTAAGGAAAAAGATGAAAAACAGAAACATACAGGGCAGATGTTCCTCTGGGTGCCATCTGCCGGCTGCAGAGAAGGATGCTGGGGCTCTGAGGCCGCTGGTCCAAGGTCACGTCAAGGGTGAGGGTGGGCGGGGCAGGGGGCCGGGGGTTACAGTGCCTCGCCCATAGAGACAGAGGGAAAGGAGTAAAAATATAGGACTGTTGGTGTCCTTTGTAATAGAAGAGACAAGTCACCGCTCAGGATGCACATCGGCTCACAAATCATGGAAGGAGCAGCAGTTCCGGACGCCAGGTACTTCTCCCAGAGCCGAGCCCAGAGCTACACCCGGAGCACCTGCTTCATTGCAGCTCACCTAGCCAGCCACTTGGGGCACGTCGGGTTCGAGATGCATTTCAGCAATATTTGCTTCTCCACCACATTAAACAGATCTGAACCTTTTTTGAGGGTAAGTCTTAGAGGGACCTAAGTGCAGAAACAATATTTATTTGTTTCACAAACCAGCGTGCTTCTTGTTTCACAATGAAACAGTTCAGGTATCTGTGGCCGTGTATCTCCTTGTTTGCAGGTTGTAAAAGCGATATATATTTATTATAAAAGCTTGGAAAATACAGAAAAGAATGAGAAGGAAATTAAAAGTCACCCATAATTTGGAGACGATAACCATCAGCACTTCTATATATTTTTAAAACATGTGAATCAGCAATATTTATCATATCTATCATGTAGATGCAGAATATGTGTTAGATGTATTTAGGGAGACATACGTATGTGGAAAACATTAAAGAAAGGCAAAGGAATGATTCATGCAAATGAAGGATAGTGATTAACTTTGGGGGGTGTCAGGGGGCTGTGATTTGGGGCATACAGGGGCTCAAATGGACAGCCATATTTTTATTTTAAGCTGGGTGTGAGGTACTTGGGTGTGTATTCTTCTTTAAACTATATGTAAAGGTTATATACACATACCACCTTTTGGTATATGATATAGTTTACAATTAAAGCATTTTGTTTTTATGGCATTCTTTTCCCACTTCATTTATTCAACAAACACTTGCTGAGTGCCTCCTCTGTTCTAGGCATTGGGATCCATGGGGTTGAACACAAAGATCTCTACCCTGGGGGGGGGGTATGTTTGAGTGGAGGACATTGAAGATCAGGAGGGCTAGGGGGCAGGTGGTAATCTTCATAGGATGGCCAGGGGTTCCTCATCGAGAAGGCAATGTTGGAGCAGAGCCTTGGAGGAAGTGAAGGAGGGAACCCCTTGGGCATCTAGGGAAAGACCATTCCAGGAAGAGAGAACAGCCAGTATAAAGGCCCTGGGGTAGGGGTATGGTGGGGGTAGTTGAGAACTAGAAGGAGCCTACATGCATTGGAGCAGAGGGGTTGGGGGTAGGGGGAGGGTAAAGCTCAGAAAAGTCATCCGAAGCCCGATCCAGGAGAGATCAGTAGACCCTACAAGGATTTGGCTCTAAGTGAAATGGGCACCATGGGAGCATTTGAGTGGAGAGCTGGCTTGAGCTGACATGTTTTCACAGGGTCATGCTGGCTGCTCTTGAGAATGGATTTAAGTGGGACAGAAAGAGGGACATGACTCAGGAGGCTCATGCAGCATCTGAGAGAGATGAGGGCCCATAGGACTTGCTGTTGGATGGGATGTGTAAGAGGGAGAGGGGCTGATGCCACCACCGTGATTTCTGACCTGAACAACGAGGACGATGGGGAGACCCCCTTGGATGAGGAAGCCCGTGGGGGAGGTGGGGGGAGGCAGGAGGAGAGCCACAGGGAGAGCAGGGGTCCTGGACGCCAAGGGAAGGAGCACCTCAAAAGAGGAATGCTGGGTCACATGAGATGTGGATGGAGAAGCAATAGAAGCAACACTGGATTCAGCAACTCGCGCTGGCAACCTCAACGCTCCCGGTGTTTATGGACGTCATGGGGGGAGTAACAACCTCCCCAAATATATGTCTGAGTCCTAGCCCTTTGTGCCCAGGAACGTGACCTCACTTGGAAATGGGGGCTTCGGCAGATGGCACTAAGGCAAAGATCCTGAGATGAGGTCGCCCTGGATGTGGGGTGACCACACAGGGAGGGAGGCCGTGTGACAAGGGGGCCAGAGAGGGGAATGGGGAGTCTACAAGGGTCGTCGGAAGCCACCAGAGGAGAGAAGAGAGGCCTGGACCAGATTCTCCCTCAGCCTCCAGAAGGAAGCAGCCCTGCTGACACCTGGGGGTTGGACTTCCGGCCTCCTGGCCGGTGACAGACTGCGTTACGCTCGTGTGAGGCCTCCCAGCTCGTGGTGCTGTAACAGCAGCGCTGGGGAATGAGTGTGCAGAGCAGCGGGGGCGTGAGAGGAGGTGGGGGTGGCCCGAGAGGGAAGTGGGGTCCAGGCGGGACTGGTGCTCCTGTGGCCAAGGTGGTGAGGGTCTAGGGAGGCTCCTTCCTGCCTACGTAGAGTCCCCCAGAACAGAGTGACCATCCTCTATCTGCACATTTTATAACATTTTGGAATTTTAAGTATAAAGCGATGGATTATTGAAGACCATTTCATTATTCATCTGGCCAGACATTCTTACCTTTTGAGGTAGAATAGCAAGCATAATTTTCCACCATTCCCTTGAAATGCCCTGGGCTTCCTGGCACCACGCGCACATCCTCCTCTCTGGGAGCCGGGGAAGGAGCTCCCGGCCTTGCAGACTCCGTGCGCGGTATGGACGGGCGCCCAGCGCCTGGGGCCTAGAGTAGCAATCGATTCCTGGGGCGAACGAAGCTTACAGCTGTCGGGATTTCAAACGGCCAGCTCTGTCTTGCCATGGCCTCACGTAGTTGTTTAAAATTCTAGACTTTAATCGTCACGCTCGGCATAATCTATAAGAGGGGTGGGTGGCGGGACAGGAAAATACTGATGTAAACGCACAGGACCGTGGGCCCCACCTTGAGGTGGGAAGTGAGTTTGTTCCCCAGGCTGGGCAGAGTGAATTCTGGCATATAGACTGAGTGCTCAGTGCAGCCAGGAACGGAACACCAGCCAGCCCGCGGCTCTATCCATATGGGCGCAGCCGGGGACCCGGGACTGTCCTGTGCGGGCGTAAAGCTGGCCCTCTGGGAAATGATGCCAAGCTCCCAACAGGGCCTGTTAACGTGGCCATGAATCCCTGCCGGGGCGACATTTGTCCCGATTCTCTCTGGCTCACGTAAGGGTGTTTCCAAGGCAATTTGACTACACACACATTTTGCTGGGAGTGCTAACTCATCACCCCCGAGAAAACTGTGGCGTCCCTCTATTCGTTAATTCGCTCATTCTGTCATTCATTAAAAGCATTACCGAATGCCTGTCATGCATCAGGCACCCTGCTCGGTGTCAAATGAAACAATCGATTCCCAAATAATGTGTCCACCCAAGGCCAGGTTATCTGGGTAATTGACCGGAGGGCTTGGCGTCCCTGTGGATTAGAGGTTTTTGTGCAGTGTAATGCGTTCGGATGGGTTTAGCCCTGAGCTGAAATCAGACTTCAACTTGGCTTCTTGTGAACACAGTGAAGCATCCCTCAATTTTGCACACCCTCAGGGCCACTCCCGGGGGTGCTCCAGGACCCCTGTTTTGATCAGGGCTGCCCGCATCTTATTCCTCAAAGCCCGACAGCGTCCAACCTTCTCACCCCACCATTGCTCTGTGCGTTTGTATTGCTGGCAAGGTGGCTCTGCTAACAAATAATTTCTCCAGGTTCCATGTCTTCAGCTTCACCCGCTCGTCTTGCACTCCTTCCCTGGCTTGTACAGGAGGCATTCCCGATAAGGCCTTTGTCTGCCTGGAAGGCAAGACCAGCCCTGGCCCCGCATCACCGGTGCGGGGTTTTCACTTATATTTATAGGGCATGTCATCCAGGACAAGCCAAGTGTTGGATCTTCCAGAATATTACAGAGAAAACATCCCCACACATTTCAAAAATCTGAGCAAGAGGTTGCCAAGGGGAAACTTACCAACCAGCTGCTTTTTTTTTTTTTTTTATGATGAGAGGGAGAGTGGCCAGGCGCATAGCTGGGCTATCATGCTGTCATGTGGCCCCAAGAACAGTTTGCAAGCAGCTCCTGTGTGTTCGCAGTTCGGGCTCTGTGCAGAAGCGCTGTCCTTTCCCACCACCCCTCAAGCTTTACCAGGGTTGACTTGGGTGCCAAAGCCACGTGTTTGGGTGCCTATTTCCAAATTCCTTTCAAAATTACAGTTGGTGTGGGTGAAGGGGCGGAGGATACAGAAATGGCATTTCCATTTTCCAGCCCCTCCTTATCTTTTGGATAACAGGATTTCTACTCTCCCCAGTTTACCCTCCTTTGGGGGTGTGGGGAAAGATGGGGGGTTGGGATTGAAGCAGGCTGCCCCAGATTCCATGGGCAGGGAGATGCAGTGGGAGGCGCTCTCACTCACGAACGTGCGGAAAGCCATGTGGTTTCCAGCCACTTTCAACCAAACATCTGTTTTATTAATATTAAATGAAAGTGCTTTTGGCTGTTAAGAAAACATTACTATAAAATGTGTAAGTATAATGATCACATCCTCAATACAGTGTATAAGATCGCTTCTATGGAAAACAGGCACTTGCGCATTTGCTTTTTATCATATGCGAGTGTGATAGATAATGAGAACATCAATCCACATGGAATGTTAAAAATAAAATTTACTGCACCTTCCTGACATTAATAGTGTCTCGGAGTGCCTCATGCCCCTTTTCCTCTGTGAGATTAATTCGGGCTTCTTTTAAACTTTGCCGTACTCATCTGATAGATCAGTTAGGCAGAGTCTAATTACCAGGGACTGATGGAGTAAATTTGTATTAGTTCATGGACCGGCAAGGGCAGAAGGACCCGGGAGCAGACTGCTGATTCCCAAGCATCATCCAGCTTCCTGGAGGAAAGGCATATGGCTGAAGATCTTGCTTGAGTGGAGTACAGAGATATTTGGTTGTTCTGCAAACGCCTGCCATACACCGAGAATGCAAACTTTGATGGGAATGAGGGCAAGTAAATAGAGTAATGTACATCTTCATTAAGATGGGCATTTGTGGGAGGGAGAAAACTGTCCTCATCTGTATGTGTAACTTCTCTGGATTGGCAAAAGGTGTAGATCATAAGAGATGGTCAATACAGCATTTTCCCCTACCAGAAATGTCTATTAACCTACAGATCTGCACATTTATGGTACAAATAGAAACCGATACTCTTAATTATGACTTTCAGGCAACAAAAAATCCTGGTGAGACTCTGTGTTTATCAGAGCCAGATTAAATTATGGTCACTGAGGTTTTAGTGCCAAATGCATTTTATTGTTTTCTAATTCTTTGAGAATGGGAGATCCATGTAAGGTATAGATGTAATGCTCCATTAACCAGGGTATCTGATTGAGACAGAAGGTCTCATCTGCCAGGCTTGCTGGAGAACAGAGTTAACGGAAATGTGCTCATAAAATGTACAAATGGCAGCCTAGCTGAGTGCAGCTTCCCTTATCATGGTGATGGTAGGAGACAGAGAGGTCAGGCTGGGGTTACCCATGAGCTGGCCACAGGGTGCCCCAAATGCAAAGGGGCAGAGCACGGTCTCAGAACCTGGCTTTGCCTGCCGGAGTCGGGTTTGTCTCCATACCGTGCAGAATCCTCTCTGCCCTGGTCTCAGCATTCCAGCAGCTCTGGTCCTCCTCTGTTCTCTCAGCGTGGCAAACTCATTCCTTCCTCAGGACCTTTGCATGGGTTGTTCTCCCCACCTGAAATGTTCATCTCCTTGACATTCGCATGCTTGGCTCCTTCAGACATTCCATTTGCGGTGCGGATGCCCTCTAAATGTTGAGTGTCTGTGATAACCCATCTGAAGTGGGCATCAGGTCACTTTCCATGGTGTCATCTTGTTGTAATACCCTGCACACATGCCTCACACCCAACATCTTCTCAGTTACTTGTCTGGAGTCTATCGTCTGTCTCTCCATGAGGGCAAGGGACTGACTGGTAGGTTCATCTCAGCTGTGTCTCCAAGACATATAGCACACTGTGGGTTCTCATTGCAGTTTGGTGAAAGGAACAAAGTTATCAATTGTTTTGGGTGATTGTGGTTTGACCATACATCCAAATCCATCCATCACATACTCCAAATCCAGGAGGGAGGCCTGGAGCTCACTCCCGGCTGGCAGTCCTCAGTGCCCCCAACCACATGGGTGGATGCCATGGATGGGAAAATGCCTACAGTGTGGGGCTGCTTCAGACCCACGGGGGGCCGGGCACACTGGTGAACCTTCTCCTCTACGGAAGGTCACCGGGATTATGGCAAGACTTGCACAGCTCCCCTCCCGCCTGCCCCGTGCTGCACCACCACCCCCAGCCAAAAAAGGGTTTTTCACAGAATTGAGTGACAAAAGTAAAAAGTTTTTAACAAGCCCCTGAAATCTACCCAAGATCCCCCCAGGAAACACTGGGATCCCAAATTAAGGAAGTGCAGTGAAGACGTCCCCAGAGAGGGTCCCAGAGTTCTCTCCGTGGGTGTGAGGGGCTGGAAGGCAGAAAAGCCCAAGATCAGAGCTCAGAGGGGTGGAACCTGGACCCAGTTGGCTGGTGCCCACATCTGCCCTGCGCACATGTGCGACCTCAGGAAAGTCCTCTCCGTGGCTTGTCTGCATAATGACTGACAGCTGCCTCTCCAGCCTCCTCCCAGGGCGGCGGGAAGGCTGCGTGTGCCAGCAGGCGCAGGTGGGCATGGATACGGCACAAATGTCGAGCTGTTATTAGTGGATACAAGCCAATAATCAAGACCCCATTCCTCAGAGCGGCACTGGTCTAAACTGTGACTGACATCTCTGGTTCCAGCTTGGTCCTTGGAATCCAGAGGCTCATGTATTTCAGACCAGCAAGTGATCACAGTCCCGCCTGAATAACAGCACTTGTCCTAGCCATGAAGTTAATACTGACAGTTTGAATTTCTGAGGAACGTTCCATGGGCTGGACACTGTGCTAAACATGTCGTGTGTGCCGCTGTAGCTTATCGAAACCAACCCTGCGGAGGACGTACCAATGATGAAATGGAAGCTCAGAGAAGCTAAGTTACTTGCCTGCCCAAGGTCACCCAGCTGGTAGTGGCAGAGCGGGGATTTGAACCCCAGAGTCTGACACCCAAGCCTACCTCTGAGCCACCAAGACTCATGATTGTCGCTGGGGGTAACCGAGACCTAGGAGGGCTCGGGCACAGAGGAGAAGTGATGGGGCCAGGTAGCTGGAGTGGAGGGCATCTTGCTCCCTGAGAGTGAAGATGGTGACGTGGTTCATGGAAACACCATCGTTTGCGGCTGATGGTTGGAAAATTGCCAGCAGGGCCTCGATCTGGTGCTAATGATTCTGTAAAAATAAAAAAAAAAAGGAGGGGGTGCTTGAAAGAGCTTAAATGCAAACTCCCCAAATCCAGGAGAAAGAACATTAAAACTTTCATCTCCATTAAAGTAACATTGTGGTGGGAGGCCCCTTTTTACTCATACTGATTGGACAAATTGCATCCAACGCTTCCGGTGGACCCAGCAGAACAGCCAGGTTGTGAGGGCCCCAGGGGCGCCCAGAGGTGAGTGGAGGAGCCAGACAGAGTTGTTCAAATCTCTGTCTGCCTCTTCCTCACTTGTGACCCTGGGAGGTTACTTAACCCCTTCTGGGACTGTTTCCCCTTCTGTTTGATGGGAGCAGTATATCCATCACAGCTTCCCTGAGCAATAGGAATAGTCTGTGTGACGTGCCTGACATTGAATTGGTTCTCAACACGGAGGAGCAACTCCGATGATTCAGACTTTATGGATTTTGAACAAGGTGGCAAGTGGAACGATATTCTCACAGATGTCTGCCTCTACCATGCAGGACTTCTGAGAGCTGGGGACCCTGTCTGCCCTGATAGAGGAGCCCCTGATTGCGTCCTCTGCTGGCGCCCATTTGCAGGGGGCAGGTGGTGTCTTGCCCTGCCTAATCTCCAGACCAAGGAATTACCACCATGAGTGAGCCCTCAATGGGCCACTCCTCTTGCATACCCAAGAAGAGCCCACGTGGGGGATGGTGGGGTGTGAGCAGGCTGGGGAGATGGTATGGTGGGTTTCTGGGGTGCAGAGTGATCCCCACCCAGGGACAGAGAGAGGACCTGATTGGGCTGTGAAGCTGGAGCTCCTGCTGTGCACTGAGGAGATGGGGAAGGTGGGTGGATGTTGGAGGTGCTGGGGGGGGGGTGTCTTGACAAGTGCCTCCTGTTGGGGACTATACAGAGATGAACAGCATCTCCTCAAAATTCATGTCCTTCCTCAATCTTCAGAATGTGACCTTATTTGGAAATAGAGTCATTGCAGATATAATTAGTTAAGACAAAGTCCCAATAGAGTAGGAGGCCTTTCATCCAGTATGACTGGGGTCCTTATCAATCATAAGAGAAGAAGAGACACAGAGATGCCCAGAGGGAAGACAGCCATGTGATGATGGAGGCAGAGATTGGAGAGATGCATCTATAGACCAAGCAATGCCAAGGACTGCCAGTAACCAGAAGCCAGCAGAGAAGCTCAGAGCAGATGCTCCCTCTAAGACCCCGAGGAGGAACCAGCCCTGAAACATCTTGGTTTTGGACTCCTGGCCTCCAGAACAGTGAGAGACTAAATTTATTTTGCTTTAAATCATGGTGAGTTTCAGAGAGTGGGGAGAGGGTCTGCAGAGGTGAGCTCTTAGGGTCTCTTGGGCAGAAGAGCAAGGAGGGGCAAGTTCCAGCAAATAGTGCCTACGTTTGGTGCTACAACAGATAAGCTGCTGGTACTAAGGAAGCACACAGGCCAATGGGATAGAATACATTCAGAAACAGCCCTACACATGCATGGAAAGATATATGGCATTTCAGATCAGTGGGAAAAGTGGGATTATCCAATAAGTGGTATTAAGATAACTTAGAATAGTCTGGAAAAAATGAAGCTGGGGTCCCCTATATCACTATTTATGTGAAAATGAATTCTAGATGGATCAGAAGTTTAAATGTATTACTGAAAAAGAAGGCCATGGCTCCTGGAATGATGGAATAGATATTTTTTTCTATTCTCCCTGTTAAGTACAGCTAACATCCCCAGACATTATATGGAAAACAAACATAAGAAATCTCTGAAAGATGGAGAGAAGGCAGACAGGCCAGGGAGTTCAAGACCCAAGAAATGACATGGCACTGAGTTCCTTGAAATTTGATGTGTGTGTGTGTTTGTGCAATTTATATATCTCAGACTGAATGCCAGAGAAGCTGGCAACCTAGAAATGCTAACAGGTGCAGCAGACAAAGAAAGCCCTAAGAAGAATCTGCTCTCTCTGGTCAAAGGACCAGGAAAGGGGCAGCCTAGCAAAGCAGGTAACTTTGGACAATGAATGATCTCTGTACTCCTGCGGAGCACCTAACACCACTGAAAACAGAGGTCACATCCCCACCCCTGCCAGCATAGGCTGAGTGAGAAGCCTAGACCTTCACCCCTTTCAGGTTGTAATGAGAGACCCCAACCCACCCCCTTTGCTAAAGTGGTGGCACAGAAAGCCTTAGTGGGGAGCCACAAATTTCATTCCTGCTGGTGGTAATGAGATCCCTCCCTCTGTGAATTTGGTGGACACTGTGTGTGGAGCCTGGGGGTAAGCCCCATCTAGTGGTAAGTAACAAGGTCCCCTGCTCCTCCCTGCTGGGGGTAGTGTCAGCTGAGGCCTAGAAGAAGCCTGCACTTCTACCCCCATCTAGCAGTAAGAAGGTGCCCCCCACTTTCCCCTGCCAGAGCGATGTCACAGAAGGCCTGGTAAAACAGGAGATTAAATAAGATCCAGATTCTCAAAACATAACACCCCAAATATCCAGGTTTCGGTAGACAAATCACTCATCATACCAAAACCCAGGAGTATCTCAACTTGAATGAGATAAGGCAATCAAAAGAAACCAACACTGAAGTTGCATAGATATTAGAATGATCTGACAGGGATTTTAAAGGAGCCATCATTAAAATGCTTCAACAAGAAATAATGAACATGCTTGAAACAAAAGAAAGCACAGAACATCTTAGCATATAGAAATAGAAAGTTCCAGCAAAGAGATAGAAGGAATAAAGAAGAACCAAATGGAAATTTTGAACTGAAAAATGAGATAACAAAAATAAAAGCTCGATGAATGGGTTTAACAGCAGAATGAGGGGACAGAGGAAAGAATCAGTGAACTTGATGAGAAAACAATAGAGATTACCCAGTCTGAACAACAGAGAGACAATAGACTAAAAAACAATAATGACAAAAAAAGAGAGCCTCAGGGGCCTTTGGATGATAACAAAAAGTCTGACATTCATTTCACAAGAGTCCTGGAAGGAGAGGAGAAAGAGGGTGGGGCTAAAAACTATTCAGAGAAATAATGGCCGAAAACTCCCCAAATTTGGGAAAAGACATAAACCCACAGATGCAAGAAGCTGAGTAAACCCCAAACAGGATACATCTAAAGAAATCCATGCTAAGATACATCATGTTCAAATTTCTGTAACCTAAACAGAAAGAAAAAAATCTTAAAAACAGTGAGAGAGAAACAATACCTTACCTATATGAGAAACATAATTAGAGTTACAAAAAATTTCTCATCAGAAACTATGGCGACCAGAAGGAAGCAGCACAATATTTTTTGAAAGCTTAAAGAAAAGAACCGCCAAATAAAACTATCCTTCAGAATGAAGAGAAAATGAAGACCCTCTCAGATGAAGGAAAACTAAGAGCATTTGTCACCAGCTGATCTACCCTAAAAGGATGGCTAAAGAAAGTTCTCAAGACAGAAATAAAATGATAAAAACAGGAATCTTGGAATACCAGAAAGGAAGATAAAACAATAGAAAGAGTAAAAATATGGGTAAACACAATAGACTTTCCTTTTATTCTCGAGCTTTCTAAAGTATGTTTAGTGGTTAAGCAAAAATTCTAACACTATTTGATGAAGTACTCAATATATGTAGAGGAAATATTTAAGACAATTATAAGTGGGAGAGTGTAATGGAATGTAAAGTTTTCATATTTTATTTGAACTGGTTAAATGCTGACACCAGTAGACTATGATTTATTATGGGTGCTTAATAAGATACCTTAAGTAACCACTAAAAAGACGCAGAGATAAATTCCAAAACATTACTTATAAATCAAAATGGAATTCTCAACAATGTTGAATGTTCAAGTAACCCACATAAAGCCATAAAAAAGAAAACAAGAAATGAGAAACAGAGAGAAGGAACAGAAAACAAAAAATAAAATGGCAGACTTAAGTCCTGACAACAATAATTACATTAAATGTAAATAGTTTAAATACACCAATTAAGACAAAGGCCGACAGAGTGAATTAAAAAAAAAATAGCCATGCAGGAAAAGCCATGTGGTTTCTTTAAAAAATTAAACATTCACTCATCATATGGTTCAGCAATTACACTCCTGGGTATCTGTCTCAGAGAAGGGAAAAATTATGTCCACAGAAAAGCCTAATTATTCATAGAAATTTTATTTGTAAAAGCCAAAAAACTGGAAAAAGCCATAGTGCCCTGCAACAGGTGAATGTTTAAACAACCTCTGGAACATCCATACCATGGGATACTCCTCAGCAGTAAAAAGGAATGAACTCTGGAAACAGGCAACAACTTGGATGATCTCAAGTGTCTCATGATGAGTGAAAACAGTCAATCTCAAATGGTTGTATACTTTGTGATTCCGCTTATATAAAACTCTCAAAATGAAAAAATCTCAGATATGGAAAATAGATTCATGGTTGCCAGGGGCTACAAGTGGTGGAGTAGGGGAAGGAGGACTGGTCTGACTATAAAGGGGCAGCGTGGGGGAGATCTCTGTGGAAATGGATAGTTCTGTATCTTGATCGTGATGATGTCTACACAAACCTATGCAAGTGATAAACGGCACGGAACTACACACACACATTGAATCGATGTCAGTTTCCTGGTTTTCATGTTGTACAATAACTATGGAAGTTGTAACCACCAGGGGAAACTAGATGGGGTACAGGGACCTCTCTGTACTATATTGGCAACTTCCTGCGAATCTGTGATAGTTTCAGAATAAAAAGTTAAAAACAATAAAGACATAAAAATTACAGAAGGAGCATGAGTGAAATAAAACGCAAAACCTAGTGCTCAGAAAGGAAATAATCAATAAATTTGGCTACATAAAAATCTGAGACTTTTGTTTGATGGAGTAGACCATAACAGAGTCAAGAGAGAGATGAAATTCTGGGAAGAATATATTTGCAACATCTGTGGCAGACAAATGTGACAGGCCAATTTCCCAGCCTTACAGAGTTCACATAAATCAATAAGAAAAAAATAACCCAATAGAAAAATGGGCAAAGGATGTGAACGGGCAATTTACTGAAAAATAAATACAAATGGCCAACAAATGCGGGACACGTGCCCGGCCTCATTCTTGATGAAGGTCATGTAAAACAAACCACAGTGAAGTCTGTTGTTCGCCTATCAGATTAGCCAAAGTAGGAAACTGAGGTGCCCCGGGGCTGGTGAGGATAAGTAGGCACTTTCCTACACTGTGGGTGGGAGTGTGAATCAGCGCCCTCTTTCCAGAAGACAATTAGAGCATAATAATGAAAATTAAAAATACTCCCTGCAACCCCACTGCCATGAAGTTATCCTAAAAGCATACTCTCAAGTTTCTTGAGATACATGTCCCAGAATGTTTTTGCACCAAGAAATGAGTTACATTTATAAAATGGTGCCTGGCACATAGCAAGTGCTATGTCAGTGTTTATTAAATATATCAACAGGGCTCAGCTGGGGCCCAGGGAGGCTGTGGCTTCAGGGACACTGGCACACAAGACCCTCAGCACAGACGCCAGCTGGGTGGTGCACACTGTGGGCATTCACCTGTGATGGTTCATCTTATGTCTCTACCTGACTGGGTCAACGGGGTGCTCAGATATTTGGTCAAAAATTATTTTGGGTGTGTCTATGAAGGTGTTTTTGGATGAGATTAGAATTTGAATCAGAAGACCCAAAAAAGCAGCTGGCCCTCCCTAACATGGGTGGGCCTCATCTAATCAGTTGAAGGTCGGAATAGAACAAAAAGCCTTGGTAAGAGGGAACTCCTTTTGTCTGACTTTCTTCCAGGTGGGAGACATCAGTCTTCTCCTGCCTTTGGACTTGGACTGGAACTTACACTATTGGCTCTTCTGTATAGAGAGTCTCATGTTTAAAATCTTGGTTCCTCCCTATTTCCCCTTCCAGGGACGATGGCGATGATGAGTGTTTGGTGCAGTGTCTTTTCCTACACATGCAAGTCTACACATCTTAAACATGTCCCAGGACAGGGTATGAACACCCAGCATCCAGAAACCCAACACTTGGGACCCATAAAGTCTTTCCTTCCCCTGCTGCAGTGAGTCATCTGTAGTGTAGACATTGGCCTTGGCCTTAGGAGACACACCGTGTTAAAAGTGGGCCCAGCCTCATCTGTAGGGAACTCCAACCACACAATGTGGGCTGGGCAGGATAAGAAAAGTGATGGTCTCACCTCTAGTCTCACATTCCCGAGCCAGGGGCATAGATGTCTGGTGTGAATGTGGCTAAAAGGCAAACAACAGGCTGCAGGCCTGTGCAAAAGGCAATTTGCAGGGACATAATCTTGCCCCTCTGTTCTCACTTATCTAATCTTTGTCTAATTGAACAAGATGCTCCACCTGCAGTAAAGGCAGCCGCATATACAGACCCGGTGATCTGTTCAGCTGGGGGACTTTGTAGCGTTTGCTCATACATGCATTTGTGGTAAAAGTTCTTGCTTTAGATAAAAAAAGAAAAAAAGGATTTCCTCTAGAACAGAAATAGAATGTAGAACTTTGGCTTGTGAATTTGTAATTATTTTTCTTCTTTTGCACCCTTCGTGGTCCTGATCTATCCTTTAGCCCATAAGATGCAAAGAAAGTTCTAGAACACCTCTCAGAAGGCCCTCTGGAGTCTATCTGCACTCACCGAGCTGTCACCTTTGGACATGCCCTGTGAGCTCTCAGCGCTGCTCTATCAGCACCGCCTTTTTTATTTAAAAAAAAATATATATATAAGGTGGATTGGATACCCCGAGTTCCAGATGTTTGCTCTGCTCCTCCCCTCAGCTTGCACCCCTTCTCCCTCTTTGCTATCCAAATCGGTGTATAAACTCATTTGCCTTAGGTGAGTCGGGGACAGGGGAAGGCTAATGTCGTTTGAGCAGACGTTTGCCGACAGGGTCTGAAAATGGGGAGCCAGTAAGTTTCTCCACCGTGGTTGGTGCCTGGGCCCCACCAATCTTGTGAAAATGTTCTTGTGTTTCAAAAAATCTATAAAAACAGTTTACAACAAGATAGATGCTCGGGTATCAATCAGACCGAGTGGAGGAGCGTGGGACGGACAGCGGCAGTTTCCTGGCCCATCCCCCCCATCCTGTTCACCTTGGGGTGGCCTCCCTGTTGCTCGCAGTGACTGCAGTGGTGGTGGCTGGAATGCTAGATGCCGTGCCTCTTCTTCTGCTGCCTCACTTGCCAAGTTTAGGGGGTAACTACTTATCCTGTTAGGGTCCGTGAGAATTTAGGTGATTCACCCCACTCTCTTCTCTGCTTCCCAGCCTCTCCCAATAGGTGACGGTTATGTTCTTTTTTTATTCTTGTGTTGGTTCCCTGAACAGGGTCTTTGAACCCCAGGCAGGTGTGCCAACAACTGGGCTCCCTCTGAGGGTGGGTGGGAGGTTGGTCCCAGGCGTCCCAAGTTCCCACTGGAGGAAGGCAGTTCTGGGTACAGTGTCCCTCTCTCCTGATGGCCCCGTGGTCTGCCTGGGCTTCCTGACCTGTGATTGGGTGGCCTGGGAGGGGAGCTGGTGGAGAAGCATAGGTGTAGGTGTTTCATAACTGCCCCACTCTTGGTCTCTCCCCCCATCAGGCCTGGAGCACCCCCACACTAGATCCTGTGTCTTGGCTTCTTCTCTCACTTCATCGTGCCACATGGCCCCATCCATTTCCTTATCTTCCAGAAACCCACTGATGCTTCCTCTTCACCGATAACCTTCCCTGGTGGGTACAGTCCTTCTATATTTCTATCCTTTATTCAGTCCGCCTTGTCAACAGGAAAACCACATCAGCCTTTTTTAACAGGTCTCGAGACGCCAAACAGAGGCCTGAGCTGCCCTGGGCAGACAATCCACAGAGCCTGAGCATGATCTTCTGATGATCGGCTGCCTGGGCTTTCTGGGTTCCCTTTATAGATGTTCCAGACAATTCCATTCATCCTTAACTTCGTCACAGCTTTAAAACAATTGCTCAACCCGGGGCAATTTGGGGGGTATCAAGTCATCTTTAAAATGGTGGAGATGAACTGGCTGTTGGGTCAAATCAACCCACGCATCTCCTGCTCCTGTGAAGATGTTCCCTGTGCCCAGAAACGGACATATTTCTGCCAGCCTGGTCATTCAGGGGCAACCAGTTCCTGTGAAGCCAAGTAAGAGTTGTGAATGATTCCAAAAATCTCCACAAACACTTTCTATCTGTGAGCCTCGTGAAAACCCCACGAGGTTGTGTTATTCCATTTTCCGAAGCAGACCCACCGGTGCAGAAGAGTGCCTGGACTTGCCCAAGGGCCCCAGACTGACCCCAGGTGTTGGGGTCTGCCCTTTGAGCATATACCATCTGCATCCCGCTCTTGTCCTTTCCAAACTGGGGGTGGGGGGGCTCACAGACAGCAGATCCTATATTGGAATCCTAATTTGTGTGTCCATGTCATCTATCTTTTCCCCACCTTCAGGTTTTGTTATGGGTTGAATTGCGTCCCCCTCCCCAAATCTATATGTTAAAGTGCTAACCCCTAGCTAACCTCAGAATGCAACTATTTGGAAATAGGGTCTTTGTAGATGATTGAGTTAAAATGAGGTCATAAGGACGGGCCCTAATGCAATATGACTGTAGCCTTTATGAAAAGGGGAAATTTGGACACAGAGACACGCCCATAAGGAAAACAATGGGAAGAGACAAGGAGAAAAACGGCACCCATAAGCCAAGGATAGAGGCCTCAGGAGAAACCAATCCTGCCAACACCTTGATCTGGGGCTTCTAGACTGCAGAACTCAGAGACAATACATTTCTGTTGTGTGAGCCACCCAGCCTGTGGCTCTTGGTTATGACAGCCCCAGGAAACAAATGCGGGTTCTAAGCAGGAAACTAGATTCTTTGCATTTCCTCGCTTTGAAAATTTCCCAAAAGGCAGTGCAGGAAGCTGTACTACAGTCTCTTTGTAAAAGCCAGTTATCATAGAAGGTGCTTGGTATTGCAGAAAGAGACAGAAGGGTTGTAGCCCCTTCTCGTGCTGCCTCCCAGATGGCCTCTGAGCCCCCATTGGGCTCCAGGCCACCAGCCACAGAACCGCCAGATAAGCTCTGAGCCCAGAGATCAAGGTGCCAGGGGCCTCCCGACGGGGTCTGAGAGGTGCCAGGTGGAATCGGCCATTTGGGACAGGCTGCAGTCTTTGTGGGATCCGAAAGCCGGAATTTGAAATGAGCCCGTTTATATGGTTCTTGACGACTCCCTCCCAGCTTTCCTGAATCACCTGGTTAGTCTTGTGAAAGGCTGAGCTTTCCTCTGTGGGCAAAAGGAAACCAGGGTTTTCATCTGCACCTGCATTGTTCTGGGGGAGCATTTACCCCCAGTGGCCAGCAGGGGGCGGCATCACGCACCACAGGCAGGAGCCAGCCGCTTGTGGGGGGCGTGGGTGGTGTGGTGTGGGGGGCGGTGGTTGGAATAAGGGGCAGTGTAGAGCTGGGAGAGGTCAAGGCTATACTCATCTCTCCCTGGTGCCCCCCACCCCTCAGCTCTCTAGCCCCCTGGTAACTAGAAATGAGCCCAAGAGAGCAACGGACAGTTATCAGCTGCATTAGGACGTTTCTTTCTTTCTTTCTTTCTTTTTCTTTTTCCGGATGGGATTACGGCTGCTGCTGCCAGCCGTCCCCAAATCTCGTGCCAGGTGCTGCAGACCTTCGAGGCTAATTGGGTCAGAGCCTTATTGGGTTGCAGGCTGCCCGGACATCGTCTTGGACAAGGGCATGCCACTCCGAGATTAAATTCTCCCACAGCAATGGAGCCCATCTTTCCTGTAAAAATATGAGCTTCTGTCAACATAGGTGCCCTCTGATCTGATCTGCAGGGCCCTGCTGCGGAGTCTGAGGGGACAAGGACACGGAAGGAGATGACACAGGGCAGACCTGACACGCCTGACTCAGGTGCAGCTCTCTAAGGCCTGCCCACCTCTTGGGGAAAGACGGCAGGCTTGGGGTGACAAAGTCTTGGGTTCGGATTCTTCTTGTCCTCCCAGCATGGTGACTTTGGTTGGGTGTGTCACTTCACCTGCCAAGCCTCAGGGGTCCCTCCCGGGAGACGGGGCACAGGGCTGGTGGTGCAGTTGCAACGCGCAGAGGCAAGGAAAGCAAATGGTTTCTCACGTTGGAAAGAACACTGTGTGAAACCAGGGAAGGAGCTGGGTGCCGGCTCTGTTCTAGGTGCTTGGGAGATACTAGTGAACCCAAAAATGAGCCATCCCTCACTTGTGGGTTTACATTCCAGTGGAAGAGAGACAGTAAACAAAAAGCAGAATACATAAGGAGTTTCTGTATCAGGCTAGAGGAGCCAAGTGTTATGGGAAGAGGAAAAGCCTGGCTGGGTAAGGGCTGAGACTGTAGCCAAGTGGAAGGGTGGCCACTGGGAAGGGGTTGCGATATCGAATAAGGCTGTTAGGGGAAGTCTCAATGCAGGCGGCATTGGAGCAAAGACTTGAACAAGGACATGAGAGAAGTAGCCAAGTAGAGATCCAGAGGAAGAGCATCTGGACAGAGAGATAGACAGTGCAAAGGCCCTGTGGCAGGAGTGTGCATGGTGTGTTTCAGGCGCATGGTGGCAGCTGACAGAAACCACTGAAGTATTTGAATTTTCACTCTGAATGAGATCGGGAGGCACTGCAGGGTTTTGATAAAAGGAATGACATTATCTGCTGTAGGGGGAGGCAAGGATGGGGCAGGCTGGCCAGTTAGCAGAAGGCCACAGTAATCCAGGCGTGAGATGATGATGGCCTGGACCGGGGTGGTTGCAGTGGAGTGGTGAGAAGTGATGGTTTCTGGATGTATTTTTAAGAGTATTTCCAGACAGATTGGATGTGGAGTGTGAGGGAAGGGAGGAGTCAAAGATGACTGAAGACTTTGGCCGCCATCAACAAGGATGGGGTAAGACCACATGAGGAGAGGTCTGGGATGGAAGGTCAGGGGTAGGGCTTTGGAAAGGTTGAGTTTAGATGTCCACTGGACAATTCCCTGGAGATACCCAGCAGGCAGCTGGATATGAGTCTGCCCTTGGGAGGAAGATCCAGACTGGGGATGTACAACTGGGAGTCATCAGTCTATGGATGAAATTTAGAGCCAGGAGACTGAATGGGATTAACGGAGTGGGGGTATATGAAGAGGAGAAGAGGGCCGAGGTCTGAGCCCTGGGGCCCTCCAAAGTCAAGAAGTCAAAGAGAAGTGAACGAAGCAGCCCAGGGGGCAGCGTAGCTACCGTTAGGGGCTGAGGCTGTAACAGGGGTCATTGTTGACCTTGACAACTGTGATGCGCTGGATCATGTCCTCCCCAAATTCATATACTGAAGCCCTAACACCCCAGGATCTTGGAACTTGACTGTATTTGGGGGCCTTTAAAGGAGTGATTATGGTAAAATGAGGTTACTAGGGCGGGCCCTAATCCAGTAGGACTGGTGTCCTTGTAAGAAGAGGAGATTAGGACACAGATATGTACAGAGGGGCGACGTGAAGACCCAGAGAGAAGACTGCCGTCTACGCGTCAAGGAAGGAAGGCCTCAGAAGGAGCCAACCCTGCCATACCTTGATCTCAGACTTGCAGCCTCCAGAACTTCGAGAAAAAAATGTCTGTTGCTTAAGCCCCCCATCTGTGGTACTTTGTCGTGGGGGCGCCAGGGGACAAATTCAAGCACCTCAGGGGAGTGGTGGGCAAATCAAGTCAGGTGGGCTCAAGAGAGCAGGGAAGCAGGAATGGGGACGGCAGAGTCTGGACAACTCTTCTGAGGGTTTTACCCCAAAGAAGAGCAAAGACAAGGAGTGTAGTTTTCAGAGGAAGTGGGATCAAGGAATTTTTCTTCTTCTTTAAAAATGTTTCTTTGCTGATTTTAGGTGGGAGGCGTAACAGCTTGTTTTTATGCTGCTGGGAATGGTCCAGTAGCCGTCACAAAGGCGATGACGATGCAGGACAGAGGCGGAATGGGGGTCTGTGCCCAGAGGAAGGTGAGGCGCAGAGAGGCCTGCTGGCAGTTTGTGGGCGCAGCTCGTCAGGCAAGCGAGGTGACAGAGCGACAGGGCTAGCTCACTGTTCCGCAATCTCTGCCTTTCCTTGTCTTTGTGCTTTCGGGCTCCCCCGGTTGTAGAAAACCGATAACCATGCAAATGATTCTTGGCCCCGAAATGCAAACGGGGCGTGGCTACTAGAAAGCAATGTGTTGCCGCCACTGTTCTGCATCTGTCCAAGTGGTGTGGCTGCCACGACCACCGCTAAACACATCAAGTTTCTGCCTCCAGATGCCTGTATCCTCGGGCAGGTTCCTCAGAAATATCACTCTTCTTTGTGCGATTCTTTCAGTCAGTGCTCCTTGAAACCACGGGTAACCACTCCTTAACTGATGAGTGAAGTAAGATCTCTGACACATGTTTATTTTATATTTGTAGGAGAGTCGCGGTTTTACCTTGAAAATCCTTTCATAAGACACTGATAGAGGTTAGTGCATATTCTCCTCTGATGGGTTTACTTTTTCCCATGATACCGGAGCTCAGGGCAAAAGCAGACCCCTCTCTAAAACCCTTATCCGAGGAGTGCTGGGTGACAGGAGGGGGATATGGGCCACCTGGAGAGACGCTCTAGGTGTGCTGGCCAGACAGTGGCCCAGCCTGCCCAAGGGTGACATCCCCTGGACATTTGTACTCTGGCTGCAGGCCTGCTTGGCAACACTGTCATTTTTCACCTGGAACCCCCACTGAAGTTTGCTCCCCCTTTACTCCCCACCAGCCCAGAAATGGCCAATTTGATTTATTCGTGTGACTAAAACCCTGATGAAGATGGGGCAATCCAGTGGGCTAGTGGGGCCCCAAAGGAACAAAGTTTCCCATTCGAAGGTCTGTCCTGAGGAGAAGTGGCAGGGACAGGGGCTGCTCCAGGACAGAGAAGCACTGAGCTCAGCACCCCCAGCCTACTCCCTCTGGGACCCACGTCTGACTCCAGTCTGGGAGGAGAGTGTTCTATGGAACCGAAGTTCTGCTTGGCCAGGGCAGGATTCTGGCACCTCTGCATGGGCTCCTTCCAAAGGCTGGGGCCACCTCCCTCCCCTCTCAGTGGGCAACCCAATGCCAATTATCTGGTTCTGGAAAGTTCACGAATTTTGGTCTCAAGGTTCTGGATGGAAGTCCAAGCTCCTTCCTCCCCAGACGGATGGCCTTGGTGAAGTGACTTTGTCTCTAAGCTTCCCTGTTCTCTTCTGGAAGCTGGGAATGTACGGAACCCGCCTCTCTGGTTAGGGCTCTTAAAGGGCAAAGTTCCCGGGACTGTGCCGGGCATAGGGCAGTGTCTAGTAATGCTAGTTTTTGCCAGTCTGACCACCAACTTGTGTATTTTCTCGGGCCCACAGAGGCCACACCCCCTCCTGCGCTCACCTAGGGCCTGCCCCTCAGCCTGTGATAGGCCCCTTCTCCAGGGAAGGACCCCTGAGGCTCTGGCCTTGCTGTGTGCGCTGCCCACATCTAACCCCTCCCTGTAATGCCACATCAGCAGAGGAACAGGGACTGGACCTTCCCCTTGGAGACCCGGGCCAAACTCTGCCCCCACCCCTGACTTCCTCGGGGGATCCTCGTGTGACCCTTCCGTCACATACAGAAATGCCTCAGTGTTCCAGTGTTCTAGAATCTGATTCTATTTGGCCTTGAACAAGTTCCTCAGAAATATCACTCCTGCTTCTGGGTAAATATATATATATATTGTGCATATATCACTGCATATATATATATATATATATATATATATATATATATATATATTTGTATTTGTGGCCTCCTATTCCAGTCCCCAAAGCTCGACTCAATCTTTCAGGCTTCGACCAAGTGCTGCCTCCCCTAGGCAGTCTTAGCGGATCGCTCACAGATTGAATGGACAGCTCTCTCCTCTGGAGCTCAAATCCCCTTCCCATCCTGGCTGCATTTAGATGTTTACATTGTTTCCTCTCTCACTCACTCATTCACTCGCCCATTTGGCTGAGGTTTCCTGAGCCCCCCCATGCACAGTGCACAGGCCCTGTCATAGGCCGGGTGCTCAGGTGTAAACACATCAAGTTTCTGCCTCCAGATGCCTGTATCCTCGGGCAGGTTTCTGTTCCCAGCACCGAGCAGAGCGCCTGCCTGCCAGATCACAGGTGTTTGGTAAATAAAGAGGTACTGTGAGCCCATTTGCCCAAAGCTCCTGCACTTAGCACACCCTGTTTGTTTAGATTTTAACTGTGCCTTTGCTAAAGCACACTTTAATTAACGCTCTTTGGCCCACTGCACATTCTTCCTCCATCTGTGGGAGAGTGATGGCTGCGAGACAGTTTGGAAGGTGTTATCCCACTGCTGGGAGTCTCCTCGTTGCTTTGGCCTGGGCCCCAGGCAGCCTGGTTCCCACCCTGGCCTCATGCCCTGGGCAAGCCCCTGTCCCTCCCTTCCCGGCCCTGCTGTCCTCCTCTGTGACCTCTGAGGAGCTCACAGGCAGTGGGTGTGCTTGAGCCTGTCCAAGTGGTGTGGCTGCCACGACCACCGCTAAAGTCCTGCCCCCCTGCCTGGTTTCCGGCTCCCATCTCTGGAGCCAGCTGAGCCCTGCAGAAGCAGCGAGTGCCAGACTGGGCTAAACCAGGAAGAAGCACCCTGTGCTCTGCCCTCTGGGTAATGCTGTATCCCCCAGGGGCCTGGACGCCCCACAGCAAGCCCACCTTCAGGAGAAGCGTGGGGGAGGCTGTAGACATAGGTGAGCAGACCATGCATGTCACGCCTTCCGGTCCCCACTCTTCAGGATGATGCCAGATGCAAGTCCGGCGCTCGTTTCTGGCCCCCTGGAGTCCATCCCCTCACCTTCCCCGAGCAGGCCTGGGGCTCCCCCTGGGGAATCATTTCCCACCTTGGCCCACTGCACCATCTGCGTGGAAAGGCAAAGCTGGGCCTGCCCACCCTGGGGAAGCCACGGGCATCCCTGGAGGTGCGGACTGCTGATCCTCAGCAGTTAAGGGGCGTGCAGGCCGCCCCCCGCCCCCATGGGGCTAGGCACACGCTTTCCTGGGGCTCTGCATCTGGAATGGAATGAGGCGGGCGTGAGGAAATGCTGGAGACGCTCACTCCCCCACACTGGGCTCGTTCAGGGCAGGCAGTTGATCAGCTTCGGCTGCTCAGAGGCCCGGCCCCTCCCGATTCCTCCTTCTCCAGACTTGCTGTGTGTTTTCTCATTCCTGCGAGCCATGCGTCCTGGTACTCCTGGCTGGAGGCAGCGGTCACCGGGTCAGCAGAGAGTGTCCATTCAGAGCATCTCGGTGTGGTCTCAGGAGGGACACCCTGCTCTGTGTCAGCTGGCGGACCGTGGCCAAGCTCATGCTTGTCCTTCCAGGGTCTTCAGCGGTGGTGGCTCCTGGCAACCCCTGGTGTCCCTTTGCTTGTGGACACATCACTTCAATCTGTTTCTTTCTTTACATGGTCTTCTTCTCTGTGAGTGTGGGTCTGTCTTCTTTCAAAGACACCAGTCACGTTGGATTCAGGGCCCATGCTAATCCAGTATGACCTTAACTTAATTATATCTGAAAAGATCCTGTTTTCAAATAAGGTCGCATTCTGAGGTTCTGGGTGGACATGAATTTGGGAGGGGGGCATTATTCAGCTACTACACAGCCCTTCTGAGCAGAAATCCAGCATCATCCCCATTTCCACAGCTCTGCCATGAGTGTGCAGGGAGGACCAGCCAGTTGGGCTCTCCCATCACAGCCACCCAGCTGATCTGCCTTTGCGACCCTGTGTCAGCCCTGCCTGGGGACCCTGAAGCTCAGTGTCATGGGACAGACCTGAGGCCCTGGGGTCTGGCCATGGTCAAGCCCAGAGTCCTGCTCAGGCCTCTGGTTCCAGACCCAAGTCTCCGCATAAAATGACAGGCTTCTTCTGAAGCACATGCCCTCATCTGCCTCCTCAGGCAGCCCTGTGTCCAGGCGAGCAAGCCTGCAGGGCCCAGGGGCCCAGTGTGGCATTTCATAAACCAAGTGCGACACTCGTAGGCAGCTCTGCAGCCTCTGGGGCAGCAGCTCTGTTTTCTGACATATGAATTACTGTACTGTTGCAAATATGAGTTGTGAACACAAGTAAGCCCCAGATCACAAATCCATTTTTATTAAAAAATACAACTTTCAGTGTTGTGAGTCCATTTTTCACTAAATGAAGAATGTGACCAAAACAGCTGAGGGAGAAAAAGAAAAGGCAACGCTTGGCCAATCAGGTCAGACCCTGAACACATGAGTGAAAGTTAAAATAGCCATTCAAATATTTTATGTTAATTAAACTCTCTGGCTATGGCTCAGCTTGCCATATCCAGTTATGCGTATGTGAAACATGGGTCTTTGTCAGGCCGTCCCGAGTGCTGTCCCGCGGGAAAGAAGTCGGGCTAGTTGGGCCTTGTCTGTTTATGCTAACTGCTGCGAGCGTCTGCGTCCTGCAGCACCCAGAGGGGGCCCAGCCTCACTGCAGAGATCTCTTCTTATAAACACACAGTCAGTTCCTATGCGCTTCTCATAAGGGTTCCTGTGTCTGGGCTTGGGTGGCCGGGAAACTAGGGGCCTGGGCTCTAAGCACACAGTGGGGCTAGGGAAGCTTTGGGAAGAACCTGGTGGGGACTCTGCCCTGAGCTTCCCAGCTCAGCTTCCCCCGCAGTAGCACGGGAAAGAGGCCAGCAGCTCCCTCAGGTTAAAAAGGTGGAGATCACGTGCCTTCTTCCATGAGAAGGGCAGGGAGCACTCCGTGAATGCCACTATCACCCACACTCATCTGATGAACGCAGGGACAAGCCTGCAATCATCGGCAGTAGGGGCAGGACTTTCCTCCTCTCGGGCACAAGGGGCACCTTCTTTCCTCACAAACTCCCGGAAGTGGGTTATGCGGTCCCAGAGGGCTCTGTCCACTCTTGGCATTCAGCTCTCAGAGCAGAACAACCACTATTACAATTCTTACTTTTGTCTGCTCTTTAAAGTAAACAACCAATTCACACCCTGAGAACTTACAGATTGGTAGGATATAAATACATCAATTTGTTTTAAGCTGTTGGAGAGCAAAATGACATTTTTAGCACTCAGAAGGGCTGAATCATGGTCTGGAGGTATGCAGTTGGATCAACTTCTTTGAGGGGTCAAGTATAATTTTAGAGTAGAATTAGTATGATTCATGATAGAGCTGCTATACTTACCAAAAAAAAAAAAAAAAAAAAAAAAAAATTCAGTTCCAAGCAAGGATTATGGTTCTTTTTACTTAAGCATTTTCCAAAAAGTTTAAGATGTGTTTTTGGAGGGAGGCGTTATGACTCGTGAAAAGTCTTAAATCGCCTCTTCCCACTGAGCACATCTTTGTTACAAACATCTAAGTCATGGTCATTTATCCAGATGACCTCTGTGTGATGGCTGAGGAGGCTGGGCCAACGTACCCTGCCCATTTCATGTAACAGATTCAATATCCCCCAAGTTCCAAGAAGTTTCTTTCATTATCCCGTCATTTCATAAGGGAGTGGGTTGGAAAAAGTCCAGTCAGGTCAAATGGACTTTATAGGAAGTACTGAAGGAGGGGCACCCGCAGAATATTTGTAGAACTTTAAAGCCACATGCGCCTTGTATACTATTATGAAGAAGGAAAAGAATTAAAAAGCTCTTAATCTTCGTTTCCTCATCTGTCTGACGAGGATCACAGTGACCTGGATGCCTCTCCAATGGAGGTTTTGGGGGTCAACTGAGGAGACGGCACTGTGGGGGTTGCGGGGGCACATGCCTACACTGAGTCTTCTTCTGGCCCCTCTTCCTGTTTTCCTCTTCTGCTTCCCATAAGGGAGATTCATTTTGGAGTCTGAGGTCACCTCTATCGACGAAGAATATTTTGAAAGAAAACCCAGCTGAATTTGGGCCAGGTGCCTCTTTCTTGGCTTGTTTTTGGGGAAGAAAAGTTTCGAATCAATAACCAGAAATTTGAATTAGTTGGACGCTGTTTTTCAAAACAAAAACAAAACAACAACAACAAAAAAACAGTAGTAAGATGGAAGCATGCTGCCTTTCCCAAAGGCAAGTCCTAACTCTTCCAACTCCAGCTCTTCTGGGGCCTCTGTCCTCCTCTTCAGGCCTATGTCTTCCAGGCCAACTCTCGGGGCCTCTGCGGGGTGAGTCCTCACCCTGAGATCACACACCGAGACATAGCTCTATCTATTTAATGGATTAGCCAGTAGCGCATTATTTCTGGATGATCTTCAAAATATCCTGCTCAGATTTATTTCAAGTGTGGATTTAGTTTCTTTCCTGCAGTGTTACTAGTTGGTAAGGATGTATTTTGCCAAGGTAATTTGTTCTACTCTGGCCCAAGCGAGATGCAGCCAGGAAAGACATGAAATCTTCAATTTCAGAAAGGAAAGAGCATAAATCCTGAAGTGTAGCACCCGCCAGCACGGGAAGGTCCCCGGGGAAGGCTGTGAAAGAATTCTATAAAGTTTTAATAGCTCAAGACCCAAGGTAGCAGAATTAAATGCAAGCTTGGGGACCAACTCTTTTCTTGATCATACAAAATGTGGGGAAATCTCTATCAACTCTGGCAGCTCCTCGGGTCTTTGGGCAGCATGCGGACGCTTCAGAATTTCAAAGCACAGGTGAGTCTTTCCAATCCCATCAAGAGAGGTGGAGCCATTTGCTGGCCATGCAGAAGAGTACAATTAGCCTGCAGCTACAGGACCTCTCACGAGAACAGGTAACTCAGTAACTCACTGAATACCATGAGTCGTTCCAGAGGATTATCAAATCCAAGGGTGTTGTGGAAACCCCCAAAATTTGTAGCCAGTTGCTCAGAAGTATGAGTGGTTTGGGGGTCCCTACAGTGTGGCTGGTATGTGAAACTAGAGCAGCTTTGGGGAGCCCTTAACTTAAGGGATTTGTGCTAACTCCAGGTGGCACAGAATCCTGGGTTAAGCTGAACTGAACTGTAGTAAAGAACTGTAGTACACCCAGCTGGTTTCCCCTTTTCATTCAACAGGGAAAATATTCCCACACATATTCCTAAAATGAATCAGGAGTTCCCAGATCCTTCTCTGTCATGAGAGGCTGGTGTGGCCAAGAGGACTTTCTTTTGCACAACCGGCCCCCATGTTGGGGACAAGCAGGCTTTAGTCTGAACCGTTAGCTGAAAATGCCAGTTGCCCACTCCTTCTTATGTCCTCAGCTAGAGGTGCCCCAAAGCCACCAGACCATCCGTTCACAAACCAAAGGCGTAAACGAACACAAAGACTGCAGCTCCGGGCGCATGTGCCCAAATCACCCATCCCAAATGGCAGAGCTGCCCTGAGCGAGTATGTGTCCTACAGTCTCCATGATGACTCGGGGTGTTGTGGGGATGTAGGTTGAGGGAAGTAAAGGCTCCCCCCCTTTCCTTGCAAAGAAGCCTTCCCACAGCCCCACTGTTGGGAGGAGTTCCTGGCAGTGATCTATTTGTAGAGTCGCTATTTAACCGGGTGACTTGCCTTGGCAGCTGCTGAGATCTCGGATCTAACAGATTTGAAACTTAATCCCCGCAGCGCCAACAAAGCCCTGCTCTTTTTACATGGCTAAAAACGTACGACGTCCAGACATGGCTCAGTTGTGCTCTGTCTACATGGCATTTAAAACACCTCTGCCCACGTGGGGCATCCACATGAGCTGGGTTTCCTAGTAGGAGTGTGAGCTTCAAAAAAAGAAAGAAAATCAAGTGTGGGGAAAAGGCTCAGAAGTTGCTCTGGCGGCACACTCAGTTCACTGGAAGAGAAAGTGAAGCTCCCCATCCCTTTCTCAGTATGGCCCAGAGTGGGGGGGAAGAGGAAGCGGAGACGGAGGTTGTGCAAATGGATGGGAAGGGTTGCGTGCCTGTTTCTGGAGTGCTCTGTACTCCCAGGCCTTGCACGCATTCCGAAAGGGAAATGCATGGTTTAAAGAATGGATCCAAAGCCCTTTGAACATCTTAATCTCACTCTGTTTACACTGTTGGCTGGAGGAAAGCCAACACCCACACGGCTGAATCCTGCTTCCAGCTTCTTCTCCTCTTTGTTTATTTTCCTCATGATGCATCGCAACATCTGTTTCCCCCGATTATCATCTGAGAATACAGCCCCGGGGAGGCAGGATCTGGTCCTCTTTTCTCGTCTTTTCTCTGTCCCACCTCTGGACTCAGCAGATTGCCAGTGTACAGTAGGAGCTTAATAAATGTTTCATAAGGAAACCTCCTAAGTGGCCTCCCTGCCTCTGGCCTCACCCCTTCCACCTGCCTACTCAGCCTGACACCTGGGGTACTGTTCAGGTAACAGGTGACAGGGGAGGGCCTTTACTCCTGGCTCCCCGGAATCTGACCCGTCCTGAGGGCAGCCCCCATCATAGCTGTATAGGAGGACTCCCTTGTCCCTATCCGGGCCAGGCCCTCCTCGGGGCCTCCGATGTGTCTTCGGCCTGGCGTGCCCATGCCTTCTCCTTGCCTTGTGGTCTTCCTTCTTCATGCGTTTCCTTTTCGGCTCAGCCCCCACGGTCCCATGCACAAGAAGGGGCTTGGAGGCTACTGAACCAAAACATCGGACACCCATGTCGCCAAGCTGGGCCTCACACCAAGCAAGTCTTCTCTTTTAAAGACTTACCGTGTATATAATGTGCCACCATAAGTTCTTTTTGTCATTACCTGAATGGAGCTGCAGCCAGTTGGGAAAAAAAATCTGTTTTTCATCTAGTGGAAAAAACAACCCAATATCAGGGAACTCAGCCATTTGCACATCCGGATCCTCTTACCACAAATGGCTTAAGTGCCTAGACACGCCGCTGATCCCATTCTAGATGGTTTTGGTGCCAGAGCCAAATGAAATTCCAGGCGGCAGGGGACAGAGCTTTCTGTGGCTTCCTGGAAGTATGGTCATTGATGAGACTTGATATTAGCGGCTTCTGCAACCGTCCAGGAACCTGGTAATTGCTCATCAGCGTTGGTGCCCAGAGGCTGGGCGGGCAGGCGGGCAGAGGAACACGCCCGCCCCCAGCAGAGGAAAGCGGGGGTGTTAGGCAGGGTGGCGGGGCAGACGATCAATGAGAGGAAAGAGCCGGACTTGTGTGTCTGACAGCCGTCCACAGGAAGTACTCGCCTGCCCCTCTCTCCTTGGGTTTGCCTTCTTTTTGGGGTGGGAGTGGAGGGGAGGGCAAATAAACTTTATGCTGTCAAAAAGCCCTGCTGTAATTACCCCCAGAAGATGGGGGGTTGAATCCCAAAAGGCCCTTACCAATGGAGCCTGCTTCCTTACTCAGGAACTTGAGAGGATGAGAGCAGTTTCTCTCCTCCCAGGGTGTCTGCATCCATAACTGGTCACCCGTAGCCTGTGCTCACACAGCCAGGCTTCCCTGGGTCTCACTAACTGCAAGCGGTGATTAACTCCTTATTGCAGCCATCTGCATCTATTTTGTACAAAACATGGCTTTTAATTAAATTAACAAGAATACAGTAATGTTGACTGCCGGTTGCTAATATTAGTGCAGTACATCAGGAGCAATATGGTCAGGAAGATTCAGAGAAGGGCAGATAGGGAGGTGGGATCGGGTACTCCTGAAGTGAAACCCCTGTTAGCTGCTGCGGTAGTCTTCCTCAGGTTCTCCCACCCACATAAGCGGAAAATGACAGTGAGCGTTTTCTTGCGGCCCAAAGTCCGTGGGGGCCCCTGACTGTCAGTGGCTGCAGGTTTCAGAGCAACCGTGACATATCTGGGCTCCCCCACAGCAGTGGGGCCCCCTGACAGACCTTTCTTTACCCTGCCTCAGGCCCCAGCACTGAAAGACTGGGGGTTTGATGAGATTACCTATGGTTGCTTTAGCTCCTGCCATTCTGGCCTCTGATCCAGACACGGATACATACCATGTCCCTTCCCCCTTTTTTTCTCAAGAAACAAAGTCACCTCTTCTTCAGAAAATCATGAATATTTCAAACATAAGTACCCAGTTGTGTCTCCCCAGCATCCTTCTTCCCCACAGCGCCCGTGTCTTCAAGGTGCTTTCTGGCTACTCAGAAACCCCAAGGCAGAGTCGGGACCTGTTTTCCCAGACGCCTTTTTCTTTACATGCAGTGGCATTCTGAGTCCCATACCTCTTGGGAGGATAGCTCAGGCTCTCCCATCGTCTAATCTAGGGACTGGTTCATAAGTTACTGAAGACTGACAGAATTAGTAAGTGATGCAGAGCCTTGACATCTCTAGAAGGTACGTTTGAACAGGATTTCGACAAAGGATGGGGGTAGAAACAGGGGCACCAGCGGGCATTGGGGGAGTTGGTTGGTACAGAAACTCAGCAACAGTTCCCTGTGGCTCAGCTGTCAAGAGGCCTGGCTGCAGGGAGAGGAAGAGGGTGTCTTTTATTGAGCACCTGCTGGGCTGTCAGACCTCTCTGTGTCTCATTTTACTTTTTTTTTCTTCTTCAATTTCTTTTGGCAACTCTCCACATGCAACCTGTGTCTCTGGAGGTAAGCATCCATTTCTTGTAGGCACGGAGGACCTACAGCTTTTCCAAGCCTCAGGGGACCAGGCTGAAAGGATTCAGGATAAGGTGCAGGCCAGTGCTGGGCCGAGAGACTGTCCTGTGAGGAGAGGTGCCAGGAAGGACAGGGATGCCACCTAGTGATTCCTCTCAGCTGCCAGGGCTGCTGAGGGAGGGCAAGGGTGGGGAATAGGGAGGGAAAGACAGGTGCCTGCCCTGCCATGGGGGGCAGTCCTTAAGCTAAGCAGAGCTCCTGTTTTGGGGGTGCAGTGGACTTCCCTTTTTGTCTGTCCAGAGCCCTCACCCCCCCACTAGGATGACCAGATCACTCTGAGGAGGCCATCCTAGGGAGATGGAGGCTCCAGGTGACACAGGGAGACGGAGGCTCCAGGTGACACAGGGAGACAGAAGCTCCAGGTGACACAGGGAGATGGAAGCTCCAGGTGACACAGGGACAGAGGCTGCAGGTGACACAGGGAGACAGAGGCTCCAGGTGACACAGGGAGACAGAAGCTCCAGGTGACACAGGGAGACGGAAGCTCCAGGTGACACAGGGGCAGAGGCTCCAGGTGACACAAGGAGACGGAGGCTCCAGGTGACACAGGGGCAGAGGCTCCAGGTGACACAGGGAGACGGAGGCTCCAGGTGACACAGGGGCAGAGGCTCCAGGTGACACAGGGAGACGGAGGCTCCAGGTGACACAGGGGCAGAGGCTCCAGGTGACACAGGGAGACGGAGGCTCCAGGTGACACAGGGAGACGGAGGCTCCAGGTGACACAGGGGCAGAGGCTCCAGGTGACACAGGGAGACGGAGGCTCCAGGTGACACAGGGGCAGAGGCTCCAGGTGACAGAGGGAGACGGAGGCTCCAGGTGACAGAGGGAGACAGAGGCTCCAGGTGACACAGGGGCAGAGGCTCCAGGTGACACAGGGAGACGGAGGCTCCAGGTGACACAGGGGCAGAGGCTCCAGGTGACACAGGGAGACAGAGGCTCCAGGTGACACAGGGGCAGAGGCTCCAGGTGACAGAGGGAGACGGAGGCTCCAGGTGACACAGGGGCAGAGGCTCCAGGTGACACAGGGAGACGGAGGCTCCAGGTGACACAGGGGCAGAGGCTCCAGGTGACACAGGGGCAGAGGCTCCAGGTGACACAGGGAGACAGAGGCTCCAGGTGACATAGGGGCAGAGGCTCCAGGTGACACAAGGAGACAGAGGCTCCAGGTGACACAGGGACAGAGGCTCCAGGTGACACAGGGAGACTGAGGCTCCAGGTGACACAGGGAGACCGAGGCTCCAGGTGACACAGGGAGACCGAGGCTCCAGGTGACACAGGGGCAGAGGCTCCAGGTGACACAGGGAGACAGAGGCTCCAAGTGACACAGGGGCAGAGGCTCCAGGTGACACAGGGAGACGGAAGCTCCAGGTGACACAGGGAGATGGAGGCTCCAGGTGACACAGGGAGACGGAGGCTCCAGGTGACACAGGGAGACCGAGGCTCCAGGTTACACAGGGAGACGGAAGCTCCAGGTGACACAGGGAGACGGAAGCTCCAGGTGACACAGGGACAGAGGCTCCAGGTGACACAGGGAGACGGAGGCTCCAGGTGACACAGGGGCAGAGGCTCCAGGTGACACAGGGAGACGGAGGCTCCAGGTGACACAGGGGCAGAGGCTCCAGGTGACACAGGGAGACGGAGGCTCCAGGTGACACAGGGGCAGAGGCTCCAGGTGACACAGGGAGACAGAGGCTCCAGGTGACACAGGGGCAGAGGCTCCAGGTGACACAGGGAGACCGAGGCTCCAGGTAACACAGGGAGACAGAAGCTCCAGGTGACACAGGGAGATGGAAGCTCCAGGTGACACAGGGAGATGGAAGCTCCAGGTGACACAGGGACAGAGGCTCCAGGTGACACAGGGAGACGGAGGCTCCAGGTGACACAGGGAGATGGAAGCTCCAGGTAACACAGGGGCAGAGCTCTCACCTGTACAGGAAGTGATTTTCCAGGATGGAGTGAATCTGGTAGGACAGTCAGAGAAAGAAAACTCATCTCACACTAGTTCCATCACCAAAGGGGCTCACATAATGGGAAGATTCAGAGAAAAGATGGATTTCAGGCTTGGTTTGATTCAGCAGCTCAACAACACTATCAAGCCCCCTGTTTTCTTTCAGGCTCTGCCTTCCAGGATGGCAGCTTTGTCCTTAAGCAGCCTCCCTCATGGGGGCAAAAGAGCCTCCAGAGTTTTAACCCTTGCAACCACTATCATATTTCCTTTTGACATATGGTAAAATCCAAAAAGCAAAGAAGTTTTTTCCCAGGAAGTTCCTAGCAAATTTTCCTTATGTGTCATTCCCCCAAAATGGATCACATTCCATTCCTTCCTGAGACAATGTCAGGAATGCTTTGGGCTGACTGGCTGGGTCCTGTGTCACCTGAAACTGTCACCCATGGCACAAGGGATGGGATCACCCTGACCGTTTAGATGGCCAGAGCTCATCACATGCACAGGTGGACCGCTCACTGAAGCCTGATGTTTCATGGGGGTCTGTCCTGTTACATGCTTGGGTAGGGGATACTGGTGGGCAGCCACTAGAGCCCCTAGGGATGCTGATGCTTGTTTTCCATGTTCGCAGGACTGAACAAACAGCTCTGCATATTCACTGAAGCAGCAGAGCCTCTGATTGGATGCATGGGCGCATTTCTAGCCTCTCAGGGAGGGGAAACAACTAGATGAAGAGGCTCTCAAAGGACCAGGCATTCTCTATGGTTTCTGGAGGACATTTTTCATGATTCTGGCAAACTTGTGCAGAATCAGAAAGGGGGCCCACGTCAGAGCTAACTACTCAGGACTAACAATTGCCTAATTAATTCAGGCGCAGGGGCCTTTGGCCGGAGGAAAGTGGGGAAGGGAGGGAAGGCACCTTTGCCTGGGTGCTCTTGGAGCTGATGGCAGCAGTCCCTGGGCAGTCGCGGCGGTAGGCCACCTCACCCAGGTGGAGAGACTCAGGCACCCAGAGTGTTCGACAAGGTGCTCAACTTGGCACACAGTCTCCTCCAACCCAGAGGGCACACTGACTCCACTTTCACAAGATGCAAATGAAGAGCAGGCTGGTAGTTCACTGTGAGCCCCAGGCTGTGAGTGCCCTGTCCTCTGTTACTGCCCGGAACTGGCTCAAGCTCACACAGGTCCTGGCTCAGGGAGGACCCACAGGCTCTTCTATATTGCCTGGTTTATTTATCCAGCTCTCGTTGTCTGAGCTGCAGCTGGGTGCCAGGCCCTGAGCTGAGTGCTGGGGGAGTGGAGGTGGGTGATAGCCCCTACCTTTGAGAGATTAGGACTGAAGGGGCAGAGGGGAGACGCTCATGGGGGGGTGAGCTGTGGAGCACCCAGGTAGAGAGGAACTTGAGAAGCACGGACTATCCCTGGAGGTGTGTGGGCGCTAGGCCATGGTCAGGCCGTGGCGTATTTAGGGAACAGAGGTAAAGCAAGAGGGAACAGAGACTGGCTGTGTGTGCAGGGAGGGGTGGGGGTAGCAAATGAGGCTTTAGGAGTAAACTAAGGCCAGGCAGTAATGGCCTGAATAGAGAAAGTAGAGAAAAGGGAGAGTCATGCCTGTAGGCAGCTGGGTTTGTGGGACCTACTACATCTGCCAGGCTGTGGCAGTGAGATGGAGCAGGTCAAAGAGGAGGGGGGTACAGGCAGCAGGTGAGGAATGCTGGGTCAGGCAGAGAGGATTTCCCATTGGACATAGCAGGTGGCAAAAATCAAGGTTACCTTCAGTGTATTTGTATCTGGCTTAGAAAATTTGATTAGAAGACACGGGCACGGGGGCGACTGGGGGGCTCAGTTGGTTAAGTATCAGCCTTCAGCTCAGGTCATGGTCCCAGGGTTCTGGGATGAGCCCCACGTCAGGCTCCCTGCTTGGTGGGGAGTCTGCTTCTCCCTCTGCCCCTCCTGGTGATAGTGCTCTCTCTCTCTCTCACCCCCTCTCTCAAATAAATAAATAAAATATTTTTTAAAAAAAGAAACAAAAGAAGACACGGGCATGGGGAATGGGCTTGGGTCAGGAGATGACGGTTCAGCGCTGCCGTGCCCTTGGGACATTCCGGAGTGTCCAGAGAGCACAGCACGGGCGCAGGGCAGGGATGGGGATGCGGGAGTTGGCACAAAACCCTTTTTATTTTGCACATTCTCTTCCAGCGTTTGTTCCCGTGAGAGGCACTTACAGCTTCCCAGATGCAGACAACCTGGGCTGAAGTCCAGCTCCCACGATCGCCGGCCACATGGCAAGTCACCAGCCTGAGCCGTGTCTCCTGGTCTGTGATGTGGGGATGACAGTCTCTACCCCACAAGGTCGTCTCCAGCATTAACTGAGATGGTGAGCTCAGCTCATGCCTGCTGTAGGACCTGTGAGCGGACGCAGCAGCAGCCGCTGTGGTGACATGTGTACACCCTTAGGATGGCTGTGGCATGACAGCTTTCTAAGCCATGCCTCCTCCCCGATGCCGGGGACAGGAGTGACACTGGTGGGCTGTGCCCGCAGGAACCAAGGGAAGTGACGCTCCCGCATGCCCTGAGGGTGAGCCTCTGCTGTCAGGGAATTCAGTCTTTCCCGTGGTTCTCTCTGGGATGGATATGGCCGGGCGGCTGCCCAGCAAAGCACATGGAGAACACAGTTTGGTCTCGTGAGTGCTCCTCCCCTCTTTTTGCTCCGAGGGCAGGACCACTGGATTCAGGGTCAGGCGGTTTCACATAATGTAATTAATACACACAATGGAGGACTGTTCCTGAAGAGTGCTTGGAGGGCCAACGGTTGGCACCAGGTACCAACACCCTGATCCATTAGTGCCTCCAATGAAGGGAGCTGCTGCCTGATCCTCGTGAATGACAAGCACTACTCAGACATTCAGTTTCCCGTTTCTTGTACATTGTGTTCTGGCTTTAGACAATGAGATGCATACGCAGAGCCCAGGAGAACAGCTGATCCACATCTCGTACTCTGAAGACTCGTGATTTCAGTGGAAATAATGAACAGAGACAAAGAGTGAAGGCCTTGCCCCCACCATCGGGCTGATGAAACTCAGGCTGCGGGGAGCCCCTGGGGGTCTGACCTCAGGGTCTCCACGTGTCCAGAGCATCAGGATCTATTTGGCTCCAGCCTCCGTCAGACCTCAAAAGCTGTTCCCAAAAGACAGTCCAAAATTCGAGGCATGAATTGGAGATCAGTGGCCAGAAGAAGTGGAATTTTTCCAGTGAAAATCCTGTTACATCTGGTTTGCTCCTATCACTTATATGTCATAGGAGTTTCTCTGATATCCCATCAGAAGAATACTAAACAGGGGGGTTGGCTGCACACCTTCAGGAATGCCAACGAAACAAGAGGAATGCATCTGAGGATCTGTGAGACTCTGGCAAGCATTAAGGCCAGTCTATTTGGCAGCTTCTGAGTTTAGCAGAGTAATTAACCCCCCACTGCGGACTCAGCATTATGCTAACTGCTACCAGGGCCGAACAACAGGCTCCCTGGCTGGATGGCTGGATGGATTGATGGACGACCATGAATAAATGAAGAGCAGGATGTGTGTCTTGTCCTCAAGTCGTCACTGTGATTCCTTGGCGTGCTGTAACTGACCTGTCTGGTCCTCATCATAAATCCTTAGGTGGGGTCACTTAACAGCGTGTGAGTGTCTGTCTGTCCCACCAACACTACGGCGTGAGGACTTCCTGGTTTCCTCCAGAGCAGCTTTGCCTTCCTGCATTTTAGCCCAGCTCCTCTGGCAGAAACGACAGCAAGTAGTCTGGGGAGAACTTAGCCCCAAGGAGACGTTCTGCCTCAGAGAATATCAGAAGCTTCCCTTTCACTTTTTATTACATTCTGCCTTAGGTGGAAGAGGGGGCTGCTCCCCACTCCTGGAGGGTCTGTACCACACTAGAGAAAATCCCAAGGTGAACCCCAGGAAGGAAGTGCCACAGAGCAGGGAGCCCACAGGCATTCTTCACTTGAGGAAGTCGGGCAACCTGGAAGAGCTACTTCCAAGGACCCTTGCTGAGACACAGCACCAACATCAGAACTGAAATCCAGGGTGCCTCATTAGCCCTGGTTCCCGTGACGACCAAGGGGGTGAGCCCCACCGCCCCCCAGGCAGGGAAGGGGCTCTACAAGAGGCCTGGAGGAGAGAAAGCTCAGGCAGTTGGGGGGGGGGGGGACATGAGAGGATGCCACATCTGTGGCTGTAGCCAGGACTGCAGAGGTCCTTGAAGAGGGTGGGGTCCAAACTGCATTCCTGCCATCAGGATCCTGAATGGTGACAAAGGGAGAGCAGGAAATTCCCAGAAGAATCCGCTAGGGCATGTGAATTCTGTTTGGGGAGGGAGAGGAATGGGCTCAGGCTGGGGATGAGGAACCCAGGCTGTGACAATCACATTGAAATAGTGTTAACGAACTTTTGGATGTTCGGAGGTCACTCTGGCTTTCGAGAACGTGGCAGTTTCTAGGTCCTGAGTTCCAGAGGAACCACTAATGATGGTGTGTGTGTATGTCTTAGCTCCTATTTACATTTATATTTCTATTTAGATTAGCTAATCTAAGAGCAGGCAAAACAAAACTGTGTGTGTGTTGGGGGAACCCTTGACTCACAGCTACTGTCCTTTGCTTTGAGACATTTCTGGCTCGTATCCAAAAGTCTGTGCTAATTGACATTTGTCTTTTTTCTCCGTAAAGGCTGCTATCCCTGTGTCATTAGGACATTGGTACCACAACTATTTCTGATGCTGAGTTCCCCTGTCAGGGCCAGACGCTATGGCAATTATCATTAAAACAACAACAACAACAAAAACAACTCACAATCTGATAAAGAACTTGCTTTGTAGGCTCAACTAAATTAACAGACTAGTCTTGTAACCAGATAGACTTTCCTTTTCTCGGCCAGCACTAGAAAGTTCTCAGGCATCTGTCTGCAAAGAACAAAAGGAGGCTAGATCTCTTTATTTCTGGCCAACTTCTCTCCCCCACCCCCAAACCCTGGCTCAGCGTAAGACAAGACACACTCCACAGAAACAAAACGACTCCCCTGACAAAGGAAGCCGAGAGCCTGTAAGATGCAGCTGAAAGACAAGAGAGAGGAGCTCAGTTTTCTGATTCCATTAGGGGCACCACTGGTTGGGGAAGCAATTAAAAAAAAAAATGTTCCATCTTCACGCGGTGTAAGGTTTTGAAGTGTTTGCCCCCAATTACTGCCATGGTGGCAGGATGTGGATTAATTTGAAGTAAGGAAAAACTTGAGGAGAGGTGGAGGGGACTACTCTGGTGGGAGGTTGGGGGCGCACTTCCCAGGTAGCAAAGTTAATGGGTATTAACGAGCTGCCAGAGCGGAATAATCTGCTATGCCCTTGGCAACCAGCCTGAACATGAACACAATTTTACAGAAGGCCCAGGGATCCCACCCCGCGTGGAGATGATGATGCCTTCGTTCCCAAGCGGCCCTTATATCGGCACTGGCAGCGTGCACCCACAGCTCACAGCCAGGAGGGGCCTCCCCCACTTGGCTGGGTATGAACACAGTCTCAGGCTCACAACATCACCCTCCCTCCTTCTGTGTGGGGTCAGTGGAAATGATCCACAAGCGATAGGCTGACCCAAGACAGAACTAGGGTCTCTGCCTCACCATTCATTGGCTGGTTAGCCATGGACAATTCCTTTTACCTCAACGAGCCTCAGTTTTCTCATCTGTAATGGGCACAGCGATGACACCTATGTAAAGGGCAGTGAGGAATAAAAAAGATAACAGATGGGAAGATGGAAGCTCTAAAGTGCTCTATGCTTGTGATATTGTTGTTCTCGGCTGCTGCCCACTGCGCTGTGTCAAGTGTGCCTTTAGAAAAGGGAAAGGAGTGTGGAAGAGTCCAAGAGGAGCAGAGATTTCTTCTGAGACTCCCAATGCCGCGTTCTCCCCCAACTCCAAACGCGAGAGGCCTGAGGGTGCTCTGCCAGCCATTCTTAACCTGAAGTAGGACTCTTCTTCCTTCTTGAAAAAAGTGAGCCTGATACGCAAAGGAATCCTCTGCTTCCTAGGGGCTCTACCAAGTGCTGCCACCTGGGGCAGTTAATTGTGTCCCTGTCCTGTCATGGCTACAGACAGTGACCGACTTGATGGCAGGAACCAGGCCACTCAGCCGATGAACAGTCATAGCCGGTCGCCCTGGCTACCTTGCTGGAGGAGCAGCTGGGCCCCCACAGGCCCCCAAGGAGATAAAAGCTGTTTCTCATTTCTGTCCGATTTCCTGTTATCAATAAATGCCCCCTGACCACTACAATGCTTTTAAAAATGCACCAGCAGACCCTGGTGGGCACCAATTAACTTCAGAAACAAGGAACGGGGAAGGAAATGTGCTGTGATGGGAGGGATCCTCCCCCGATTCCCATCCGTGTTTGGAGGTGGACAGGGCACCTTTTTCTCACTTCCTGAATGTGTAGCAAAAATGAGTAGGAGCTGAACAGAACAGTCTGTGGAGATTCTGGTGTTCGCTTCTGAAGGGCTCGGGGGCGACAGGCACTGCGCCTGCTCCTAGAAACGGGGCTCTGCGAAGAGGCCCAGGACACAGTGGCCTCCTTGAGTGGCGGTGCCTGAGCAGAGCTGTGCACTGAGGCTGGGAGCAGGCATCGTGCATGTGCCACAGGGAAGAAGGCAGAGGCTCATCTGCACAATCACCTGTGGAAGCGGGGTCTGAGCCCCCTAGAGAGCCAGAAGACCATTTCTTTGTTGGGGTCTGAGCAATGGAGAGCAGCACCTTGTCAGTGGGTGTGATTCTTGTGACATCCGTCCAACAGCCCCCATTAATTCACATTCAGAGCCAGCATGACTCATGGCCTTGAATCAGCCATTGTTGAGTCTGAGGGAGGCAAACGCAAAAACCAGTGGGAAAGGTGTCGAGAGGGAACGTTCCGTTCTGTCCTCCCGTGAGAAGTGCCTGTTTAGCAGAGTTGTGGCAGGGACAATGATCTAGGGGATGTCCTTGACAATTCTCAGGCTGTCAGGCTGAGAGGCAGAGAAGATGGGGAAGTTACTGGCAGCTGGCGATGGGGGGAGAAGAGCAAGAATTCACTGACTCATTCATTCATTCATTTACTTGCAAGTATTTATTAGACTTCTCTCTGTGATAAGCACTATTCCGGGCACTGCAGATACCCTGGTGATCAAGATACCACCCTTCTCATGGAGATTAGTGGGGACACAGACAATGAAAATGGGTGCTCTCACATCAGTTTTCCTGGAAGCCAATACTCAATCCCACATAGGTGTGTTGTGGTAGTTGGAGAAATTCCACCTTAGTCCATTCAGGCTGCTATAATAAGATGCCACAGACTGGGTGGCTTATAAACAACACACATTTATTTCTTCTAGTTCTGGAGGCTGAGAAGTCCAGGATCATAGCACCAGCAAATTCACTGTTTAGTAAGAGCTGCTTGGTTCAGATCATGTCATCTTGCTATGTCCTTGCATTATGGAAGGGACTAGGATGCTCTATGAGTCTCTTTTATTAGGGCACTAGTCCCAGTCAAGAGGGCATAGCCCTCATGACTTAATCACCTCCTGATGGCCTCACCTCTTAATACCATCACCTTTGGGGGCAGGTTTCAACATATGAATTTGGGGGAACACAAGCATTCAGACCATAGCAAATTCTCAGATGAGTAACACATGGTCCCTGCCCTCAAAAACTGGCCTTCTCGTGGAGGAGCTACCTGGGGAGAGTAGTGAGGCATCCCGAAAGAACAGAGAGGTAAGGGAAAGAAGATTCACCTTGGAGAGCTGAATTATGGACTCGAGACCTCCTGCATCAGAGCTGAGTAGGCAAAGTCACCTTAAGAGAGAGTCCTCAGTCAGCAGGACTGTAATTGGATTTAATGCGTAACATATAAAGAAAGATCGTGTTGAGCAGAAAGAAAGTCATTGGAGAGGACTCCTTCCCCCACCTGTCCCAGCACTGTTGGAGATATGGCACCCTGGTCCAGCCCCTGCGGCAGGAATATTCTTGTGGCCCAGAGGCACTTCCTAGGCTACCCATGGGTGGTGGATTGAATTATCTGTACACAATTCTTCCTTGTCTGCCCTTGCCACGGCTTCCCTGAGGTGAGTCTATTCCCAACTCTGCTGCCTTTAGCCTTGGCTTGCTTCAGCCAGTGGAATGTGAGTGGCTGTGACGTGAGTAGGGGCTTTGCCTGCCTCTTCTGCTTCTGCCATTCGCTGCGAGAAGTTTGTCCCAGAAGCCCCTCCAGTCTGGGCCCCAGAATGAGACACACGTGGAGCTGACCTGAACCCAAACTGCAGCCCGAAATGGGGTCTCCACAGTCCACCTGCAAACTCGTGAATGGGAAATGAACACTGTTGTTTTAGGCCAGTGAGATGTTAGGTTTGTTACACAGCATCATTGGCACAGAAACCTGACCGATACACAGAACCTGATGCAGTAAACACTCTATTTTTTTAATTAAAATATTTTGTAAGGATTTTATTTATTTATTTATTTATTTATTTATTTATTTATTTATTTATCAGAGAGAGAAAGAAAGAGAGCACAAGCAGAGGGAGAAGCAGGCTCCCTGCCTAACAAGGAGCCCGACATGGGACTCGATCCTAGGACCCTGGGATCATGACCTGAGCTGAAGGCAGACGCTTCACCAACTGAGCCACCCAGGTGCCCCCGCAGTAAACACTAATTATGAAGCGGCTTAACTGTTCCCTTCTCTGGTTCCTGGCTCTCTAAACCACCTCCTAATTATAATTATCTTCCTGTACAGGTATGCCTATAGGGAGAGAAGGAGCTGGTCAGGCCTCTGTTAATATTATTTAGTAGTTCAATCTTCTCATAAATTATCACATTGGCTTTACACATCAGTCTCTTGTGAGTGGTTAAGAGGAGATATGGGGCTAGTGTGTGGTAGACTGCTGTACCACAGTGAAGGCCCCAAGGCCTTGTCTATGGGCCTCGTTCTGGCCTGACAGCCAGCCAGCCTTCCGTAAGCCACACCGCCATGCAGCCAGAAGAAACTCCTCAAAGCCAAGTTCACAAATCACTGTAACATCATGTAGCCATCCACCACCATCCACCACCAAGATGGAATAATCATGTCTGGTTATTGCAGTAGCTTTCACTTTCGTTCTGGGAAGGTGTCATATGATATCAAATCTCATTGTTTCCAGTGGCAGGATCATAGTGAAGGGGACTGGAAGGTAGAGTGTAATTATGGTCTCCCCCATCACCAGTTGATGACCACTGGGTCAACAGGATCAGAAAAGCTTTGTGGGGGATGCATCATCCAAGATAAGCTTTAGAGGATGGATAGAATTTTATTAAGCAAAGATGGGAGTGGGGTATTCTAGGTGCAGAGAATGACACAGGCAGTAGTATGAACAGGTTGGAGAGATGTACATGATGAACTTGGGGAATGGCAAGGCAAGCTGATCTATGTGGCTAGAGCACGGGACAAGCTGAGAATGTGGGAGACATGAGGCTGAGAAGTCAGGCCTGTGTGTCATAGAGGGTTAAAATGCCTGGGTGTGGTATGAATGTTCTGAGGGGCAGGGATGGACCTGGGATCACTGTACCACAGTTCAGTCTCCTTCCAACAAGGCCAGGCAAGCAGACCAAGATTCTAGAGGCCTATCATGACCCTGATGCTCTGATAACCAGGGCCCACTCCAGTCACTGCAGCCCCATTTGGAGAAACACCTGGTTTGGAGCTTGGGGATGGGAAGGTAGGCCACATCCTGGCCTTACTCCATCCTACATGCTTTGCTTGGCCTGGCTGATCTCTGCTCGTCCCTGCATCTGACTGGCTCTTGGTCTCAGCTCCGGATACACTGGTGTGTGGTTTGATCCACTGGCAACACTGTGGATGTGCTCCTAGTGACCATGGAAGCCCCTGAAGTATGGCTTAGTAAGTAATGCTTGGGCAGCCCCCTTGGCTGGCTCTGGCCCTACTGGACTGGGTTTCTATTCTGCTGTTCCTTCTCCTTTCTTGGAACAGAGGAGAAGGGACAGAGCTGAGGTCAGGGGAAAACTCTCTCCAGGGTCACTTCTCCCAACCTCCCTATCATGATAAAGACCCACATGGCCTGAGAGAGGGGCTCTGGCTCCATAAGCCATGTTGACCCCATGCAGGACTTGCAAAAAGGGGTCAGGTCTTTCTGTGAGCCAAGGCCTCTGCCTGATTATACTTGGCCTCTGGATGTCCAAGCTGTTTCTAGAGATGACTTTGTCTAGAGAAACCAATCCATTCACTCATGGCTGCATCAAGCATTTCCTGAGCATGTCGAGGCACTGTGCTAGGCCTTGGCAGGAGAGTGATGAACAAGACAGACAACGCTCTGGAACTGACACTTCAAGGAGGCATATCTGGGCCTTCAAGACAGGTCTACACCAGCAATAGGGAAAGAAATCTGGTGCCCCTTTTGGGGTGGGCTGTGTTTGGGCTGTCTTCAGCTCTGGCTGAGGGATGCCTGGAGCCCACTGGATAGTGCTGCTTGGAATACACTCAAACAGCACACTCTGCCTGACAAGGGCAGGAAGAAAAGCGTGTGTACCACTGCCCCCTCACTGTCACCCAGGCCTGTCCATCCCTGGCCTGTGCCCCAAACCATTTCCAATGCCTCCTTCTTCCCACTCTGCCCCTTCAAGACCTTGGATCCCATTTTAACCAAATTCCACATACATAAAAATGTTCTTATGCTGTGGACAGGAGACAGAAGTTGATTTGCCCTTGCTCACTCTAGTGTGTGAAGGCACTGAGAGGGCTCCACCTTTGCTTTGCTGGCAGAGCTGCCATCCAGTCAGTCCTGCAACGAGACTGCGTCCTTCCCACCAGGGGCAAGGACAGGCAGTGGTTTGGTGGGATAAGCCCTTTGTCAGTTTTTGCATGCATGACAACCTACAGTGAGCTCAGATAAAAACAAAAAGGTGTTGAATAAACATAAGTCAATTTCCCCATACACTGTCTTGACCTGGTCTTATCAATAGCAGGTACCTGATACATTCTGGCTGAAATGCTGTTTTTAGTCCTTCCCTGTGTAGAATGCTGCAGTGTCTATGCAGGGAAGACCTGGAGCCATTCTACCACAGCCCAGCAGCTTCTCAACAGTATGAACCCAGACAGAAGCTAACAGTGCCTGGTTTGTCTATTTTTCTAATTAAGGTATACTTTACATAGAGCAAAATGCACTCTTTTTAGCATAGGGTTGGTTTTATGAGTTTCAACAAAGGCACAGAGTTACACAACCATATCATCCCCCGAAAAAGTTACCTCATGCCTCTCAAATAGTCAACCCTTCTACGCATCTCCTGCCTCTGGCATCCCTGATCTGTTTTCTGTTCCTATAATTTTGCCTTTCCAGAAGATCATATAAATGGAATAACACAGTATGTAGCCTCAGAGTCTGGCTTCTATTGGTTAACAACGCACTTGAGATTGAACCTTGTTACTGTGGGTATCAACAGTGCATTCCTTTTTATTGCTAAATAGTATTCCATAGTATAGATGGACCACAGTTTGTTTATCTCTTTCCTAGTTGAAGACATTTGGATGGTTTTCCAGTATTTTTTGGTGATTATGAATCAAGCTGCCATAAGTATTCATTTTCAAGTTTTATGTGAACATAAGTTTTCATTTCTCTCAGGTAAATATCCAGGAGTGAGATTTGCTGGTCTTAAATATATGTTTAACTTTATAAGAAACTGCCAAACTGTTTTTCCAAAATGGCTATACTGTTTGGTCCTCTTATCAACAATGTATGATGCTGACTGAAATAAGTCAGACTGAGAAAGACAAATACCATATGATTTCACTCTTTGTGGAATCTAAAAAAAAAACAAAACCCAAACGAATAAACAAACAAAAAGCAGGATCAGACCTCTAAACACAGGGAACAAACTGATGGTTGCCAGAGGGGAGGGGATTTGGGGTGGGCAAAATGGGTGAAGGGCAGATGGAGATACAGGTTTCTAGTTATGGAATGAATAAGTCACAGGAATAGAAGGCACAGGATAAGGCATACAGTCAATGATACTGTAATAGTGTTGTATGGTGACAGATGGTAGCTACACTTGCGAGCACAGAATAATGCTTAAACTTGTTGAATCACTCTGTTGTACACCTGAAGCTAATGTAACACTGTATGTCAACTACACTCAAATAAAAAAAAAAAAAGAAACAACAATGTTAACTAAAAAGTTCTTGCTTAACGTCTCCCCAGAATACAATAGTTTGCCAAGAAGATTATTCATTTAATCTTAGAGTGTTTGTTGTAGAAAATAGGAGTTTGTGTATTTAAACTATAAGTAAACTCACTTTATAAATTAAAAAAAAAAAGCAAAAAAACCACAAACAAACCCAAACCCCCCACAATGTTCGAGAGCTTCAGCTCTCTCATCTGTACAGGCATGCAGTGCTGCCAGATTTTTGTCCGTCTGAAGCCATTCCAATAGGTGCACAGTGGCATCTTGCTGTGGTTTGAATTTGCATTTCCCTGATGACTGATGATGTTGAGGATCTTTTCATGTACTTATTTGCCATATGTATATTTTCTTTGGTAAATTGCTCAAAACTTTAGCCCATTAAAAAAAAAATGGATTGTTTGTGTTTTCTTTTGTCTTTTTTTTTTTTTTTTTTAGAGTTCTTATGTCTTCTACACACAAATCCTTTGTCACAATATATTGCAATTATTTTTGCTTTGGACAGTCAGTTCTCTCTTAGGACAGTTTAAAATAAAGAAGTTTAAAAAACATTTACCTTCTTTTAAACTGTTCTTGGAGATCTTAATTTCTTTGTGTAGATCCAAATTACTGTCTGATACCATATTCTTCTTCTTCCTGAAGGATTTTCTTTAACATTTCTCATACTATACATCTGCAAATAATGAATTCTTTCTGCTTTTGTTTGTCTAGAAAAGTCTTTTTTAATTTTTAATTTTTTTTTTTTTTTAAGTGGGCTCCACACCCAGCATGGAGCCCAACACGGGGCTTGAACTCACGACCCCGAGATCAAGATCTGAGCTGGTATCAAGAGTCAGACGCTTAACTGACTGAGCCACCCAGGTGCCCCATGTTTATTTTTTGAGAGATAGAATTCTGGGGTGACAGATTTTTTTCTCTCAATACTTTAAAGATGTTATTCCATTATCTTCTGGCTTCCATAGTTTCTGATGAAAAGTTTTCCATAATTATGCCTCTGTATGTAATGTGTCTGTTTTCCTCTAGCTGCCTTCAAGATATTGTCCTTATCATTGGTTTGCAGAAGTTTGAATAGGATGTGTCCGAGTTTTTTGTTTGTTAGTATTTGGGGGATAGGCTATTTATTCTGGCGTGGTCCTCTGATCTTCTTGGATTTGTAATTTGATGTTATTTTATTTTTAGAAAATTATTGGCCATTATCTCCTCAAATATTTATTCTGCCTCATTGCCTCTCTCTTTACCTTCTGGGCTTTCAATTACACTTACGTTAGACCATTTTTTATTGTCCCATACATACTGGATGCTCTATCCTTTAAAATTTTCTTTTTGCTCTTTTTTAAACTCTCTTTGTGTTTCAGTTTGGAGAATTTCCACTGATCTCCCTTAAAAGTTCATTCTTCTTTTCTCAGCAGTGTGAAGTATTCTGATGAGCCCTTTGAAAGCACTTCTCTTTATTATAATTTTTTAATTCTATCACTTACAGTTGACTCTTTCTTATAGTGTCCATCTCTCAGCTAAAATTTCTCAACTGTTTATGAATGTTCTTCACCTTTTTTTTTTTACCAGAGCATTCAACATATTATTTATAGTTATTTTAAAATCTCTGTCTCAGAGTTCTAACTGATCTGGTTCATCTCTGAGTCTGGTTCTTTTGATTGCTGTATCTCTTGGCATGGAGTTGTTTTCACTTGCTCTTTTTGCATGTCCTATAATTTTTGATTGAATGCCAGACACAGTATCTAGAATAGTAGACTAAAATAAAGACATATGCCTGCAAATGGGCAAGCCTTTTCTTCTGCTTGACTGCTGGTGTGTTAATTTAGTCAGGAATGAAACTGGGTTTTGTTGTTGATGTAGTTACCTTCAGCGCAGCTGAAGCTTCAAATATTTCTAGAGATGCCTTGTGTTTGGGGCGGTGGCTGGGGTGCAGAGGGTTTCTGGTTTGTTTTTTTTAATAATTTCTGTAACATTGTCAGCTTTTAGTATTCTCTGTGTGTCTGCACCTGAAAGAGGGTTCCATGCTCTTGCCCTTCACCCTGCAGGGGGATTGCTGTTGCGGTCACTCGGTGCTAGTCTGGAGGTGGTGAACAAAAATATTCTCTGTTTCCTGATCCACCTTTGACACAGGCAGGCCCAGTGTCCCTGGGTCTTGGGGGTGGGGCTTTTTCAGAGATCCAGTCTACTTTCCTATGGCAGCCAAACTCTGCCTTGTAACTTTGGTGGGTCTTACGAGGGAGAGAGTTTCCTGTTCCTTTACCAGCAGTAGGAGACATCTAAGGGTATTAGTATAGGATTCTGGGCTCAGAATGATTTCTTCCTGACCCCATCTCAGGGGCAGACTTTTTTTCTTTTGCCCTTATGCCACCTGCAATGGGTCTTCAACTGTGTTCTGGGGATGATAGTGTTTTCTGCCCATCCCTCTCAGTACTTTAGGGCTTTATCCCAAAGAGGACAAGAGTCCTGAATACTGAGTTTTGTGCCTCTTCCACAGTGTCAGCCCTCTATGCTTGTGAGGTATGTTCTAGTTTCCCATCCTATGTCTAGTCTTTAGTGTGAGCAGACAGTAGAGGTTTGTAGAGCAGAGCTTGCAAGTGGGAGTTTGCTCCCATGGTTCTATACTCTCATATAAACCTTCCTTTGGTGTTTAAAAGTTAAAAATTTTTTTTCCTGCATTCTTCTTACCCATTTGTATGGCACCTGATGCCCTTTCCCCCTGTGCTCTACCACAAATGATTCAGTGCCTGTGTCTCATTTTTCCTTAAAGGGCCCATCTTTCCTTAGTTTTCAGACTACCTGGTTGCCCTGCAACCTCAGCTTTCTGATAGGTTCAATAAAAGTTACGATTTTCTTGTTGTTAGGGTAGGAGTGACATTCTTTCTGCCTTTCTTCATCCAAAGCAGAAACAGAATTCTGGGTTATCCATTTTGAATGGGAAGGAACAAGGGAAACTGAGGAGAAACCAGAGTGGAGTCAGACAAGGAGATTTTTCACTAATGGAGAACGATATACCAGCAGACAAGGATATGGTATTCCAGGACAAGGATGGGGGATGTTTGCTAAATCACAAGAAGCAGAAAGGTGTGAGTCAACTAGTAGTTAATATATATAGCAATTCAATGAGAAGGAGAGAGCCATGCACTGGGGCTAAGTCTGTATGTCAGCCATACAGGGTCAGCCTGTTGGAGGTGACATGGTGAAAACATGGCCCATAGCGTTAAGGGTTAAAGCTGTCACCAGCAAAAGACCCACTGACTCCTCCTCCTTCTTCACAGAAATGTTAACCTTATCTTTTAGAGGCAAACAACAGGAGGAGCTCTGTCTGGCCTAGACCAGTCTGAGCTTGACCACTGACTCACATCTGCATAGATGGACTATGGAGTGCCCAACAGTTACCTCTACCTTGTTATAATGTTAAAATCTCCACCCAAAGAGGAGCACAAGCCTCATTAACATAACATAGGGTACATGTATAGGCATGTTTTCTAAGTATGCCATGCAACAACATTATGCCCCCCTTTACATGTGATGACAAAACTCCCCTTTCTGAATATTCATCCTAACCCTAAATAAAAGAAACCCACTCACCCCCACTCAGGGAGTCATGGCCTTGGAATTTATTCCCCATGATCCCCATTTGTTGTAAATAAAATTTCCTTTGTGTGACCAGTCCCCCCCCCCCCCCCCCCGGTGTAGTCTCTATCACCAGGAAGTGAACTCAGTTTGTTCGGTTACAATGGCAGGAGCTTGGTCCCCTGATACACCCGATGGATGAGAAAGAAGGAGTGGGCAAGTACTGACTTTTGCACAATGAAGGGTGGCTGGCATCCCCAAGTGCCCAGCAAATGAACCCTAAAATGTCTTCTCCCCAGCAACTCTGAGACTACTTTGTGCATGGGGAAATTTCCATCTCCTGATTTCAGCCACTTCTGGATTCCTGCCTATTCCTTCCCCCAAATATTTTTCTTTCCATCCTCAGTTTGGACTCCTACTTGTCTCTCTGCTTATAATCTCCTCTCTCCCCTTCAGCCCATCCTATGATTCAGCATCATAAAACATAAAGCATCACTGTCTCCCTCTATTCTCACAAAATGTCAACAGCTCTCCCTTGTCTGGGCAACAGTCACAAACGCAAATGCTTATGGGGACCAGGCAGGAAGCATGACTAAATGAGGAAGGTGGAACTGACCAAGAGCACATACATGCCTGGTCACAGCAAACAAATGCTTCTCAACTCCAGGTTACCCTTGCCAAGTGAGAATACAGGCCATGTGGACAGGTTTTCTGATTTCCAAGATAAGCTGGAAATCTGGATTTTTGCATGAATTTTCCAATTTGTAATGTTGGCGACTAATTTAAAAATTTGTCAAAATAGTGTGTGGGCCAGAGAAAACAATCTGTGGCCAGATATGCTGTGACAGCTGCCAGTTTGCAACCCCTGGCTTGGAAAATCAGTTCCATGTTTCTCAGCCTGATATGTGAGGTATCACTCACCCCACCACCCAGGCCTGTTTTTCAAGGCTTCATGACCTGAGCCCATAGACAACTTTCCTTCTAGTCCATGGTATATAGTGGTTAGTCTTCAGACTCATCCAGTTGCTGAATGCCCCTGTTTGCAATGACCTGTCCTGTATTTCTTATCACTCAACGCTCCCTGATTTCTAGAGGCTGTGTGCCTCCTCTCCCGGTACAGTATCTTCTTTGACAGTTTGAGACCCCTCACCTGGCCTTTCTTTGTATTGTTAAACATCGTTAATGAACTTACTCATTTTTAAAACAGCTTTGTTGAGTTACACAGGCCAGACAATTCACCCATTAAAGTGTACAATTCAACAGTGTTTAGCATATTCACATTAACTAATTTGTTATTTATGTCCTACTGACTTCCAAATAGGATTTGAAGTTGCTTACAAAATTAAACACAATATAAACAGGACAACTAATAAGAACAATACAGATCCCCCAAATTAGAAATAGACTTTGCCAGGAACCCAAATGAGTTACTCCACTTGAGCATTTATTTTAACTTAAGTTCCTAGCAGAGAAGAAAAAAGAGAAATGAGTTGTATAATTCTCATTGTCTGATAAAACAATGCAGATAAACTTCTCAAGAGAGATGCTCTTTCCTGGCTAACAGTCCAAGGAGGATATTTGCATAAAGAGCCATTATTTGTGACTTTTATCGATACATAAATGACTTTCATTCAGAACAATACTGACATTTCTCCACTTAAATTATTGACACAATAGACTGGTTGGCAGAAATAAAGTGTTCAGTTTAACATTGCAATTAAAAACACAGGCTTTGGAATGAGAAAAACTTCACCAACTATTAGCTGCACAACCCTGTGCAAGTTACTTAGTCTCTAAGGCCTTAGTTGCCTTATCTGTAGAATGGGGTTAACGACAGTCTTTCTATCAGAGGATTTTGGCATGAGGATTACATGAGAGAGTAAAGTTAAGGTGGTGCCTACAGCATTTCTCCACTGTAAAGGCACTATTTCATCCTCCCCTTAATTAGTAAGTATCTTTTGAGGAGATACTTTGAAATTGTATAAATATGTTATTACCTCTCAAACTTTAACCCACTAGTTTTTGTATTAATTGATGATTCTCATCCAAATCAGTCATTACTAAGATGACTGCCAAATGATGATCTTTTAGTATCATCATTCCTTTTGCAATTATAAGTTGACTTTCTACAGTAAAAAATTAGCTTTCTGAAATTAAAGATTGTCTAAATAAATGAAAAGATGTTCATGAATCAGAAAACTTAGTATTGTAAGATGGTAATCTTGGTAATATTCCCCCAAATTGATCTACAGATGGTAATAGCCCCCCAAATTGATCTACAGATTCAACACAATCTCTATCAGAATCCCAGCTGGCTTTTTTCCCCCCAGAAATTAACCAGAATTAAGAAGTTGACTCTAAAATTGACTCTTCTCAGGGTCCCAGGGCAGCCAAAACAATCTTGAAAAAGAAGAACAAAGTTGGAGAACTAACACTTTCTAATTTTAAAACTTACTTCAAAGCTACATTAATCAAGACAGTATGGTATTGGCATAAGGATAAACATACAGATCAATAGTGTAGAACTGAAAATCCAGAGATAAACTTTTATATTTATGGTTACTTGATTTTCAGCAAGATTGCCAAGACAACTCAGTGGGGAAAGAACAGTCTTTTCAAATATGGTGCTGGAACAACTGGATATCAATAAGCAAAAGAATGAAGTAAGATGCCTATATTTTCATACCATCCTCAAAAAAATAAAAATGGATCAAGCACCTAAATGTTTGAGTTAAAAATAAAACTGTCAGAAGGAAACATAAAAGCAAATCTTCATGACCTTGGGTCAGGCAATGGTTCCTTAGCTATAACAGCAAAAATACAAATGACAAAAGAAAATATAGATAATTGGACTTCATCAAAATTAAAAACACTTGTGCTGCAAATGATGCCATCAAGAAAGTGAGAAGACCACTCACCCACAGAATGGGAGAAAATATTTTCAAGTCATATACCTGATAAGTGACTTGTATCCAGAATACATGAAGAACTTCTACAACTTAATAATAAAAAGGTCAGTAACCCAATAAAAAATGAGAAAGGATCTGGATAGGCATTTCTCCAAAGACATACAAATGGACAATAAGTATATGAAAAGATGCTCAACATCATTAGTCATTAGTGAAATGTAATTCAAAACCACAATGAGATACCATTTCACACTCAGCAGGACAGCTGTCATCAGAAAGACAGATGATAACAGGATAAGGAGGAACTGGAACACTCATACGTTGCTAGTGGCAATGTAAAATGCGAAATGTAAAAGTAGTGAAGCTGCTGTGGAAAACAGTTTGGCAGTTCCTCAAAATGTTAAACACAGAGTTACCATATGCCCGCAAAATCACTCCTGGAGAAATCTACCCAAGAGAAATGAAAACATATATCCACATAAAAATTTGTATGTGAATTGTCATGAGTTTGCACACATAAAAATTTGTACACATAGTTCATAGCATATTTATTCATAATAGCTAAATAGTGGAAACAATCCATATGTCCATCAAGTGATAAACAGATAAACAAAATATGGAAAACACAATGTGAGAGAAGCCAGTGACAAATGACCACATATTGTATGAATCCATTCACATGAGATGTTCAGAGCAGAAAAATATACAGAGAGAGAGAGTAGACTAGTGGTTGCTTGGGGCTGAGGGGTGGGGTGAGAAGTAAAGGGTGAAAAGTAAAGAGTGACAGGGTTTCTTTTAGGGTGATAAAGATGTTCTAAATTAGCGGTGGTGATGGCTGCACAACTCTGTGAATATACTAAAACCACTTAACTGTATACTTTAAATGGGTGAATTGTATGGTATGTGTATTTTGTCTCCATAAAACTACTGAAAAATCAATATATAAACATAACAAAACCAAATATATAAAACTCGAGAACTTTTCCTCACCTTATTATTTATTTATATAAATGTGGACTCATGGATTCGACAGGTTATAATCCTTTGACATTATCATTTATTTGGTGCTCAACTTGTCCCCTACTTTGCCACCAGGAACATCTTCAAGCTGGCTACTGTGTTCTTTTGACATATGTTGATAATTCCTTGAGCATTTCTTTACTATTGTTTTCTTTCCCTCTTGGCACATGATACTTCAGGCTTATCTTGCATTTTTCCTTTCTAGCCTGGGGCCAGCCATTTTTCCAAAGAGCACTCGTTCCTTGGTGGAGAATAGTATTTAGAAACCAAGATCTGGGCACTAGGTGTGCTCACTGCTGGTGGGGTGTTAGTACTTCTCTCAGCAAATGGAACTGAGATTTATAGATATTTGAATCATCATATGTACATACATACATGCATGCATACATATCCATACCCTCACAATCTATATCCATTTCTATATCCAACTAGATTAAAACCCACAAGTTTACACTCATACCTCCAATTTCAACATAATACTGTAGGGTTCATTCCATCTTTCTCTCTTTCCATATTTGTAACTCCTTTCTCTGATAGTAAAAAAACTGATATCCATTATCCACAATAAATGTACTTATTAGCTCAATCCTAGGATATTCAGAAAGTAATTTCAGAATTGTTAGCTCATGCTTCTGAGAAAAATGAAGCCTACTAATTAGAGTTCAATATTTATTTAGAGTTTTTTGTTTTTAGCCCCAGGGTATTTAGTCCAAATACTGTGTTCAAAAGTTAATTGGGTTAGTTCTTCTTCCTCCATCTCAGTGGTCATGTTATTCATTTGAATTATGGTTCTGTCGTTTTGTTTGTATTCAATTTTAGAATTCCTCCCCCATTCCTACTGATTTCCTTTCCTTCCTTCTTTCCTTCCTTCTTAAATTCTTTCTTTTAATGTGAAATATTAAGGTTGTTCCAAAGGCAGGACTGAACAAAAAGTTATATTCAAGAAAGCGTCATTCTCCTTCTCATTCCCTCTACCCTTGTCTCTTCATTCCCAGTCATACCCTGTAAGTAACCAGTCTCATTAGTCTTTAGTTTATCTTTCCTGTATTTCTCTTTGGTCAAAGGAGCAGATACATATTTCCTAATTTACTCTCTTCTTTACAAAAAGGATGGCATACTATAGATACTTTTTTGTGCTTTACTTTTTTTCACTTAACAATACATCCTAGAAATTACTCTCAATCAATTCATAGAGATCTTCTTCATTTTTTACAGCAGCATAGTACTGCATTGTGTGAATGTACCACAGTTTGTTCCATCACTCTGCCGTGTGTACAATTAGGTTGTTTCCAGTACTTTCTATTGTTGGAGTGTACCTTCAGGGAAAATTCTCAGAAGTGGAATTGCTGGGTCACAAGGTAAAAGCATATGTAGTTTTGTTGGCTAGACAAATTCCCTTTATGAGGGTTGTAATGATTTGTACTCCTATCAGGAATCTGTAAAAGAGCCCATTTCCCTTTATTCACACCAACAGTGTGTTGTTATGCTTCTTAATTTCTGTCAATCCAACGATGAGAAATGGTATTTCAATGTAGTTTTAATTTGCATTTCTCTTATCATGAATGAGGTTGAACATATCTTTATACATATGAGGACCATTTTTATATCTTTTTCTGTGAATTGTTGGTTCATGTTTTGCCCATTTTTCTTCTACGGTTTTTAAATTTCTTTCCCTCAATTTCAAATAGTTGTTTATATATTAGATATATTAACTTATTATCTGTGATATATGTTGAAATAATTTTCCAAGGTTGTTAGTTGCCTTTTAACTTTATGTATAAGGGGCAGTCTTCTTTCTTTCCTTCCTTCTTTTTTGGGGAGGGGGAAGTCTTCTTTCATGAAATTTATTAATTTTTCTTCTATTGCATCTAGGTTTTGAGTCACAGTTAAAAGCCTTTCTCTACATCCAGGTTCAAGAGAAATTCATCCATGTGTTTTTTAATTTTTTTTAGTTTAATCCATATATATTTATTATAACACTAACTTACTAGATACTATCCATGTTTTATTTTAGTACTTGTAGGGTTTTATTTAGATGAATTTAGATTTACATAGCTTTTTAATTTTTAAAAAAATTTTAAATTTTAATTCCAGTATAGTTAACATACAGTGCTATATTAGTTTTGGGTGTACAATATAGTGATTCAGCGATTCTATACATTACTCAGTGCTCATCATGACAAGTGTACTCTTAATCCCCTTCACTTATTTCACCCATCTCCCCCCACCCCCACCCCCCCGCCGCCACCTCCCTCTGGTAACTATCAGTTTGCTCTCTATAGTAAGAGTCTGTTTCTTGGCTTGTCTCTTTTTTGATTTGTTCATTTGTTTTATTTCTTAAATTTCACATACGAGTGATATCATATGGTATTTGTCTTTGTCTGACTGACTTATTTCACTTGGCATTATACTCTCTAGCTCTATCCATGTTGTTGTAAATGGCAAGATTTCATTCTTTTTTATGGCTGAGTAATATTCCATTGTATATTTTTATATACACCACATCTTCTTTATTCATCTATCTATTGATGGACACTTGGGCTGCTTCCATAATTTGGCTATTGTAAATAATGCTGCAATAAACACAGAGGTGCATGTATCTTTTCAAATTAGTGTTTCTGTATTTTTTTGGCAAATACTCAGTAGTGGAATTACTGGATCATATGGTAGTTCTATTTTTAATTTTTTGAGGAACCTCCATACTGTTTTCCACAATGGTTGCACCATTTGCATTCCCACCAACTCTCTACATCCTTGCCAACGCTTGTTGTTTCTTGAGGTTCAGATAGCGTTTTAGATAACTGATCCAGTTGGAGTTTATTCTCATATATGATATGAAGTATGAGGGATCTAATTTTATCTTTAAAAAACATTTAAAGACATTTATCTATTTTTTTTTTAAACAGGTGTGTGACCTGTATCCTTAAGGATACCTGTAACTTGTTTACATAGGTGTGTCCTGCATTTAAGTACAATGTCATAATGTTTCACAGGGATACTCCCAAAGTCTGTGAAGTGGGTGGTAGCTGCTTTCTTGCTTCATAAAAGATTATGTCCCTTCTCCCTCATGTTTTTTATTCTTATTTTTGGTGGGTTTCAAGTAAAGGGGGTAGAGTAAAAATTGTCTTTACTCTGCCAACTTTAACTGGAAGCCTGTTAAAATATATTTTCACTTTTATTTATCTTTTAACTTTTTAATTTTTATTTTATTTATTTTTTTTTAATTTTTTTTGAGAGAGCAAGTAGGGAGGGGCAGAGGGAGAGAGAGAATCTTAAGCAGGCTCCGCTGGGGCAATGTGGGGTTTGATCTCATGACCCTGAGATCATGACCTGAGCTGAAATCAAGAGTTGGATGCTTAACCGACTAAGCCACCCAGACACCCCTATTTTATTTATTTTTTAAGAGATCTTATTTTTTTTTTAAGTAATCTCTACATCCAATGTGGGGCTCAAACTCACAACCCCAAGATCAAGAGTCACATGCTCCACCGAATGAGCCTGCCAGGCGCCCCTGTTAAAATATATTTCTAAATATGACATTTTAGCTTCACTAAAAATAATTAAAAGTACAGTTTGAATTTTTACAAAAAGTAGAAGTTCAGTTGGCTGGGAGTGGGGAAGATGCCTCCTGGATTAACAGGGGGAGTGTTAAGGACAAATGAGAATGTTAGGGTGGGGTAAGGCAGCTAGATTTCTAGTAAAAACAGGCTTCAGGGAGTTCAAAACCTATGGAAGTATGGAAAATTCCAAGTTTCCTCCTACAGTCCTCCAACTGGCTGAGTTAGCTTGTGCTATTCTTCTCAAATTTGCAATATAACCAGACGGTGGAGATAGTAAATAGTCACTGAGCAAAATACTTGTATTTTCTTAAATTATGCTCTGAATTATAGACCATCCTTCCAAAGACAAACCATGCAAATATTAGCAATATTCTTATTAGTTAATAGACTATTTATTTTTAAAGATTTTATTTATTCATTTGAGACTGAGAGATACAGAGAAAGAGAGCATGAGCAGGGGGAGAGGCAGAGGGAGAGGGAGAAGCAGACTCCCTGCTGAGCAGGGAGCCGGATGCGGGGCTCAATCCCAGGATGCAGAGATCATGACCTGAACTGAAGGCAGACGTTTAACCAACTGAGCCACCCAGGTGCCCCAAAACCTTCTGTTTTAATAGAAAGAACAATTGGGTGGAAAAGCATCCTAACTTTTGCTCATTTTTTATGTGTGCTTCTTATTCAGAAAATCTGGCCATTGGGACCATGCTGGAAGTTACTCAAATTTCAGGTAGGAAACCTAGAAAGAAATAAATAACTTCTGTGTATAAACTCTGTCAAACCCAATCTATAGTGTGGCCAGTATTAGTCACTAAATCTTAATCTCTAAGACTTTACTGAGGATTATTTTGTCAGATCAGATGTGCTGAGAGACATCCAAGCAACTTGGGAGCAGTTGGCACACGTGGGGTAGGAAGAAGACACACTGAAAACAAGCGAATCCTTCTTCACAATTTTGCTCAATGCAGGCCTTCTCCCAATTCCAAAGGGATTGTAATTTGTAACTCTTGTGGTACCAAAGAACCGGCCACGCATCTTCTTCCTTTAAGAGGGGGTTGCCATGAACAGCAGGTCAAGAAGTGCAGGTGACCCTGACTTGTCATTCTGCCTTTACTCTTCAGCTAAAGAAGGAAGTACGTTGGGGAAGAGCATGTAGAGGAAAAGATCAAGTGTTCTCATTTTTTTTTTTTTTTAAAGATTTTATTTATTTGACAGAGACACAGCGAGAGAGGGAATATAAGCAGTGGGAGTGGGAGAGGGAGAAGCAGGCCTCCCGCCGAGCAGGGAGCCCGATGCGGGGCTCGATCCCAGGACCTGGAATCATGACCTGAGCCGAAGGCAGCCGCTTAACGACTGAGCCACCCAGGCGCCCCAAGTGTTCTCATTTTTATTTTCAAGTTTAAGGTGTTTTAGTGTCATCATCCAACCTTTGTGGAGTCTTCCCATAACGTAGAAAGGGCCTAAATTAGATGAGCAATGCAGCTTCCAGACAGAGAAGAGGTCATCACTTGGTAACTGGGCCCATCTCCCAGCCCACTGCATGACCTCATGGACCAGGGGTCCCCTGAGTTGTCTCTTCACCACTCTCTTGGTAAATGCCTACTGTCTACTTGGTGTGCTTGGCAATGTAATAAGTGCCATAATCTTGTGAAAACAGTTTGGGGGATTTTTGCAATATTTCTGTGTCAGTCTGCTTTAGCTGCCGTAACAAAATACTACAAACTAGGTGGCTTAAATGACAGAAATTTGTTTTCTCACAGTTCTGGAAGCTGATCCAAGATCAAGGTGCCTTTAGGGCTGGTTTCTGGTTGAGGCCTTTCCTTCCTCTCTTGTAGACAGTCACCCTCTTGCTGTGTCCCCACATGGCCTCTTTCCTGTGCCCATGTGGAAAGGGAGAGAGAGATCTATGGTGTCTCTTCCTCTTCTTATAAAGACACAAGTCTTATCAGATTAGGGTCCTACCCTTATGACCTCATTTAATCTTAATTACCTCCCCAAAGGCCTAATCTCCTAATTGTCATATTGGGGGGTTAGGGCTTCAACAAATGAATTTTGGGGGACACAATTCAATCCATAACAGTTTACTTCTGGAATTTTAAGATTTTTTTTTTTTAAAGTTTGAATCATAGATATTTTTGGTCTAAGTGAGATCCACCCTCACCTAAAGTATGTGGGATGACTGGGCAAACGGGATTAAGGACCCTTACACTTCCAAATACCTGGGTGTAAGCAAAGAGATGGATCCAAACAGTAATCACACCTATAGGGCCAGACATAAACTTGGAGGGTAGAGAGTCATTTCAACAGTCCTGCCAGAGATCCCTTACACTCCCAGCTTGGTGCCTTGCACACAGTGAGCACTCCATCCAAATGGGCTGAATGAGTAAATGAACAAATGAGTACGTGAACAGTGATGACTTCCGCTGAATGTGGGAAATGCCAAATGTATAGGGTTTTAGTAAAAGGAGGCTGGCTGTCTCCCTTCTGTCTGTCATTCACATAATTCTGAGTTTGAGCCTTGAACATCTTATCTTGAGCTCTGGGTTTATTTTACTTCATGTGCTTCAGGAAGGGCAGGGCTCCCTCCAAGTCTTTGTGAAGTGAGCCTTAGATAAACTGCAGAGGTGTGAAAAGTACCTGCCTAAGAAGATCTATAAGACATCTCCTGTAGGTCTTTAATCTGGTTCCTCCAGGGTGTGTGGCATTGGCAGTTCACGGAGGTTCAATCAAATGCAGACAGGTGGGAATGGATTTCCTCTTTACGCAGCTGGCTAGATGGTAAGTTTCTTTCTTTTTTCTTTTGCTTTGCACTGCTCACAAACTTATTTTGAGTTCTAAGATGCCTGGGACTCCAAAGGATCAGACTAAAGCTGTCTGATAATCAAGGAGAAGGTTATTTTAAAAATCTGTTTAAGGGGCGCCTGGGTGGCTCAGTCGGTTAAGTGTCTGCCTTTGGCTCAGGTCATGATCCCAGGGTCCCCCTGCTCAGCGGGGAGTCCACTTCTCCCTCTGCCCCTCTCCCCTGCTCATGCTCTCTCTCCCTCTCTCAAAAATAAAGAAATAAAACCTTTAAAAAATAAAAATCTGTTTAAGGATTCTGCCAATTTAACTTTAAACTGCATATGAGCTGCACTGCACAGGAAAAGTGTTCAGCCCAGGTCTACTTCACAATGATTACATTAATGACAAAATATTTCATGATTTTTTAAAAAATTTTATTTATTTATTTATTTGACAGAGAGAGAGAGACAGCGAGAGAAGAAACATAAGCAGGGGAATTGGGAAAGGGAGAAGCAGGCTTTCCCACCGAGCAGGGAGCCAGATGCGGGGTTCGATCCCCGGACCCTGGGATCATGACCTGAGCTGAAGGCAGACGCTTAATGACTGCTCGAGCCACCCAGGCGCCCCTCATAATTTTTTGAGCTATTTGGGATAAATTAAGCAAATTAAGTCTACCTTGCAAAACTGGATTTGGAATAAAGCTATTAGAGTAGGATTCCGACTCCAGCAAAACTATATAATTAAATGTAGAAGACTTAATAAATATTTGATAAACTCAATTCAACTTAACATCCACTGAGTGCCTACTATGTATGTATAAGGCATAATGCTCAATGCTACAAGGTCTGCAACAAAAGAAATAATTTCTCAAGTAGCCTTGGCTTCCTAAGTATTTTATGTCACAATAATATGAAAATATATAGTGTCTTTTTAAAAATCAGCTGTGCATTGTATCTTTAAGGACTCATGTTCCCCTATAAACAATTTTAATCCTACTGTACCTCAGAGGAGTTCTGTGGAAATGAACAATTATAAAAAGTTCTGACCTTAAGAATAGCTTGTAAAATGGTACAGCTTAAATAATGCTGTTAAAAACATTAATTTAAACAGGGTATTCTAGCTGAGAGCCAAAACAAAGGCACGAAATTCATTTATGGGCTTCTCTGCCAGAGGTACACATACACACTGTCATTTGCTGATCTAATTCTCTCTTCGGCTTGAAATGTTTTCCCTAAGCTCACACGGAGAAATCTACTAAGAGAGAAGAGAGTTCTCTCACCTACAAAACTCAATCTGGATTCAAGAGCAGACGGATAACACTAGTTCTTCTCAAAAAGGCCCTTATTACTGATAGGATTCTTTCCCCACCCCCTTCCTGCGCTCACCAGAAGGCTCTATAGAAAGTCTCCATAATTTGCTCCTTTGTGTTTCTCATTAGGGCCTGAGAGGAACCCTATTGAGCTTCCCTGACATTATCTCCGTCCACCTGATGCCTGGGTGTTTTGAAATGTCATATTGTTTGAGGGATAATACCAGCCCTGATTATGTCAGTCACAGAGCTAGGCATGGAATAAGTAAGTGAAGAGGGACTACAAGGAAGAAAGTCAAGGTCATTCACACACCTTGAAGAAACTGGGCCCTCCATACTCTCCAGGACGTTTGGGGGCCAAACTGGCATTAGTGATGCAATCCTAGGGTGAACTCTATGTATGCAATTGGCAAAAGGCTTCTTGGCCCCAGTAAGAAGTAAGTTTGAGCCCCTTCATCACAAAGAGGGGGAATCAGGGGCATTGAAGCCTCGTAACTATGACAACCACAGACAGCAAAAGAGAGCAGTGAGCTGGATCTATCGAGGTTGACACCAGCACAGTCAAGGCTGATCTGCTCCCAGGGGAATGGGTTTGAAGACTGCAGGCAGCTCCCACTTGCCTCAGTGGGTAACTGCAACTGTAGACCCTGCCAAAAAGTACAGGCACTTACTTCTGCTGGTTGCTGATGCTTCCTTCCCATAGCGTGCTGACCATTGCTCACAGTCTGTGAATGAGAGTAGAGCCTCGAACCCACTTCCACCTTCCCAGCCAGAACTCATCACTGCTTCGCCCTCCTTGGCACTGTGGACTGGGCACTACTGGGCAAGGCCAGCCAAGTGTCTATGATCCCAGGACACTAAGAACATGCAGGGCCAGCAAACCACTCCAGTTCTCTCACCTACTCTGCCCTCCTAGGGTCTCGCATCTCCTCATGGGATTCCAGGGGGAAAAAAACACAATTGACATGGGTCTCAGAGACGATTTAATCCCAAATCTGCAATCTCAAAAGCCTGCTGAGATATGTGCCAGGTGAGCATGTAAATGTGTAAATCAGGCTTACAGCAATAAGGAGGTGTGGTCCCAGTGTCTGAACTGGTCATCTTAAAGGAATGCAAATTTAATACAACCCCCTGAAAAAACAAATCAAAACAAAACAGTACAGCCTCAAAAGCAAACAAACAAACAAACAAAACACACCTGTGGGCTCCCAGGGTCCCACAGGCCACTAATATGCAATTCCTAATCTGGTCTATGCCCTCTTCTTATGGATGGAGAGACCGAGTCCCAGGGGGAAAAGTTACCTGTTCCTGGGAAGGGCTAGAACCCAGGCCACCTAAATTTCCATCTATGGCTGGTGACCTCACAAGGCCTGCCTCATTATTTGCTGGGGGCCGGCAATGGATATTGCCAGGCTTCCAAGTCCCAAACCTTCAGATGTGTGGACACCAAGCCCTGCCTGAGCAGGACAGCCTGGGAAAGGCTGAGCCGGCCATTGTGGACAGGGTTCCCACACAGACTGGATGGCCTCTGGCTCAGTTTCTACATATGTAACCTGGAGATGAAGCTTCTCAATTTGTTTACCTTCTGTCATGAGAGGTTTCTTACCATTTAGCTTCCTCGCCTGGAGGATGGGGGTTCTTCAGTCAAGGCTGCTGTGAGGATGTAATGAGCTGACCATGGAAAGTCCTGAGAACAGTGCTTGATGCACAGTAATTGCTCATTAAGTGTCTGTTAACATTGTGGGGTTCTTGTATTGGTGTTATTATTTGATGTGGTCTAAAACGCCATTGGTAGATAAATGAATAAAGAAGATGTGGTAATTATACACAATGGAATATTATTCAGCCATAAAAAGGAATGAAATCTTGCCATTTGCAACAATGTGGATGGAACTAGAGGGTATAATGTTCAGTGAAATCAGTCAGAGAAAGACCAATGCCATATGATTTCACTCATATGTGGAATTTAAGAAACAGAACAAATGAGCAAAGGAAAAAAGAGAGAGAGAGAGAGAAACCAAGAAATAGACTCTTAATTATAGAGAACAAACTGATGGTGACCAGAGGGGAGGTGGGTAGGGGGATGGGGGAAATAGGTGACGGGGATTAAAGAGTGCACTTGTGATGAGCACTGAGTAATGTACAGAATTGCTGAATCACCGTATTGTATACCTGAAACTAATGTAACTCTGTATGTTCACTATATTGGAATTAAAATTTAAAAATAAAGAAAATAAAAAATAAAACACTGTTGGTAAAATTGAAATGTTACCCAGACGCCTAACTAACAGGAAATGACTCAAAAGATGCTTCGTATGTGATTCACACAGCATACCAAGGAAAATTACAAGGAGAGAAATTACATGGCCCAGCCAGGAAAATAGAATAATGAGAACCAAGTAGTGATGCTATCCAGAGTAAAACTTTTCACCAGCCAGGAAGATAAGAATTAAGCAAATTTGTTCTCAAGAAAGATATGGCAGAGAGCTTTCTCTGAAAAAGAAAAATTGAACAACCTGCTTACTAAATTCTCTTAGGAAAGAAAATTTATTTCATACTTCATATTCAGAATGATCATGAGCCACAAAAGGCATTTTTCCTTAAGTGAACTGAGGGGCATTTTCCTCAAGTGAGCTGAGATAGAGTTTCTTGTAAATTAAAAACTTTCCAAAAAAAATGGAAAGTGGAGGCAAATTCATTTTGAGCTATTAAAATGAACGTACCTTCCTGACCGTTTTAAGCTGTTTGTCGCAGCCGAGTTGCTGTGTGCAGGACGTGTACTGGGGAGTGTGCACTTCCAAGCCTTTGACTCTTTCTTCCTCCTCTGCCACAGTGGCTCAGACGTTTCTGCTTCACTTGATGTGCACCAGTGATCTCTCCAAGCGTCCATGACCCGTCCTGGCAGCATGCTGGACCTTCTCCAGGGGTTGCGTGTGGTATATGGATATCGAAGTGCTTCCACATCAACAAACTCTCCCTCGTGCCATCTTGTACCCCTCTCCCTGGGTGGTCCAGACCCCCAGGATCCTGTCCCTATGTACTCTTCTCCTGGGGACAGTCACCTCCCTCCTTTGGCAGGCCTTCCACTTCCCCAGCTGGGTTGTATTAAGACTTGACCCCTGATTTTGGTCCAGTGCTGGGAGGGCAGGCAGGGGCACATCCTGAGAGGGGTACACATTGCCTTGAAAGGCAACCCCACTTCTGCATGGTCTTCCAGCTGAGGGGGTGGGCCACCATTGCAGGGTCATGGGGTTTCAAGGGATCTGGGGCTTCAAGGTTTTCAAGTGCATCCACCAGAATGACCCCATCTCAATCCTCAGGGTGCCTCCATCCCAACTCATGTCCTGAGTTGACAAAGCAGACTTGCTGGGGTTGAGAACTCAATCCATTTTGGAGGACTGGGGCTACTCCCATGACAAAGTCCTGAGCCTGACTTTTCCTGTCTCATAGATGCAGGAGATAAGAGTCTCTTTCTATGCTGTTGAGGAGGCCCTCTGACTTTCATACTCTGCTTTTTATAGTCTTTCTCCAAGGCATCAATGGCCCCCATTAAAAAGCATCTCATTTCATTGGGATCATTCATTTCACTATAGTATTATTTTAGGCCCTTAACCTCTCAAGAGCCAGAGATATTGGCCCTGCCAGGACTCCTTCCCCCATCCCAGCCCCATTCTCCTTCACGAGGGTCTCCCAGTTTTACCACGACAGCACATCAGGACCAGCAGATCTCCACCTGCCACTGATACAGCCTTAGGCCACCCCGCCGGTGGGTGACTAAGGGCCAAAGTCCCACTTCAGAGTCTTCTTCCTTGGACCACTCCTGATCCCAGCTGTCTTAGGTGCAGTTCCTCAGGGAACAGGCTCTGAGACTCTGAGATTTGCAGTCAGGAAGTTTACTGGGGAGCCTCAGAGTCCCACACATGTGGGGGACTGTAAGATAAAGGAGCTGAGCTGTGATGTGGCCACAACAGAGGCCTCAGCCTATTCCACAGGAGTTCTGGAGCTGGACAGCCCTTCACAGTCATCCTAACCTGCCTTGAGACAAGGCCCGAACCCTGAAACTGTCCCATTGACCAATCACTGGATGTGGCTGCCCTGGGGAGCAGTGTGACTTTAGATGAGTCGATTGAGGACAGACCCCAGAGAGGTTCTCGGCTGAGAACTGAGGAAGGTCACCTCCCCGAGCAGCTGAGGGACAAGTGTCTTAGCCCTAGGGGACCGGAAAGGTGCATACACAGGAGGTACACACATGGCATACACTTCTTTTTTTTTTTTTTTTTAAAGATTTTATTTATTTGCAAGAGAGAGAATGAGAGACAGAGAGCATGAGAGGGAGGAGGGTCAGAGGGAGAAGCAGACTCCCTGCTGAGCAGGGAGCCCGATGTGGGACTCGATCCCGGGACTCCAGGATCATGACCTGAGCCGAAGGCAGTCGCTTAACCAACTGAGCCACCCAGGCGCCCTCTTTTTTTTTTTTAAAAAGATCTTATTTATTATTTATTTGACAGAGAGAGAGAGAGAGAGAGAGACCACGAGCAGGGGGGAGGGGCAGAGGGAGAGGGAGAAGCAGACTCCCCGCTGAGCAGGGAGCCCAATGTGGGACTTGATCCCAGGACCCTGGAATCATGACCTGAGCCAAAGGCAGATGCTTAATGGACTAAGCCACGGAGGCGCCCCACACCCTTCTTTTATTAATGCAGATGGTGTCTCATCACCTCCCTCCTCCCTGGGCCCCTTCACACTGCAGCCAGAGACCTTTCCAAAATGCAAATCTGATCACATGATGGCTGACCTGCCTAAAACTCTTTTATGGCCTCCCAATGCCCTCAGAATAACGTCCAGTTGCCTTAACATGGCTCATAAAATTTTGCATGATCTGACCTCTGCTTATCTTCGTGGCCTCATCATTTTTCAATGCTTCTCTTGAATGTCTTGCTTCTGACCTTAGGAAGGTCTTTTAATTTTATGGCTGCACCAGGCCTGTGCATGTGTGTGCGCACATGTGTGCCCGGGGTTGGGGGAGGTGAGGGGTGTCTGTCTGGGACACTCTTTCTGCCCCCACCTCCTCCCTTCCCATGACCACTCCCTCAAGCACCTCTGACTGGCTCACTCTTCCTTATCCTTTACTCCCTACTCTCACTTTCTCTTAGAAGTCTTCCCTGATCCCCCAGTGTCAGTTAGGTGTTCCTCTTCTGTGTTCCTCATACTTCCTGTACTTCTCCAGCAACCATGCGGCTCATACTGTTTTAATTGTTTGCTATTCAGTCTCCCTGAGAGGACAATGACCATGGCTGTCTTGTTCACTGTTGTATTTCTAGATCCTTGCAGGGTGCCTGGAGCATAGTCTCCTAAACAAATGAATAAATATATGGCAGCCAGAGTGGGGGGCATGTGGACCATTTAACAGAAAGAAAAGACAGAAATAAACCACTGAAAGTAATTAAACTTTGGTCAAACGGGCTTAGAGAGAGAATGGAACTAGTTTTCAGTGTAGGCTCTCTCTGAGCATGAAGGCCTCTGGTACCTAACAAGCATGCGAGGAAGGTGAACTCACCCAGCAGAAATGGGATTCAACACTGACCTTTACAGAAGAGCTTGGTACCATTCTGGATGCAGGAACTCAGGGGGAAGAGGCCAGGGATCTGGAAGGAATCTCAAAGAAAGCCAACCAAGTAGTCAGGGAATTGAAGTGATTCCTGCAGAAGAAAGAGAGACTGGACAGGTTAGGACCCTAACTTAGAAGGTTTAGACCAAAGGGCACAGGTTGAAGTCTCCAGAAGAATACAGGGTATGAACACAGACTAATGCATGGTGGCTGAAACATTGGAATTAGAGGTATCCTGGGGCCTACATGACACTGACATACAGATGTAAGGAAACTTCACATGGCAGGAAGCAGATACATAGACTTCACTTCCAAGAAGTGCCGGAGGCACAAATGCGCATGCCCACTGCTTTGAGAAGGCCTGGATAGTCAGAGCACTATCTTGCCTCTCCAACAAAGTGGGAGGCACGGAATGGAGGGATCATCCTTCTCTCAGTGGAGGTGATCCTCACAATAGCCCCACATAGTCAGGGTTGCATCCAGCGTAGGCATCTAACTGGTGTTTGCTAAGAAGTCCTTCAGTTACTAAAAAGACACAAATAATTTGGCAAAGTACCTTGGACTTTAGTAGAAAAAAAAAGAAACTCTAAGTAGGAGTTTAGAGCACAGAATGCCTTCTGAATGTAACATAACCTCTCTGGATAGCTATCTATTGTTTCGTACCTGTTTCCTTCTCTGTAAAATTGGACTGTGATGAGGATTAAATAATTTACTATACGTAATAACACAATCTTGGCCAGCCATTTACCTCTCTGGCTTCTTCATCTGTAAGAAAGAAAATGGTGATGCCCCACACGGGGTTGTTATGGGTATCAAATGACAAAGCACCTAAGAAATTTCTGCAGGTGTTTTAAAGTGCTGTCTGTGAATTAGAAGATCAGGGTGTGTGCGTTTGGGGTGGGGGGAGTTGTGGGAGTATATGTGTTCCTGTAAGCAGTTTATGTTGTATGTCTGTGTCTTTTAAGAATAACCTCTCAACACTCGAGCGATGTCTGGTATGTGTTTCCCAAGAGGGGATGAGTGGGTGGTGGAGATGCCAAACTGGTGTGGATGAGTCCATGCACAGACCCCGGGGTAGGGGCAGCATTTCCACACCCTCTGTGGAACAAGGGCATAGAAATCTATTAGAAGAGGAGGGATATCACCTCTCTTGTCTGTCGCCACTCCCAGCCCCTCAGGCCCTCACTGACCCCCACCCGAGGACACCAGCTGTGCCCTGTCATGTGCCTCTGTTCTGACTGACATGGAATCCTTCTCTTCTTACACCAGGGTGCCAGATGCCAAGCAAACATAAAACCACACGCTCAGATGTGCTCACTCTTATTTGGGGTGTTTTTGTCACCTCTTGAAAACAGACGTTTGTACCTGAATTGCTTCTACAACATTAACCAGGTATTTTACCTGAGATGTTTCCATGTTGCAGTGCAGTAAAAGACAAAGCCATGAATTGCCGTGAATGTATAGGATCATCTCCTAACTCAGGCTCCCTCTCTGCTCCTCTCTTAATATATACGCCTAGTATAGACAAATCACGCCTATAAACTGTGTACTTGAATCTTTTCGAGATGCCATAAGTACGATGTTAACAATGAGAAATAGAAAGAGAAGGCTTTCAAACCTCGAAGCTGTGTTTCAGAAATAGTTACAGATAGAGATATAAGCTATTAGGCCTCTTCCTAAGAGAACATGAGTAGAATGAAAAATCTATCTCAGTATAGATGAAAAAATATATATAGGTTGTTTTTTGTCTTTTTTTTTTGAAGAGTATTGGTATAAAAGGGGCTAACTGAACCCTGAGCATGTATACATCTTTAGCATTTATGAACTACCAAATCCGAATTGCTCAATGACATCACTTTATTAGACCTCTTTATTTTATTCCTACCACTACTAGTACTAGTACTAATATTACTATTACTGCTAATAATTAATGAGTGTCGCTCTGTACCAGGCACCATGCCCTCCACTTAACATAGTAATTCATCTAATCCTCACAACCACCTCATGAGAAGATAGTATCCATCTCATTTTACAGGAGAGGAAATTAAATCTCAGCAGTTAGGTAACTGGCCCCAAGTTACAAGAAGGTGGTGATACCACTAGGATTTGAACACAGGCTACGTGATCTAAAGCCAGGATTCTTAAACTCTGTACAATGCCACTGCTGGCTGAGGGCTTTCTTTTTCAGGATCATGTTCATGATTTAACACAGTTATCTTTTTTTAAGATTTGTATTTATTTATTTTAGAGAGAGAGAGAGAAAGAGAGCAGGGGGAGGAGCAGAGGGAGAGGAAGAGAATCTCCAGCAGACTCCCCGCTGAGCAGGAAGCCCACCACAGGGCTCGATCCCAGGACCCTGAGATCATGACCTGAGCTGAAACCAAGAGTCGGACACGTAACCGACTGAGCCACCCAGTTACTTTTCACATTACGAGAGGCGCTGGATTCATGGAGACAGAAAACAACAGAGTCCCCCTGAGAAGTGGAGGTGAGCCACTGGCGGGTCCCTCCAGCTAGCAGACTGCTGTGCACGGGCTTCAACGTGAGCATCAGTCACACTTCTGCCTTAATAAAGCGAGATACATAGTGTTATGGACTTTCAGAGTAAAGTTTTTGTCTCCTCATTCACTTGGGCATTAGCCAATGGGTTTCAGCCATTCTTCATCCTTATGCTAGGTAGAGTTCCAGGCTGGAAATAATGTTTTCCTCAGAATTCTGAAGGCAATGCTTCACTGCCTTGTAGAGTTAAGTGTTGCTGTTGAGAAGTATGATGCCATTCCAATTCCTGATCCTTTGTGTGTGAATTGCTTGTTTCCTTGGGAGTTTTGCTTCTAGGGATTTCTCTTTGTCTCCCATATTCTGAAATTACATGATTATGTGCTTAGTGTAGGTCTATTTCTGCACTGGGCTCTTGGCGGTCCCCTCAATCTGAGCACTGAGATTTCTTGGGACATTTAGAAAAATAGCTTTATTGAGATATAATCTACATACCATAAAATTCGCCCATTGAAAGGATACAGTTCAATAGTTTTTCGTATATTTATAGAGCTGTGCAGCTATCCCCATAATCTAATTTTGGAACATTTCCATCACCTCCAAGACAAACCTTGTGCCCATTTGCAATCGTTCCCTGGTCTCCTCCATAGCTCTAAGTAACCACCCATCTACTCTGGGGGCCATTCTTTTGAATTATCACTTTAATAACCGTCCCTTGATTGTCTTTGTTCTCTCTTTCTGGAACATCTACTACTCAGGTATTGGATCCCTCGGACTGATGTTTTATTTCTTACATTTCCATCTCTCTTTTTCTGTTCTGCTCAAGGGATATTTCTTCAACTAAACCTCCACACCCTTTATGGAAAATTGTATTTCCACCAGAATATTTTTAATTTGTGAGAGCTCTTTTTTTTTTTTAATTCTCTGATCATTTTTTTTTTTTTTTTGGAACATCCTGTTCTTTTTTTCATGAATGGAATATCTTCTTTTATCTCTGAAGATATAATTTACAGCTTTTTTGAAGTCTTCTTCTGCTCTTTGCATCATTTATTTCCTCTGAGTTTTTTCCTTCTGTTGTTTCGGTCTCTGACTTTCATAGTAGAGCTTCCTCAGACATTTGGTGACTGCCAACTCATACTTAGGAGTGAGGCACTCAAAAGTGTTTCTGTGTGTGTGTGGCTATAGCTTATTGACTGGTGATCTGCACTAGGAGTGTTTCTCACCCCTCGCTGTATGTTTTCATCACCTAGGGGCCTTTAAAACCAATACAAATGCCAAAGCCACACTTCTGAAGCATCTGATTTAATTGGTTGAGACTTTGTCATTCATATTTTTTTTTCCAATATTTTATTTATTTATCAGAGAGAGAGAGCACAAGCGGGGGGAGCAGCTGAGGGAGAAGCAGACTCCCCGCTGAGCAACGAGCCCGATGCGGGGCTCGATCCCAGGATCCCGGGACCATGACCTGAGCCGAAGGCAGACGCTTAATGACTAAGCCACCCAGGCATCCCTGTCATTCATATTTTTAAATGCTCTCCAGGTAATTCTATTGTACAGTGGGGAGAACCTCTGCAGAGGGCGGCGGGGGGGAATGATCCCTTCACTGGGGAACCCTCAGCTACCAATATAGGATATATTTTTCCTCTGGGGTAATCAGATCCCTCAGAAAAGAAACGTGCATCTTTCACTTTGCGGGCTAGGCATCTGGCTGCTAGCATCCTGGGACCCTACTAGAAGAAGGGGCTGAGGGTCTCCCAGTCAGTATGTAAGTACTCATATAACTCTTGTTTTCTGTAGAGTGGTTGCACCCTTAACTTTGCCCTGTGTGCCCATGTCTGGAATCAGAGAGGAAATCTCTAGTCCGGTGGTTCTCATTGTATAGTGTCCAGATCATAGAAATTTGTTAGAAATGCAAATTCCCAGGCCCCATCCTGACCTGCTGCACCCGAAGTTCTGGGAGTGGGACCCAGCAATCTCCACGGGATTCTGATGCCTGCTCACACTTGAGAACTACTTCTCTGGGCTTCTGTTGGGGAGGGGGGCCACGCGGTTGTTCAGAGTGGGGACGGGGATCTAATGATCCAGGAGCTCTTGTGCAGGCTCTCATCCTGTCTCGGGTGTCTCCCGCACATTCTCTTTTAGAAGTACCTGGGCCCCTACCTCCGCAGCCTGAGATTCTGAATTAGAAAGCAGTGGTTTGGGGACTTTCTCCGATCTCCAGTTTTCCTTGTTCTGGTTTCCTAAGACATTTGCAGCTCCTCCATTTGCTTTTCAGTTCCCAGATTTTATTGTTCTCTTCTCCTTTGCTGTGCTCTTTATCCTTGCAGCTCATGTCCTTTTTCGTCCCTTGGCTGCCATTTTAAGTGAGGTTGCAGGAGGGTATTTAATCCACCAGGCTTAACTGAAGTCTCATGATATAGGTTAAGTGAATAAAGCACATTGAGGGTGGAAAAAAAAACCCAAAAAACCCCTAGTTTCTGTATTAACAAAGGAAGGAAGAAAAAAAGAACAAAACCATGATATATGAGCTCATATATTTGTATGTGCTTGTACGTGTATTTTAATACATGGTATGGATGGATATACTTCCAGCTATTAATGTTACCTCAGGGGAATTGTGTTAGGGAGGTGGGGAAGTGGAGACAGGAGGATCACTATTATATTTTTATTTATTTACTCCTGAATTATTTGAGTTATTACAAAAAACAAGTATTACTTGTAAATTTTTTTTTAATGTTGAAAATGTATTTGCTTTGCACTAACTGACCTTTTCAAATTTACACAGTGACCTGTGTGACCCATCCAGTGGTTGGAAGGCCTGGGTTTCAGGAAAGAAGTAGCCCTACTCCCAGATGTTCTCTTAGATTTAGGCTGGGCCTGAACAAAGTCACCAAGATCCAAATATTAAGTCCCTGAAGTACCTGCTTCTATCCTTATATTTGGCATGGAATAAAAGAAGTGTTCTCACCCCTAGCTGCATATTAGACTTGCCTGGAGTACTGAAGAATGGGAGCACAGCAGAAAACAACAAAACACCTCACTGCTCCTCCCTTGCACTAATTAAATCCCTAGGCGATTCTAATGTATAGCAAGGGTTGAAACTCACTTATGTAGATATGATTTTAATCCCTTTTTAAAATCAGAAGGATCAGCTCTCTAATGTCACTCAGATCTTAAAAACAGGTTGCTTTACTAGATTTCTTAAAACTCTTCAGCTTTCTGACATCACATAGCACAACACCAGGGAAGTTTTTTAGTCTGTGTCTTAAAATACTGCCTAGTTTCGGCTTTGCTAGAACCACAGTGATAACTGAGCAGTATATCTCATAGCATTTGCAAGCTGGATGCTCTCTCATGGGCCTTAGAGATAATGCAACTCTTCATTTTACAGGTGAGGAAATGTCACCCAAAGGTATTCCTTTACAAATTTACTGTATTGGGGGGGGCGCGGGGGGAGAAAGAGAGAATGTGTGTGTGTGTGTGTATGTGAGAGAGAGAGAGAGAGAGATGGAAAGTGAATGTTGTAAAAGACTTGTATTACTTTTACAAGTTTATGTAACTGGTTTATTCTATATTATGATAGGAACGTTCTCTATGGATCAGTTTTACTTAACCTTGAAAAAAATCAGTCAAGGTCCAAATGAATTGAGAATTCCTCATCTATTCTTCCTTGTAGATTTGTACGAACTCAAGTCCTGGCCTTGGCCTCTTGCAGAAAACAAAGAATAATTTTCTTTAAAAAAATTCTGTATCTTTACCCAATGTGCTTCTCTAAGCTTCTTCTTTGCAGCTTTACTGAAAGTATTTTGTTTCAGAGAGAAATCCTCTTGGCTTAACCTGCAATGTCCCAGAACAAATGGTGGCTATGTGAACAAGGCATTAGATTGCCAGCTTCCATGTCTGAGAGCCATGGAAGGCTTGAGGTCAAAGTGTTTTCCTTATTGAGGTCAAAGTGAGTAAGAAGACAAGATAATTCACAGAAGGAAACTGGTTACTCATGTCATGAGCCAGGACCCTAAGTCCAGGAAGAAGGAAGGAAATTCACACTCACTGGATGAAAATTTATTCTTGGGTTTTCCTCTATTACATTACGTTTCCACGATGGGCCATTACAAATGTTCTATCATGGGATATGTTATCTGAAATGTACATTTATGGTTTTTCAGGTATGTCTGTTAACCTGTATACTTATTTTTCAGGTATGTCTGTTAACCTGTATACTTATTATCAGATGCTTGCACTATTTAGATGTACATATTCCCACATGTACAAAAGTATGATCTCATGGACGTGATCTCACGCACGTGATCTCACTCGTACATTTATTTGTGTTGCATCACATGTATACACGATCATTGGCATATTTATTTTTTATTAAGTTTTACTGAGGTATAATTTTCATGAAATAAACCTCATGTATTTGAACTATACAATTTGGTGAGGGTTTTTTTGTTTTGTTTTGTTTGGGGGGGGAGGGGCAAAGGGAGAGGAAGAGAGAGAGTCTCAAGCAGGCTCCATGCCCAGGGTGGAGCCTGACTTGGGGCTCGATCTCAGGACCCTGAGATCATGACCTGAGCTGAAATCAAGAGTCGGACGCTTAACCCACTGAGTCACCCAGGCACCTCTGGTAAGTTTTTACATATGTATACACCCATGAAACCATTACCACAATCAAGATAATGAAGACATTCATTATTCCCAAGTTTCCTTTTGACCATCTGTAATCCTTCTCAGCCCCTCTCCACTCCAATTCCCCTTGCTGACCTGTTTTCATTTTGCATTTTGTAGAATTTATTATAAATGGGATCATGAGTATTACTCTTCTTTCTCTGGCTCCTTTCAGTCAGCCTAATCATTTTGAGATTCATCCATATTGTTACACATATGGATAGTTCATTCCATCTTGTTGCTGGGTATTTACCACAATTTATTTATTCATCCACTTATTGATGAACATTTGGATTGTTTCTACGTTCTGGCTATCATAAAGCCACTACAGACATTCATGTACAAGTCTTTGTACGAACTCAGCTTTAATTTCTCTTTGGTAAATACCTTGAGGTAGAGTAGCTGGTTCATAAGTTAGGCATAAGTTCAACTTTCTAAGAAACTGTCAAGCTTCCCCACAGTGGTTGTACCATTTTATACTCCTAGAGCAGTACCCGAGAGTTCACCCTTGCCAACACTTGGTATGGTTAGTCTTTTTTAATTTTAGACATTTTAGTGCATGTGTAGAGGCATCCTCTGGTTTAAATTTACATTTCCTCAATGACTAACTGTGTTGTCTATCTTTTCATGTGCTTATTAGCCATCTGTATATCCTCTTTGGTGAAGCATCTGTTTAAATCTTTTGCCAGTTATTAATTAGGTTGTTTGTTGTCTTATGATTAAGTTTTAAGAGTTTTTATATATTTTGGATACAAGGACTTGGTCAGATCTATAATTTGAAAATATTTTCTTCAATTCTATGGCTTTAAAAAAATTCCTTTAACAGTGTCTTTTAAAGAGCACAAGTTCCTAATTTTTGTGAAATCCAATGTATTATTCTTAAAAAATGGATTGTGCTATTGGAGTCATATCTAAGAAATCTCTTCCTAATCCAAGGTCACTAAGATTCTCTCCTATGTTTCTTCTATAAGTTTGACAGCTTTAGGCTTTACATTTAGATTTATGATCCATTTTGAATTACTTTTTAATATGATGTGAGATATAGGTCAAAGTTCATTTGTTTGGGCATAGATATAAAATATTTTTTAAATTTTTTTAAAGATTTTATTTATTTGTCAGAGAGAGAGAGAATGAGCAGGGGGAGCAGCAGGCAGAGGGAGAAGCAGGCTCCCCGCTGAGCAAAGAGCCCAATGCGGGACTCGATCTCAGGACCCTGAGATCATGACTTGAGCCAAAGGCAGATGCTTAACCAACTGAGACACCCAGGCATCCCAGGTATAAAGTATTTTGTAAAAGACCTTCCTAGAGTGCCTGGGTGGTTTAGTCGGTTAAGCATTGGATTCTTGGTTTCAACTCAGGTCATGATCTCGGGTAATAAGATCAAGCCCCGTGATCAAGCTTAAGTTTCTCCCTCTGTCCCTCCCCTCTCTGTGAGTTCTAGCTCTCTCTCTCTCTAATAAATAAATCCTAAAAAAAAAAAAAAAAAAAGACTTTTCCTTCTCCACTAAACTTTGCACCTTTGTCAAAAATCAATTGACTATATATGTGGAGTCTTTTTCTGGACTATCTATTCTCTCCATTGATCTATTTGCTTATCTTTACTCCAAACCACATTATCCTGATTACTATTGCTTTCAAATAAGACCTGAAATCACATAATGGAAGTCCTCCAACTTTGTTCTCTTTTTCAAAAAAAGTTCTTATTTCACAACCAGAAATTCTTAAGCCATATTCCCTAGTCCTTCCACAGGTAACTAGAAAAGATAGCCAATATCGTTAGCCAGGCTCTCCCCTTCATTCTGCCACTTACTTACCCAGTTGCTTTCATTTCTTCCAACAGTAAGGCATGTTGTGAAACTGAGTTGCAGAATCATTCTTTTCCAATCCGTCAGCTCAGATACTAAACATGAAACAGGTCAATGTGTTAGCTTTTAACAAAGCATTTCTGTTTTAGGTTTGTCAAGATAGCCTCCTGAAGGCATGTGTTTATAATGATGATTGATGGATGATTCAACAAAACTTCACTGGGGTCACTTCTATCTCCCAGTTGCCAATATTGGCCCACAGGGTTGGGGGGAGGTCATAGAAATAACTCCTGTTCAACCCAGGTCAACCCAAAGATTCCCCAAGTGCTGTGCTTAAAGTAAACATTATAGCTCTAGAATTATGGCAACCAGGATATAAGCAATGCTGGAGGTAAATGTTCTCATTCTTTTGTTTTGCATTTCCAAGATTCCATTTACAATGTCTGTTACATGTGCATCTATGTGGTTTAGATGATGACTGACGTTCCATAAGGCGTGTTAATTGTAACTGATGTAGAGAGAATAGTTGAGGCTTATCCCAGTGGAAAAGCCTTTTCAGGCCTGTTCTCTGTTTTCTGCTCCTTCTCCTCAAAGGATGTCCTTTTATAGTTTCCATTCTCTGGACAAGGCTATTCTTCCATTCTCTAATTCCCCAAGAGGCAGTCAAAATCAGGAGGGCTTCTGTTTCTGCCGTTTATCCTAGACTCACACATTTCCAATGTATAGTTAAAACTGCAATATAGTTGTCTCGCCTGTAATTTTCAGAAGCAAATTAAGCTATTAATAAACCTCCTGGATCAAGAAGTTAGGAGTCTTTTACTCTAAATTGGTATACCACCTATTCATGTGAATGATGTTTGTGAGACATAGAGCCCCTCTACAACATACATCTTTCACAACAAATACTGACCATTTACAATGTGCCAGGCACTAGTCCAGAGCTAGAGACACAGAAGTAAATAAAAACAAAGTATTTATCCCTTATCATTATCAGTTGAGATAATATTTCCTGGTCAGTTTACTCTGTGAATATAATCTTCAGCAAGACTTGAAGCATTGTGAATTACATTTATGTAATAATTTGAGGATTAACATTGAATTCAATTGCAGAGGAAATAGCCATCTTCCCACTTCACTACCCACCCCGCCATACCACCTAGCAAACACATATATTCTTTATACTTCCTGGTTTAGGTGCTTTCCAAACCGGGACTCAGGCTACTGCTTATTTGTTTAAAAATAAAGATTAAACATCAAAACATTAGCTGCAGTTTCAAGTAGCATACTCAATGCATATTTATTTTGTTATAGGGTTTGGAAATTGAGAGAATTCCTTTTAGTGCCCAAATAGCAAAGAAAAATATGAAACACAGTAAAAAGAAGGAAGTCTAAGCTTTGACCTAAAATGCTACACATTAACTCCAATTCTTTTTGCTTTCATATGCCATGAGAGGTTTTTTCTTTTTTTTTTTTTCTTTTGGCATTAAATTGACCTTATCTGTCAAATCCAAAGGCTCAAGGCTGCAATACAGCATTATGCCTTTGTTCTTTTTTTTTTTTTTTTAATTTTTTTATTGTTATGTTAATCCCCATACATTACATCATTAGTTTTAGATATAGTGTTCCATGATTCATTGTTTGTGCATAACACCCAGTGCTCCATGCAGAACGTGCCCTCCTCAATACCCATCACCAGGCTAACCCATCCTCCCAACCCCCTCCCCTCTAGAACCCTCAGTTTGTTTTTCAGAGTCCATCGTCTCTCATGGTTCTTCTCCCCCTCCGATTTCCCCCCCTTCATTCTTCCCCTCCTGCTACATTCTTCTTCTTCTTTTTTTCTTTCTTAACATATATTGCATTATTTGTTTCAGAGGTACAGATCTGAGATTCAACAGTCCTGCACAATTCACAGCGCTTACCAGAACACATACCCTCCCCAGTGTTCATCACCCAGTCACCCCATCCCTCCCACCCCACCCCCCACTCCAGCAACCCTCAGTTTGTTTCCTGATATTAAGAATTCCTCATATCAGTGAGGTCATATGATACATGTCTTTCTCTGTTTGACTTATTTCGCTCAGCATAATACCCTCCAGTTCCATCCACGTCGTTGCAAATGGCAAGATCTTATTCCTTTTGATGGCTGCATAATATTCCATTGTATATATATACCACATCTTCTTTATCCATTCATCTGTTGATGGACATCGTGGCTCTTTCCACAGTTTGGCTATTGTGGACATTGCTGCTATAAACATCGGGGTGCACGTAGCCTTTCGGGTCCCTACTTTTGTATCTTTGGGGTAAATACCCAGTAGTGCAATTGCTGGATCATATGGTAGCTCTATTTTCAACTTTTTGAGGAACCTCCATACTGTTTTCCAGAGTGGCTGCACCAGCTTGCATTCCCACCAACAGTGTAGGAGGGTTCCCCTTTCTCCGCATCCCCGCCAACATCTGTCATTTCCTGACTTGTTAATTTTAGCCATTCTGACTGGTGTGAGGTGGTATCTCATTGAGGTTTTGATTTGGATTTCCCTGATGCCGAGCGATATTGAACACTTTTTCATGTGTCTGTTGGCCATTTGGATGTCTTCTTTGGAAAAATGTCTGTTCATGTCTTCTGCCCATTTCTTGATTGGATTCTTTGTTCTTTTGGTGTTGAGTTTGATGAGTTCTTTATAGATTTTGGATACTAGCCCTTTATCTGATATGTCATTTGCAAATATCTTCTCCCATTCTGTCAGTTGTCTTTTGGTTTTGTTGACTGTTTCCTTTGCTTTGCAAAAGCTTTTTATCTTGATGAAGTCCCAATAGTTCATTTTTGCCCTTGCTTCCCTTGCCTTTGGCGATGTTTCTAGGAAGAAGTTGCTGCGGCTGAGGTCGAAGAGGTTGCTGCCTGTGTTCTCCTTTACGATTTTGATGGACTCCTGTCTCACATTGAGGTCTTTCAACCATTTGGAGTCTATTTTTGTGTATGGTGTAAGGAAATGGTCCAGTTTCATTCTTCTGCATGTGGCTGTCCAATTTTCCCAACACCATTTGTTGAAGAGACTGTCTTTTTTCCATTGGACATTCTTTCCTGCTTTGTCAAAGATTAGTTGACCATAGAGTTGAGGGTCCATTTCTGGGCTCTCTATTCTGTTCCATTGATCTATGTGTCTGTTTTTGTGCCAGTACCATACTGTCTTGATGATGACAGCTTTGTAGTAGAGCTGGAAGTCTGGAATTGTGATGCCGCCAGCTTTGCTTTTCTTTTTCAACATTCCTCTGGCTATGCGGGGTCTTTTCTGGTTCCATACAAATTTTAGGATTATTTGTTCCATTTCTTTGAAGAAAGTGGATGGTATTTTGATGGGGATTGCATTGAATGTGTAGATTGCTCTAGGTAGGATTGACATCTTCACAATATTTGTTCTTCCAATCCATGAGCATGGAACGTTTTTCCATTTCTTTGTATCTTCCTCAATTTCTTTCATGAGTATTTTATAGTTTTCTGAGTACAGATCCTTTGCCTCTTTGGTTAGATTTATTCCTAGGTATCTTATGGTTTTGGGTGCAATTGTAAATGGGATCGACTCCTTAATTTCTCTTTCTTCTGACTTGTTGTTGGTGTATAGGAATGCCACTGACTTCTGTGCATTGATTTTATATCCTGCCACTTGACTGAATTCCTGTATGAGTTCTAGCAGTTTTGGGGTGGAGTCTTTGGGATTTTCCACATAAAGTATCATATCATCTGCAAAGAGTGAGAGTTTGACTTCTTCTTTGCCAATTTGGATGCCTTTGATTTCTTTTTGTTGTCTGATTGCTGTGGCTAGGACTTCCAATACTATGTTGAATAGCAGTGGTGATAGTGGACATCCCTGCCGCGTTCCTGACCTTAGGGGGAAAGCTCTCTGTTTTTCCCCATTGAGAATGATATTCGCTGTAGGTTTTTCATAGATGGCTTTTATGATATTGAGGTATGTACCCTCTATCCCTATACTCTGAAGAGTTTTGATCAAGAAAGGATGCTGTACTTTGTCAAATGCTTTTTCTGCATCTATTGAGAGGATCATGTGATTCTTGTTTTTTCTTTTGTTAATGTATTGTATCACGTTGATTGATTTGCGGATGTTGAACCAACCTTGCAGCCCAGGGATAAATCCGACTTGGTCGTGGTGAATAATCCTTTTAATGTACTGTTGGATCCTATTGGCTAGTATTTTGGTGAGAATTTTTGCATCCATGTTCATCAGGGATATTGGTCTGTAATTCTCCTTTTTGATGGGGTCTTTGTCTGGTTTTGGGATCAAGGTAATGCTGGCCTCATAAAATGAGTTTGGAAGTTTTCCTTCCATTTCTATTTTTTGGAACAGTTTCAGAAGGATAGGTATTAATTCTTCTTGAAATGTTTGGTAGAATTCCCCTGGGAAGCCATCTGGCCCTGGGCTTTTGTGTTTTGGGAGATTTTTGATGACTGCTTCTATTTCCTTAGTGGTTATAGGTCTGTTCAGGTGTTCTATTTCTTCCTGGTTCAGTTTTGGTAGTTGATACATCTCTAGGAATGCATCCATTACTTCCAGGTTATCTAATTTGTTGGCATAGAGTTGCTCATAATATGTTCTTATAATTGTTTGTATTTCTTTGGTGTTGGTTGTGATTTCTCCTCTTTCATTCATGATTTTGTTGATTTGGGTCATTTCTCTTTTCTTTTTGATAAGTCTGGCCAGGGGTATGCCTTTGTTCTTATAACCCTTTTACTACCTTATGTAGCTTTCAGGAAGCTAGACTTAAAAACCAATCGTAACACAGTATCTCTTTCCACCAAAGATTTTTCCTTCATTTTAAGAGTTTTTAAATATTTTGTGATGAATTCCAACTGGGATTCATTTGAGCTGGGCAGTGAAATAAAGATCACTTAACTGGCTCTTGTTGAAGAGGAAAGAAAATCTTAGTAGAATTTATTTATTTAGGCTGCTTGTATTTAAGGGAAATGTTCTCCACCCCCTTCCACTCAGATGGGCTGTTCATTAGCTAGACTGAATCACATAGCAAAAGAAGAAAGAGTCTGGTTGGAATAAGTTGCCACCTCGGCAACAAAAGCAGCGACGTACATGAAGGGTTTAATTCACTTCATGTGGTCGCAGGCTGAGTGGAGATGGCAATGGGATATCTGGAACACAGATGAACATATTCCCTGATGGAGGCTGGTAATAGTGCAATTCCTCTCTGATTAGCAATCTAAAACATGCAGTCTCTTTGCACCTTTCATTCAGCTAAGGTGAGGCTGTTCCAGGTATGAACATCAAGATTCCAGGGGGAATAAATAATTCAGCTGAGATGAAAGAAGCAATAAGAATTTTAGCTCAAAGCTCAAGGAGGCACTGAACCTAACATGGTGAGAATAAACAACACTGGAGAACTTGTTTTGGCTCTGGCCCTCTATTATCAATTGGTCTTAGGGCTCAGACGTCTGATAGTGCTAAGAGAGAGGTTCATTCTTTTAAATTTCACCTTAACCCCCACCAAATGGTGTTACAGAGCCAGCAGAAAAGAAATGCTAACCCTTCCTCCACCATTTCTGTAACACTTCCATCTGGGTATCCATCTGGGAGAATTTCAGAAAGTCTGGAATGTGTAGACATTTCAGACACAAATTCCCACTTCCCTTTGCTCAATTAAAAACTGAACATTGTTACTACTTACACTTTGTTCATTCTTGCAAGTAGCTACTCTGGTCACCTGGCCAAAATAATGACCCTGTCTTTCCCTATGGAGGCTAGGTGAGTGATATCTTCTACCAGAAATGAGATAAATTTATCTTAAGGTATCCTTGGAAACAGAACAGATTTGGAATAGAGGACTAAAAGTCAGACATTACTAACTGCATATCTTGTTTTTCTCCAATGGCTTCGACTTTTCCTTCTCTTGCCTGCTCCTTCAATACCCACCCAACATTTCCTATCAAGTACACCTTCCACTATCTTCTCTTAGGGCCAATTTAATTCCCAACTTCTACATGAAAATGTCCCCTGCCAATCTAACATAGTGACTTTCTTCCTGCAAAATCACAGAACAAATCATACATTGAGCAAAATCTTCTCTGTTTCTCTTCCACAGTGCTATCACTGTTGTGTACATCCAACAAGATATTTTTTGAAAGGAGAATGTACACCAGACCTAGGTGTTGCTCTCAATGAGCTTGTAGTCCAGTAGAGAAGATAATTATAATACAGACTGAAAGTAGTAAAAGAAATAAAGAATGCAAAGATACACTACTGTCCTTGACTATGTCGTTTCAGATTGAGCAAAATCAGAGTAAACTTTGTGAAGAAGGTAATATGTATGCACAGCTGTGAAGGATGAATGGGTTATGTGGTTCTAGAATTGGCAGAAAGATCATTCCAGATGTAGGAAACAACGTGGGCTCCAAATCTGGAGGATGTAAAGTGTGGATCATGTGTGAAGAGCATCGAATACCTTCCTTGGATCAGTGTGAAGTGATCAAGAAAGATAATAGAAAATGGGGTTGGATAGGAAACTGGGGGGGGGGACACATAATGGAGACCAAAGAGTTACAAATTTGCATAGGGAAACATGGAAGTTTTCTGAGTAGAGAAGCTAAAGGCTTCACAGTTGTGCTTCAGGAAAACTGACATGGCAACAGAATATATGCTGAAATGGAGAAGGTAGAGTTGGGGAATTCAGCTAGGAAGCAGTTGTATAGTTTAGAACAGGAGTCATGACGTTGTAGCAGTGAATGTAGAGTTGACAGGTTGTAGAAGTACAACTGGAACTTAGAAACTGACTAGAATTTGAATGGACTAGGAGGGTGGGAGAGGAGACACAGGTAACTCCAAAGTTTTCAATTTGGATGATTTGGAAAGCATTAATATGTCACAACAGGGAATACAGGAGGAAGGAAGGAAAGAGGGATGAAGAAGAGAACAATGAATTTAGTTGAGGACATACTGAGTTAGAAGTCGTGGTAGTACTTCCTTGACATGTCTGTCCAGCATGCAATTGGTTTATTATGTTCTGGACCTCTGTAGAGATCAGGGATAGAGTTATTAACCTAGAGATCATAGCTAAAAACATAAAATTTGTTAAGGTAGAAAGAATAGTGGGAGAAAGGAGAGAGATAATGACAACTCAATTTTGGGCACATGTATTGAGGGGGTAATGGAAAAAGACCCAGGGAGGAAAGAAAGAGAAAGAGAGAAAGAAAGGAAGAAAGTAAGGAGAGAAAGAGCTCTGAAAGCAAGAAGAAAGCCAGAAGAATGCAATATCATAGAAACCAACAATGGAAAAGTTTTAATTAAAAAAAAAAAAGCCATAGCCAACAATGTTGAATGTTATAATGAGTTCCAGGAGAATTACAGAAAAATGATCATTGGATCTGGTGTGGCAAATTGTTGATTTTTAAGAAAGTTGTTTTTGAAGAGGTCAAGCATTTTAAAGGGTTAATGAGTAAGTTAGGGAGCAGTACAGAGGAAAGAGCCCTTGACTGGGAACCAGAGAACCTGAGTTCCAGCTCGGTCCCGCTGTTAGGTAGCCATATGACTTATTAACCCCTCTTAAGCTATTTCCTAGTCTTCAAAATTCTATAAAATCTCTTCTGACTCTCACTTTCAAAGATTCAAGCAAGCTAACGGTGTGCCTAAACTATATGGAGATAGTGAGCTACAAATTGGCTACAGGTCAATTTCACTACTTGTGAAACTTGTGTAAAAGCAAGGCACTTTCCAAGTGTTTCCTAATATAGAATAATTCAGACTATATTCTTCAAGTATTTTCTCCACGCAAACCTTCCTCCACCCTCCTCCCACCCCCAGTCTACTAGTCTTTACTTTTAAAAATGGAGCAAAGATAGTATTCCTAGTTTATCCAGCAACTTGTTCTATTGCTTGAAATCAGAGGGTGCCACCAAAAGTCTTTTTTGTTCATTGAAATCTGTTGGGTAGCATTATCAATCAATCCCCAAATCATGGCTTTCCAGCCACATGTGATCATATACTCGTATAGGAACACTGTCTGAAACTCAATGTCTCCTATCACATACTCCCCAAATTAAACCAGAAATATGTTATTCAAGAAGAACCCAGATGCACTGAAGAAAGAACATTTGCTTTATTTGGGGGCCTTAAATCTATTGGGATCCCATAGCTATACAAACTCAGAGTCACTGAAATGTTAAAGACTACAAATCTTTTAGTTGGGTTCAGGCACATGGTCTAGTGATATGTTAGTACAGGTGTGAAATAGTTTGGCTGAATCCTATAATTAAGCACAATGCCTTATTTTAACACGCACGCAACATGCACACACACATACACACGCACTAGGATAGGATAACTTTCTCTGAGACACCAGGAAATTTTCCTGAAGTTCTCAACCCTTGCCTTTCCTCCAAAGAGGTTGGCCTGTTCTTTCTCAAGAATTCTTGCTTTCATTTAATTCCAAATGGATATTGTAGAAAATAAAGGAAAAATTTAAACTTTGTTTCTGAAAGAACTTATATAATTCAGCTCTGAATTCAGTGGAGAAAAGGAGAAGAAAAGGACAATTATCATCTATTGTGCACCTGCTATATGCCAAACATGTTCACATACATTATCTCACTAAGCCTGACAATAATACTTTGTAGTAAATTTAGCTTTGGTGTTAGAGATAAGAAAAATGAGGCTCAGAGAGGTTAAGCTATCCTCTCAAGGTCAAATGGCAAGTTATAAAACTAGGATTGAAACAAGAGCTGAAACAAGACTCCAAAGCTCAAGCATTTTCTACTCTACCATGCAGTTAGTTCAGTCTAGTGAAAAATTCACTCTCGAAAAGGTCTTAGCATTTTAGGCATAAAAGAATATTTGGTACAATTCACTAGAGCCTACAAATTCTGTTGTATCTGCACTGAATCCTACAAAAAAGAGAAAAAAGAAAAACAAACAAAAACACCCCAAAAACATCACACACTCTTAGTTCCTCTCCCAATTGAAATTCAGCAGTGAGGACAGTTACTGAGTCATGTTCACAGAAAGCTGTCCTTGGATTCTGTTATTGAGCTCACACCCCCATTCTTGACTTCCCAAGTGGCACTGAGAAAGAGAGGAGGAAATGTAAGAAAGTATAAGATGGGATCCTCTGACACCATGGTGGAAATTAGCACATTTCCCAGAAGACCAAGATAAAAATGCATGTGAGAAGAACAAGGGAACCAAACAGATGGGGCAATAAAATGGAGGCGGAATGAGCTCATCAGGATTTCCAGCACACGGCTGAAGTCCATACTGGGCTCTCAGCTGACCTGGGAGCCAGGAGACATAGTGAATGAGTGGGTGGTTACTATGCTGCAGCATCAGTTACGCTAAGAGATTAGGTGGAGCTGATTCACTGCAGCAGATCTGCACGACTTTTCAAGTGGAGGAAAATCTGTGGGCCCTGGTCTCTGCCACTCACATAACCATCCTTATGGATAGCATGAGTCAGATATGTAGGATCCTTCAGGTAGACAATGTGGTTGTGCTGTGAGTAAACCAAGGACAAGCTTTCATGTCGTCGAGACCAGGTTTCAACCACAGCTACAGCATATCTTTGTGTGAAGGTTTACCTGCTGTGTACACAAATACCCCACCTTCCCAAACTCATCATTGGCTACAGGTAGTTCATAACACAAACAGAAAGGTCAAGGCTCTGGAATGTTCATCACACTGAACAGTGATTCTTTTTCAAACTATCAGCTCTTGAGCATAGCCAGAAGGGTCTCTGGAGAATCTAGTCTAACCCCCTTATGTTATACACAGGAAACTGAGGTCCAGGAAAGAGAAATGACTCGCCCCAAACCACTTAGCTAGTGACAGAGCTGGCATTAGGACTCGGTCCCTCTCTTTCTAAGCCAGCAGACTTTCCCACTGCACCAGGAAAACAAAATCCAACCCTAAATGGCCTATAATACCCTTGTGAGCTAAGCCCTCTAATTACACTGCCTCCAAAGGAAATAACATCTTAAATGCCTCCGTCTCTCCATCTTTGGCAATTTCACCGACCATTTCTCATATTGCAATCTCTTTTGAGAAATTTAAGAGTAATTATTTTGGGATATATGCTTTGTTATTTTTATGTCTCCTTATACACTGCTTTCTTTGTTCAGGAGAAAATTAGAATTCTGGAAATACACTTGATTTTATTTAATTATTAAAGGAACAAGCATCTATTTCAAGTAGTTGCAAATATAAATGTATCAGCCTGTGTCTAGAATGGATATATGGAACAATATAGGCTATGTTACTCTATTTTCACATTCAATTAAGATCCACCTAGGTCTCAGTAAAAAAACAAAAACAAAAACAAAACAAAACAAAAACCATCAGACCTATGAGTGAAAGTTGAAAAGTGAAACCCTTATCTGGGTAATTCTGGACATGTTTGGATTTGGTGCCTTACGGAATCATCTAAAATGATATTTTATAACATGCTTTGCAACCTTACTGCCTTCATCATTGCAATTTGTGTATATAGGGGCTCACTGGAACTTTTGGAGTTTTCAAGGAGCTGAAGTAAGGGTGTAGGAGGAACGAGCCTGTTCAAGGTCATATTTACTTTGTGAAGCGGACACCTCCTGGTGATGCGGACCAACAGTGGCATTAGCCCATTACCCACTTCCCTCCATCCCCACCCCGTATCTTTCCTACCAACGAATATTCTTACCTGAACCACTTCCACTGTCCTCTGCTTTAGGTGTTGTATAGACCAGATTTTCTGTCTCTGATGTTTCTCCATGAAGAGATTTTCACGAATAGAACTTTTCTTGTAATTTAGTTATATTGTCCTTGAAAACCCCACAAGTATTTACATAACAGAAGCTATTGTTTTAAGTGCAAAGCAGGTCAAAATTTGGTTTCTGGAGATTAATCACTGCAGTCTATTTTATATTATCATAATAATTTCATTTATTTTGATACAATTTGTTTTCAGAGTCAACCTCAGCTTCTGTGCACAAGCGACAAATCCATTTGTTTCTCGTATAATGGATAATGTGATTAATGACCTTGCCACAGGATTTCTTAAAAACACAGAGAAAAAATAAAGTTTCCATTTATAATGTGCAGTAACCAGCTCGGTCTGCGGCTGTGCATCAAAATCTCTCTGAACTTGCTGGCAACCCACAGCCAAGATTCTGAAACAAATTTGCTCCCGCCTTTTGGGGTTTCTGTCCATATCTGGGCTCTCCAAGAATGTGAGGACAGCGGCCTCACACCGGGAAACTGGACCTGTGGGCAGCGGCTTACGAGTGGGGGGCCCGGCTTTACTACGCGGTGCCATCGCGATGGCCGCACTCCGATGGACCCACGGAGCCCAGGTCTTGCTGAGTAAGGCACCACCTGCTGGGCTGTCGCCGGCCCCAGCACGGGAGAGCTCTGCGGGTGGCCTCGTGACGCCGGCCCCCGCGCCGTGGCCCCGGCGGAGGCGATGTGCGGGCGCCCCCTCCGCGCAGTCGGCGTCTGGCGCGCGTTTCCGGTCCCCGAGGACCTGAGAAGTCTTCCCACGGCGGCGGGTGGCGGCGGGGGCCGGGGAGGTGCACGTGCACGCGGCGGGCGGCCCGGGGGCGGCCGTCGTGCGTCTCCTTCCCGCTTTCAGGGCGAGGCGGCCGCGGCCCGCACGAGGAGGCCCGCGCTGTCCGCGGGGGGGCTCTCGACGGCAGCCCTGGGTTCGAGTTCCCCCTGGGGCTCCTCCTCACTTTCCTCACTTGGGAAGTGGGGGTCCCTCCCCACGGGGGCGGCGGTGGCCGCGGAGCGAGGCGTCGCGCCGAGCCGGAAGCTCAGAAGCCGCCACGGGAAAGCCGCCGGCTTCTCTTCAGGCCGCGACGCCCGCGTCTTCGGGTGGGTCGGGGGACGCCGGGACACGCCAGCCAAGGCTCGCGAAGGCACCCGGGCGGCCTTCTTTTTTCTTTCTTTCTTCTTTTTCTTTTCCTTTTTTTCTTTTTTTTTTTTTACCTCAGTCCTCGTTTTCTGGGGGCCCCACAACCCCGCACTAGCGCCCCCGACTCGGGCCCACACGCGCGCCCGCCCGCCGGGAGAAGGCGCCCCCGCCCCGCCCCCTCGCTGACGCGTGCCCAGCCGGGCCAATCAGAGCTCGCGGCGCTGCGCCCCACGCGCCGGCCCCCCCACCCCCAGCTTAAGAAAGGGCGCGCGGGCCGGCTCGGACCAGAGCGCTGCGCCGGGCGGAGACAGCGAGCTACGTGAGGCAGGCGGTTCCGTTAGCTCCCGCGCTCAAGCTGCCCTCGAGCGGCGCGCCCGGCTGCAGCCCGCAGCGGAGGCGCCTCCGCCGCGCGCCCCGACGGCGCCCGCCCGCCTGCCTGCCCGCTGATGCTGGAGTGAGCGCTGCGGTGGCGGGATGCTGGCGCTGCTGGCCGCCGGCGTGGCGCTCGCCGTGGCCGCCGGCGCCCAAGACGGCCCGGTGCCCGGCAGCCGCTTCGTGTGCACGGCGCTGCCCCCGGAAGCGGCGCGCGCCGGCTGCCCGTTGCCCGCGATGCCCATGCAGGGCGGCGCGCTGAGCCCCGAGGAGGAGCTGCGGGCCGCGGTGCTGCAGCTGCGCGAGACCGTCGTGCAGCAGAAGGAGACGCTGGGCGCGCAGCGCGAGGCCATCCGTGAGCTCACGGGCAAGCTGGCGCGCTGCGAGGGGTTGGCGGGCGGCAAGGCGCAGGGCCCGGCAGCTACAGGCAAGGACACTATGGGCGATCTGCCTCGGGACCCCGGCCACGTCGTGGAGCAGCTCAGCCGCTCGCTGCAGACCCTCAAGGACCGCCTGGAGAGCCTCGAGGTAGCCGAGCGCGGCGGGTTCTGGGGGGCGCGGGGTGGTGGGGGGGCGCGTGGTCCTGCCCGCCAGGCTGTGCGGGACACAGCGAGCTGGGCTTGGGGTCGGGGGGGCTGCTTCTCGGTCGGGCTCGCGAACTTACTTGCGGGGCTTTCATCCCGCCCCCCACCCCGCTTCTTGCTGGAAGGAAAGGGTTAACTGCCCCCGCGCGCCGGGACTGTCCGCCGAGTGGCCAGTCACTAGCCGAGGTCCGGGTGAGCGGACCGGGACGGCCTCTTCTTTCTTGTAAATGTCCGAGTCTCCCGGGGCCGGACGCGCTCCCAGAGGCTGTGCCGGGTGACGTGCGGCTGCCGCGTGCGGTCAGCTGCCCCGGGTGTCCCGTGTTTCCTTTTATAAATCAGGTCGGGCTGGACCAGAGCGGGCGGCGACCCCAGGGTCTCGGCGGGGAGGCGAGCGCGGGCGGGTCCCGGGCCACACACCGGTTGGCGCCTCGGAGGGAACCTGGTTTTAACTTCAAAGACGCTCTGTCCGCGAATTGCGCCGGTTCTGAGGTGCCCTTCCAGGCTGCTCTGGGGGAAGGGACCTTATTCCGTTTCTCTCTTGGAGCGTGTATGCCGTTTGGAACTTGGCAAGAGAAATCCTCATTTAACTTCCATCTTTACTTTCGAACCCTGTTTAAGAAGTGTGGACGTTTCTGTTAAAGACGTTTACCAAAATGCTTATTAACAAAACTAGGTTTCAATTACAGGTGGTAATTACTGAAAAATTATTTGAGGATTTCCTGTGGATGATAGCTAAATACAGTATTTCCAGCATCTGTATATCCCTTGATTCATTATGATTAATAGCAGCTAACATTTCTAGTTTACTAAATATACACCAGGGGTGTTATCTCATTTTAACCATTGCAACAGTCCTTTGAGGCAGATCCTCTTGACTGCATTTTACAATTTGGAATGCTTAGAAAGGGGGTAAATAGCTTGCCAAGGATTCATGGCTAGCCAGTAGCAGACTTCCTCCAGAGCCAGCATGATGGTAGAGGACTAAGAGACATGGGAAGTGAGGATTTAGAAACAGCATTCACAGCAAAGATTCCTGGAATTCAGAACTGTCATGTTTTAGGTCTCTCATTTTCCAGTAACATCTCTGCAAGCATAGTTATTCACCTTTGTGCCATATCGGGACTTGGGGGCTGTTTTCACTTATAGGTGAAAGCTCATCTGCTTTGAGTACCATTTGGTTAACTTTTTTTTTTTTTTTTAAATCTTCACTGTGTTGTGGCCTTTACCCAAGCATGGTAGATAGTGATTAAAATTTTGACTTTTTAGCAAGAGGAGGAGAATAGCTTTCTGAGAGAGGAAAATGAAATTTGTAAGTTTCAAATATTGCAGCAAGGTAATTCTTGTTTGACTTTGAAATCCTTTCCATACAAAAGAGAAAAAAAGCATCCGTGAAGTGCTCCCCTTCGTGCCATTGGCACGATTTAATACTCCCGTTTTGAAGCTTCTCCCTGTGTGGTTGGGCTTTTAGAGCTACATTTCACAATTTCTTTTTAAATGGCCTTAATACTTCTCCCTCATGTGTCCCTCTCCCCATCTAAAAGCACCAGCTCCGAGTGAACGTGTCCAACGCAGTGCTGCCCAGCGACTTTCGAGAGGTGCTCCAGCGGCGACTGGGGGAGCTGGAGAGGCAGCTACTGAGCAAAGTGGCGGAGCTGGAGGATGAGAAGTCCCTGCTCCACAATGAGACCTCGGCTCACCGGCAGAAGACCGAGACTGCCCTGAACGCTCTGCTGCAGAGGGTGACTGAGCTGGAGCGAGGTGAGTTCTTGGCTAGCTTCTCTGTCGCCCTCTGGCTGACATCCCTCTCAGCCCCCCCACCCACCCCATTGTCTTGGTGTTTGGCTGCAGTGTAAGGGAAGCTGGGCTCAGAGCAGGCAGAGGGGGGCTGGCCCACAGCCACCCACTTACAGACAGGCAGTCACTAGGGCCCTTGAGGGAGTGGTGACCTCTGCTTGCTGACTCTCAGCACCGGCCTCTGCTCCTGTTTGCTGGGATCGGCTCTGAGGCTGCTCTTGGGTCATCTCCGAACCTACCTGTCCTATGTGCAGAAAACCACAGCACTCTTTACCAATCCCCAGCTCTCCACTTTCCCTTCTCTGTTTCTCAAATGAAGTGTTGCTCTTTCAACTTGAGGCATCTCTCATGGTGCACAGGGGTTTAGGGTTTCTGCCGGACAGTTGCCCAACTTAACGGCCTTGTTGATACATTTTCCGACCTAGTGGAGACAGAAGGGGCCGATTGCTGCTGGGAGCAGCCTGGTTTCCATCCCTTGCAGATACCCCCCCCGGGGTGTCTGCAGTGCCTGACCCTGCATGGAGATAGCTCGTGGCTGTTTGAGCAAATGATAAACGTGATTGAGGATGGTTGTCTCAGGAATTAGCCCCAACCCCAGCCCCCTGGCGTTATCCATGGGAAAGCCAGTGCCCTCAGGACCAGCTTGGACAAACCACCTAACCCCGTCCTTCTGCCATGTGGGCATTTCAGCCGCTTCTTAACTCATCCTTCGGTGGATTCTGAGTATCTTTCTCTTCTCGGCTCACACTGTGGTGGGTAAGTTTCTCCCATGGGGCACAGGAAGGGAAGGGATCTAGGGCCCTAAGTGATTGAGGCCCAAACTGCCAGGGGGCCTGAGAGTGAAGTTTAAGTTTGCCGATAGTGGAGATGAGATTGTAATCTTCTGAAATGCACCAGCCTGACAAAGACAGTTTCTCCTTACTCCATTTCATGAACTGATAGGAGTACATCCAGTTATGCCTTTAGTGACACCTGTGGGGGCGGGCCAGATGATCAAGGGGATGGTGTCTCTGTTCCATTTTACAGCACCTCCCCAGAAGTCACAGGTCTCCTTCATCACTCTCTGTTTTCTTCCTTATCCTTCTCCGTAAGGGGTGGGTGACTTACCCGTTAGACTTGGATTCTGGAGTTTCTGAAAGAATGTCCTCTGCCTCACCTCTGCTGGGTGACCTCAGGAAGCTCCTTAGGTCTCAAGAGCCTTCCCTGAAGGCAGAGCAGCTGCAGCCTTTCTTGCGGATAGGATGACAGAAAGGCAGCATTAGGTCCAAGGTGAGGGTGGCTTGCCTTCCCTTTCCCCAGCCTCACCCACAGTGGAACCTGGGGACACCACAGTCACTTAGTATCTCGAAGGGGGTAGCTGTAGCACGAAAAGAGAGCACCACCAGAGACCTTGGTGGCTGAGTCTTGCTTGGCTCGGTGGCTGAATTGCTACAAGGATGTAGGTTAATAGAAGCCTGTTGGGTTAGTGTGTGTTGAGCCCATCACCCCTGTGAGATAGGACTTCTCTTATACCCATTACACAGATGAGAAAAATGCCCTGAAGCTTTCGGCCAGAGGTGTGTCATTTGGGGAGAGGGGACTGAGGTGGGATCTGGGCCACCAGCTGGTGAGCAGCAACAACATGGCTTTGACCGCCCAGGAGCTGCCACTTTGTGACTGTCCTTCGCATCCCCAGCCTGATTCCAGCACCCACGCTCTTGATACCTAGGTTTTACAGGAAGCCCTCAGAGCTCATCTGGCACAGAAAGGTGGTGTCCATGTCCTAGTTAGCGCCGTGTTCCACAGGGCAGGGGCCCCTGACTGGCCTTGTTGCAGAGCCCCCAGGACCTGGTACTGACCCATCAGGAGAACTCTAGAATCCTTCTCTGTGCTCCACCCAGCTCTGGTATGAGTCTTGGAGGAAAATGATCGTTTGCCAACCAGTTTGTCTTCCGGCTAATTCTGAGTTTCTGTCTGTCCTATTTGTGATGAGAATAAAGGGATATATAAACTCCCAGCCCCCAAGTAGACCATGAGTGGAAAATATACTCTGTTCCTCAAAGCATCCTGTTGAGCCTGGAGGAAATGGACCTCAAGCATACGCAAAGTAGGGGGCTTTGGGGACTCTGGCCCTCGGTCCATCATCTCCTGCCCGTTATGGGCCTGTTCTGGGCCAGACACCAGGCTGTGACTTCCACATTCTGTGTCTTCTGTAACCCTTACAACAACTGTGTGAGGTAGGCATTAGTTATAGATGAGGGACTGACTGAGTCAGAGAGCTAAGTGCATTCACGGGTCCAGCAGGTTGCAGAGCTGGGGTTGAACTTGGTGGTGACCCCAGAGGACAAGAGCCTGGAGCGGTGTGTGGGCTCCAGCCCCACTGAGCAGGAGGCTCCCCAGAGCCCAGGGGTGAGCATCCAACGCTGCATGCACATGCTCGTGCTGCCTGATCCCACGGATGCTTGTTTTCTCTGTCGTGGGATCTGCTTGTCTACAGGGGCCTCTAGGTTCTGGGCCAGCCGGCCAGGCACAGCCCACCTTGGAGGTGAAGTAAACATTGCCATGAGCAGACAGAGCCCGTCGCTCCTTGGCCCCAGCTGCCCCCCATTTTCACTTGTCTGCCACCTGCAGCCTCTGATTTATTGGTCAGGCCTTTTAATGCCTTAATTGGTTTTAATGAAGTTTCCTCTAAACCTCTAAGCTGTTTGATATAAATAGAGGGCACCAGCTTTTGGGGTGTGGGCCCCTCCTTTGCCCTTTGGCTCTCCCAGGTCTAATTAAACCTATCTGTTGTCACCTAGCTAACGATATTACCGACACCGAGCCTTATTAAATCAGCAGGCCTGCCCACCTGCAAGGATAGAAGCCATTTCTCTTTATTAGCTAATCATGCCTTGTGAAGAACACGGCCATTTGCAGATTAAGGACTAGTGGCTGCACGTAGTTGAGCGAGGGACTTCCGCTCCCTGCTCTGTCCTTCATTAGCTGTGTGACCTGGGGTAAGTCCCCTCGCTCCTCCAAGACTCAGTGCCTCAACTGCACAACCCGCAGAATCGGGAGGTGGGGCTTCCTAGCCTCAGTTTTGCTTCAGCCTAACGCAGGCTCAGTCCCAGCCTGTACCCGGCCTGGCCCCCCTCGGCTTCCCCGGGTGACCAAGTCTTCCCAACCCTCGCCGGGTACTCAGCAGCTCCGCAGACCGGGAGCTCGGGACGGACTGGGCAAGACTGCACAAGCCGCAGATTCAAGTAAATAGTACCTGTGAAGCCCAGAGGCTAGTCTTTCTCTGCTGCCTGTTCCAGACAGGTTGAAAGGGTGATGCTGGGCCCTGTTGCTTTTCTTTGCAGGTCTTCCATTGGTGGGGGTGAACCATGGCCCCAAAGAGCTTCTCTCACGTGTTATTTTCTATGAAAGCAAAGGAGTTTGGGAGATTGCAGGGGAGAAAGGCTCATCTGTTCTGGCTTCTGTTCTGTGGAAGGGGCTGATTCATGCACTCGAGACCCAGGCAGTTTGGCTCCATTGGTTCTGGGTCCAGAGAGCCTGCCTGTTTTTCACGGTGACCGAGTCCATCTGGCCCCTCGTGGATACCTAATAAATACTTGTTGAATGAGCGAAGGGTGTTTAGGCTCCTTCACCAGAAGCATCTAGTCCCCAAATAAGAGGGAAGTTTCTGCCATGACAGCTCACAGAATCGGGTGGGACCCTGCAAACTTCAGAATCTGTGATAACTCGAGACGGGGACTTGCTTTTTGTGTGTTTATTTTTATTGTTAATTTTGAGCTTAAATCAAAACTATTAGAAATTACTTAGACCCATTTAAGAGTACCAGTGGCTTTCAAAGATTTTGGAAGCACCATTTACATGAGGACAGTCAGGGGGTTCTCATCAGTCCCAGGCGGGTCCCAAGGGCTCAAGGCTCTGGCCAGGGCATTAACCTCAGCGGGGAGGGACACCTCTGTATTTCTCTGCCTCTGACTGGCGCCAAACCACAGGAAATGGTCGACAGATGCAATCTTCTCTCTAGGAGGAAAGGGTGAATCATGAGCAAAGTGGTTCATGTGAGGGATTTAGTTCAAAAAGCCACTTCTGAGTTAAGCTGTAGTGTCCAGTCACTAATGTGGACTCCTTTGCTTGGGTGCAAGGATTCTGTAGGGTGAGAAGTGAGGGGCTTACTGGCTTGACAAGTGTCTATCGAGTGCCCAGGTCCCTGTTAGGACTTCCTGCCTCTAAGCCCAAGTCCTGACCCCGCCCTTGCTGAAGGAGCTGAAGAGGTCAGGATTTCAAGAAAAGAGCTGAAGAAGGGTTTTCTGGCTTAATTTAACCGGAAAATTAAATCCAGCTTGTCCCTACCCGCTTCCTCAAGCTTTCAAGAGCAAGGCCACTCTTGTTTACTCCTGGGCTGGTAGCACTTTGCACCACGGCTTCCTGGTAGCGGGCGCTCTGTTGCTTGAAGGACCAACATGGGGGAAGTTGGGGCCCGGGTGAGCCGTGGCTGTGGGCTACGCTGGTGGGGAGTAGGCTCACGCACCGCCACCTCTCTTCTCCACCCCCCAGGCAACAGCGCGTTCAAGTCTCCCGATGCGTTCAAAGTGTCCCTCCCGCTCCGCACAAACTACCTGTATGGCAAGATCAAGAAGACACTGCCTGAACTCTACGCCTTCACCATCTGCCTGTGGCTGCGATCCAGCGCCTTGCCGGGCATCGGCACCCCGTTCTCTTACGCGGTGCCCGGGCAGGCCAACGAGATCGTGCTGATAGAGTGGGGCAACAACCCCATTGAGCTGCTCATCAACGACAAGGTGAGGCCTGCTTGGACACCACCTGCCCCCATCACGGCGGCCGCGTCTGACAGCCGGCCTCCTCGGTGGGCTCTCCTGCAGGGCTCTCCTCCTCGCAGTGGGGACAGCTCTGCACTGACTCAGCCCCGCTCTGGCCGGCTGTCTGGGTGGGGGGCAGGGGCAGGCAGCCGTGGCTGGTGGAGATCCGAGCTGTGAGTCTGGCCTAGAAGGGGCACAGGCTCTAAGCCAGACGGTGTGGAAGGAACAGAGCTGGGGTCTCTGTGGGCCAGCCTGAATGGTCACAGGCCCTTGGGCCAATGAGTGAGGGCTGTTCCCCAGGGCCATATTGATTAGGGGAGGTGGTATGTGTATGTCTCTCTGTGTAGAATATTTATCAGCCTATCTTTTGGGGGTGGTCTATTGAGATACAGTTTACAGTAAAACTTACAGTTTTCAGTCAACAGTCCGACCAGTTTTGACAAATGTCTGAGGTTGTGTGACTACCACAATTGAAATATGGAAATGTTTCATTTCTTCCCTCCTCCCTCCTCCCCTCCTTCCCCCACCAAATCCCCTTTGTGGTCCGCTCTTGCCCCTACGCCAGCCCATGACAACCACTGATCTGTTCTCTGTCCCTACAGTCTTGCTTTTTCCAGAGTAAATATCCCTTTTTAATAGACTGGCTGGTTTCGACATTCAAGAGTGGATCTTCTCAAGAACTCCGCTCTGGGCATCTGCGGGACCTCCAGGAACCCCACTTAAACTTCCATTCTGAAGTCAGACTCAGCGTAGCCAAAGAATTGTGTCCTCACGTCCTTGCTGGAGCTGAGCGTTCGAGTGGCTGTTCCAGCTCCCTGTTGCCTCTGCCCTGGCCCCTTACTCTGACGTTACCATTGAACCATCCTGGGGGGAGTTTGTTTAAGTGGCAAATGCTGTGGAATCTCCCCGCTGGACTTCTTCTGGCGGTGACCATGTCCCTGAGCAGGGATTAATTGTTCTAAATAACGCCCTTGGACACAGCAGGGCCCAGAACCTTGTTTACCTCTTGGGTTAGGTGGCACGTAAACAGCCAATTCCTGGGAGGAAGCAGCGGGTTGCTAGGAAACCAGCAGTAACAACAGGATGGTACCTGGTTGGGCTGGTCTGCAGTGCTCACGGGACTACGGGCAGAACAACGTGGGTCAAAATGACCTTCCTCCGTTTCCATATGGGGGGGTCCCTGTGTGCACCCCCCAGCACACACTCCCACATAATTGTAGGCCTTTGGTCTTCTGCATAGGAGTGTACACACACACACACACACACACACACACACACACACACAGGAGTCCCCACTCACACACACACACAGGAGTCCCCACTCACACACACATACACACACACACACACACGAGTCCCCAAGTGCCATGATAGAATTTGAGCCCCTGCCTAGAGTGTAGATGCCTGGTCTGACTGTTCCCCAAAGAAGCTGGCCCAGTAGCACCCTGACTTCCCTTCAGGCCCTCCGGCATGAGGCATTCAGGTCCAGGCATGGCAGGGAGGGGGCTTGTCCTTCACTTCACATCTGCTCAGTCTGCGCAGCATCCTGGACCCTCAGCCAAACCTGGGACCCAGGGTATCCCCTGGAAAGCCGGGCCACCCTGGGGTTAGGGGTTGTACCCAGGCTGCCTGCCCCTTTCCTCTTGGCTGTCTGTGCCACACAGTGTCTCCCCCCACCCCAGGCGTTCTGAGGGGCAGAGTTGCCCATGTCACCCACAGTGCAGAGGAGGGGAGACGAGCCGGGACCCTGCATGATGGGAGCAGCAGGACCTCCAGTCCCTCTGCAGGTCAGACTTGTGCAAACCCTGCGGGCACCCTCACCTGCATGTTGCTGTCCACAGGTTGCCCAGCTGCCCCTGTTTGTCAGTGACGGCAAGTGGCACCATGTCTGTATCACTTGGACGACGCGGGACGGCATGTGGGAAGCTTTCCAGGATGGGGAGAGGCTCGGCACTGGGGAGAACCTGGCCCCCTGGCACCCCATCAAGCCAGGGGGTGTGCTGATCCTCGGGCAGGAACAGGTGAGTGCAGGGGGTGCAAGAGGGGAGTGCGCCGGCCAGCCGAGCAGCACAAGGCCACACTTGCAGGCTGCCCCCGGCCCCTGGGGCCCCTGGCCGCTGAGGCCTGACAGCAAGCTCACCCCGTGCTATCTTGTGGCCTGAGGGGCAGAGGGCGGTCGACCAAGTTGGTGTGATGGGTCAGATTCCAGAATGGAGTCCAACACAGGTGATCAGGAGTGTCCCTGGGGTCATGTTATCAGGAGGGGACTTCGGGTTCTCTCCAGGTGTTTGGGCTCTGCCAGGCACAGCTTTGATTCAGGATGCCAAGGGCTGACATGGCATCTTCCAGGAGCTGCTGGCTCAGTGTTTTGGGGCACTTAGGGCATGCCTGTGGGGTGCTTAGCCTCCTGAGGGAGATGGGGGTGGGAAAGTGACTTCAGAAGCTGCCCTCAAGAAACTCACCCTCTGGGAGAGGGGAAATGTAAGCTGCTTGTCTGCTCCTGGGCAGATAAGAGTTGATGTTTCAGCCTATGTCTGAGGTTTGCTGACAGCCCATTCTTCCCCTCACTTCCCTGGGAGAGGCTGGGAGTCTGGAGACCTAGATCTAGTGCTAGCTTTGGGACTTTGGGCAAATGTCTTTCCACTCTAGTCTCGAGGTGGTTTCACATGCCCTGGAGCTCCGGGATGTGCAGGAATCAGGGGTCATGGGGTGTGGCCAGAGTTGGAGGGAGTTGGGAAAATGGCCCAGTCTCCCCATCTCCCTCCCAAGTTGGCATCCCTTCCCGAAGGCCGTTCACGGTCCAGGAGAATTAGCAGGTGTGTCTGCTTTTTGAACCTGCGCCGATGTGGTTCTGCTCCCCTGCACCTTCCCAGGACACCGTTGGGGGCAGGTTCGATGCCACACAGGCATTCGTGGGGGAGCTCAGCCAGTTCAACATATGGGACCGCGTCCTTCGTGCACAAGAAATTATCAACATTGCCAACTGCTCCACGAACATGCCAGGCAACATCATACCCTGGGTGGACAACAACGTCGATGTGTTTGGAGGGGCTTCAAAGTGGCCCGTGGAGACCTGTGAGGAGCGTCTCCTTGACTTGTAGCTGCCTCCTGCTCTGTCTAGGAGGCCAGGGCTGGGCTGTTCCTGTCGGAAGTGCAAGGCCACCTCCTCCCCCAGCTAAACTGTGTAAAAGCCCCTGCCAGAATGGGCTGGGGCCCCCAAAGCTCATTCCCAGGGACCCTTGGAAGGCCGAGGCTCTGTAGCAGCCCTTGTCACTGGATTCTTTGTTCCTTACCAAGATTGTGTTGTTTTGAGGGGGGAAGAAGCCCTGAGCTTGCAGGTGGGCAAATCTGACTTCCTGCTGGGGACGGGGGGATTAAGGCCCTTGAGGCCCCGTGCAGAGCCCCTGTAATTGCTAGCACACCGCAGCCTTGCCCACCCTCTTGGATCCTCGATGTCCCGTGTGCACCTTCTGTCTGTCCCCTTTAAAGGCTGTGCGGCCATCCTGCTGGAGTATCTGTGTCCCTTGTGTATTGAGTATACCCTGCTGTCCCCTGAGCACGCAGCAAAGCAGCCCCCGCCGCTCACAGAAGGGCCTTTCTCTTGGTGTTCTTTACTATGCTCTGAGGAACTCTTCAGTTCGCGGAGGAGGGCAGGCTGCCCAGACCACACCCTGCCTTCTCCAAGATGGAGGGGACATCCGGGCCTCCAGAGGGGGCTGGGAGCGGGAACGCAGAAGGGAGTTCTGGAGGAGGGCTGTGGCAGCTGAGCCTCCCCCTCTGTCACCTCTCCCTCCGATCGATGCTTTGATGGACTCGTCGCTGGGAATGGCTTCTTTGCAAAGCCTCCTTTCTCCACCGGTGCCAAAAGTTCAGTTGCAGCTTCTACAACCATTTGGTGTGGTCAGGGGGGATTTATTTTTTCCCAACAGAGAAGAACAGCCATTAGCAGCCTTCCATTTTTGATGTCTCGCCCCACTGTGAGGAATGTGCTAGTTTTAATTCATGTTGATTACTGTAAGCGTTTGACTATCTCAAGTATTTCCCCCAGAACTTTTTCAGGAAATGGAAGTCATTTGGCTGATATTTGCTCAGTGACTCCAGGCTGCTTAATTTATTGGACAGAGGTAGTAACTTATTTTAAGGAGAGTGATGAAGTGGGGAAATTTATAAAGCTAAATATTATATATTTTATTTTTCATACATGTTTGAAGTGCAAATCTGTGGAAATTCCATTTGTAGGACCAAGTTGACATGCCCATCCTAACACTGTATGCTACAAGAACTCTTATGATGACGGAATTTTGATTAAAGTGCACTGGAAGATGCCTCCGTATCTGTTTGCTCCCTGTCTGGGGCTGAGGGTAGGGGGGTGGGGCTTTGCCACAGTCCATGAGTCTGGGGCCTGCGTCTGGCAGACCCAGGGGCACCGAAATGCTTGGAGGTAGGGGGGCAGTCTCCAGCCGGCCCCTGTCTTCTCAACTAGGACTCAGACTTACCTAGATGACACTCACCTCCTTGTCCCAGGCGTGACACCTGTTGGCCACCTACTCTGTGTTCTACCGTACGTCTCCTTCACTCCTCCTAACAACCCCGTGAAAGTGAATCCCGATTTGAAGGTGAATGCGTAGAACAATTAGACAGTGACTTGGATCACGTGACTAGTTAAGGGCAGAGCTGGGGTCAAGCCGGCCTGTGGCTCTGGAGGCCCTGCCCTGTTGTGAATTCCCTCGTGATCGTGATCGCATGGCTGACTGGGAGCCGTGGCTCACTGCCACTGCCCGGCATCCCCAGTGTCGTCCCGCATATCACTCACCCAAGAAAAATCAAACTTCAAAACTCAAACTAGGTTCTACTGAATATGTGTTGCTTTCACACCACCACGAAGTCAAAAAATTGTAAGTCAAGCCACTGTAAGTCGGGGATCATCTGTACACTAAAAACTACAGAACGTTATTATTTTTTCTTTTTCTCTTTTTATATCTAGAACATTATATAGAGAAATTAAAGAGGACCTAAATAAATGGAAATATATCTGTGTTCATAGATTAAGACTTAATAGCGTCAGGATTGCCATTGTGGACACATAGTGGGGAAAAATTTGGCTCAGATGTCCAGATGATAATACCACACACTAAGAGGGTACGAAAAGGTTGATCATATAATGAGACTTTCTGGGGGAGATCAGGGTGGCACCCACACAGGTCTGAAAATGGCTTGAGAGAGCAGAGAAAGAAGACTGGCTTGGTTTTTTTTTTTTTTTTTTTTAAAGATTTTATTTATTTGACAGAGACACAGCGAGAGAGGGAACACAAGCAGGGGGAGTGGGAGAGGGAGAAGCAGGCTTCCCGCCGAGCAGGGAGCCCGATGCGGGGCTCGATCCCAGGACCCTGGGATCATGACCTGAGCCGAAGGCAGACGCTTAACGACTGAGCCACCCAGGCGCTCCCGTGCATTGCAGTTTGCACAGATTCTAGAGTCTTTTGTTGTGGGGCGATTTGCAAGTAACAACATAAGTGAGCTTTAAAAGATTTGTAAATGCAGAATGCCCGGCTTCCAGAACCCAAAGAAGTCCTAGAAGATGTTAGGCTTGTTTAAATGTTGTGGATGCTGAGAGAGATGATAACTCTTTTTGGGCCGTGTCAGAGATGGAGTGGCCTTCAGTTTACCAAAAAATTCTTAGGGATTTAGCCGAGGTTTCAGGGTCTCGCAGTGGTGGGGGAGAGGACACACTGATCTGCTAGAATTGAATCAAGACACAGGATTTGGGGCAGCTGGGTGGCTCAGTTGGTTAAGCGTCTGCCTTTGGCTCAGATCATGATCCAAGGGTCCTGGGATGAGCCCCACATAGGGCTTCCTGCTCAGCAGAGAGACTGCTTCTCCCTCTCCTTCTGCTGCTCCCCCGGCTTGTGATAAATGATAAATAATTTTTTTAAAGACATAAATAAAATTTGTTTTAAAAGACACAGGATTCAGTTTGACACACATGGATAAGTCTGGGCCTAGACCTATGACCCAGGACCACTTTAAGGAGAGCCCCAATCCCACATTCCTGTCTAAAATGCCAATTATCTAAACTTCCAACTCAGATCAGTTAAATCTATAACAGTGACTCCCAAGCTGGGCTGCACCTGGCTTGAGGGCAGGGAAAGGACACTAATTTGGGATTTTTATGATGGGTAGAATGTGGGACTGGGCTGGGGTTTCTGTATAGAGTTTGAACTTCCCACGTGCACCAAGGGAGAGAGCACCTGGGCTTTCTCATCAGAGGCGGGGAGAGGCAAATGTCAAAAAATGGATTCAGAGGACTTATTACAATGAGAGTACTCCCCAAATGGATCTGCAGATTAAACACCATCCCTATTAAAAACCCACCTGACTTTCTTCAGAAATTGATAGGCCAATCCCAAAATTGGTATGAAAATGCAAAGGATCCAGAATAGCCAAAATAATCTTGAAAAGAAAGAACAAATTTGAAGTTTCTTGATTTCAAAACAGACTACAAAGCTATACTAACAAGACTGTGTGGTCCTGGCTTAGGGAAAGACGTATGGATTAATGGAATAGTTTCAGAATCCAGAAATAAATCTATACAGTTATGGTCAATTGATTTTTGGGGGGAAAAAAGTGCTAAGACCAGTCAGTGGGGAAAGAAGAGTCTTTTCAGCAAATCCTGCTGGGTATGCACATGCAAAAAAAAAATGAAGCTGGATTTCTACCTCACCATATATAGAAATTAACTCAGTAGACCAAAGACCTAAATTTAAGTGCTAAAACTATAAACTCACAGAAGAAAACATAGCTATAAATATTTGTGACCTTGGATTAGCTCGTGATTTCTTAGATATGACACCCAAAACACAAGCAACCCAAAGAAACATTGATAAATTGAACTTCACCACAAGTAAACCTTTTCTGCTTCAAAGAAGACTGTTAAGGTAAAAAGTCTATCAGAGAATAAGAGAAAATACTTGCAATTGTATATCTGATAAGAAACTTGTATCCGGAATATGTAAAGAACTCTTAACCACTCAATAACAAAAGTGGACAAATAATCCAATATAAAAATGAACAAAAGATTTGCATAGATCTTGCTCCAAAGGAGATATACAAATGACCAACAGCACATGCAAAAGTACTTGGTATCATCAGTCATCAGGGAAATGCAAATTAAAGCCACAAAGAGATACCACTTCATATCCACTGGAGACAGTTCAGTTGTAATTTAAAAATAAGTAAATAACATGTTGGTGAAAATGTGGAGAAATTGGAACCCTTATACATTGCTGGTGGGAATGTAAAATGGTGCAGCCACCTTCGGAAAGCATTTTGTCAGTTCCTCAAAAAATTGTAAATAGAGTTACCATATGACCCAGCAGTTCTACTCCTAAGTATATACCCGAGAGAATTGATAGCACATACCCACGCAAAACTTACACACAAATATTCACAGCAGTGTTATTCACAATAGTGCGAAAGTAGAAACAACCCAAATGCCTATCAATGGATGAATAGATTTAAAAAGTTGTGATATATCCATACAGTGGAATATTATTCTGCAATAAAAAGGAATGAAATACTGATAGATACTATAACATGGATAGACCTTGAAAACACTATGCTAAGTGAAAGAAGCCAGGCACAAAGGACCACATATTGTACGATTCGTTTATATAAAATGTCCAGAACAGGCAAATCTATAGAGACAGAAAGTAGATTAGCGGTTGATGTGGGCTGAGGGTGGGTGTGGGGTTAGAGGGAAGTGGGGAGTGACTGCTCATGGGTATGGAGTTTCTTTCTAGGGTGATAAAAATGTCCTCAAATGAGTTGTGATGGTTGCAAAAGTCTGAATATTTTAAAAACTACTGAATTGTACACTTTAAAATTATGGGTGAATTTTATGGCATGCAAATTATATCTCAATTTTAAAAAGAAAAAAGTGAGGTTTTGAACCTGGGCAGGTGATAGATGCCATTTCCTGAGATGGGGAGATGGGGGAGGGCAAAATGCAGGTTTGAGCAGGAAGAGAATCAAGAGTTCTGTTTTGAACATAGATCTAACATGCCTACAACACATTTTTGTGGAGCTGTCTAGTGGGCAGTTGGATTTTGCAAGAGGTCAGGGGTGGAGATGAAAATTGGGGTTAAAAACATGGCCCCCACCCTCTAGGCACTCCCAGTGTGATTACCTGGTCTCTGCACTTTTTTAGAGTAAATGTAAAGAAACATAGGTGTGCTCATCCTTAAATGACGACAGGCTCATCACTGGTAGGAACCATACTCACGCACAAGCCAGTTTAATTCAACCTGAGGTTATGGATCCTGTTGTGAGTCATATTTAGAAGGATGGAACATGCACATGTTACGAGACAATTAAACCAATTAAGCCAAATAAGCAAATCATTGTCTCCGAAAACCCATGGGTGGTCAATGCTGGGGAAGGGGCATTTTCCACATTTCAACTGCAAACTGAACCAACCCAACCATTGCCCTTAACCTCAGTGGCTCCTAGAGCAGCCAGTTGACTCTGCCTGGGGTTGGCGTTGGGCAATCTTACAGAAGGGACTTGAGCGTTAGTAGGGATTTCAATAGGATAGGGAAGCTTGTGAAGGCCAGGATTTCGCACGTTTGGTTATAGGACTTTGCCCTTGACAGGCTGCTGGCTTCCCATTGTTTTCTCAAGGAAGCACAGCGGCAAATTTACCAGGTGGTTTTACTCTTCTCTACAAAGCAGTCCTGCTCTGTGTAGTTGTCAGTGCAAATATTCACAAGCACATTTTAAAACCCTGTTCAAGCAGAAATAAAACACAGAAGACTGCAGCTTGTGGGTAGATTGACATTTCCTTGTCACTCATCATCACGCACCAGAGAGCACATCCTGAGGGAATAATGCAGTCATATCCTGGCTTTCTGTGCTTAAGGGAATAGCATAGATCATGAAAGGTCTATCTCCGCTCAAGATTCAGGTCTTGCAAGAAATACCACATCTGTTTTCCTCCAAGACTATTACGAGACATCCTATATACAACAGACTAGGTGAAATGCATGTGCACAGTTTAAAAATAATCATAAATGAACATTAGTGTACCAACCACTCAGTTTAAGAAATATCTGGGGGCACCTGGGTGGCTCAGTCAGTTAAGCATCTAACTCTTGATTTCGGCTCAGGTCAAGATCTCAGGGTTGTGAGATCGAGCCTCTCATCAGGCTTCATGCTGGGCATGGAGCCTGCTTAAGATTGTCTCCCTCTCCCCCTGCCCCTCCTCCTCCCTCGCTCTCTCTCAAAAAAAAAAATTTGTTCAGGGTCTACTTTGTGCTGGGTACGATTCTAGATACTTGGTGGATATCAATGAATGAAAGAGAAGAAAATTCCACCCTTGTGGATCTAATGTTCTGGAGGGAGGAAGTTGACAATAACTACTAGAGACATGAGTAAGGAAATTATATAATTTGTGAGAAGTTGATAAATGCTCTGGGAAAAGGACAGGTAGAGCAGAGTAGGGTGAATAGGAGTGTGGTTGTGGAGCATGGGCTTTACCATCAAGGTTGGTTGATGGGGTAGGCTTTATTGAGAAGATGATGTGTGAGCAAAGACTTGGAAGGAGGCAGAGAAACTGACCACTCAGATCTTTACAGCATGATCGGACTACAGGCTCTTCTGGGACTTGTTTTTTTTTTATAAGTTAATATGATGCTTTTGCTCTTTCTCCAGGATGGTGTGTGTAGCTGTAATTCTCTAATTTTCACCACCGTGTATCTTTCTTTCTTTTTTTTTTTTTTTTAAAGATTTTATTTATTTATTTGACAGAGAGAGAGAGAGCGAGAGCAGGAACACAAGCAGGGGGAGTGGGAGAGGGAGAAGCAGGCTTCCTGCCGAGCAGGGAGCCCGATGTGGGACTCGATCCCAGGACCCTGGGATCATGACCTGAGCCAAAGGCAGACGCTTAACGACTGAGCCACCCAGGCGCCCCCGTGTATCTTTCTTTAATGCACGTACTGCATCCATCTATCCGTCCTTCTGCTGATGAACTTCTGGATGGCGGGTATCTACTAGGGCAACCTGCAAGAATTTTCTCTAGGGCTAGTGCCCAGGAGCACAATGGCTGGGCTGAAAGATAGGAACATCTTCATGTTGAACCAAGTGTTATGGTTTGAATTATGTCCTCCCCCACCAAAAGATGTTGTAAGTCCTCACTGGCAGGATCTGGGCATGTGACCTTATCTGGAAATTGGGTCTTTGCAGAGGATGGAGTTGAAATGCGGTCATTAAGATGAGCCCTAATCTAATACGACCGGTATCCTTTTAAAGATGTTATTTATTTATTTATTTGTCAGAGAGAGAGCTAGAGAGCACAGGCAGGGGGAGTGGCAGACAGAGGGAGAAGCAGGCTCCCCCCTGAGCAAGGAGCCTGATGTAGGACTCAATCCCAGGACCCTGGGATCATGACCTGAGCTGAAGACAGACGCTTAACCAACTGAGCCACCCAGGCATCCTATGACCGGTATCCTTATAAAAAGAGGAAATTTGGATGCGGAGACAGGCAAGTGTAGAGGGAAGACAATGTGAAGACCCGGAGAATGCCATCAGTAAACCAGGGGACATCTGAAGCTTCCAGAAGCGAGGAGACAGGCCTGGAACACAACAGCAATCACAAGTCCCACATTGTCAACTGTACTTCTGGCCGACAGGCTGCAAATTGTGGTCCCTATGACCTGCTCCTTGGGTTTGGTAATTTGCCAGAATGGCTCCCAGAACTCAGGGAGACATTTACTTATATTTACTGGTTTATCATATAGGATACAGATGAACTGCCAGATAAAGAGACACGGGGAAAGAATCCCAAGCTCAGGAATTTCTGTCCCATGGGGTTGGGGTGCACTACCCTCCCCACACGTGGATGTGTTCACCAACCCAGAAGCTCTCCAGACCTCACACTTTGGGGATTTTAATGGAGGCTTCATTACATAGTCAGGACTAATTATTAACTCTATTTCCAGTCCCTCTCCGGGGTAGGGGGGATGACATTTCCAAGCATCTAATCAGGACTTGGTCTTTCTGCGACCAGCCCCATCAAGGGGCCTCATTAAAACAAAGAATTGCCTCATTAAAACAGAGGATGCTCTATCACCCAGGAAATTACAAGGGATTTAGGAGCTCAGTGTCAGGAAGTAGGGTCAGAAACCAATGTGTGTGTATATATATTATTATTTCATAATGCCTCACTTAGCTTTTTGGACATACAGAACAGAAAAACTTTGGGGACATACTGAACAGTTATAATAATTGTTTTAATGTCCTTGTCTCTTTGTTTTACCATCTGTATCACTTCGGAGCCTGGCTTCCAGGAGCCCTGCCCCACAAGTCCTCAGTAGTCTGGGAGGAGTGTGGTCTTGTGCATCTCTGACTCTGTCTGTCCCTCTGTCCAGGGACAGTGTAATGACTGAGCTGTCTGCCCAAGGAGGGTGGCGGGCCTGACTGGGAGGAGCTCTCTGATGTCCTTCCTTTGGGTACACACTCCATGAGGCCCCGTAGCTGCTGCCTTTTGGGAGCTGGCCCCGTGTGGCTGGGACACCACACCCCTGCAGATGTGTTCTTGCCCATGACTTTCCCCGCAGGAAGCTGTCCCCCGGGGCCACTGGGCTGCTGCACACACAGCCTTTATTGTCCCCAGAGCAGCGCTTCAACTGGCTCCCAAGCCGGGGCCTCTGGCAGAGTGGAGGGGAGTGGGGGTCATGTTGTCCTGGGCCCAGGCCAGGTCTGTATCGGGGTGGAGGGATGAGCTCAGGTCTCCCCACTCTGTGGGCAGCAGAGCCCCAGCTGCCTCTCGGCCCTCAGAGAGGAGCTTCTGCCTGGGACCTCTGCTCACGACCCCACCTCCTGTCCTATTTTAGGAGTGTCCAGTGCAAGAAATAGGGAAATGGAATAAATACATATATTTGTGTTCCATCTGAGAGAGGAGGCAGAGTGTAGATGGCTGCAAGGAGACTCTGAGAACAGTGTCTCCTGAGAACAATCAGACTCCCTGTTTACATGGGGGAAACTGAGGCCCCGACCTTCTAAAAGAGCCAAGACTCGATTCTGGACCTCTTAGTGGTATTCCACATGCTGCGTCGGCACACCTTACTCTCTTAATAATAGGATGTAATCTTTTTCACTCCCTAGAATGTAACTTAAAAATAAACGCAGCTTTTGGCTTACTTGTAAGGTGTGTATGTGGACCAGTTAACCCGCGACCCCAGGTGATGGGGACGGCCCGCAGGGAGAGCCCGGGGTCCCTTCCTCAGGCTTCTGCGGGAACGTTCGGCCCCTCCCTGGCAGTTCAGGGCTATAGGCTCTGCTTCCCTGCCAAGCTGAGACACACTTGGCAGCTACTGTCCACGCGCCTGGCACAGCCCGAGCCCTGACCCAGATTGTGGCTAAGCCCTGAGTACATCCACGGGGCAGCACACTGCCGCCATCATTCACGGCCGCTCAGCTGGTCAGGGAGGGCTTCGTGCCCTGAGATTACAGCAGGGCTGGGTGGCTAGGTTCTGGGCTCAGCTGCACTTGCCATGCGGCCTTGAATAAGCCACTTCCCTCTCTGGGCTCTCTGGAAGGTGGCCCGGAGATCTTGACATCCCTTTGTCCTGGAAGCCAGCTGGGGTGGGGGTGGGGGGATCTTTACAACAATCCCTGCTAAGGATGTTTCAGGGGGTTGGAATTCATTTAAGCCACGTGACATCCCTGAAAAGGCAGGCAGGTTTGTTATTCCCATTTCACAGATGAGGAAACAGACTCAAGCAAAAGAAGGGGCTTACTGATGCAGAGGAGGCCCTCCCCCTCAGGATCTGGCCTTGGACATGCTGTCCCAAGGGCACGTTTCACGCAGAGACTCAGGAAATGGGGGCAAGAGGTGGGGCACGTACCCCCAGGTATTACTGCAGGCATCTTAGAGTCCCCCCGGGACCTGGGGATGGCCCCCAGCCATCTGCAGGCCCCCAGGGCAAAGCCCCATTCCCATATCCTCAGGTCTCTTTTCCTTCCTACCTGGCTCGCTCTCTCCTTCTGCAAATATTTGCTATTGCTCCGTGAGGTGCTGCCATGGTTACAGGCATCCCAGGAGTTAAGGGTCCAAGTTGGACTTTAAACCTCTTTAAAATTCAAGACATAGAGTAAACAGCTGCTTCTTGAAAACTCAGTCCCACAGGTGACAATGTACCCATCGCTCCAGGCTGGGAGCCCTTTGCTGGCTGAGGGGTCGAGAACGGTGGAGGAGGGGCTTCCATCAGGCCCCACAGCCCTGGGCTGGGGAAGAAGAGCTTGAGGCCACACAGGCCTCCTTAGGGGGACACCCAGGGTTGACTTCTTCTTTGAAGAGGTGCCTCCTCTGGGCAGGAGGGATCCAGCTTCCAGTGACCCCAGGGGGCTGGGGACTCGGGCCTGAGTTCTGATTGCGCACCCTCCCTCCCAGCTGCGTGAGCCTGGGCAAGTCATGGTTCTCTGAGTCTCAGTTTGCTCGTCTGTAAAATAAGGGCAATTAGCTCTCCGGGGCTTATTTTGAGGAGTAAAGCCCTCAGATGAGGACATGCTTTCTGAGGAGGAGTGTGCTTGTCAGCAGACGGAAAGCCTGGAGGGCTGGTTGTATCAGATGCAAACACCCAAGTTGCTCGGCACCAACGTCCCCTCTGGGTGACTCGGGGCCAGTGACTCCACATCTCCGAGCTGCCGTGTCCTGCCCGGGGAATGGAAGAACAAAGCACAGCACAGAGTTGTTCCGAGGATTGAAGGAGCCAAGATGGGTGTCTCAGTTATCTGTTGCTGTGTAACAGAATACTCCGAAACTTAATGTCTGAAGCCAGCAACTATATATTGTCTCGCAATTTTCTGTGGGTCGGGAATCCAGGAGTGGCTTAGCTGGGTGGTTCTGGCTCGGGATCTTTCATGAGGTCGTGGATTCAGACTCTGGCCGGGCCTGCAGTCTCTGAAGGCTTGACCGGGCTGGAGGGGCCACTTCCAAGATGGCTGTTGGCAGGCCTCAGGTCCTCACCACGTGGGCCTCTCCAAAGGGCTGCTCACGACAGGGCATTTGGCTTCCCATAGTGAGTGATCTGATGGCACGTGGTATCTGTTGTAACCTGGTCTCAGGGAGGTGACATGCCATCACCCCTGCTGTGTTCTATAGGGCACACAGACCAGCTCTGGTGCATATGTGGCCAGGTGGGGGTCTACTCAAGGCTGTGCATTCCGGAGGCGGAGATCATGGAGAAGGGGGCATCTTGGATGTAGGCTACCACCCCAGGAAAGGACTCACCCAGAGCCAGCACATAGTGTATGGGAGGATGTCATGCAGGATGAACTCTCTCTCTCTCTCTCTCTAAGAAGTCAGAGGAAAGATATATAGCATCACACACATAACCTATGTAACATAACAGGGCATGTTAAGCAGAGACATGGTAGATAGAAAAGCAAAGACCTAGACTTTCCTTTTACAGATAAGAATCACAAGGTCTGAGATAAACCATGAATTCTCTATCCGGTGCCTTCGGGAATGAAGGGGAAATAAAGACATTCTCAGATGCAGGAAAACTAAGAGAATTTGACATTAGCAGACCTACTGAGAAAGACTGGCTGAAGGAAGTTCTTCAAGGAGAAAGAATCTTGGAGCCTCTGGGAGAAGGAGCACCGGAAAGGACATATGGGTAATACACAGTAGACTGGCTATGCCTCTCCTCATGAGTTTTTAAATCATATTTGATGATCGAGACAAAAATTTTAACACCATCTGATACGCTAGGTAATGATATCTAAAAGCAGCAAAGGTATAGGGACCGAAACAGAAGTAAGGTCTTCACGCCTCACTTCCAAGTGGCAAGCTGTCGGTACCAGGAGACTGTTGTAAATTACACATGTGTATTGGTTTTTTTTTTTTTTTTTTTAAGATTTATTTATTTTAGGGAGAGAGAGAGCAGGAGGAGGGGCAGAGGGAGACAGAGAGAATCCCAAGCAGACTCCCCACTGAGCGTGGAGCCCGACGCGGGGCTCCATCTCATGACCCTGAGATCACGACCTGAGCTGAAACCAACAGTCAGACACTCAACCGACTGAGCCACCCAGATGCCCCAAATTACACAGGTATATTATAACGCCAGAGCACCAACACAAAAGCTTTCCATAGACACTCAGAAGCACTGCGAGCAAATCAAGATGGAATATTATGCAGCTCTTCAAAAACAATCTGATGCATCTGTAGGTGCATGGACATGGAACAGACACGTGATAGTAAAATAAAACAGATTTCGAAGCAACATATATAATCCCTTTTGTGTAAAAGTCACATCTGTGTGTATGTGTTATTTTGGGTCCTCTGAGAAACAACAGCAGCATGGGATTAGACAGGATCCAGGTGCAAGAAATGTATTGGGGACATGCCCGTGAGGGAGGACTGGGGTGCTGGCTGACCCCAAGGAGGAGTGGGGGGAAGGAAGAGAGGTTAGGTAGGACAGGGGGTTGCATAGTGTCCCCCCAAAAGATACACTTGGTACCTGTGAATATGACCTTAGTTGGAAGTTGGGTCTTTGCAGATGTAAGGAAGTTAAGGATCTGGAGAGGAGATCATCCGGGATTAAGGGTGGGCTGTAAATCCAATGACCAGTGTCCTGCTAAGAGAAAAGAGAGATCTGACACAGGAGGAAGGCCATGAGAACACAGAGGAAGAGGTCGGCGTTATGCAGCCCCCAGAAGCGAGGACACAACCATGGAACAGATTCCCGCTGGAGGTCTCCAGAGGGGACCCACCCTGCCCACACCTTGATTCCGGACTCCTGTCCTCCAACCTAGGACAGAGCAAATCTCTGTGGTCTTGAGGCTCGCAGTTGGTGGCACTTTGTCACTGCAGCCCTAGGAAGCAAGTACAGGTAGGAGAAGTCTCAGATGAGCAGTTTCCCCAAAGTGGATGGGGTGTCCAGAAGCCGCACAGCAGGCAAGTGGGAGTCCGGATCTGACTCCCAGAAGATTACTCTTGACGTTAGAGAAGCTTTCCAGGATGATGACAATCCCTACGACCAAACTGTGTCCCCATGCCCCCACCCCAATTCATGTGTTGAAGTCCTAACCCGAAGTGTGGCCATATTTGCAGATGGAGCCTTTAGGAGGTAATTTAGGTTAAATGAGGTCATAAGGAAGGGGCCCCCATCTGTTCAGGTCGGTGTCTTATAAGAGGAGGAAGAGACACCAGAGTCCTCTCTCTACCATGTGAGATCGAAGAAAGCAGGTTTCTGCAAATCAATGAAAGAGGCCTCAGAACAAAACCTATCTGGCCGGCACTTGGATCTTGGACTTCTTGCCTCCAGAACCATGAGAAATAAATGTCTGCTGTGTAAGCCACCCAGTCAATGGTATTTCGTTGTGGCAGCCCGAGCTGAATAAGACAGTGATGACTTCAGCTAACATTTTGGGACACTCACTAGGTGCCAGGCACTGTTTAGATGCTGAGGATGCAGAAGGAAATAAAATAAGGAGAAATCCCTGCTTTCATGGTGTTTATATTCTAGTAAATAGGTAGAGCAATATATATACAGAATCTATATGGTATCTGTCTATCTATCTATCTATCTATCTATCTATCTATCTATCTATCATCTATCTATCTTTCTACCAGTAATATATACAGTAAAATATATATGGTAACTACTCATCAGTGTTCTCCAGAGAAGCAGAACCGACAGGATACACAGGCAGAGGGAAGGCAGGTGCATTGACCCAGACGGGAGATGTTCTCAGCGAAACACAGGGTAGGCAGGACCCGTGTGGCAGGAGGAGGAGAGTGGTGAGACACGGTCTCCTGGGCCACAGCCTCTGGGGCCTCGCCGCCCCAGTAAGGACTTTGGATTTCATTCCAGTATCATGGGAAGCCACTGGAGTATCCAGACGACAGCACTGTCCGACTTCGGTTTTAAAGGGAGCACCCCGGCTGCTGCAGGAACAGGCGATAGGGCCCCAGGGAGAAGGCAAGAAGGACGGGGAGCCTGTCTAGAAATTCAGGACGGAAATGGTGGTGGCTGAGCCCAGGGGGGTGGCAGTGAGAAGGGCTTAGCTTCCAGACTGACTCCGAAGGTTGAGCTGCCAGGGTTTCCCCCGAAGGTTGGTGGTGGATGCATGAGGAGGGGCAGTGAGGTTGACTCAGGTTTGGGCCAGAGCCGGGGCGTGGTGCTGCTATGTGCTGACACGGAGAACAGGGGCAGTGGGTTTAGGGACGTGGCATGTCCGGTGTGCGCACTGGAGCTGGCGGTGTTTGTAGGCATCTGGTGGGGGTGTGCGTCTGAGTCCAGAGACCAAGAGTCAGGTTGGGGATAGGAACGTGGGAGCCGAGGCACGGAGATACAACACACCATACCCTTAGGGTTGACCGTTAAATACAGGATGCCCAGTAAAATCAGAATTTCAGATTAACAACAAATAATTTTGTAGCATAAGTATATCCCATGCAATATTTGGGATATACTTATACTATAAAATTACCTGTTGTTTATCTGAAATTCAGCTTTCATGGGACATTTTGTGTTTTTATTTACTAAATCTGGCAAACTTTCATTTGCTAAAGCTTGCTTCCCACACCTAGGATTTATGGCCAGGTCTTAGGAAGAGGCCATCCAACCACCTCTTGGCTAGAGAAACACGGAGTCATCCCCTCACCCACCTCACCTCTCTCCACTCCCACAATTTGGTTCCTTGTCTGCCATGTGCAGAACAGTCTTTCCTATTACACCTACGTCCCCAAATATGAGGAATCAATAACAGTTTTAGGGAGAAAATACAGTTGGCATGGAAAAAAAAATGGAGTGAATTCAGAGTTCATTCGGCGAGTTAATCAAATTGTCCAGCCGTGCCTTGCTGCTTCATGGAGCCATCTGGCCCTCCTGGATCAATGCTTGGCCCGGTGGGAGGTGGTTTGTAGGGGAGGAGGAGCCAGAGATGCCAGCAGGTAACAGGACAGGAGGTCCTGGCAGAGCTCGGGGGGCCCTAGGGATGCGTCATCCCACGCAGGGCAGGGAAGCTCTAGTCAGGATCTCCCACCAACTCCCATACTCCTTTTTCCTTGAGCTCCATGTGCAGAAGAGGAGCAAAGGAGTGCCATTGGCCGAACAGCGTCTGCTCTCCCACCCATGTTTCTTGGGCTCCTGATCTAGGACGACCGGCCGCCCTTCCATGCAGTGAGCCAGCCGGACCAGGTTCCTGGCCTCACAGGCCTGATATTCCAGGCCAGGAGAGGCGGTCAGCATAGGAGCAAGGACTTGCAGAATGACCACCTTCTTGAGCTGCCGGGCTGCGATGCCCCCCCACCAAGTGCCCTGGCGGGCCCACCCCCCTCATTCATAGGGGCGAGCCATCTGCTATCTTGGTGGGTGCCAGCAGCAGGAAAAGCCATAATTTGCTTTGCTCACATGTCAGACCCCAGGGTCAGAAAGCAGGCTCACTTGTCCGCCAGATCTCCCCTGCTCTGGATTCTCAGGAATCCGCTCCCACCCCCCTTCTCCCTGCAGAGGCTACCGTCTGGACCCAGGTGCCAAATGGTCACCCAGAAGTGAAAGCTCCTCTGTCACCATCCTGTGCTCTCTTATCTATATGCATCTTAGTTTGGGTTCCCCAGAAGCAGACCAGGAACAAGGGCTCAGGTGCAGGGGGTTACTGGGGAGACGCTCCAGGAAGCAGGGATTAAGGAGCAGGGAAAGCAAGGCGGAGAAGGCAGGGAATCCGAGAAGGACGTGTTAATGAGCAGGTTCCCATGGGAACTGGGACTCACGATTGTCCCACCAAGAGATGATTTCACCAGGCTATTCAGCCACCCTTCCCCATTCCCCCACAGCTGATGCTGAGTCCAGGAGTGTTAAGTCTCCGGATGTCTGGGCGTCCCTGCTCACAGGCCAAGCTCCCCGCCCCCAGGCACCAGAGGGGAAGCTGCCAGCGTGTCTAAGGGCTGCCCCTGGGTGCAGGTGAGGCCAGGATCATCTTCTCAAACTGAAATTCTGTCACCATTAAACGCTAACTCCCCTTCCCCAGCCCCTGGCAACTACCATTCTACTTTCTGTCTGAATTTGACGACTCTAGGGCCCTCATAGAAGTGGAACCATACAGTATTTGAATTTTGGTGACTGGCTTATTTCACTTAATATAATGTCTTCAAGGTTCATTGTAGCAGGTGTCAGAATTTTCTTCCTTTGTGAGGCTGCATAATATTCCACTGTATGTATACCACGTTTTGTTTATCCATTCATCTGAGTCTACACCTGGGTTGCATCCACGCTTTAGCTATTACGAATAATGCTGTGATGAACATGGGCGTACTCACCTGGGATTTTTTTGAAGTGACTTTTGAATGAAGGGTCTGTTTACGGAGTTAGGGGCAAGATTGAAGAACCAACAAAAAATGGTGATACACCCAGAGACTCTTAAGAGTGGAAAGTCATTACCACCTCCAGGCCTGATGGACAAGGTCAGGGAAAGGTGTTAGCAGAATCCAGGGAGTGTTTGGGGTTGCCCAACAGGAACCGGGGCTTCTAGAACCACAACAAGGCAGAGAGGGAGCAGGGCCGTGAAGGGGCAGTGATATCCTGACATACTTCCCCCAGCTATCAGATCTGGTGGGTCCTTCCGATGGAGCCTGGGTGTACTGGTCAGCTCCTGTCATTATCATGCTGGTAACAAACAACCCCGGTATTCAGTGGCTTCAGACAACAATCATTTGTTCTCATGTTCAAGGATATTCAGATCAACTGGGCAGTTCTGCTCCACCTGTCTCATATCTCCTTCTGTGGCCCAGGCTAGAGGGGCCACAGCTGCCCAGGGTGGGTCCTTGTCACGGCTGCGCAAGCACATTCGAGCCTGTGTTCCTCATGTCCGTTAGCCTCCCATTGGCCAAGTCAGTGGGTGGGGAAAATCACTCTGCCTGCCACCAAGCCATGGCAAGGGTAGGGAGGTGTATTTCTGCTACTGGGGAGTGAGGAATCATGACCAGTAACCCATCCACTAGGGAGGGGGGATGGTCTTCAGAGTCAGGCTCCGGATGCCCAGGGAGGGGTGGAGGTTGAATGAGCAAGCTGAGAGTAGCCAGCAGGCCCCATCCCTCGGCAGCCTCATCCCACCTCCTCCCCAGGTGAATCTGCATCGTCCCCCTTCCCTGCCACGGGCACACACGTTCCCCAGAGGGACTTGGCATGTGATGCGCTCAGCTGCCCTGGTCAGAGGCCAGGAAGGGTTAACTGGAGAGGTGCAGCAAATCATAGTCAGAGAGAGATTTTTTCAAAGACTTGATAAATAAATCACCACTCATGTTTAATTCAAAGGCCCCACTGCCTACAGAGAACACAGGGAAGAAGCGATCTTTCAATTAAAACAGCTCTGAGGGGCTTCTCCTGCTCTCCTAGGGCTTCCTGGCCTCCCCCTCTGGCTGGAGGCCCCGGCAGGGAAGGCCAGCATGATCCTGCAGAGCTCCCAGGACAGCTTAGAATAGAATGCAGATCCTTCATCCAGGCCAGCGGGGGGCCCAGCCTGCGCTCACCAGCCACCCCCCTCCCTGGCCTCACCATCCCAGATTCCCCTTTGTTTCTCCATAGCTCTTTCCTTACATGAAATTTGTGTAGGCTTTGCTGGTTTCTCTATCGTCTGTCTCCCCAGTTAGGATGTCATCTCCATGAGAGCAGAAACTGGGTTTGTCTCACTCCCTGCTAAATCCCTAGCATCTAGAACCATGCTTAGCACACAGTAGGTGCTCAATAGTTGTTTGTCTGTTTGTGGCTTTCCTCTTCGAGGCTAAACACCCTCAGCTCCTACGGTTTCGAGCGCGGGGTGGGAGGCGGAACATCGGCTTGCCCCCCTGTATTTCTCAAGAGCTTAGGTTTCTGAGGAACAGCGAGAGTGCCAGAGGAACGGGGGAACCCATGTTTACAAGGGCCTGCAACACGCCAGCGCTACGCTGAGCACTTTGCATGGATGGTCCAGCTCATCTTCACCAGAGCCCATTTTACAGATGAGCAAACCAAGGCACATTGAGATAAAGTCACTTTTGTCAGGTGGCGCCATTAGTAACTGTGGTTGAGGTGGGACGTGAACCCAGGCCAAGGGCTTCTAGAACAGGCCCCCTGAGTCACTCTTCTAGAAGGTGAGAGCTTTTTATATCTACTGGGTGCTGTGAAGGATGAGTTGCCACACACCTCAGGAAATCCCAGGTGGCAAAAGTCAGGCTCAGTGACGACAGAAAGACCAACTATTCTTGTAGGCTGTGCTCAAAATAAACTCTCAATCAATATTTTGGGCTTAAGACCTATTCTTTCATATTTGTCAAAAAGATATCCTGTTCCCAGTATAGCACTCTTTTTTAGGAGTAGGTCTAGGTGCCAGCATTCAGCACACCTTGGGTGATTTATCTCAGCAATATCATGCAATTGATATTTTTAATCTCTACTTTCTCTATAAGAAAACTGAGAGTCCCCAAAAGGCTGAGTAACCCAGTGACCCTGCTAGGGAATGCTGGAGTTCTGACCTCAGAATCGTGTTCTCTCTACAGCAATCCTACAGCGACTGTGCTGTTCTTTGTAATCATCATCACCAACATTGAATGGACGCTTACTATGTGCTGGGCCGTGTGTTCAGCAACTGAGCATTGGTAATGCAATGTAATAATGGTAATAAATGAGTTATGAACTCATTTGATCCTCATTGCAACCCTAGGAGGCAAATACTATTTTTATCCCCATTTTAAGGATGAGGGATTTAAGGTCCAGATGGTTAAGGAACTGAAAATGTAGGTTGTATTATCATTCCGGTGTGGTGAGGCCAGCAGATCAGGACACAATTGTCATTTAAGAGATAGTTTGTTACTCATAGTTCCCAAGAGGCAGGGGCATGCCCTGCCCCGCCCCACCACGCCCCGCCACGCCCCGCCCCGCCACACCCCACCGGTTACACACGGAAGTACCAGCATCAGTCAGGAGGAAGAGGGAGTCGGGGGAAGACGGGTGAGAGACTTGACTGTGGTTTGTGCAGGAAGGCAGGCTTAGGACTGGCTAGTTTGGATAATTGCAGAGGGCTCTGGAATGTAGGGGCTGTCGCCAGCTGTCTGGCAATTAGGGCAGGGGGTAGTGGCCCAGAGGGTGAGAGCCTGATTGAGAAGGGAGTCGAAGGTATGAGCTCCGGATTGGTTGGTCTGCAGGTAAACGACACACTTGCAAGGTGAGCACTTTACTTACTGTGTCAGGGAATTGGCTAGCCCTAGGAGGGGCAGTCTCTCCCGGGTCAGCAGGTTCCAGATGTCAAAACGTCAGCAACTCATGGTTTCCCCGGGTCACCCAGAACAGGACTGGAAACCTAGGGCCGCTCGTTCCAGAGCCCTTGCTCCTAGCCCCTCTACAATGAGATTTCCTCTTTGCTGCAAATATTGTGAATACAGCATGGGAAGAACTCAGGGGAAGTTATGACAAACACCAATGTCTGATTGAGGTGAGCCCGGGCGGAGGCGGCAGGTGGGACCGGGCAGGAGCCAGGAAGGCTGTTTGGGGCTTTTCTTCAGCCAGACAAAGAGTCCCCGAGAGGGTGGTTATGAGCTGGCATCCTTGTTGATTCCATTGCCATTTCCATTTGGGAGAAAACCAGTGCCACCTGACGAGCTTGACTCCCACCCCCATCGCAAAGAGCCCACATTGGATCCAACGGTCCCCACTGCGTGGCTGGGCCACGTCCTGATTGTGTTCTGATGCGGGAGTGCCTCCACCCTGCATCCAGATTATTGGGATAATATGCCTTATTTGGGTTAGGCAGCTGGAAGGGGAGGCACAGCCTGGATGGAAATAGCAACATCTGTTGGAACCTCCCAGGAGAAAAATTCCCCTTTTGTTGTATATTAAGTCATTAAAACACAAAAAAAGAAAAAGGGACATTAATTTCCCCACCATATGCAGACAATATTTTAATGCGAAGGTACCAAGGGAAGTGCCACCTGCCTTGGGCTAACAGTCTGTGGGAGGAGTGTCAGGCATGGGGTGGGGGGGGAATGGAGGGGTGACCCTCCACAGGAGCCAATCTGTCCCCTGCAGGGAGGGTCCAAGGAGCCTGGACTGGCTCTGCTCAATCCCATATTCCGAGTTTCTTTCTGTTTCCCAGGCCTGAGCTTGGCTTCGAGCCCCAGGGACCACACTGGGGTCTCGGGCTTGTGCTTACATCCCTGTCCTAGATCTTTCTAGAGGCCACGGTCATTTCCCTGAACCTGGGTTCCCAGCCTCCTGGGTCACTGAGGTAGGGATTCCCCTACTAGCTGTCCAGCCTGATGCCATCCACCCCCTGCAGGACCTCTGTGAGTCGTCTGCTGGAAGGAGGACAGGTTTTGGGTCCAGCAGTCCTGCATTGGAAAGCCTGTTCCCACCCCTTAACTGGCCATGTGACTTTGGATGGAACTTGGCATCTCAGGCCTCCATGTCCTCTTCTGTGAAATGGAGGCTGACGTGTAATACCTGGACCGGAGGGTCTAGAGCTAGCGCTAGAGCCTACACCTCACGGGTGGTTTCCATTGCTGGGGAGCCGGGTGGAGTGTGCAACTGTTCCCTCGCCTTCTGATGGATAATCGGTGACGCTCCTTCTTCCTGCGCCATCGGGCTCACCTGGGATCACTGCGGGCAGAGTATGCAGCAGCGCCATCCAAGCTGGCTCACGAAGTGTCACCTTGTCACGTGACCCCTCGTTGCAGGGCCTTTTCGCCCCACTGCGTCTGATACCCGGCTTCAGGACGCCCCGGCATTCTGCACGGTGAGTGTGCCGCACACCCAAGTGAGCCACTGCCTATTTCTGTATCGAGGGAGCAAATTACCTGTGGGCTCTTGCTTTGTCTTCTGCCTTCCCCGACCTCCTGTGCGGACAGAGCATCCTTCCCACTTCATCTCCTTAGGCACGAGGGCCCCATCTCTGCCCTCAGCTGGACATCTGCCCATTGGGTTTGGATGCCCAGAACAGCTTCCCCGGATAGTGCCTTTCCAGGCCAGGGCAGCCCTAGGCAAAGTCCGTTTGCATCTTGCATCTTGTGCACAGCCACTGTCTTTCGTGTGCCTGGGACGGCCCTCATGAGTGGGTCAGAACCAACATGCTGGGCCAGGGTTGGTGAGAATGTGGTAGGCTTCCAGCTTCCCCAGAGTAGGAGAGGGGCAATTGTGGTAGCAGCCCACCAGGACACAAACTGAAGTCAGCACAAGACCCCCAACTCTCCTGTGGGGAGCAGCTTCCCTGCAGAGACTTCAAAATCTTTTACCCCAATAATGAAGTGGTTGGCCCACTGAGGAAATGGAAATTTCCACCTCTAAAATTCTCTGGACACTCTGGTGGTGTTTTGTGGATCAGATTCCTTGGCTTTTGACAAATTGAAGTTCATTCTAATGTTGTTTTCCAAGGCCCAGTCCAAAGCCCCCTTGATGGGCAGCCTCAAAATTGTGTAACACCATGGGCTTTGAGGGAGCCAGGTGTCAATTATTTTTGTTTGCTAGTAAGAAACTACAAACCCAATAAATGGTATATGAAATAAGTAAGAAATGTTTCTGCTTCATGAAACAAGGATCCAGGGGACGGCAATCCACTAATGTCATCAGAAGCCCACATTATTTCTACCCTCCTACTCTGCCATCCTTGGCATGGGGATTTGACCTCATGGCTACAATACGGCTGCTGTGCCTCCAGGTATCATACCTGAACTCCAGACAGAAGAAAGGGCAAAATTTGAATGGCTGAATTTGCTCTAAGAGCTTCTGCCTGGTCCTTTTCGCTTACATGTTGATGGCCAAAACTGGTCACTTGGCCATTCTAGCTGCAAGGAAGTCTGACAAGATGAGTATTTTAGCTTTCCATTCTCTTTAGAAGAGGGAAAGCAAGTTGGGAATGGCTTTGGGCATCTGATCCTGTCTGGTTGCCAGAGACAGGCAGATCTGGCAACATCACTTAGAATGACCTTGCACAAAGTATTTATTTGAACTTCTGTTTATTCATTTGGAAAATGAGGACGCCAACAGCACCTCCTTCCCAGGGTTGCCATGCCTGGAATATAGTACTTATTTAATACATGGCAAATATTATTATAATGGGAAAACAATATTTATGTAAAAGGCGGGCAGCAGGCCCAGTTAATGTATTTCTGGAAAATTACTGAACTATCCCAAATTACACAGAAATATATTCCAGAAATCCCTGTAGAGGTAGCTTAGAGTTCTATTTGAAGAGGCCTGAGGGGTGAGGGTGGAAACCGCTAACCTGCTTTCCTTCGCTGCCTGTAGGGGAACAGAGCTGGGAGGAAGCAGAGGGAGAGTGTGCCCAGCGGGCTCATGGCCACAGCCACGAGCCTGCCTGGCTCACGCGGGACTCGGAACTGGACCACAAGACGGGGTAACCCAGCCGCGTGCCCAGCCCATCCTTTTCCCCACCCCCACTCCCACTTCCTGGGATGCATTTTTTTGCTTCGAACAAATGAATGAAAGATGAAAGCAAGCTGGGGGCGGCCGGTCTGCCAGTGGAAAGATCTCTAAGCAGGAAGTAGCAGTTGAGCTGATCGCCCTTTGGAAGTGCGAACTGCTGTGCGGGCTGCCCCGGCTTCTGAGGTCCCGTGAGGGTGAGAACCAGGGAATGAGAAGAGCAGGCCAGCAGAACTCCTGCGTAGGAGAGCCCTGGTCTTTGCTCCTCTGGCCCAGCGAGCCCCCAAGGGCTTAAGAGTGGGAGAGTGGACGGGGCCGACTGTTGGGACACCCAAGACCATTCTGGTTGGGGCTGGTCTCCTAGGAGCCCGGGCAGCCCCTGGTCCTGAGGAAGTGATGGGACGTGGCCTGGGGTCGTGTAGAGGCAGTACCCACAGTCCATGAGGGCTGAGTGGGTAAGCTCAGTATCTGGGACATGGTAGGTGCTCCAGAAATCCAGGCTGGGGTGGGAGATGCCAGGTACCACTCCAGGAGACACAAGAAGCCACACTTGGGTTGGCTGGTCACCCGGCCTGACTCACTGTGATGAGTGGCTTCTGTCTTGCAACCTCCAAGCTGGCCCACCTCCTCCAATGTTCCTTTGCAGCAGGAAGGCCTGGGAGGGACTAGACAGAGCATCCTGACTGGTGAGGTCATTCATGCATATTGAGCATACATTAAGCACCATCTTTGTGCACGGCCCTGGGCCAGACAAGGTCACCGCTCAGCACTGGAGGCTGCCAAGTGTCTGTATGCAGCTCTCGGTTTTCACTTAAAAATCTGCTAGTTTTCACCTCCAGCACATTCTTCTTAGAGATGACTCGTGGAGTTAGTCATTCAGAGAGACACAAAGGAAAAATTAAATTAGGAGTATTCGTGTCCTAATGGCAAACAGACACCAGGCAGCTGGCTGTCTTGGGGAATCAGCCGCCCCATGTGGGGTTGGATTTGGGAAAGTCAGAGGCTGTTGCCTGACACATGTGTCCTCCTTCTGGGACCTGTGGGCTAAGCTGGGATGGGGAATAGCTGTCCATTATTCCATCCTCCCCCTAGCAGCTCCCACCCACCCGCAGAGCCTGACCTATAACCAGATTTGACTCATTTATTTGATCTTCTCTTTAACCTCCAAGGTCATTCCTGCCTCAGGGCCTTTGCACTTGCTTTGCCCTCAGCCAGGGAATGGGTTCTCCCCCAGATCTTCACTAGGCCCTTTCTCAGGCTTTAGCGGTCAGCACAGACATCATGACGTCCTAATGAGAGTGGTCACTCAGTCTCTCTTTCTCCTGTTTTCTTCTTTACCAGCACTTACCTTGAAATGTCTCCTTCTTAACTTCTTACTTGTTTACTATCCTTCTCCCTTCACTAGGGGGCAGGTGCTGTGACCTCAGTATCTATGAAGGAACGCTGCACACAGTAGTGCTCAGTAAACATTTTTTTTAAGATTTTATTTATTTACTTGAGAGAGAGAGCAAGCACAGAGGAAGAGGGAGAAGTAGGCCCCCGCGGAGCAGGGAGCCCAATGCGGGGCTCCATCCCAGGACCCTGGGATCATGACCTGAGCCAAAGGCAGATGCTTAACCAACTGAGCCATCCAAGCTTCCTGTGCTCAGTAAACATTATCGGGCAAATGAAAGGACCGCATTTGGCAGATGACATAATGAAGGGCCAGAGGCTAACAGAGTTGTCAACATTCACAAAGTGGGTCAGTGCCAGGATTCAAATCCAGGTCTTGAGTCTCCACGCCTTGAGCTCCCTCCATCTAGACCTGCTCTCTCGCGGAAGCTCTGGGTTTCTTCTTGTTTCTGTCACAACTTACCCCTCCTGCGTCCTGTTCCCTGGAGAAAGGCAGTGACCTTGAGGCTAAGCATCCCACCTTCCTGAAGTCCCTGAAGTCAACCAACGAATGAATCACGTCCTCCTGGTAGGAATGCCTTCTTCCTTGGAAAATCGCTCTCCACGGTTGCCTCCTCCGAGAAGCCTTCCTGCATTCCTGCGGAAAGACATCTGTTCCCTTTGAGTCCCAGTGCCGAGATAACACTGGAGTGACACCACAGGGAGGCCAGGTGGCAGGGAACCAACTCACAAGCTCCGTGGAGCCATTTTAGAAGCCAGTCGTCCGGCCCTGGGTGAGACTTGCCACCGGAAGCTCCCTTGCAACCTCCTGAGATCCTAAGCCCGAACCACCCAGCATCGCTCCCCAGTTCCCGAACCACAGAAAGCAAGATCATTAGTGCTCTCGTTTTTTGTTTTGTTTTGTTTTTTTTTTTAAAGATTTTATTTATTTGACAGAGAGAGACACAGCGAGAGAGGGAACACAAGCAGAGGGAGGGGGAGAGGGAGAAGCAGGCTTCCCGCCGAGCAGGGAGCCCGATGCGGGGCTCGATCCCAGGACCCTGGGATCATGACCTGAGCCGAAGGCAGACGCTTAACGACTGAGCCACCCAGGCGCCCCAGTGCTCTCGTTTTTAAGTTAAGTGTTGGGATGACTTTTTAGTGTAGCAATAGATAACTGATATAACATCTAAAAACCCCGCCGGGTAGCATTGCGCTCTGATGGGGTAACGGTGAGGTGGTGCTCCACACTGGGTCCTGGGGTCTGCCCATGGGATTAATTCCCATATCTCACTTTCCAACCCCATCCCTTCCCCTCCCAAATAAATCACTTGTCCTCAAATTCTTGTCTCTGAGTCACCTTCTAGAAGCCCCAACCCAAGACACAGGGAATGTCAGAGCTCTACTGTGTGGGCTGGCCTCCCCTCAGAGCATCACCACTACCCTGGGTTACCTACATCTCTGCACAGAGCATGTCTGGGAACAGCGCATCCAGCCCCAGGGACCTGCTTCTTCTATGGGTCTCAAGCCTCCCAGGAAACTCACGTCCTCCATCCTGGGTGGAAAAATGCCTCCTGAATCCAGGCTGGTGTCGGCACTCAAGGCCTGGGGATCCCAAGGGCATTCCAGACCCTTCCCTCTCACCTCCTGCTCCCAACATGCTGCTGAGAGTTCCCACCAGGGCTTTCTCAAACCTGCCCTCCAGCTCCACTCTGCAGCTGGCACAAATACAGTCTCCCCACAATGGATTCGGTTTCAAATGTATGGAGATGCTGTGATAAATCACTTGCAAATTGTTTTTTAAATGCGCCTGAGTTAATTCAAGTTGCTGTTTGTCCTCTACTGGTGTCTCCAGCCGCAGACGCTCAGAGCACCACCACCATCCTTGGCTATGTGGATTTTTCTGACGTGACAAAGGGCTTCTACCACTGATTGAGGTTGGGACCCCCTAGTGGCACACAGGCCATTAACCCAGGGTAGCAATGTGGTCACGGCTGTGGGCGGCGCTGGGTCAGGAAGGGAATTGGGAGGTGGGGGACGTCCAGGTTTTCCAGCACAGCTGAGACTCCAGACGGGGTTGAGTTTTGTTCTGAAGATGAGGTCACCGAGGCCTTGGTGGCACTGCATTGGCTGTGCCTGTCAGGACTTGCCCCGTCCTGGTTGTTGGCTTTTCTGCTCTTGATCTGGGGAGCTGCACATCTGGAACCCCCAACAGGGCTGCCATCCTACAGTGGAGCAGGTTATAGACACACGGTCCTGGAAGGCTCCATGCACAGGGAGGGTTTCGTCCTGTCTTCCTGCTATTTTGATGCTTGTTCATTTGCTTGTCTGTGTCCCCCCGGCCCCCAACCAAGCGCCCATGAGAGCTGAGACCGCATCACCCCCGTACTGAGTGCCTAGCTGAGCCCAGGCCATGAACACTGCCACCAGAACCATTGCACGAGCCACACGTGTGATCGAAATTCTCCAGTAGCCACATTGAAACAACAAATGCAACAGAGAAGGTAAACTTTAATACTATATTTTATTTAATCCCAAATACCCGAATGTTTGTCATTCCAGCGTAGGATCAATATAAAGATTTATTAATGAAATGTTTTACACTTACCGCATATCTCAACTCAGACCCCTAAATTTTCACCAGAAATACCTGATCTGTATTTAGACTTCATAAAACTTGCCGTTGAAAAAGCAGATTCAAACGTCCCAAGTTGTTCCAAACATCCTTGAGAGTTTTCCAAGAACCGTGTCAAGCATCTACTTTAAAATGTAAATGAATGGAAAACAAACGAAATATTTAAATGAAAAGTTCAGCTCCTTGGTCACACCAGCACATTTCAAGTGCTCGGTAACTGCAGGGACCACTGACCACTGGGCAGCTCAGATAGAGAACATTCCACCGGGCAGAGACTTCTGTTGAATGGAACAGATCCCAGCCTTTGTGTGCTTTGGGCAGAGGCACTTATTAACAATGAATTAGGACCCGTCTGGACACTGCCTCGGACCCTTCCCTTACCCATGAGGGGCTTGGGGTGGAGGCATACGCTCCACGTGGCCCCCAAAGGCACCCCCCACTCCTGAAACTTGTAATACCTTTGCAAAAACCCAAACACGGTTCTGCAAACAACGTGGGCCAAGAAGCCCAGAATGAGAAGGCAGATTGATTCAATATTCCCCCTAGACCTTTGTCTTCGAGATGGGGACTTGAAACCAAAAAATTTCAATAAGCTTTTCAGAGACAAATGCTTCCAAGAACATGTGGAAAAGTGAAGTCTGAGACAAGCAAATCTTTAAGCATTTCCCGGGCGGGGCCCATCGAGTTCATTTTTGGTGACACTTAAGGGCGGCGAGGGGCTGTCAGCACATTAAGCCGGCCACAAGCTGCCACTTTAATTTACTTTCCGCGATTCCAGGGCCTTTGTCTCCTTGTGCGGATCTCCTCTTAGCCTCCAACAAATAAATAATTCATCCCCAAAGTGGCACATTTGCTGGTATTGCTTAGATTAAAATACCTAAAATATGTATTTAATTCGGATTTTGGTGGGGCCATTATCAGCCTCAGATAGCACCGAAACGAAAATAAAATCTGGAGCTCTTGTGAGATAACCCGCAGGTCAACTCCGGACGTTCTCTGCAACTGGACTCTTCTCGCTGTGGTCTCTCCTAATGACTGGTCTGCAGACGGCGAGTGGCAGTATTTTTATAGTTGAGGCTGGTCTCTGGCCGAGGCCACCTAATTACCAGATGGAGTGTGTGTTGCACCTGCTTCCTGGGCTAGCAGAACAGAGGAAATGTGCTATGTAATATTTATGGTTCCTGTAAAATTCGCGGAATAATTTGTGGTGCTTGGCATTTGGTGTTGTTTTCAAAAGAGGCTCCCCGTCTCAGCAGAGACGCACCCTCCCTGCCACCTTCCCTGGGGTCAGGTGCACACGCCCGGGGACGGTCCCCTCCTCAGAGTCGTGCGCCAGGCTCTCCCGGCTGGCCCTGGCCTGGGAATTTGGGTCAGTGGTAGGATTCAAACCCCATTTAAGGATGCTCAGAAACGTATTAGCGTTGCGCAAGCTCATGTGGAGTCCTCACTACTGTCCTGTGCTGGCCTGGTAGAAGCCAGACGAAACCAGGGAGGAGGGGAGGGGGTACCCCAGGAGACCCAAGGTTCTGCCCACCTTCCTCCCTCTCTCCTGCCCTCCCTCCTTTCCTTGCTGTAACATGTAATAAGCACCTAATATGTGCCAGACACCCATAAAGATGCCAAATACCGCGGACGATGGAGCCATGTCCTTGCCCTCAGGAAGCGCACGGCCTAAGGGACGACAGGAACCATCCTCAGGAATTGCATGTGTACATTCACAATGGTGCCAAGCGCTACAGAGGAGCATCCAAATCATCCTGTTTCTCGAACATCTCAAAGTCCAGGGAGGCACCAGCTTTGGTCCTCACTGGCCTGATACCCACGTGGGTGCAGGGTGAGGACTCTGGACTTGGGGCATTCTGGCATGGCGACACCAAGCCTATAGACATCCATGTCATTTGTGCATTCATTCATTCCCGCCGCCCACAAGCGTTTGCCGGGGCGGGCCCTGTGCTGAGTGCTGGGCAGGCAGATGTGCTCACAGGTGACTCTAACTTGCCAAGAAGACACCAGTGACAGAGGTGAGCTGTGGAGGGTGAGACCTTGCTCTCAGGGAGGAGGAGGGGGTCAGTGTGTACATAATTGAAGGCCACCCGAATAAGGACAAGCCAATGCTCTTTATCCAGAACCTCTGACAGCAAGTAAGCCCCTGTCATTTGTATTTGGCAGAGACCCAAAGGCGGGCTGCCGGTGGGCCACAGGGGAGGCTCAGACATGCCCGGACCAGGGGGGGCCTGAGGAAGTTGGAGGCAGGCTCACTAAAAGTGGGACATCCTGTGTGGTTGGTTAAGGGAGCATATTTGGTTTTCTCTGATTTGTCCTAAATTGGAAGCAGGAAGAAAGACTAGAGAAGCTGCCGGTCGATAAAGTCCTGACCATCTGGGGCTGGTTGCAGCGGGTTGTGGATTCAGGTTCTATCTCCATATATGGTCTGGCCTGTGGTTGGCATTTTAGTCTCTCATCCTGAGTGCCCCTGCTCTGTGCCATCCTTAGGACGAGCTCTTCTTTCCATGTCCTCAGTCTTGTCAGGAAAGCATCACAGATGTGGATACATGAGCTGAGCCTGGAAGGGAGAGGAGAGATGAGTCGTCCTGGGGAAGGGCACTCAGGGCAGAGGAAGCAGCATCGGGAAGGAGCACAGGACCCAGGGACTAGGGAGCACCTGGGAGCAGGAGAGGCAGGGAGATGGGATGAGGACAGAGAGAGCAAGCACTGGGTCATCCGGAATCTGAATGTTAGGGAGCAATAGGGAGCCACCCAAGGGCTTTGAGCAAGAGCAGGCCACGATCTGAAGTAGGTGCTAGAAAGCCAGATGTGACAGCAGGGGGACAATGCACCATTGCAGGGTTGAGGGTTGAGGGGGGTGGCGGTGCTCAAGAGGAGATGGGACCTGTCCAGCCAGGAGACGAGGAGCCTGAGCCATATCAGGGACAGTCAGCGGAGACAGGATGGACAGGGAGCCATTCCCGTGGGGGATCCTGGGTGCGGAGGTGACCCGGAGCAGTTCCTGGGTTCCACACAACAGCCTGGGTGTCCCTAGGATCAACTCTCAAGATGTGTGTTACCATATTCTCTAGCTTCTCCCCATCAACGTTTACGACAACATTTCTCATATTTAGTTGACAGTAAGCTCCCAAAACTCATTTGGCTGAATGCAAAATGCAGGTGGGGCCAGCAGACAGGCTGGGATGTCTCTTAATGGAAATGTTACAGTCTAGCAGCTCATTGGCTTGCACAAATCACCAAGGAGGCCATAGCCAATCCCTGAGCATCTCCAATTTAGTATTATGAATGAATGAATGAATGAATGAGGGAGGGAGGGAGTGAATGAATGAATGAATGATATAACAAAACTCCTTCATCCAACCGGTGTGCCGCCTTGCAAAGCAGGAAGCCAGCTTCCTCAATGACTAGGATGTAATTTAGTTCCTGATGAGCCCTTGAGAGTGTATCATAATTAGGGAGCTCTGTAGCAGACCAACCTGTCGGCCGAACAAACCACTTCTTTGTTGAGTTGAGCTAGGATGGTGATTTACCAAAGTGAAAACTAATGAGATTCCACAGTCAGCTTTTATGTGCAGCCATATAATACCGGTGTAATTAGACGTGTGCATCCATAAATTGGACACAAAGCTGCAGAGCAGGCTTTTGGTATTGGTAGCAAATGCAAAAAAAAAAAAATAACAAAGCCGTAAAGGACACACAGTGCCCACTGTGTGCATGTGAAAGCAAGCCGCCATGGTGGGGTGTGTGTTTCCACAAACTTGGTGATCTGGGGTCTCTTTTGTGATTCTGCAATCTTGCCCTTTCTTGCCGAACTCAGGCAGTGCCCCGATCTTGGTGGCCTCCCCGCGTCTCGACCGCAAATGTTGGTGAAGGCTTTGGACTGGCCGCGAGCATTTCTTGTACTTTGTGTGGCTTCCAGCCATGCTGTTGGTTAATCACGGAGCTTAAAATGCGATCAGACAAGATCTGACTTTAGCCTTTCTAAGCTGGCAATTTTGCAGAAGGCCCCCGGAATCACATTCATTACATTAATTGTCAAACCCTTTAACTACTGGATCTACCTGCAAGCAGAGAGAGGCTGCTGGCAGGCTTACAATCCTGCTCCCTCCTCCAAGCCATTCCTTCACCTGTAAATGAGGGCTTTGGTCCAGGTACCGCCTGGTAAGACCCCCCTACAACTCAAAAACCCTAATTACGCCCTAGGACATGACTTCTGTAGTTGTCTTAGGCCCACGTTGTATGAACCAGTCTGGAATTTGGTGAAAAGGTCGAGAAATAGACACCCAGGACTTTTTGGCCGCTTTGTGCTCAAATGACTCTGGGGAGACACCCTTGTAATATTCATTTGCAGAGTCAGGTTGATTCAGCCTGGCCCTTGAGTAGTTGCTTTGCAACCCTGGAGGGAGAGCCCGTTTGGGGGGATGAGCTGGGATTTTGGGGGGTAGCCTTCTGTGCAAAACTCCCAGTGATTTTGTAGCTGATCCTATTGTGTCGGCTGCCCTCTGGGGAGGCTTTGTGGGTGTGTTTTTGGGGGGAGGATCCAGGCTGTGGAAGGCCCCTGAGGAGACAGGCTATAACCTCACCAGCTGGGGCGGATTCTGTTGGACAGATAGAAAGAGACAAGGCATTCTGTGTTTTCATCTGGGTGGCTACGACGTGTATATATGTGCAAGAATACATTGAGCCCTTGGAATGTCCCGCCTGATAAGTGTCTTTGTTTACCTGGAGGCCTTGGGCCATGGCAGACAGTCTAACTATATGATTTAGGGTGGGGGCCTTGGGTCACACAGGGTCAGCTTGACCTCCAGAAGGGCTAGAGACTGAGCTTGGCCACATGGCGAGTCAACCATGGATCCCCAGTAAAGACTCTAGACACCAAGGCTGTGTGGCTTGCCTGCTTGGCCGTGCTCCATGCATATTGTCACGTGTGGCTGGGGGACATTAGCACAGCCCTTGACTCCACCAGTGGGCAACAACTGGACATTTCCATGGAAATTTCCGTGGAATTCCATGTTTGGATCTTGTCTACACCCTCTCCCATGAGCCTCTTCCCTACACTGATTTTAATCTGTATTCCTTCACAGTCATAAACCCTGACCCTGTGTGTAACAGCTCTTGGCGAATTCTCTGAGTCCTTTTAGTGAATGATCGAACCAGTGGTCTTGGGGACCACTGGGGTCAGAAGGGAGGGTGGTGGTCTTGTGGACTGTTCCCCTAACTTTGAAAGTGGCCAGCCCCACAGTTGGATTTTCCACCATGTGCAAAATACACCCTCAAAATACACCCTCAGTCCAGCTCACGTTGGCCACCACACCTGGACCTCAGGAGGGAGGACCAGGGAGGAGTCCCTCGAGGCCCTTTCTGGAAGCTGCTCCTCTTCAGAGAATAGGTCACTACCATCTGGGTCCCCTTGCAGAAACCCCCACTTCCCTGTTTTGATGCCAGCAAGCAAACAGACACACTTCTGATCTACAGAGTTACGGACCCTCCTTGGGACGCGGCCTCTATCTCCTCCCCAGTCACGTGTCCCGGGAGGGAAGCAAGCGTTTCCAAGAACCTGCCACCCATGTGAGGTCCGTTTCTTTAGATCCCATTGGACACTCATCCTCTGGTACCCACAGAATCTGAAAAAGCAAATGAGTTCTGGAGATAATTTATTAGAACAGTAGATAGCAAACAATTATGTGTATCTGTTGGTTTGTTTTCCACATCTGGTCACCAGGCCAAAGAAATATAATTAATTTTTTGGTTCCAAAGAGACAATTCCACCAATGATACACATCTTTAATTAGCCCAGCTCAACAATTGTGCTCCAGCACTTTATTTCGGGGAGCTCCACGCTGACAGTTAATGGAAGACGGTGCCAGGCTCCAGGGTAAGAATAAAAGTGATTGCATGGCCTGAGATGAAGGTGGTTGCTTACACAAGATAAGCCCTGGGTTTCATTCTAGAAGTGATCTAATCAGCTGCGCATCTAAGAGAGAAATGCAAATGGGCGAAGAGCAGTGTAGAATCCATTAGGAAAAGAGGGGGAAGGTAAAGCGGTTTAGGGACTGTCTTTAGTAAATCTCTTGAAGGTAATATTTTGTAAATGGTGGAAAATCCAATACAAACTAGCTTGAGCATACAGAACTCTTTGTCATCTTAGAAAACTAAAGAGTCCATGGGGTGCCTGACTGGCTCAGCCAGGTAGGCGTCCTGCTCTTGGCTTTGGCTCAGGTCATGATCTCAGGGTCATGGGATCGAGCCCTGCCTCTGGCTCTGTGCTCAGCCAGGAGTCTGCTCCCCCACCCCAAGGAGTCCCCCTGCCCCAGCTCACACTCTCTAAATAAATAAATAAATAAATAAATAAATCTTTAAAAATATAATAAATAAAGAGTCCTGTAGGAGGGCTCTCTGAGCAGGCTCTGACCCAGTTTCTCTGCTGTTCTCTCATCTCCCTCCCTCTGCTTGTTGGCTTCTTCCTCACACTGGTTTCCCTCATGGTCACAAGAGGGCTGCCAGGAGACACACAGCTGCAGGCTTCCTCCTTCTCATGGTAGGGGGGTGAGGAGGGGAGGGGAGGGTGAGCAGGAGAATAGCCTCCCACAGCCATCAAAGAGTCCCAGAGCAGCTTGGCTCTGAATGGACCAACCTGGTCGGGGCCTGATTTGCTTTGGTGGATGACCCACATATGTACCAAATTACCTAAACTTAAGGAACCACACAAAGAGAAGCTGAGTGTGGTTAGAAAGGAGGGATGTGTTGATACCAACAGCATGTAGGAACACCAAACGATAGGATAATTTGAGGAGAGCGTACTAGAGACGTGTCAGAGGTGTGAGCAGGGGAGAGGAAAACCACGAGGCTGAGGCAGTGCCCTGGGCTCCATGACTGGGGTGGGGGGTGGGGGGCAAGGAACAGGCATGGCCACTGAGACTGGCATCAGAGGGACCCGAGGAGAGAGAGCCATGTAATAGGACCTGTGGCCCTTGTCAGATGAAACAGCCAGCTGGTGGTGATGAAGATGGTCTCTGATGAGAGACAGCTGAGAAACAAATACCCAGACCCCACTCTCTTCCCTCACTTTATCCCCTACTGGGCTCCCCATTGCCAAACCTAACCAGAAGGCAGACAGCAGAGAGCCACAGGGTATGGCCGGCACAGGGCAGCCCTGGGAAGAGAGCAGCTTGGAGGAGCATAGAGGAGGGTCCAGAGGGGAGGAGAGGGAATCCTGCACACGAGCAGCATGGCCCCGGGTGTGGGGTGGTGACACAGTTCCTGGCTCCCTCTCCGTACAGGACCGGGCAGGGGGCATCAGCAAGGGGTCAGACCAGGTTCCCCAGCGAGCCTGTTGGTCCTGATGGGTGAGCCCTGTCGGACCAATAGGAGAAGTTTGCTCGCATAATCAAAAACTTGCAGTGTAAAATATAAAGAGTCAGACAGATCAGTAAGAGACTGCCGAACTGTTTTTCCAAAGTGGTTGTAGCATTTTACGCTCGGGCTGACAACGTATGAGAAAGTTCTAGTTGCTCCAGATCCTTGTCAACATTTGGTGTTGTCAGTCTTAAATTTTAGCCCCTCGAGTGGATGTAGAGTAGCATCTCACTGTGGTTTTAGTTTGCAATTCCCTGGCAAGTAATGCGATATTGACTGTTTTTTAACGTGCTTGTTGGCTATTCATGCATTTGCTTTTGTGAAGGGTCTGTTCGAATCTCTTGTCCACTCCTATGAAGTGTGCCTTCTACATAAACAAACAAACAAACAAAAAAGTCTGAGTGTCACTTTCCCAGCTTCCCTTGCAACTAGGCTGCAGTCATGAAATCCAGGCTTGCCCAATTCGATGCACCCAGCCCCATCTGTACATTGTGAGCTGTGACTGGAATGAGTCGGGCCAGTAGAGTCCATTTTGGCTTTAGTGGCTGTCATGGTTCCAGTGGCCACACACGTTGGTCAGTGACCTGTATCGGTGTCAAAGTGAAGTCCCACCCACTGGATTTTTTAGGGCTCAGCAGCAGGGGCCTCACCAGGCCAGACCTGTGGCTGGCTCTGAACCAACCTCCCCCAAATCCTGCCTGTGATCCTGGAGCCACTCAACCTCCTTTTAGTGACGTCCTTTCCTGCACAGCTTTGAGCGTGGTAGGTTGGTGTGTTGATTTCTGGTTGTGTGGGGGAATGTCCAAGATTGTGACTTTCTCGGTCGGAATGAGAACCCCTGAATTAGCATGCCGCTCATCGCTGCAGCCATTACAGGCTTGGCTTGCTTTCAACTTCTTTGCCAAAGGGCTTGACAATAAAAGACACTGTTGAAAATGAAATCTTATAATTGCCTTTTTTAAGGAGGGCTGTATTCCAAGGCCTGGATCTCCGCCTGCATTTGCATTTGGATTTGGGGAACCAGTACAGTATGATAAGTATTTATTTTTAATAATCTGATAGCATGCAAATACATTTCCCATTCCCAACTTCATTCCCATCACTAACCTTTGTGTCCCTGACAAAAATAAGAACAAGCAAACAAAGACTCGACAACTAAATATGCAGCTGTGGTTTTCTCCATCACTGTTCTTCGGGAATTGCTAGAAGTTTCAAAGTTACAGACTCGGCACCCTGCCTTAAGTACGTTTTGGGATAGCACTTCCCAGGGGTGGGTCTGGGTTTTACAGGATCCGAGGCTTATATGACGTGGGGGGATGCTCTTTAAGAAGAGAATTCGCAGCTACCATGAAAGCATTAGAAGCAGGTGTTGGAACAGGCCCTTGCAAGGGAGGAGCTTGAAATCTGAATTTCATTAGCTTCATGGTAGGTCTATTTCTCGCTACCGCTGCCATTCTTCAAACAGCAACAAATTCTAGAGCTGTTTGCTTCCTCCTGTCACTGGTCTACCAGTAGGTTAAATTGCCACCAGAGCTCTGGGCTTCCTCCACTTTGGTCGGATCCCCAAACAACCAGGGGTCGTCAAGGCCTGGTGAACGAGGGGACAGATTTCCACGCTCTGTGATCAGGGGCAAGTACAAGATGCACACTTGTGCAAGTGGCATGGGGTAACTCCTGCTCATTCTCAGCCAAGACACTGCCCTCCCGCCCTCCCTGGTCATGGCTCCATCTAGGGGAACAGGGCTCAGGCAGGTCCTCTCTTAGACTCCTATGTGGTCACCTCTCGGTTTCAGAACACGTTTTGCCTGTGCAGATAGATGTCCTCCAGCTGTCTCACCGCCTTGGATGACAGCCTTGGATGACATGTCACTCTCCACTTTGCTTATGTTCCACACAGCACAGGCCTGGCCTATATGATGCGAGGAGGCAGGAGCTTTACTGAGGACCCTGCCAAACACTGCAGACAGGGCAAGTAGCTGAATGTATGCGCTACATCCTCACGGCCACCATGAGAGCAGTGGATGGAACCTCACCACGTGACTGCATGACTCACTCCAAGACTTAACACTAAGGAAGACAGAGCCAGAAAAAGATTTATAGTATGATCTTACATTCAAGACTGTGTGTGTTTAGCCATAGATACAGTTACCGTGAGGACGACTCCATGTCCCAAAGATGGCTGCAACCTCATCTCCTATCCCACCAGCTCTTGGGCAGTGTGACCTTGCCACCCCCCTGCCAAGGTCTGGGAAGATCTAATTCTCCTGCCCTTGAACCTGGGCTGGCCTTATGACTCGCCCTTAACTGACAGAATGGAGAAGAAAGGGATGCCCGTGACTTTGAGACTCTTGAAACTCTTCCTCTCCAGATGGTTCCTCTTGGGACCCTCCTTGTGTGAATTAGTGGCCATGCTGTGAGGAAGCCCAAGCTACACACAAGGTCATGTTTAGGTGTTCTGGGCAACAGTTCCAGTTGGGCCCAGCCTTCAAGACATCCCAGTTCAGACAGCAGATGTGTGAGTGGAAACCTCTAGATGATTCCAGTCACCTGTTGCTGTTTGCATCTTCCCCACTGAGGCCCCACACAGGTGGAACAAAAAATGTGCCCTGCATGGGGCATCTTGGGGGCTCAGTCCGTTGAGTGTCCGACTCTTGGTTTCGGCTCAATTCATGATCTCAGGGTCGTGGGATCGAGCCCCACGTCAGACTCTGTGCTCGGCACGGAGTCTGCTTGTCCCTCTCCCTCTGCTCCTCCCCCTCCATGATCTCTCTCTCTCTCTCCCTCCCTCTCTCTCCCAAATAAACAAAATCTTAAAAAAAAAAAAAAAAAAAGAATGTGCCATGCCTGAATTCCAGACCCACAGACACCATGAGCTTACTAAAATACATGTGTTTCGTGTCATCTAGCTTAGGAAGTTTGTTAGGCAACAATAGATAATGAGATATATGGTGATATGCTTGTTCAAGATAATATGAGTAGAGAAGGGATGGGTTGAGATGTTTACCAGGCTGTTAACATTGGTCAGAGATGAGGGAAGACAGAAGAGGGAAGGAATGGGGGAGAGAGAGAAGATAAGCAAAAGTTTCCGTGATTTAATATGCTTGTATATGATCCCATTTATGAACCTCTGTGTGTCGATGTGTATATGTGTAGAGATTCATGAAAAGATGGTCTCCAAAATGTGATAGTGATAGAATTTAGGTGAGTTTTCTTCCTTCTAATTATCTATGTTGTTGCAATTTCCTTGACAATTATTAGGCATTTGTATATAATCAGAAAGCAGAACAAGTTTTTTTTTACTAAAAAAAAAAAATATATATATATATAATATACTATATATATTATATATATATTTTAAACTATCCTGGCTGGGTAAAGTGCCATACTGCCGTGAGTCAGTCATCCCCAAGCCCATGGCTAGGTGGGACCTCTCAGGTATTGACCATTTCTTGGACCAGGGCCCCCGGCCTGGTCTACTGGGGCTCTGCAGTGCCCTCCAGGGATGTGGCCTTCTGGGGTGGCCTCCACCCCCTCCTCCACACAGCCCTGCCCTTCCCGGGATCCTCTGTGAGTCCCAACATTGGCCTGACCAGCCAGCATCCTGTTAGGTGTGGCGACCACCCACATGACCCTCACCCTCCAACAGGACCTGCTTTTCCTTCCACAAAGAGTAGAAGCAGCCAGAGGAGGCAGGGGTTGAAGGCCTGTCTCGGCATCCACACCTGCTCCTGGATTTTTTAAACACCTTTATTTGTATTTATTTATATTTATTATTTATTTTTTAAACAGCTATAACTCACACACTTTGTAGCACACACACTTAAGGTGGACAAGTCAATGATTTCTAGTATATTATATTAAATTTTTTTTAATTATAAAATACATAAAGAAAATATAAAATTTGCCATTTTAACCATTTGTAGATGTATCATTCAGTGGCATCAAGTACATTCACAATGTTGTGTAACCATCACCACCATTTATTTCCAAAACTTTTTCCTCCACCCCAGACAGGAACTTTGTACCCATTAACCAATAACTCCCCATTTCCCTCCATCCCCCAGCCCCTGGTAACCTCGAAACTACTTCCTGTCTCTACGAACTTGCCCATTCCAGGTATTTCACATGAGTGGACTCATAGGGTATGTGGTCTCGTGTGTCTGGCTCCTTTTGCTTGGTGTAATAATGTCTTCAGGGTTCATCAATGCTGTAGCTCCGGTCAGTACTCCATTCATTTCTGTGGCCGAATCACGTCCGGTTGTCTGGATGTACTCCATTGTGTTTACCCATCCATCCATTGGTGGACACTTGAGTTGTGCCATCTTTTCTGCGCCTGGCTTTTTCGAGTCCCAAGAGTGTGTTTCTCCTTTCAGATAAGAGCACACGTTTACCTTGATCAGGACTCAAACTCTGTCCTGGGGACATTTCAGGTCGGGGTCGGGGTTGGGGGAGGGTGAGGAGGAAGAGCTGTGGATAGAGGTGGTGATCACGGGCTGCTGGCCCCCACCTGTCAGTGTGACCCCCGGTAGCAGCCCGTGGCTGACACAGAGTCTGGGTCATGCCCTACACTTCAACCTGAGCTCATTCCTCTATCTGTCTGGAACTCAGTTTCCTCATAAATACGTCCCCATGGGCTGCTGGAGTGGGCTGGGCAGATAGAGCACTTAGCCCAGTGCCGGGTCCGTGATGGGCACACAATGCACAGCAACTGTGACCGCTGGGCCATCCTGCAGCTGGTCCCTTCCACCATCTGCGTCCCTCTGCCTGTGGCTTTCCTGGCAGCCAGAGCCCACTCTGATGGTGCCCGTGGCACAGTGGACGAGCAGGAAGTAAAGCCGGATATCCGCTTGTCCAACAGCCGTCCGCCAACCGTGTGCAAACACCAGCTCTCTCGCACTTGGATGGGGTTATCCGGGTGCATGTTCCCAGAGTCCCCAGCGGGGTAGGCTGGCTTGGCATCACACCCTCTGGGGGCTGCCTTCTCTTCCCGGCCTCACTTCCCCCTCTCTTCTACTGGTATTCCCTGGGCTTCCTGAATAAACCACATGCACTGACATCCTTGTCTCAGGGTCTGCTTCTAGGCAGAATTCAGAGTAAGACCCTTGTCCTACTAGTAGGACGAGGATGAGGAGGAGAGGGTAGCAACTGCAGCAGTAGGGGTAACAGTAAATAGGGTCCTATCTCAAACTCCACCTCCTCCAGGAAGCCTCCTCTGGCTGCACCCACCCCAGGGACCACCCTCTCCTACAAAGTTCCAGCACTTGTGGCTCTAGCCTTCATTTCCCTCTTCCGCATGTCTGCCTTATTTTATTCCCCGTCTCATCAGTTGCATGTAGAAAATGCTAATTTCATGGGCTGGCCCAGGGGGCTGACAACCGCATGCTCTGAATCTATGATGAAGCCATCCCGCCTTTGATGGAGACGGAAGATGAAACGGGGCTGGGGCGCATCCCAGGGAGATGGGGGCCCAGTATGCAATATTTAAACGGACCTCTCATGAAAGGGAGCTACCCAAGCTCTTAACATCGGCGTTCAAGAAAGTCAGACTCGATTTTTTAGCCTCAGACTGATGTTTGGGTGCACTCTGTGTTTTAAATACTCATTTCTATGGCCTTGATACTTCAATTCATTTCCTTTCAAGTTTTACAAGCCCAGAGTGCTATCCTTGGCGCTTTGTGGAGAGGCGGGCTTGAAAGGTGGGGACTTGAACGGGGACCGTCACAGTCCCTCGGAGGTCAGGAAAGTGGACGCCTTCGACGCAGAGATAGAATTGTGTGAGCAAAGCCTGAGCTACTTGTTGAAAAGTGTGAAGTTGATTCGGGGCAGCATGTATGTTCTTCCTCCGGCTCGTCCCTCTTTGTTTCCACTTTTTTATTGAGATATAACTTATGATACAGTGGACAGATCTAAGCGCACAGCTCAATGAGTTTGTATGCATGTGTCCCCTGTAACCACAATCAGATGAGGATGTAGAACATTCTGGCACCCCAGAGGGGCCCCCATGTCCCTTCCCATCCAGGACTCCATAAGGTAGTATCTATGTTCTACATTCTTATCTGATGGTGGTTACATAGACACATAACATAATATATATTACATATATAACATATGTATGCATATGCATATAATATATATCCATATAATATATATATAACACATATATAATTTATTAACTTTACTATTGTCATAAATTCTCTAGATTGTCAGAAGGCCAGATATATTCTCCTGTGGAAAAGAATAAAATACCCCCAACCTATTACCTGCAATAACTAAATTTTCTCATATGCTTGTAAATGTTAATATTCCAACTGGTACCAATGAATGATATGTCACTTGTTTAACTAAAATACCTAAAGTAGACATGCACCTTAAAATGAGCTCAGGCCATACATTTACTTTAATGATTGGAATATTTGGAATTTTTTTTCGGGATAATGAAACTCCTCCTATTTATCGTGAGTGGAGAATTAATCCTTCTCTGTATATATTGAACAAACTCTCTTTAAATCATCCCACTTTTTTTTCTCCTCACCCCCAAAATCAGAGGAAAAAAATCAAACAAAATTATCAAATGCATGTATGGGTAAAGTTCACATTTAGATTTTTTTTTATTAGTTTCAGTTATAGAGCTAAGTGCTCTATCTTGGCAGGTAGCAGGTAGTTTATTAGATGGAATTTAGTGATTCGTCAGTTGCATATAACACCCAGTGCTCATTCTATCAAGTGCCCTCCTTAATGCCCAACACTCAGTTACCCCCTCCCCTCCCCCACTTCCCCTCCAAAACCCTGTTTCTTTCCAAGAGTTCAGCATCTCAGATTTTTAAAAATTGTGGCAAAATACACATAACATAAAATTTACCATCTTCACCATTTTTTTTAAAAAAGATTTTATTTATTTAATTGACAGAGAGAGAGACACAGCAAGAGAGGGAACACAAGCAGGGGGAGTAGGAGAGGGAGAAGCAGGCCTCCCGCTGAGCAGGGAGCCCTACTCAGGACTCTATCCCAGGACCCTGGGATCATGACCTGAGCCGAAGGCAGACGCTTAATGACTGAGCCACCCAGACGCCCCTCATCCTTTTTTAAGCATGCAGTTCAATTGCATTAAGTATGTTCACACTGTTACGAAACCAGTCTCCAAAACTTTTTTATCTTGCAAAACTGAAACTCTATACCCATTTAGAATAACTTTATTAAAGTATAAATCAGACATTCTCTCACTTAGAGCCCTCTGAAGATTTCCCATTTCTCTTACAATTAAATCTAGGCTCCTAACTATGATAAAGACCTTGCCGCATCAACCAGGGCTCTGGTGCTCTTGTTTCTTGGCCTCATGTAGCCTTCTCCACCTCCGAATCCTCACCTGGCTAGACCCTTCCTTTTCCATTCTGTTCACCACCGTCTGAAGTGATCACGTTCAGAGATTGATGTGTGATTTACTGTCTGTCCACCCTACTGAATGCAAACGACGGGCCGCCTTCTTGATTACTAAGTCCTTGGAGCCTAGCATGGGGCCTGATGTTAGTAGGTGCTCAGCAAGGGTTTGTGGAGTGACTATTCAAAGGAACACGGTGAGAGAGAAGACGACAGAGAAGATGCCCTAGAGGAGCATACAACTCACTGACCCAAACGTGCCATCCCAAACACACGCAGAAACACCAAATGGGTGAAAATGGGAAGACACAAAAAATGGGGTGGTGGCGTATTAGTCAGGCTTCGATCAGAGCAGCAGAATTTCTTTTTTTTTTTTAAAGATTTTATTTATTTGAGAGAGAGAGAAAGCATGAGAGGGGAGAGGGTCGGAGGGAGAAGCAGACTCCCTGCCAAGCAGGGAGCCCAATGTGGGACTCGATCCCGGGACTCCGGGATCATGACCTGAGCCGAAGGCAGTTGCTTAACCACTGAGCCACCCAGGCGCCCAGAGCAGCAGAATTTCTAAGAACTATGCATACAAGAGACTTACGGTAGGTGTCATAGGCTGAATTGTGCCCCCCCCCCAACCCATTCACATGTTAAAATCTTAACTCCCAGTACTACGGAATGTGATGTGACTGTATTTGGAAATAGAGTCTTTAAAGAGGTAATTAAAGTTAAATGAGGTCATGGGGCAGGCTCTACTCCAGTCTGACTGGTGTCCTTATAAGAAGAGGGGATCAGGACATACGTAGGTACATGGAGGGAAGACCATGCAAGGACACAGGGAAAAGGAGGCCGTCTACAAGCCAAGGAGAGAAGCCTCAGAAGAAACCAGTGCTGCCAGCCTCTAGAACCATGAGAAAATTAATTCTGTTATACAGTAGGTTTACCCTTCCACCACTGGGGGCCCCCGAGGGCATTGTGGCTCCTGGCTTGGCAGGTAGCAGGTAGGAGCAGGAGGTGAGGTGAGGGAGGCCAGACAGACCAGGCCTGCCAGGAGATTGAGACTCATGGGGACAGGAGAAGCTGGTGCGTTGTGTTGCAGAACCCAGCACGTGGGGGCCTGTGGCTCAAAGGTAGAGATGCTGAGGGGCTGTGGCCAGAGCGGGAGGATTGCCCCCACCTTCACCAAGCACTCCCATGGCCTGCTAGCCAGACCCGGCTGCCCAGGGACACGGAGCCCAGTGACCCAAGGGGGAGTTGAGCAGCCTGCTTGTGGGAGGATGGGCTGCTTGGCCACAGGGTGCCACCCGTTTCTGGGACTCCTGCAAGTCGGGTACAAAGAGAAGCCCACAGGCAGTGCTTCTGGGGAGCTGACAGGTGCCCTGTGACACAGGTGCACAGATCTTAGAGGTGGTAGCTGCAGGGCGCACAGCACAGTCGTCGGGTCCTTGTTCCTCGTGGCGTTTGTTCCTTCCATGGGTCATGGTGGGTTGAATCAGTTGCTCACTTGTTAGAGAATGGATCCGTGGATTCTGTTTCCATTGTGTGTGCTGGCTACATCTTAATGGGAGAGGCCACATCTGATAGCTACTTATCAACAGGGTGACTGCCTCTCAAAACAAAAGACGTATATGTAATTTGCCACAGATCGCATGGTTGAGAACTACACACGATACAGGAATGTTTAGAAAGATGCTACCATGAGAGCATCACAGCTTTTCCCCGAATAAGCTTAGCACATGGGACATCCACGAGCCAACCTCATATCAGAGACCAGCCAGTGCGCATCTTCTGTTTGGCTGAAATGTTATGATGGTTACAAAAAAAGATCCACAAACCTTAAGATTTGAGCTTCTTTTTCAAATGTATTTTTAAAATCTCAAACCAAATGATATTTCAAGTAGACAGAGACTAATTTTCACATAAGCCAGTGATCATCCATCTCGGTGGCTCACAGATAAGCATTCATTAGCTGTTCCATGATACACTGGAGTCAAAACTTACCACTTACATTAAGCATTGCAAATTAAAGGAAAGGCCTGATTTCCTTTTAACAGAATGCTCCAGGGGCACCTGGGTGGCTCAGTCGTTAAGCGTCTGCCTTTGGCTCAGGTCATGGTCCCAGGGTCCTGGGATCGAGCCCCGCATCGGGCTCCCTGCTCAGCGGGAGGCCTGCTTCTCCCTCTCCCACTCCCCCTGCTTGTGTTCCCTCTCTCGCTGTGTCTCTCTCTGTCAAATAAATAAATAAAATCTTTAAAAAAAAAAAAAAGAATACTCCATATGCCACATCAAAATTACAGAAATAATTTGGTGTCAGAAACACTGTTTAATTTCAGATGTTCTGCCAGTGAAACAAATTACTTTTACTGAATTGTGTTTTGGGGAATCCAGCTGACCCTTCGACACCAGAAAGAAGGATTTCCCATAAATAAAAGCTTCAGGGCATTTTCACTTTATGATTAGTGATTTTTTTTTCCCTCATGCCACTGGATTATTAATAGCTGGGATTTGTGTTTCATATCAAGGCAGGAAATTAATCACACCATGTACAGGACTTCATGTAAAGAAATACTTCATGAGGTCCCATTTATTTCAAAAAGGAAAACGTAGTTAAGCATTTAAATTAAATAAACGGATCAATGTTACAGCAATTACTAGGGAATGATTTGTCACATGGCGAGGAGAATGCATTGAAGATATGAACAGCTGTTTCTCAGTTTAAGTTCGTAGCGTTTCAAAATTCGGGAAATGACTTTTGTGTTCTGGTTGGGTTCAAACTGCAACATTAACAGAACCAGCCCATAATACAGCATTCCAAATTATAAAGACATTTAGATATTTTTTGCCAAAGTACAACGTTTTGGCAAAATGATCCAGTTCTCTGTAATGCAATTAAAGCAGGTTTCACTGATAATTTTCACTACAAAGATATCATTTATACACCAAATCCAAGCACATAGCTTTGTGTGGCGGTTGAAAGAAGAGCCAGAAATTACTGAATTTAACGCAACAGGGTAATTTAGTATAAAAGGTGAGTTGCTTTATTCTGAGGTTGTTCCAAAACTAAGATCAAGCATCTGAGGCATAACAATCTTTGAGAGTTCTCCCTCGAGAGTGTTAAATATGCTGATGACAAATTAGATCGAGCAGACTTTTCAAATATAAAATCTTCATGTCTGAAGAGCAGAACCCCCAATCAGCGATTTCTCCACCAAACTCATCCCAGCTGAACTCTTTGCTTTGTGCTTTTTTCCATGGTCCTCACTAAATATCTGCTTTCTTAAGAGAGGGAATTTTGAGCATCCGTGAGAAAAATAATTACATTGATTGAAAGAACCAATGATTTTGAAAATCGGTCAACAAAGGCAGGAAAAAATATCAAGCATTCATCCTGCTCTTTCTGAATAAACATTCCCTGAGAATAACCAGATGGTTAGGGGCATTTTTTTCTTTGTAGAAATCTTCCAGCTTGTACGCACAGAAGAATGCATAGATATTGCAACCCAAGCAATGATGTGATCTTAAAAAGATGCCATCTGACACAAAACATGCCCCTGATGGGAGGACACGCTGTCACTCATGAAGTGATCTTGCCAAAAACTCAGCCTGAATCTGACAGGTCTTGGATTTACTTGATTAACTTACATACAGGGGACAGGGGAATAGGTTACGGGACACCAGGCAGCTGCCATCAGCAAAATCCAGACGGGAGAATCCAACAGAACCAGCAACCAAGTTTCTCCAACAAGTAAATCACAAAGGAGCGGGAAAAGTAAAGAAGATCCAGGGAGGGGAAATCCTCCAGAATAAAAGAGATGTAGGATGATCCAGATGTGGACCATCTGGATCCTGATCTAAACAGCCTGTAGAAAATATATACATTTTTAAGAGAACTGGGGACATGAGAAATTTGAATGCTTCAAACTATTTGATGATATTGGGGACTTATAGTTAATTTTTTAGATATGAGGATGATGTGGCTATGCTTTTTTTAAAAAGCAAGTCCTTATCTGTTAGAGACACAGTACTGAAATATTTACTAGTAAAAGATGATGGTCTGGAGTTCGCTTCAAAACAGCCCAGGACGGGGATGGTGGGGCAGAGATGGAACAGGAACATAACCAACCCCAAGCTCGTTCTGCTTCCAGCACGACGGGCCAGTAGTCAAGAGGCAAGATGTTAGGGTGAGGAAAGCATCTTTATTCAGAAAGCCAGCACACCAAGGAGATGGTGGGCTCTTGTCCCAAAGAACTAAGTCCTCTTGCCGTGAAATCCAAGCTGCTTTTATGTCCGCATTAAGGGGGACACGTGGGGGGTTGGAGTCAAAAGGTGATTGACTTCTGTAGACATTGGAGGAGGGTCGGGTAACTTCTATGTCCTCAGTCAGTTGATCTTTGGGTACAGGAATCCGGCCATGCTGTCTTATCTCCTCGGGTGAGGTAGACTTTGGGTAAAAAAAAAAACAGTTTTTGCCCATCTGAGCTGTAAGCAAAATTCTTTTGATAATTTACATGCCTACGTGATGGACTGATCAGAAGTTCCTAAGCTAGAGGTCACTGCAGCAAGGGAAATAGAAGCCACATGGAGTCGGATGGGCTGAGTTTCTCCAGGTTATAGGAATGACCATGAGTTGGCCATTTATTGAAGCTAAGAGGGGGGTACTTGACATTCACTTTCTCTGTTATTTGTATTTGAAATTCTCCTTAATAAAAAGAAAGGTGGGTTTGGTTTGTTTTTTTTTTTAATTCCCCAGCTAGCAATGACTTTTTAACCAAGTTCAGAAGTTAATTTTCTTAATTGGCTAAAATATCTGATCAACAAAGAGGTTTTCTTTTTGTGGAAAAAAAAAAATGTGATTTTTCCCCTCAGGAAAAAAAAAATCTGCCTCATATTTTATGCTTATTAAATAGTAAATTTAAAAAACTATATATGCCCGGCTTGAGGACCTCAGTGAACCTAATGTCTTACACCCCCCCGCCCCGTGATGATTTCTCTAGAATGTGACTGCCCACCCTACCCCCCACACCCGGGGTCCCTGTGCCTGCCACGGCGGTTCCCTGGATGCCTCAGCCTTTTTTTTAGGTGCCAACCTCTCCAAACCTTCTTAGTAGCTGCTAACATTCGAGTGCCCTGTACCTCCCTTCAGCCCTTCTGTGCGTCTCTGAGGCCAACTCCGTCCCTGGCTATCATGGCTTTGTTAATTAAAATTGTTCATCCTGGTTCTTGAAGATATGGTTTGTAAATGAATCCTGCATCCACTGAAGCTGTGGTCATAAAGAAACTGCTAGTAGGTCAAGATTCGCCGTTGCCCTTGCAAGTTTCTCTACGAAAAGATTTGCTTTCGGCTTAAAGGCATGCCCCTCTGGGCTGAGGGGCCAGTGTTCCCGTGGGACTTCGTCATCTGCTCAGTTCATCAAAATTCGGGTGATTCGGGTCCCCAGGAGTCAAAAGTTTTGCATTGCATGTGTTGAAATGATTTTCCATAGGTGTTCAAAGACCTGCCTTAAAGTGGAGGTCTTATGGCTCCAGCAGGCTGGGCAGTGTCTGGGAGGAGGCCCAAGGTCATGAGCACCTCCTGTGATCTGAGGGGTCCTTCACTGCCAGCCTGGCCTGCATGTCTGAGTCAGCTGCTGTGGGAGCAAGCACCCTGCAGAGAGTAGGGAGGGAAAGTCAGCCCTGACACAGCATTTCTGAACCTCAGTTTTCTTGTCTGCAAAATGGGCATAATAAGGGTACCTACCTGTATGGGTTGCCCGGGGCTGTTATAACAAATAACCACAGACTCGGTGGCTTAACACAACAGAAATTTATTGTCTCACCATTCTGGAGGACAGAAGTTGGAATCCGTTTCATGGGCCTAAAATCGGGGTGCTAGTAGGATTGCACTCCTTCTAGAGGCTCTAGGGGAGGATCTGTTTCTTGCCTCTTCCAGCCTCCGATGGCTACCTGCATTCTTGGCTCGTGACTGCATCACTCCAATTTCTGCCTCTGGATCTTGTGGTCTCCTCTTGTGTGCCAGGCATCCTTCTGAATCTCTCTTATGACGACATTTTGGGGAGCATGTTAGAAAGGCAGACTCCTGATCCTCACCTCCAGAGATGCTGATTCTTCAGTCCTGGGTGCAGGAATCTGCATTTTTGAGGCAGGTCAGGTTGGACTTGGAGAAGTGCTGTTCCGGGCTCTCCAGGATCACGCGTCCAGACTTCCTGCTGTTCACCAGGGAATGAGGCTTCTGCCCCCTGCTGTATGGCTGGGCCCCCAGCCCCGGGGTCAGACTTCTGGACCCTCAGCCTTCTGGAACACACGCATCAGGACCCATGTGCCCAGCGCCCCATGTCTGCTGTCAGAGGCTGGGATCCCCCAGTCACAGACCCTGAGTCAAAGATTCCATTCAGGTGGTGTACGTGAGAGGCGTATTCATTGCTGTGGTCGTTACAACAAATTAGCACAAGTTTGGTGGCTTACAATAGAAATCTATTCTCGCACAGTTCTGGAGAAGTCAGGAATCAATATCTCTGCGCCGAAATCTTGGTGTGGGCAGAGCTGCCCTCCGCTTGAAGGCTCTAAGGGAGAACCTGCTCCTTGCCCCTCCCAGCTCCAGGTGGCTGGTGTTCCTCGGCTAATCTCGGCTTCTGCCTTCATGTCGCCTTCTCTTCCCCCTGTGTCAGAGCTCCCTCCACCTCCTACTTCTGAGGACATCTATGATTATATTTAAGGACCCACCCAGATATTCAGCATAATCCCCTTGAACCTGACCCCTCAGCCTGAGCCCAGAAGCCATGCTCTGATTCTCCCCCAGGACCTTCGTCCGTGTGCTTGTCTCGTGATCCCTGGAAGCTTGACCGATGGCCCGTGGAACCTGCTCTGTGCAGCCCCCTAGGGACAGAAGGGCCGTGTCCCATACAGACACTCCATCAGCAAGCAGTACTGGAGTAAGCGAGCTGTCAAGCAAAACTTGTGGACCAGAGTTTGTTGGAGTAAACTTTTTCTGAAGACTGGAACCTTGCCCTCTTAAATGCCTACTTCTTTAGAGCTTTTATGAAAATGTTTCTGAAATGTGTTACGTATTCTCCAGCAGTGTCTTGAGACGGGAGCGAGGTCAGCCTTTTGCAGCTAACACAGTGATGGCTGTCACATGATTCTTGCTGTGTCACTGGACCAGCGTGAGGTGGAAATGTGGCAAGGTGTCTGCTCCAAGCTGAAAGCACCGGACACCTATAATGTCCGGGTTCTTAATTTTCCTGTCTCCTTCCTCCTGCCAGGGTAGCTATTGTTTGCATCTGTAGGCATCCCTCCTATAGGCAGACACCCCCCCCCCCACTTACCCTTATTTTGACTCTTCTGGTAACTGTGGGCTGGGAAGTGATGCAACTGAGGCTTGTTAGCACTTTTTGCAAAAGAAGAGTTAATGGTCCCAAGGTAAGAGTCTCAAGGAATTCTCTGAGGACAATCATATTTTTTTAGAGATTTATTTTATTTATTTGAGAGAGAGAAAGAGAGAGCATGTGAGCAGAGGGAGGGGCAGAGGGAAAGGGAGAGAGAATCTCAAGCAGACTCCACAATGAGCGCAGAGCCCGACTAAGGGCTCAATCTCACAACCCTGAGATCATGACCTGAGCCGAAAATAAGAGTCGGACCCTTAATTGACTGCGCCACCCACGTCCCCCAACAATCATCTTTCATTATTATTATTATTATTATTTTCTTTTTTTTTTAATGTTTTATTTATTTATTCATGAGAGTAAGAGAGAGAGAGAGAGACGCAGAGGCAGAGGGAGAAGCAGGCTCCCCGCCTAGCAGGGAGCCCGATGCGGGACTCGATCCCAGGACCCTGGGATCACGACCCGAGCCGAAGGCAGACGCTTAACCATCTGAGCCACCCAGGTGCCCTATTATTATTATTTTCTTATGTACCTTCCTCCACCACCAAAAAGAAACACTTTATATCCTCACCTATTTTTAGCTGACATCAAATTTTTTCATGAATTGAAATGGTTGCAAAGGATAAACTGTCTTATGCTTTGCAAATATTAATACTGTAAAAATAACACTATGAAATCACTCCTTTCAATGTATCCAATGAAATCTGAATGCTGTAGCAATTCAATATCCATCATCGTTCATTTAGAAGACACACAGCAAGTCTTTTTTAAATAGTCAAAAATGTTGCAACTTCCGTGTCTCTCCTTGAACTCCTATTTCCGTCCCATTTCTCCCACAGAATTGCGTCTTAATGTAATATATTTTTATGCTTGAAAGTATTTTATTAATCATCCTATCATAATTCTCTCAACAAAAAGTACAGAAGTTAAAATTACATTTTTTAATTACCTATGACCATAAAGCTCGGGAGTTAAAAAAATTTTTTTTCTCCTGGTTTGAGCTAACAGTACATTTATGAGTATCCAATTTATCAAAACCAATTCATTACACATTTTTATAAAAAAATTATAAGCATAAAAATAAAATTTTGTCAGAACTGCATCTCTTAATGAAATAGATGAGGCTGTCTTTATTTTCCGTTAGTTCATGAAATCCACAGAGGGGTATAGCTCTGGCTACGAAGACCCAGAATTTAGCATTGACTTTTCTTCTTCTTCTTCTTCTTCTTTTTTTATTTATTAGAGAGGAGAGAGAGAGAGCATGAGCAGGGGGAGGGGAGGAGCAGAGAGAGAGGGACCCTGGTGCAGGACTTTCCCAACTATCCCTGTCTTCTTGTCTCTCCGTTTTTAAAAACAGTGATGATTTAGAAAGTTCGTTGACTGTTTGCCACCTGAACACTGGGGATTGTGATTTTCAATCTTTTTCTTTCCTCTCTCTCTCTTTCCCCCACCCCTTTTGCCATCTCCCGTCTTCCTTTTCTCCTGTCTTTTTGGGTTTTTTTTTTTTTCTTTTGAGATCAGATTTATCGAAGCATAATTTACATACAATAAAATTCGCTTCTCTGCTTGGACATTTCTAAGACTTTTCACAAACACCTACAGCCTGTGCTACCACAAGATCTAGAGCATTTCCATTGTGTTACAGAATTCCCTCGCACCCCTTTGGAATCGCCCGCTCCCCCTGCCCTACCCCGGCAACCCCGGACATGCTCTCCATCCCTAGAGTTTTGCCTTCTCCAGATTGTCGTATAAATGGAATCATACGGCATGTCGCCTTTCCGGTCTGGCTCCTTTTCTCAGCCTAATACATATGCAATTTTACATATGTACCAGTTTGTTTATCCGCTCCCCGGTTGAGGGACACTTGGGTCATTTCCAGGTTTGGGCAATTATGATTAGACTTGCCATGGAGATCCGAGCACAGGCCTCTGCGTGGACATAAGTTTTCATTTCTCTTGGATAAATGCCCAGGATCGAGATGGCTGGGTCAAATGCTAAGTACTTTTAACTTAGTGGTTCTCGGCGGGGGATGCTCTTGACACTCAGGGGACACCTGGCGGTGCTGACGCCATCTTTGGCTGTCACACAGTGGGTGCATATGACAGGCCCCGAGGCAGAGCACTATCAGGCCCAAACGTCAGCAGGCCTCAGAGTGAGAAAGCCTGGCTTCAAGTTTTTAAGAAACCGCCACGCTGTACCCCGGAGCGGCTGTGCCAACAACAATTGAGATGTGGTAGCTCTACATCCTCACCAGCATTTGTTTTTTATTTTTTTTTAAGTTTTTCTTTTTTTTTAAGATTTTATTTATTTATTTGACAGAGAGAGACACAGCAAGAGAGGGAACACAAGCAGGGGGAGTGGGAGAGGGAGAAGCAGGCCTCCCGCTGAGCAGGGAGCCCGATGCGGGGCTCGATCCCAGGACCCCGGGATCATGACCTGAGCCGAAGGCAGACGCTTAACTGGCTGAGCCACCCAGGCGCCCCCCTCGCCAGCATTTGGTGCCGTCATTCTCTCCTTTTAAAAATATTGTTTATTTTAGCTGCCCTAATAGGTGCATAATCGTGTGTCCTCGTGGTTTTAATTTGCATTTCCCTGATGACTAATGATGCTGAGCATCTTTTCATGTGCTTATTGATCATCTGTGCTCAGCTGACTCTTGCACCAGGCAGGGATTAAGGGGGCCGACCCCGAACTCCCACTCCCACAGTTGAAAGTCCCCATGTCACTTTTGACCCCCCCCCCCGCCCCGATCTAACTACTAATAGCCTACTGCGGACCAGAAGCCTTACAGGTAACGTAAACAGTCAATTAACACATATTTGGTATGCTGTGTGTATTGTATACCGTATTCTTACAATAAAGCTAGGGAAAAGAAAATGTTATTAAGAAAATCATAAGGAAAGGGGCATCTGGGTGGCTCAGTCGTTAAGCATCTGCCTTCCGCTCAGGTCATGATCCTGGAGTCCCAGGATCGAGCCCCGCATCGGGCTCCCTGCTCAGCGGGAAGCCCGCTTCTCCCTCTCCCACTCGCCCTGCTTGTGTTCCCTCTCTCGCTGTGTCTCTCTGTCAAATAAATAAATAAAATCTTTAAAAAAAAAAAAAAGAAAATCATAAGGAAGGAACAAAAATACATTTACAGAACTGTACTGTACTTACTGAAAAAAAAAATCTGCATATTAGTGGACCCGTGCAATTCAAACCCGTGTTGTTCAAGGGTCAACTGTACTTGCTTTGGGGGTCTGCCCAAATCTTTTGCCCATTTTTTTTTCCTGAATTACTTTTTTTTTTATCGTAGACATTTCTTGTCTCTTTCCTATTTTAAGCCCTGTAACAATCCTGTGGAGCAGATTTGATAACTCACATTTTATATGTGAGGAAACAGACTTTGAGATGTCATAGGACACGTGAGAGGTCCCAGGGTCTCTGACTGTGTCCCACCCCCCAATCCAGACGTGTTTGGCATTACAGCCCATGCACTAAGCCAAATAGAGCCTCCAACCACTTTGCTTCCTCCCTTCCTCCCTTCCTTTCTTCCCTGTTCTGTCCCTCATCCTCTCCTTTCCCTTCTCCTTTGGCAGACACATTCTTTCTTTGAATGAACAAGAAGGAAGCCAAACCAATTTTTTCAAGGAAACAAATTCTGTGCACTTCTTGATGAATGCTGGCCTACTTAGCTCAGGGGAAGAATTTGAGACCAGAAATTTCTTTGTTTCTCCTGGCCAGAACTCGTGCTGAGATAGGGGAGGGGGTCATATTAGGATTTTGACAGAGCCAAGGATTATCTGGATGAAAAACGGATCCCCGCTTGAGCGGGAATGTGCTCTCACGGCAAGAACAGAGGGGTGAGGTTACCGATGGCCTTGATATACTGGACTCCAAATTAATAGCTTAGTGCCCGCTTCCTTGCAAACCTGAGACATTGGCCGCTTTTCCTTGGCTGTGACTTAATAATTACAACCTGTGTTCCAAGGAAGACTTCCTTCTTCTCTAAATGAGCAACATAAAAAGCCAGTTTCCAAATATGTGCAGCGTGAGACACATTTGGGTGGAGTTAGCATCAGAATCTCATCAACAACAAAAGAGAGAGGGTAACGCTTGGGGAGGCTGCCGGTTGGATTGATTCGATGAAATTCTCCGACCGAAGCGTCAGGGTCTTCAGCCTGGCCATCACAGCCCCACGCCCCCGGCCGCTGGGGGGCGCAAATGTGTGCAGCCCCGGGGCGGGAGCGGGAGCGGGACAGGGTCGCTGCACATCGGAAGCCGCCCGGTCCCCGGCTGCTCCCTCATATCCTCTCCCAAATGTCCCCGTTTGCACGCACTGCCTGATGTCTCTTTTTCTTTGCGACACCACAAGTGTGATGTCTTTTCCGACACCATCCAGTTCTCCGACTTTCCACACACCAACCGGGTGTCCCACCATTCAGTCCTATTCTGACACTGACTCCCAGAGTTGGCACGGAGCCCATGTGTGAAGGGCTCAGCCCCACAAGCTGGCCCCCCTCCTTCAGACACCAGTCACCAGTCCCAGGGGCCACCTGTGCTTCCGGCTGACCGGCCCGCACCTCCTCCTCGGGGATGATAATTCACTAGAACAACTCATGGAACTCGGTAAACTCTTGGCTTACATTTACTGGTTTATTGTAAAGGAGACAATTCCAGTACAGCCATGGAAGAGGCATGCGGGCCAAGGTATGGGGGACAGAGTGCAGAGCGTCCATGCCCTCCCCGGGCACACCTCCCTCCCAGTGAGTCAGTGTGCTCACCAACCCAGGGGCTGTTGCATTTTTATACCCCAAATCTCCAGCACCATTCCCCTCCCCAGAGGCAGTGGGGGTGGTGGGGCTGAAAGTTCTCCCACCACCTGATCCCATATTTAGTCTTTCTGGGACCAGCCCCCACCCTGAAGCTACCTAGGGGCCCACCCTGAGTCACCTCGTTAGTATAAGTTCAGGTGTGGTGGAGAATGATTATAGCAATTAGTGATGAGGGTCCTGAGAGAGGGCTGGAGGGACAGGAGTGACTCTGAGTTGGGGTGTGGCCATGAGCCAGTGGGGCCTGAAGGTGGATGGCACCAAAAGTAAAGGGGTGGGAGGAGGGAGAGCTGGGCTGGAAAGAGGCTGGAATCAGGTGTGCTGCGAGCCAGACCAGGAGCCCCAGGCTCTACCTGGGCCCGCCAGCCCCTCTCTCTGCTTGTCCTGTTCCGGCTGGGCCAGAAGGTTTGTGCACATCGGCGGGAGCGGGCCCTCAGCTTTGCCAAGGCCTGGGGGAGGAGTGCCCTACCAGAAGATGAAACCAAGAGAGCAGAATCACCAAGAGGGTGGGTGGGGTCAGGAGAGTCCGTCAGTCCACAATTCTGTCAATCCAGCTGCCATCAGAGGCCACTGGAATTTGATCCAGTCATCCCCACTATGTAGCTGACCCCAGGGAAGAGACCAAGCATTAGAAGCCAGGGCAGAAGGGCAAACGTGAGCACCCACCTCCCCCCGAAGGCCAGCCTGCCCCAGGCCCTGGGACTCACAGTATTCATAGCTGCCCAGTCCCCCAGACCCGCAGCCAGATCTGCCACAGGCTTAGGGGCAGGTAGCCCACTCCCCCCGAGTCATTATGCTGGGTGGGGCCTCCGGACTCTAACACTGACCCCAACGAAGGCCGAGGCCCCTGTGGTGTCCTGTCAGCCCCCTGGGGGAACAGGTAGAACCTGGTGGTTCTTCTGGAGTCATAATGAGACTGCTGCAAGCCCCCAACCATTGAGGTTCCTGGGGAGCCAGAGCCTGGAGATACCGTGACTCATTAGCTATTATTTTTAGTTTTATGCCACAGAAGATGTGCAGCCACGAGATCAGCTTAAATGTCTTGCTATAAAAAGGATGATAGATGGGGGGGTGGTGGGAAAAGAGAGAAAGAAAGCCAGACAGATATGGACAGACAGAGACCAAGGGGAAGAAAATAAGAAATACACCAAGATGTTAGCAAGCATTCCCCCTAAGCGACAAGATTAGGACTAATCTTAAAATATTTCTATAAAGAATTTATTTGTATAATAAAAAAATGCATGTTAAATAAATACTCAAGGCATGAGGAAGCCCGAGAAACCACTCTAGAGTCAGCGTTATGCAGGCCTTCTACCTAGTTACCAGCCTTGCTGCAAAGAAGACCACCTCTCTCCCAGGGACTTCAAAGAAAGTTCTGGAACCAGCATGGGCCACACATGCACTCCTGAAACTGAAGGGGTTTTCTCGCCTCCTGGCATTCCCACCGTGTAATCCCCGCTCCACGGACACAGGGCTGGTCCTTGTCACCAAGAGGATGTTGCAGAAATGAGGGAGCGTGACTTCGGAGATCGGTCATAAAGGACACTGTAGCTTCGCCTTGTACGTCTTAGACCTCCCACTCCAGCCGAAGCCAGCGGCCGTGTCATAAGGCCGCCCCAGCCGCTCTGTGGAGAACTGAGGCCTCCTGCCACCAGCTGCCACCAACACGGCAGCCACACGAGAGAACCTCATGGAAGGTGCTCCCTCATCACCTGACTGCAGCCTCGGGAGAGATCCGGAGCCAGAACCACCTGGCTCAGCCGCTCCCGAATCCCTGAGCTACAGAAACCAGGGGATTATACACGCTTTCTTCATTCCGTGAAGCCAGTGAGTTTGAGGGAATAGATAATTAACACAAATGGTGACTTCCATTGGAAAGGCCTGGGTCACCAGCCCAGCCCCAGAGCCAGGGCTGTGGGCCGTCCTCCGGAACCACAGACCTGAGAGGGAGAGAAGACACGAGGCTGTGAGACCCACGAATCCGAAGGGGCTGGGGTTGGGGGGAGGTGAGTAAGGCTAGTGAAGGCCCAGGCAGTGTTGGTCCTGTTCTTATAATTTTAATATCTTACTCATCGTAGATTTTTTTTTTTGCATACCTTTTGATTTTTTTTAAAACATTGCATTAAAATATTGCTTACCTTAATTGCTGAGTTTTGGGCACCCCTTAAACTGGGCGTCACTCACCTGACCTCCCCCTGGCACTCCTCTGTGGTCAGACCCCACCCCACCCACAAGCCTGCATTATCCCCTCTGCCCCTTGTCCCTGGGGGTGGGGAGGGCAGCGAGTCACCCCCCTGCTCACTCAGAGCACCTGGTGTGGCTGAAACCCCCGGCCCTGTGTATCTGGCCTTCCCGTCTGATCATCAAGAACTCCACTGTCAAACACGGTGGCCTCGCCACACAGGGCTACTGAGCACTTGACTAGTGGCTCATCCAAACTGGTAAGCGCTGTAAGTGTGCGTCGGATACACCTCGAATTCCAAAATAATTTTTAAGTCTCCATTCTGAGTTATCGTATTGATTAGTGTACTGATCTCCTTTAGAAATAGTTTAGATACATCTATCACATACATATTATATATTTTAGATATATTCCTTTTTTTTTCCGATGTGGCCCATGTTCTGTTTTTTCTTTTTTTTTAAGATTTTATTTATTTATTTGAGAGAGAGAGAGAGCACACATGAGAGGGGAGAGGGTTAGAGGGAGAAGCAGACTGCCTGCCAAGCAGGGCCCCCGATGCGGGACTTGACCCCAGGACTCCAGGATCATGACTTGAGCCGAAGGCAGCCGCTTAACCAACTGAGCCACCCAGGTGCCCCTCATATTCTGTTTCTATTGGGTGGCACTCTTTTGGAAACTTCTCGGCTTTTCTCACCAGGATCATTTCCTGAGTGCCCTTCAAAAGCCTGTTCTGGAAGCTGAAGCTGAATTTCCCTTGGAAACTCAGCCTCAACCATCCTAATTCATCCCGAGTCTGCCTGAACGCCCCTAACGTCGTCCAGAAAAGAAGAGCGGGAAGGTGAAGATTGTAAAATATCGCCTCCCATTTTGCTTCTCTCCTCATCGCTCCCCTCTGCGGGAATGGAGACACCGACTGTCCTCCAGCACTTTCTCTCTGGTCTCTCTCTTTCTCCCCCCAACGCATGCTCTGCCCTTAGCTGGCTTCTTTCCCTTCCTGCCCACTGTAGCGGCTCACATGAGTGTCCTCAGGCCTCAGAAGTGTGCTGGGAGGAGGAAGACAGGGAGACCTGGAAGGTGCAGCCACGACCCCAGGGTAGAAGCCGCAGGACGCGGGTTTCAGCTCCAAGAGGAAGAAATGCACACCGTGTCACGTGAGACAGGCCCCCTCGGGAGGTGGCAAGCCTGTCACCCGCTGTGTCTGTGCAGAGACCAAATGACCAGCACCGGGGATACACAGAAAGTGTGCTCCAGAAGCAGATTCCCTGGGATGCTGACTCAGCAGCCCTGAGGTGGGGCCTCCAAGTCTGGAGTTTTTAAAAGAAGCCCTAAGGACCACATTTTGAGAAGAAATTCCCATGCTGGCTGGAGTCAACGCTCGTAGGCTATGGGGCTAGGTGCTAAATTACTGTTTGTTGAAAGACTCAATGAACAAATGAATAATGAATGAATTTGAAGACATATTAATATTCCTCCGGCCTCCTCCCGTGTTGGGTGAGGGAGACAACAGCTCTCAGAAGGGAGCCTTATCTCCGCAACGGTCCTCAGGGGCCTGAAAAATTTGCTGTCTTCAACAATGTTTTTTTTTTCCCCTTTATTTGGAAATGTGTTTTATTGCATAAGAAAATATTTAGCAAAATTTATAGAGGTTTTTCCTGAGTCCACAAAGAGAAGTATTCCCATTTGGAGCTGATTTTTTTAGATCTAACATTTTTATGGGACAGACAATATTTAAAGTAATACTTTTTAAAAAATAAAGTAATGCTTTTTAATTAGTATGCATCTAGTTGTTAAATATAGAGTTAGCAAGTATTATTTTTTCTAAAAAGAATAATACACTAGAAAAATTTTATTTTTAAAAATTTTTTGTATGTAAGATACCTTTTTAAAATTTATTTTTATTTTTATTTTTCTTTATAAACATTTTAATAGTTTACAATGAGCCCACGTATGAAGTTATTATAAATTTTTTAATTTTTTTAATTTAAGTTCAATTAATTAACAGTGTCTTATTAGTTTCAGAGGTAGAGTTCAGTGATTCATCAGTCTTTTTTTTCTTTTTTTAATTTAAATTCAATTAATTAACATATAGTGTATTATTAGTTTCAGAGGTAGAGTTTAGTGATTCATCAGTCTTATATAATACCCAGTGCTCATGACATCAAGTGCCCTCCTTAATGCCCATCACCCAGGTACCCCATCCCCCCACCCCCTCCCAGCCAGCAACCCTCAGTTTGTTTCCTATGATTAAGAGTCTCTTACGGTTTGTCTCCCTCTCTGATTTCTTCTTGTTTTATTTTTCCCTCCCTTCCCCTATGATCCTCTGTTTTGTTTCTTAAATTCCACAGATGAGTGAGATCATATGATAATTGTCTTTCTCCCATTGTCTCATTTCACTTAGCATTCAACAATGTTACTTTTAAAATCTAGGTTAATGTGACTTTAGAGTAGAATTCTTCTGGCCTGAGCATCCTCAGCATTCACAGGTGAGCCCTGGGTCTGACTTAGTGAGAACAAACAGGCTGCTTTAAAGATCTCCATCGGTCATTTGTGTATTATTTGCTCGGGCCGCCATAATAGGATACCACAGGACACCACACACCAGGTGGCTCAAACAACAGAAATTGGTTTTCTCTCGGTTCTGGAGGCTGGAAGTCTGAGATCAAGGTGTCAGTAGGGCTGGTGCCTCCTGTGGTCTCTCTCCTTGGTGTGTAGATAACTTGCTTCTCCCTGTGTCCTCAGTAGCCTTCCATCCATGTGTGTCTGTGTCCTAATCTCTTCTTATAAGGACACTAGTCCAATTGGATGAGGGCCCACCCTAGTGACCTCATTTTACCTTAATTCCCTCTTTAAAGACTTCATTTCCAAATACAGTCATATTCTGAGGTCCTAGAGGTTAGGACTTTCAACATGTGAATTGGGAAGGAGCCACAGTTCAGCCTGTGGCCATTTGCAATCAGAAATTTCAGATTTCTGGGGCACCTGGGTGGCTCAGTGGGTTAAGCGTCTGCCTTCAGCTCAGGTCATGATCTCAGGGTCCTGAGATCGAGCCCTGTGTTGGGGTCCCTGCTCAGTGGGGAGTCTGCTTCTCCCTCTCCATCTGCTGGTGCTCTCACTCTCTCTCTCTCTCAAAGAAATAAACAAAATCTTAAAAAAAAGAAAAGAAAAAGAAATTTCTGATTTCCAGAGAGTTGTAGGTCCCCATTTATTGGAATGAAGCCTATACCCCAAAACCCACAGAAGTCAAGGCACCTGTGGACTCCTAGAACCCACACACACCCACAAAAAGTGAAACGAAGTCATTAACATATGGTTGCAAATAGCGTGATCATGACAGTGGTGCCAGGTCTGTGGTCTAAGGAGGTGGCACATGGGGTGGTTCCCTTAGTCACGACACGGGGGGGGGGAGGGCTCTGTCCTCCCTGCTCGCCTGCGCCACCGAGACCCTTCCCGACTAGACCCCCCTCTCCGCGCACAACCTCCCCCTCCCTGCACTTTCTCTCCCTTTTCTCACATTTGGGCTCGGGGAGGTTGAGTCACTGAAGGAGCTTGACAAAATGGCTCACCAAAGTGTTTTTATTTTAATAATTATCAGCCCCACATGCTTCCCCGGTGAGACTCCTCACTTGAGCTGTGATAAACACAGCAACCGGAAAGTCACTTTATTAAACCGTAAATGTTTGCCACAAATCACAACTAAATTAGCCCTTGGTGGAAGCTGCACAGGAGCTCCGGCCCGCTGCTTTCATTCCGCGAGGAAGGGAAAGGTAACAACAGACTCCGAACACGGTCTCATTAGGCTTTAAAAATCCCCGGCGTCACTCTGTCTTGCGGGTTCGGACGTGCTTGACAGGAACGCACATGCGCATGCGCGTGTGTCGGGGCTCTCGCTCTCGCCGTGGCTGCCCGCTCGGGTGCGGGGATCCCCATCACAGCCCACCTGTCCGTCAGTCCCGCTGCCTGGGGGCGGGGGGGGGTGGAGCCGCCAGCACCCAACTGGCCACGATGGGGTGAGGGTGGGGAAGTGGGGGTGGGGCAGAGGAAACAGATCCCCCTCCACCTCTCTAAAGCAATGGGTATCTAGAGACCCAACGCTGCAAAACCTAAGCCAGGAGCCCCTCTCCAACATGTTCTTGGGCATCCCTGCTTCTCTCCTGGACTCAGTTTTTTCAGCTGTAAAATGGAGGAAATGGAGTAAAAGCGGTTTTCAAACCATGCGCCACGGAACCTTAACAGGGGCACCTCAGAGTTCCCTGTGATGATCCGGGGGAAGTCAGAATGGGCAGGCTCGGAGTTCCCCACTTTGCTTCCACCCGAACAGTTCTACCTTTACCTGTTTTGTATGATGTGGTCCTGGAGGGGATTTTTTTTTTAAGGGGTTCTGAAGTCAAAAACTGTTTGGAATACACTCGACTTAATGGCCTCTAGGGAGGTTTCTGGTTCTAGGTTTCATGAGACTGTGATTTGATCATGTGATTCTGGGACCCGGACAGACTTTTAGTGGGGAAGGTTTATTCTCAAGCTGCTCTTCAGTGGATGATCACCTCCACACCTGTCTGGTGGTAGGGTCTTGTGACTCTGCCTGGTATCATATTAGGGCTTGCGGCTTGTTACTATATCTGATCGCTCTATGTCCCCTGGAGAGCCTGGTTATGGTAAGTCAGAGTAATAAGGGTGCATCCGTGTCACTAGTCCCCATTTCTGTGTCTGTGGCAGGGACCACAAATCAATTACCATGCTTTCCTGCTGAGCGCAGATTGGAGCTCAGCATCCTTCTCATTCCATTGCTCCAGATAGCCCCACCAATTGATATGCAAAAGCATGCAAGATACAACCTATATGCCAAGCTTTTCTCCCTCCCTTCTTGATAGAAAAGTCCCTGAAAACATGGGGACAGGCCTTGTTGTGGCTTGTGCATGATGCCCTTCAAAGCATTTCCTTTCCTGTTCATAGGGAGCTTGGGGAAGATCTGTATCTGTGGCGGCTCATATCCAAGATGGCCCCAATGGTTCTCACATCCTGGCGTGGTCCCCTCCCACACTGAATACAGCTGACTTGAGTAACCAATGGGATATTGTGGAAATGACAGCATGACTTCAGACATTAGATCATGTAAGGCCTCGGGGCTTCTGCCTTGTTCTTTCTCAATCACTCCCCATGGAGGAAACCAGCCACCATGTTGTGAGGATGCTCAAGCTGCCTTGTGGGGAGGTCCACATGCCACCCACAGCCAACACTTAACTTGCCAGCCACGTGGGTGAGCCCCCCTGAGAGCAGATTTTCCAGTCCCAGCCAAGCCTTCAGATGACAACAGCACCCAAAGACACCCTGACTTAAACTTGTTAGTGACCCCCAGCTAAGCCATGCTCCCATTCCTGACCTACAGACATTGTGTGAGACGATAAATGTTTACTGTTCTCCGCTGCTAAGATTTGGGGTGATTTGTTATGCACCCAGGAGTAGCTGCTACAGTATCTACATCCACACATGCTGGGGGACTCGAGCACACAGAGAGGTACCACGGTGATAACCATAAGTAATCATGGATTGCCACAGAGCTCTGGAAATAGAGGATAATTTGGCCCCAGACAAGGTGGGATGTTGGTAAGGAAATGGAGTGGGAGGTGGGAGTCTCTTTGATGTGGCTGTGACTCACCCAGTGATTCCTCCCTATGGCGGTGTTGCTTTTCCTTCTACCTCTGCCCATACAAGCACGTCTCTGACCGAATGTACTAGTCAAAACCAGAAGGCCTCAGGTCTCTCACGCCCTGAGAACTTATCATCTAAAATCACAATGAGGAGGCCTAGATAAAGAGAAAAGAGTGAACAAAAGGAAGAAAAACAAACTTTTGGGTTTTCCACTGCCCTTTCTCTTTTTATTAAAATACTTGTCCGTCACGATTATGAATCCTGAACCCTAACGAGTCACCGGCCCTGCCAGTGTTTATTGCTTTGATGGGAGATCTTTTTTTATTATTTGTTTGGGCTGAAGCTAAGTCATAGATTTACTGCTTTGCTCATGACCAGTCTTAAAACACATGATTTAAGCTGTCAGAATGCAAATAACTCCGAATATCCTCATAAATGGAGACACCAAGGAGGGTTTTATTGTTGGAAAGAAAATAGTGGATAAGAAATAATGCTGATAACAGTGAAATGGTCCCTGTACCTACAAAAGAAAAAAAAAAAAAAGAAGAAGAAAAGAAACACAGAAAGAAGGAGGGAAAGAGGGGAGGCGGGCGTCATAACAGCTAAAATTCTGACAAAACTTAATTTTAAACTCTAGAGAACCAGTATAAGGCCCCTCATATACTGTCCGTGGGGGTCTGTGAGGTTCAATACCCACCTTCCTGGCCTGCCTCTGGAATGTTTTCCCCCAGCTGACCTACAAACACTTTATGTGGAGAGAGAGAGGGCCCCATGGCCTCACAGTGGGTCTGATCGATGGATTCTTGGCCGAGTATCGGCGACCCTCCACACCCAGCAGTCAGTATAAAATATTTGTCCAGTGACCGACTGAATGAAAGATGGGAAAAGTGGCTCTTTTCAAACTCTTCCTTCCGCTGTGTCCTCTTTAACCACAAAGGACGAGTGCTAATGACTGCTATTTAGGATTAGACGGCGCCAAATCACCTGCTGGCAGCCATTACTCTCTGTTAATGGGGGAAGGGCCTCTAGGGAGCTGCCGAGTCCAGGATTACGGATGTATATAGATGTCACTTCTCAGAGTCAGGTCTGTCATCCCTGAGGTTGTGGCGGCCCCCGTGTGGAGCTGACTGCCATTCCAGATCTGCCGGGATTGCTCCCACCCCCAGTAGGTGCATTTGGATGTAACCAAACCAATGAGCGCTGAACCCCACTGGGCGCCAGGCACTGCGCCGGGCCAGGGAGACAAACATGAGGGACCCTGGGACCAGGGGGTTGAGCAACCAGGAGTAAACCGTGATGATATTACATGAGGAACGGACACCTAAGTGGTCAGGGATTAGGAGTAGGAGGACTTCATGGAAGGTGCAGCCTTGGAGATTCACACAGATGGGACAAGGTGACACAGATGGGACAGAGTGACACCTGAGCTAGTCCCACTATCTCCTAAAGCCACAGGGGCCTGATTGCCAGGGCCTTGAAGCCAGGATAGAGGTAGAAGCCAGGGTCCTAAGAGCAGCAGGGAGTCTTTGAAGGTGTTTAATGAGTGTTTCAGAAAAGGGACTGGCAGGAGGGACCTTCATCTCCTGCCCCTGGATGGACAGGGCTGAGGCATAGGCCCTTGAGTGTGGGGGCCCAGGTGTAAACCCTGGCTCTGTCACTTCCGGCGGGGACTCCCTGGGCAAGTTCCTGCCTCCTCTTGGTTCATTCCCATTCCTTCTATTGTAAAATTGGGGTGAGGAGGGTGCCTGCCCCATGTGGGAGGGCAAGCATGAAGTCCCATAATGCCTGTGAAACATTCAGCATTATGTCTGCTCCGTGACGAGCTCCCAATAACTATCAGTTCTTATAATTATTCCCCTGCAGCTCCTAACACAGGCCCAAACACATCCTGATGTTCAGAACATATGAACGAATGAATGAATGATATCTAACCTCATTTTATAAACATAGGACCTGAGGGGCACCTGGGTGGCTCAGTCAGTTAAGCGTCTGCCTTCGGCTCAGGTCATGATCTCAGGGTCCTGGGATCGAGCCCCGCATTGAGCTCCCTGCTCAGTGGGGAGTCTGCTTCTCCCTCTGCCTCTGCCCCTCCCCCTGCTTTTGCTCTCTCTCTCTCTCAAATAAATAAATAAATAAAATATTAAATAAAAGAAAAAAACATAGGACCTGAGAAGGTCAGGTCATAACTATCGCCTAGGGCAACATAGGTATCGAGGAACAATTTGAGACAGATTTGTACATTAACCGTTAAGAGTCAAAATAATAACCCAAAGCCCTCCTAGACACTGCTGTGCCTTCCTCAAAGCTCTCTCAGGAAAGACACAGTAAAGTGATGATCCAAACTGGACTTGTCTCTGAGTTTTACCATATTTCAGTTATGTTAAAGTTCTTGTCTTAGTCAGTATAGAAGAGGCTTTGTGCATTAACAAAATAACCCTAACATCTCAATGACTTAACATAGATTTCTTTCTAGTTCACGGTACGTATCCGGCACATGAAGGCAGGGCCCAGGGAGGGACTGCATATGTTTTCTCCACGCAGTCACTCAGAGATCCAGGCTGATGGAGGCCTTCTCAATCATCCAGCCAGGGCAAGAAAAGAGCCTGGAGAATCGCGTCTCCTTTTCAGTGCCTCGACTCAGAAATGATATACACCACTCCTTGTATATCATCGGCCAGGTATGGCCTAACAATAAGGGTGCAGCTGCCATGAGCTGGGAAGGAAAGGCAAACAGGAGATTGATGAACAAGAGTAATATCCACCCAGTTCTTAATCCCTCCTTTTTTTTTTTTTCTAACTAGAACATTTAACCAGTGCACCTCATTCGAAGGATCTGCTGCAGCTAGGTGGGTCAGATTTAACAGAAATCCAATTTGAAACTTTCTGGGCCTCCTCTTTTCTTCAGGGGGGGACTGAGTTTTGCTTGAATGCCCGTTCTCTTTCTGTAGTTTATAGAGTCAGAGGGAGAGAGCATTACGGATTTACTGTGGACTTTGCTATATGTTTTATGCTTTGATTTTATGTCCACACTCATGTTCATTATAAGGCTGCTATTCCCTTACTTAGCCAATTTTAGGGCTACAAATACAAGTTGGGTGGAGATTAGAGGGTTAAATTAATCTGACAACAGTATCTTTGCTTGCTATTACAGTGGAGCTTATAACATCAGTTGGGCTGATTTAACAAAATTTATAATGTATTCCGCAGTTGATGGCTTGAGCCTAATTGAACACAAATTTATAATACCATCCAGTGTTGTAATTAAAATGTGGTAAAATTAGCCCATCAAATATTGTATATACACGCACTCTCACAAAGCCATCAACGGCTTTGTTTTGTATACGGTCAATTACATTTTCAAAGTGGAATCCTCAGAAGGATCCATCAGACGAATCAAGATGAAAGGAAACCAATTGAGGACCTAAGGCTGCTCTAAATTGACAAGGAAACACTTGGAAAATTGTTTTCAGACAATGAGAGAAATTAATTTTCCAACGTGGTGATTTGGGGGTGCAATTAGTCTCCCGTGTTATTTGAATGACCACAGGATTATGGGAGCCCCGAGGTGGCTCAGATGCATGGAGAGGGAGTTGTCCACATATCTCTGTCTGGAGTCCAGGCCGTGCGGGAAAGAGAAAACAAGATGTTCTTCCCCCCAGAAAACGATGATGACATTAAAAAGGCAGATCTGCCGCAGGGATGGGTCATTGTGTGGGCTTCATTAACTACAATTGCTCTTTGCTATGTGACGATTTACTCTATCATGGGGGCATCTTCAGATCAAAAATTACATTCTGAGTCTAGAAATACTCCTTCCTTAACTATTTTAAAAGGAGAATGAAAGGAGCACCAGGACGCAGTGCTAGTGATGGGGAAACTGTTCTCACCATCAGGGACCCGTGTTTGCATTTTTATTAGCCTTCTGCTGAGGTAGAGTGGAGAGGCTCTTTCTTCAACTCAGAAAAGCAGAGGAAGGGACAGACTAATAATGAGATGTCTTGGTTGCTCCTCTTATTTGGGGCATAAGTACTGATCTGTTGCAGGCAGGCGCTCTTCCGCCTGAGCTAGCCCCACTCTCTCCTCATTCCCCCCTGCTGACATTGGGTTGAACCCAGAGTTGGCGGAAGGCAAGACTAAGACCTCAACGTCAGTTCAGGGATTTCCCAAAACCACTTTCGGGTTCAATAATTCACTAGAACAACTCACAGGACTCAGGAAAAGCACTATACTTACTAATACAGTTTTGTCAGAACAGAAGAATACAAAATAGAACCAGCCAAAGGAAGGCTTTGGCTTTTGTATGGGACAAAGTCTACCAGGAGCCCAAACGTGGAGCTTCTGCGGTCCTCTCCCCACAGAGTCCTGGACGATGTTTCCCCCTCCCAGCTGTGATGTGTGACGATACTCAATGAGCATATTGCCAACCAGGGAAGCTCATGTGAGCTTCAGTGTCCAGAGTTTTTATTGGGGTTTCATTATGTAGGCATGATTGAATCCCTGGCCAAATGGCTGAACCCAGTCTCCAGCTCCCTCCCCTCCCAGAGGTCAGGCCTGATATCACATGGCTGAAAGCCCCAGTGCCCTAATCACATGGTTGGTCTTTTCCCTGTGGCCAGCCTCCACCCTGAGTCATCCCCTTCACTTAAACTATGGGGAGGTCTACCAGAGTCATCTCATTAGCATACACGATCAGGTATGAGTGGTCCATGAATAACAAAGATCCTTCTATTACTTGGGAAATCCCCCATGTGTAGAGGTTACCTCCCAGGAGCTGGGACAAAGTCCAGACCTCTCTTTAGGGGAAGCCAAATTCCTTACACGTAAGATGACGTTCCTACCCAGGAGGAAGAACTAACTGGACCTCATTGGGTTTTACCAGGCAGACCCAGCCAGAGAGGCCCAGAGAAGCCAAGCTCATCTGCCCAGGACCCCCGAGTTGTCCAAATAGCATTTACACATCAGATCCTGTCCCTCCACCCTCATACCTGGACCTGCACCTGCCTCTCACAGTGCCCTCCTCTTTTTTTTTTTTTAAGATTTTATTTATTTATTTTAGAGGGGGGAAGGGCAGAAGGAGAGAATCTCAAGCAGACTCCCTGCTGAGTCAGGGCTTGGTCCCATGACCCTGAGATCATGACCTGAGCCGAAATCAAGAGCTGGACGCTTAACCGACTGAGCCAGCCAAGCACCCCTCACTGTGCCTCATGACACCAGTCATGTTGGATCAGAGTTCATCCTAATGACTTCATCTTGATTACATCAGCAAAGATCCCATTTACAAATAAGGTCACGTTCACAGGTACAGAGGTTTGGACTTAAACACATCCTTTTTGGGGGACGTGATACAACTCATAAGACAAAGGAAGATTCCCGATATTTCTGTCTTGCTTATATCCTGCCCTGGATCCTGCTCCCCCATCATCCCCATCCCCACAAAAGTCCCTACTGGAAAAAGATGCGATGTCATTACTTGGCCCCACCCATAACCAGTGCTTGTGCTCACCAGCTAGAACCTGCTCTGTGCCAGGAACAAAAAAGAGACCCCAATGCTGCCCTCGGGGGCTCCCGGGCCACACACACTTCCACACAAGAGTGCCCCCTCCCTGGTGGGCTTGGGGACGAGGCCTCATGTGTGCAGTGGGGCCTTTCTGTGGGCCCCTGCGGGGCCAGGCAGGGCATCGGGGGTCAGTGCCCAAGCAGGAAGCCCACTTACACAGCAGTGGACGTCAGCGCGGTGCGGGGTCACCCATCTCTCTTGTGGTTGGCACAAGGTCCAAGCCTCCACAGAGAGGGTAACCGCCCCAACCAGGAACCCCGCCAGGGGCCATTCATGCAAGGCGCAGTGGGGTGGGCTGCCCTCCTCCGCCGGTGAGCCGGTGCTCTGGGAGGGGACGTCGTGTCCAGGCCGGCCTGAGAAGGGCCCGGCTTTCACAGGGAGAACAGCTACACCCCTCTCAGGAAACGGGTTCTTAATGACTTTAATCTTTCCCTCGTTTTTTTGTTTCTTTTACACAAGCAAGTCAGCTCCCCCACCGAAGCCTGGGAGCAGGTGGGGCAGGAAGTCTGTGCCAGGTGACTGTCCCTTGCCTCAGCTACTTGAGGGGAGGGGGGCGCCCCGTCAACCGCATCACAGATCCCCCCCTGCCCCCCCGTGCACCTGGCACTCGTGCATGGGCTGGACCTGCTCTCACAAAGCACCTCAGGCTGAGGGGCTTTGACAAGAGAAGTTTATTGTCTCACAGTTCTGGAGGCTGGAGGTTGGGTTCTTGGGGCTGCAAGGGACAGTTCTGTTCCAAGCCTCTCTCTAAGCTTCTGGAAGTTCCCTGGCTCATGGCAGCGTAACTCCAATTTGCACGCGGTGTTCTACGTGTGTGCGCGTGTGCATGCGTGAGTACACGATTGTACATCCGTGTGCCTGGGTCCACATTTCCCCCTTTTTAAGAGGACTCCAGTCATATGGGATTGGGACCTGCCCTGATGACCTCATTTTAACTCTGTGAAGACCCTATCTCTAACTAAGGTCACGTTCTGGCCTACTGGGGTTTGGGATTTCCACGTAGGGTCGGTGGGGGACACAGTTGAACCCATAACACAGTGGTACCCAGCCTGCATCACAGCCTCTCCCGGTGGCAACCAGAGCCCTTGTGCCGTGAAGTTGCCACTCCTATAGGGACCCCGTGTCCCTTCAAAGCGGGCCCATTGGACACCGGGGCCGGGACTTTTATCCAGGAGATTGTTACACAGCTAAAAGTTGTGTTTTAATACCTTCTCAGCAGCCAGCCCCACTCCCCACGTCTCCCCAGCCGGAAGCCTCCTGTAATCATGGGCCCCACCAGCTGTTACCGGCAGGGAGGGGTGTCTGTAATCATCTGAACTGCTGGGGCTGGGGGGCAGTTATTTGGGGGGCACACTGGCAGAGCAGGGGGAGGCACCAGGTGGCCAGCCCGCAGCTGAGCTCGGATGTGCCTGGAGAAACAGCAGCGAGGCATTGAGATTCAACCAGAAATTGGGTCCTTGCCCTCAGCAGTATGGGTCTTCCCTTTCCCAGCCTTTTCTGCAGGTGATTTAGAAGCTTCCAGGGGAAATATCCTGTGGGCACATACCAGGGGTGTGTCCCATCCTCAGTCCTTCTCAATGTGCAAAATACACACGCAGCCGACCCACCCTCCTCTGCAGATGACAGCTTGCAATGGCCAGGAATTGCACATCTGTTCCCAATACAGCCTTGAAGAGCATTTAATTGTGTTCTTTCAATGCCCCACATTCATTTCTCTCTCGACAAACTGTGGGCTCATATCTAAATTAAAATAAACTAGACACATTATTCTTCATCCAAGGCAAATGTGCGCACCTTGTGCCTTTGAGTTAGGCTTCTTGGGCGCATCTGAAGGGCTCCGCCAAGGTCTTGGGGGCTGAGGACTTGCCGTGATGAGGGAACACATCACACAGCACGTCCCCCAATGTGACAGGTATGGGGATCAAGCTGAAAAACCCTGTCACAGGAAAAAAAAAAAGAAAGCAACTGGCAGTGCTAGGTCAAGGGCAGGCTTGGGGCTCAGGGGACCCAGTCCAGCAGCTGTTCTGCATTTGGGTTGGGGGTGAGGCCAGAGGATGAACAATTCATGCAATGGCACGCAGGGACCCTGTAGTTAACATAATAATCACCATACTGTTATTCGAGGTGAGCTTGCACCAGACTGAGCACTCTGTGCCCATCATCCTTTGATCTCTCCGTCTCTTTCCTCCTCCAGGACCCCCAACACCGAGGGCTCAAAGTCTCCTAATGCCCCGTGGAAGGCACACCGCTGACCCTGTTTATTGGGATGTTTCTTGGTGAGGGCAGAGTGTGGCAATTGCATCAGACAGACCTGGAATCTGATCCCAGCTCTGCCATTTCTCACTGTGCAGCTGGCGCTCAGTGAGCGCTCCTCCCTGAACTTCAGGCTCCTCATCTGTGAGTGGCCACCCCTTACCCACCCAACGACCTTAGAGGACAAGACAGACAGCGGATGGCTAATAACAGGCGTTGGTCTGTGAGGTTCCCAATTGGAACCCTCCTCATACATTGCTTTGGAAAGAAGTGACAGTTCCTCGGAAAGTTAAACCTAGGGTTAGCATGTGACTCAGCAATTCCCCTCCTTGGCATATACCCAAAAGAATGAAAACATATGTCCACAGAAAAACATGTACATGATTGTTTATAGTGGCATGATTTATAATAGCCAAACGGTGGAAACAAGCTAAATGTCTATCAATGGATGAATCGATGAACAAATTGTGGTATATCTGTACAATGGGGTATTGTTCAGCAGTAACACGGAACAGAGTGATGACACGCCACAACGTGAAGGAGCCTGGAAAACTTTATGCTGAGTGAACGAAGCCAGATACAAAAGGTTCACATAATACATGGCGCCATTTATGTGAAACGTCCAGAATAGGCAAATTCATAGAGATAGGAAGCAGATTAGTGGTTGCCGGGAACTGGGGAGAACGGGGAGTGACTGCTGACCGCTCTGGGGTTTCTTCGACAGGTGATGACAATGTTCTGGAATTAGATAGCGGCGATGTTTGTGCAATTTTACGAACATACTGAAAACCACTGAACTGCACGCTTTAAAATAGTGAATTTTGTTGGTATGTAAATTATGTCTCAATTAAAATTTTTCTCAAAAGGAAAGGAACATAAGACTTCTTAGAAAACTCTAAAGTATTTTTAGTGAGCAACACTGAAGATCATATAAGGAGAGAAATACTCTCTGTTTGCATGGGAAGGATCAATATTGTGTAGACATCAGTTGCCTTCAAATTGATGCATAGATTCGGTGCCTTCCCGATCAAAACCTGGTCCCATTATTTCCTCAGTCCTTGCCAAGGGTCGCACGCAGTTTAGGAGCCCCTACTCTAAAAGAGCCTTTGCTAGCACACTGGTGAAGGATGAGCGAGGCGCTGTGCATGGAATCACTTTGAGGTCTCCCTCTTCACAGTGCAACACAAGGAGGCCAGGCTCTGCAGACTCCAGTCTCCTCCAGAATGGACGCAAAACACAAGAGCAGCATCCGCCTGAAACGAATGTCTTGTTTTTGGTACAGCAGCCTTGGGGTCGGCCGTTTCCTTCAGAGCAGGGGATTCCAGACTTCCTTCCGGCAACTTCTGCGTAACTCCATCTCCTAACCAGTCCCCCCCAACTCCTCCTCCAAAGTCGGGCAGGCCCTGCTTTGCCCAACTGATAGCAATGCAGTTGGAGCCTTGGGAACTCAACCCAGAGAACTGATGGAGGGCTAAGCTCAGCAGAAACAGGCGGAGCCCAAGGCATCTGTGCTGTGCCAGACCCTGTGCTGGTCCCCAGGGACACAGGCCCCAAAGCACCACTGCCAGTCCAAGAAGGCTTCATGGAGGAGGAGTCTTGAGCATTCCAATACTCGTTCCAGGAAGCAATTGGCTCACTCCCCTCTATCCTGATCTGTCCCACCGAGGCAATGTGAATGTTTGGGATTTGCACCTGGCAGTCACAGCCCTATCATCCGGTGGCAGTGCCCAAATTTTTCTTGGGGATCCCCCCCTTTCCTTTTTTTTTTTTTATTCTTATGTTAATCCCCATACATCACATCGTTAGTTTTAGATATAGTGTTCCATGATTCATTGTTTGTGCACAACACCCAGTGCTCCATGCAGAACGTGCCCTCCTCAATACCCATCACCAGGCTAACCCATCCTCCCATCCCCCTCCCCTCTAGAACCCTCAGTTTGTTTTTCAGAGTCCATCGTCTCTCATGGTTCTTCTCCCCCTCCGATTTCCCCCCCTTCATTCTTCCCCTCTTGCTACATTCTTCTTCTTTTTTTCTTTCTTAACGTATATTGCATTATTTGTTTCAGAGGTACAGATCTGAGATTCAACAGTCTTGCACAATTCACAGCGCTTACCAGAACCCATACCCTCCCCAGTGTCCATCACCCAGTCACCCCATCCCTCCCACCCCACCCCCCGGATCCCCCCCTTTCCACTGGACATGGTCTGGCAGGCCTGTTAATCAGGGTCTCCCATCTACCCCGGCCAGAAGTAAGACACACGTCTCTAGTGGGCCAGGTCAGCCGGAAGCTAAGGCAGGCAGCACAAAGGCTGAAAACATTCAAGCCTCTCCAGCCAACAGCAGCACTCAAACTCATTGGCTCCTGGCACCAGGTCCCTGGAGCAGACATGGTCCTATCCTTCCCGGCGCCCACCTCTTCCTGTTGTCCTTGGGTTTGGGGAGTCACCGTGTCTTTCCGATACACCCCTTTTTTGTCAAATTTAGCCAAGAGTTGGAGTCTTCTGGTGGTTTCTCTGATCTCTACCATAAACTCCCCCATTGGGTGATAGCCATAGTGATTGTGGAGGTTTGGCCCTACCTTTGGGTCTAGGAGTGGACCCTCATTGGTCTAAACCAAATCACGGCATCCCATTCCCCTTGCCACAGTGATTGGTTTAAAGGCGACAGAAAGCTCCAATTGGTCCAATAGCCCAGGATTTTTGTTTTGCTTTGGGGGGAAAAGCTCTCACTGTTTTATTAGATGTGAATGAAGACATGTGCAGCAATCCTGCAACCAGCAGGGGGTGCATCTCCAAGATGAAGTCAGCACCGTGGAAGTAGAGAGACAGAAAGAAACAGTCTTGCTTGACATCATTGAGCTACTGGATCAGCCCTCACCTGATACCCACCTACCTTTAAACTCTTCCCACAAGCAAATGTATTTCCTGTATTGTTTAAGCCAGCTGAATTGGGCTTTCACATGCAACCAAACCTTCCTAACTAACCCAGTTGGTTCCCTATTGCCAATAGAGAAAGAAAGAGACTGTCACTGTTCTCATTTTATAGCTAAGAAAACTAAAGCTCCAGGAAATGATGACAATGAGGATTTTAACCCAGAAACTCTGATCCTACCCATAGCTGCCTAGTTCAGCACACTTCCCTGAAGGTTCTTGCTTGCATGAAGAAAGAGGGGGCTCTCAGCAGAAAATACTAGAATGACAGCCTGTGTGTGGTGCCTGGGGCTAAAAGGAAGGAGAGGTTGAGGTCCATGGGGCTCGTGCACAGAGCCTAATTCAGAAAGGGGGCAGAGAGGTGGCTGGACAGCTCAGTCTGTTGTGATTACAGTAAGGAGTGTGAACTGAGGAAAGGATGTTCTAGAACAATCATTGTGGCCAGACCATGAGGAAGGAGATGGTGATGAGAAAGGATGGAGGGAAGAGCTGCATTCAAGGGTCATGGGGAAGGACTAGCAGTATGACCCACTCTCCCTGGTGCGCCCCGCAGGACACCTGCAGGATGGGAAGGCAGCCCAGGGCCCGCTCCGAGGACATGCAGGGAGGGGACAGCCAGGCCCTGGGCAAGTTGTGGCCCAGGTGCAGCTGAGGCTGGGACTGCAGTTTCCCATCCAGACACTTGTCAATTCTCCCGGGAGAAGCCAGATTCTGCTTAGGAGCTGGGGATGTGCCAGAGACTCAGGGAGACACTTAGCCAATCAGGAGGGCTCTGATCCAGGCCCAGACCCAGCCCTTCCCAGCACTTGGCGAGACCCTGACCCGGAAGGCCAGAGGGGCGGGGAGGGCCCAGGAGTTCATTCTCATTCTCAGAGTTGGTTCTGTTGACCTTGGGCTGTGGCTCATCAGAAGAGAGGATCTCCCTTACGAGGCCTGGTCGCAGACAGAAGTGTGGATCCAGATGCCCCCAGCATCCCTGCATTCACAGCCAGGCCTGGAACGTGAGTCCTCAGGCTGGTATGGCCCGAGTGCAGCCCTCAGCTGGGTAGAAGCAGCTCGGGGCCAATTCAGTTTGATTAAATCAACACCACCTCCAGGCCTCGCAGCCCTCGGCTCCCTTTCACCTGTGTTCTGCTCTGCTCAGCTCAGCTCCCCAAGGGCTGCGAACTGCACCCCACCTTGGGCCTTTGCCCATGTGGCTCCTTCACCAGGATGCCCTTTCGGCCAGGCCTGGCTCTTCTTCTTTGCAGGACCCTCCACGACTGCAGGTAGGTAGATCCTATGAGGTTGTGGGGTTCGTGTGCCTGGACCGACAGCTCTCCAGGTAGAACCTGCTTCCCACGGGCAGGGCCACCCCTGCCACGACCGTCAGCTGGGTCTCACTCTGGAGGTGCCCCGGGATTTTGTCCCTTCTCTCTGGGCCTCTCTCCCCGCTTCAGGCCTGCCCCACAGTCGTGCCCCTCACTCCCCTTCTGGCTGCGAACACGACCCCACCTCGGCCCAGGGCGGAGCAAGCAGCTCACCTCCCACCGCCCCGCACCCACCGAGGCCTCCTCGCTGGTGTCCGAACACGTCCAGGATGCTTTCACCCCAAAAGCTCCTCTTGGAATGCAGCCGGCGGCCCTCGGTGGGTGCCTCATTTCGGGGCTTCACTCAGAGACCCCTGTGTCAGCTTGCTGGGGCGGCCGTGACAGGCTACCACAGGCTGGGGGGCTTAAACAGGAACTTCGGGTCTCACGGTTCTAGAAGCCTGACATCAAGGTGTCGTCGGCAGGATTGGTTCCTTCTGAGGCCTCCCTCCCTCCGTAACTTGCCGTGTCCCCCGTGTCCTCCCATGGTCGCCCCTCTGTGCGTGTCTGTGTCCTGATCTCTTCTTAGAAGGACACCAGTCACGTTGCATGAGGGCCCACCCCTGTGACCTCGTTCAACGTTAATCACCTCTTTAAAGGTCCGTCTCCCGTTACCTACGGGGAGACATATAAATTTGCAGGGGACGCGATTCAGCCCGGAATAGCCTCCTCCTCAGAAGGAACTCCTCGGACCAGCCCTGATGCCAGCCTCCTTCCCTGTCGCGTCCCTCTTGGTAGCACTCAGCGCCCCTGACAGACCTCCTGCTCTCCCCCGCACCCCGCCCCCGGCCAGCCACGAGGACGGAGTCCCCTCAGGCTCAAGGACTGTCTGTTTGTCTCTGTGCCATCTGCAAGTTGAGGGTGTTGGGTTGGGGGAGGGGGGGCTACTGTGTGGGCTCTCTTGGCCCCCATTCGGGCTGTTGAAGCAGGCCCTCCTGGTCCAGGGAAGGAGGGCACTGGCTTTCTCTGGAACCTTCTCCATCTCCTACCTGTGGTTTGGGAGGAGGAGTGGCTGCCCCATCATTTCTGGAAAGAGAATTTAATGGGGTGGGTGAAAAATATCAACCTGTCAGCTCCACTGTGCCTGCCTGCAGCCTGGTGGACACTGGCAGCTCTCCCCCCGCCCAGCCCCCGTCCCAAACCCGCCAGGGGTGGGCCATCCTGGGGAGCTGGTGCTCCCCGCGCCCCCTGCCTGCACCCAGGGCCCCAGCATGCCAAGGCCTCTGCTCCAAGGGGCTACGCTTCCCAAACTCACTGTCTAATTAGTTTCCTCCCACCAACCCCTGACGTGATAACAATGGTGCGGGAGACCCCTTCCGTGGCAGGTGTCGTGCAGCTCCCCAGTGCATCCCGGGCAGGAGCCCTGCACCTCCACGCCTTAATTAAGCAAGTTAATTACTTGCCAACTTAAGGGCCTGATCAGGCCTTTTGCACGGAAGGCCTCTGGGTCTGCTTTGCATCCTCGCAGCCCTGGGGCATCCCTGACTCCCACACAGGACCCAGCTTGGGGCTCTCTGAACATCCCAGAATCCTTGTTCATCATTTAGCCAAGAAATGGCGGCCACAGACTCATGGGCAGAATGAGCAGGGATGTTCGTAAAGCCCAAGGCACAGGGGAGGGAACAAGTATGTCCTGAAAATGTTTTCAGCAACAAGGGCACCTCACTTGTCCGTGGAGAGAGCTCTTCTCATTTGCATTTGTACCTACTGTGTGCAGGCGGGGGTTGGAGGCAGGGGGCCCCCAGGTATTTGCATAACAGCCCAGGCGCTTGCTGACCTGGCATTGGCTCAGGACCCCAGACAACCCCTTTGTCCCTTCTTTAGTCCCCCTCCCACAGCTGGCTCAATCCTGGCACCCTCTGCCCAGACCCAAGAGGTTCCTTCCATAATAAGGACGTGCATGGCCCCCACCCACATTGCTACTCAGCACTTCACAGTTTACAAACTCTTTTACATACTAGGTTATTGGAATCCTCTCTGAGAGATCTGTGTCCACTTTACAGGTGAATAAGCTTAAGTGTAGAAGGGGTAAGTCTATTAGAACTTTTCTGGTAGCAAATAACAGAAATTGTTCAGTTCAATTAGATTATGAAGTTGTGGGGGAGAGCAACTCATCTCTTGGGTCATACAATTGAAGACTTAGGAGTAGGGTAAATTGACTTCAGGTATAGTTGGATCCAGGTGTCAAAATGGGTCTTCAGTAATCTATCTATCCTCCGTTCTTGACTCTAGGACCTCTCGGCTGGCTTTATTCTCAGGCAGACTGTCCTTAAAGTGAAAAAGGACCAGCAGCCACTCCAGGCTTCTGTCTCCCCTGTGTATCACCACACTGGGCAGGTCAAAGTGAGGCAGGTACTAAGACATACCTCCTGCCCTTGATACCTTGCTCGAGGATTCACAGAGACCCTCCCACCCCCCCCACTCCTGGCCTGGGCTGGTCAAGCTTGCTGGCCCAGGCTCCCTTGGACCACCTTGCCCAATGGGGCAAGACATTAGACTCTCTGCTTCTCCAGAATCCCTCCACCCTGCTGCCCACTCTGTCCATACCACCATCACATTTTCTCCGTGGCCCAGCCACTGTGCTCTGCTCAAGTCATGCCTCAGTTAGCCTCTCATCTGTGGCCAAGGCCTGCCTCCTTCCCAGCGATGTGAGAACAGTTATCACACAGTCCCACCATCCTATATGCATATGTCTCGGCCCTCCCCACCCAGAGCCCAGGAACTCTCTAGAACAGGGCTATTTTCAGCTCAGCTTCCCCACCTCCCCAACAAAGGGCCTGGCACAGAGTTCTGAATGAATGAGCCAATGGTGGACAGGGTGTCAGCTGAGGCAGCCTTCTATACACACTTGAGGCCATAGGCTCCTGACCTCATGGGGTACCGGCCAGCAGGGGCCCATCTGAGGGGGAGGACCGCCCAGCTCATGGGGTGTGCTCAACAAGCACCTCCATCTGCAGCAGCTCCCCAAACCCGCCAGCCAGGAACCCTGGGGTACATGACACGTGTTGGTCCACAGAATGGCCACCCAGCATGGAGCTCCAGCCATGATGGAAGGTGAACCAGCAGCCTCAGCAATGGGGCATGGGAGTCATTAGGAGACACTGTGCACTGCACTCAGAAGTGGGGACAGTCCCGCCTGCAGGCCAATCGCAAGTTTAATGAGCTGTGCCCAGCATTGGGGCCCCCCACTCCTGGGGCTACAAGAGAGTTTCTGGAACTCCACTGCATCTATCTGTCCCCCAGCACCACCCAGAATTTGAGGACTCCAAGCTAGGCATGCAGCAGAAACTCAACAGATGTTTGTGGAAGCTAAAATGTTTCTCATCTGTCCACCTTTCTCCGTCTGTAACACACCCCCTTCCTCCCTCCTGCAACTTCCTGAGGCATCACCCCTCACCATCACGAGGCCTGTGACTAGCACAGGGCGGGATGGCTGCCCTGGCTTGAGAAGCATGATCTGCTTAGATGTCCACCTAATTTCAGTTTTTCATCGATAACATGGAAATATTAGTAGCCCTCTTTCCATTGCAAGTGAAAGAAATCCAAGTTCAAAAATTCTTAAGGAGAAGGAGAAATGTAAGGACTCGTGTTACTGAAACGTTCAGAGTGAGGACTTCAGGTACTGCTGGATCAAGGGGCACAAGCATGGCTCAAGGCTCAGGCTCATTCTCTTGGCTATGCTAGCCTCTGAATTGGTTTCATGTGGATGGGCTCCTTCTGTGCCTGTGTTGGAAGTTGCATCCCCCCCCCCCCCATGCAGATCCTGAGACAAACATTTGAGTGAAATCATTTATTTGTGAGATTTGGGGGCCAGGAAGTGAGACAGGGAAGGGAAGCAGCCAACATAGTGTGCATTGCAAAGCAAATTTCCCCGATGGGCACCTGGAGCGTAATCCCACAGGGGAAGTCTAGGAGACTGTTGAGAACATGCCTCGGGGTTGTTCTGCCTGAGGGAGCAGGTGGAGCATTTACCCACCAATGCTTATCCATCCATCCGGTTCACTCCTGGAGCGAACTCACTCCTGCAGCAGGGCAAGCTCTTAGGCAGAGTCACAGGGACCTGTAGGAAGCAATGTCTGGGGTTTGCTCTGTTTGGACCAATAGAGTCATGGTCTTACCTGACTCCCAGCCAATCACATTCCAGCCAGGGGTGCGGGAGGCACTGATTGGCTGAGAGGGTCATATATCCCAGCCCCTCTGGAATATGCTAACTGGGTTGAGTTTAGGTCACATGCTCCACCCCCCCACCCCCACCCCGACCTTGGCACAAACTGGCTGAGCCCATGTCACATGCTCACCCCAGCTGCTGGTGATAGGGGACCCCCCCCCACACACACACACTTTATGGCCAGAGATTGGGAGACGGATGGTTCTCCTAGGAAAACGGGGGTATTATAACCAGGAAAGGGGGGGTCTGGGAGCTGGGTAGATGGAAACCAGAGATGTCACCCCCAGAGCCCCATTGGGTCGTTTGGGCATTAAGGACAGTCAGATGCGGAGTGTGGGGCACGAGGCTCGGCACCTGACAGGCACCTGGGGCGCGTCCGTGTAACTCAGCAACCCACACACCCCACAGCATCTGCGGATGGGCCACCCTCAGCTTGCTGCCTCGTCTCCCCCTTTTCCAAGCTTTCCTTTTTCTCCATCAGACTTTTGCATTTTTCTGGAATCTTGGGCTTTGTTTTTTTATACAGGAAAGAAAATGAAAAGAAAAAAAAAAAGTTTAATGCTTCAAGTTGGACGCTGTCTTGCGAGGAGCTCGCTCCTTCCGGGGTGCCGGCTGCCCTCACCGACCCTGCGTCTTGCTCCCTAGACAGAGGAGGCCGCCGTGGGGTTGGGGACAAGGCCTCGGCAGCGGCGGGCGGCCCTGATGGGGAGGCGGCGGTCGCCCACTGCCCCATTAACTCAGCGAAACCCGCCCCGGCGCGGGCGAGCAGAGTCCTCTGGTTTGGCCCTTGTCAAGGGAACTGTGCAAGCAGCCGACTAAATTCTACAGCCTCTGGCTCAAACACAGCCTCCCCGTGGGGTCCCCTAAAGTCTAGCCAAGGCTTCATGGCATTATTTTGTCATCCAATACATGCTTAATTGAGCACCTCCTATCTGCCAGGCGCTGTCCTAGGCATGGGCACAGAGCCAGTGAACAGAGAAGCAAAATCCCCTGGCTTCTTGGAGCTTACATCATAGGCGGGATAACTAATAAATAGTAAAAAATGATTAGGTAAGTTGCATGGTGTGTTAGAGGAGAGTAAATGCTATTAAGAGCTAGGTGAAGGTAGCAGGGGTACGGAGTGTGGGAGTGAGGTTGAGGTTTGTTTGTTTGTTTGTTTGGGGGGGAGGGGCACAGGCAGAGAGAGAACCCCAAGCAGACTCCACGATCAGCACGGAGGGGCTCGATCTCACCACCCTGAGATCATGAGCGGAGCTGAAATCAAGAGTTGAATGCTTAACCCACTGAGCCATCCAGGAGCCCCGGGAGCAAGGTTGAGTTCTAAGTGGGCCAGCCAGAGTGGGCCTTCTTGAGAAGGTGACAGATGAGCAGAGATTTGAAGGAGATGAGAAATGAACCGATGGTGTCCGGGAGACTGGTGCCGGCCAATGAGGACAGCCAGTGCCAAGGCTCTGGGGTCAAGCATGCCCCTCGTGTTCCAGCAGCCCGGGGACCAGTCGCAGAAGGGGCTTAGGGGAAAAGGACAGAGGTTGGAAGTGGGTCCTGCCGGCCCTTGTAAGGACTTTGTGCCAGAAAGTTTGTTGACACAGAGTTTGTATTCTGTACAAGGACACACCTCGTGCTGTCCCTCCGGCCGCCTGCTGAGATTAGACTTTGGGTCAGCGGTGGACTCAGGAAATGCTCATGCAGCCCACCTAGGGTACTGAAGAGGGCGGCTGGGACCAGGGTGGGAGCAGAGGGGGGTGGATTCTGGATCTGTTTGGCAGGAGGAGATCCTAGGGATGGATTAGGCAGGGGACGTGAAAGCCAAGGAGGTGAGGCAGGTGGCCAGGGATTGGGCCTGAGCAGCAGAGAGGCTAGAGCGGAGACATCCTTCGCAGGGCTTGGGGTGGTGCGGGGAGGTACTGGGAATTCAGTGTGTTGGGGAGGTGGGGGGTAAGTTTCAGGCATCCAAGTGAAAAAATCAAAAAGGCAATTGTGTGTGTGAGTCCGCAGCGTAAGAGGGATACACTCAGGGGTCGCTGACTGATGGTGGGGTTGAAGCTCACCAGGAGAAGGAGTGTAGTCAGGGGGCGAGGTCCAAAATCCAAGCCCTGGGGCCTGGCTAGGACTTCAGGGAGGGCCGGGGGAGTGACAGAGAAACCTGCCTGCGAGGCGGGAAGCAAGCTGGGATGTGTGGTCCAGGAAGCCAGGGAAAGAAAGTTCTCCCAGGGGACCGGAGTGAGCCCACGAAGCTTCGGGAGCATCCCAAGGAGCGGCGTGGGCGAGTTTGCGAGAGGCGGGGAGGAGAGAGCAGAGCTAGGGAGGGTCGTGTTGCAAAGCGGAGCAGGCAGATGGGCCACTGGAGCAGGGGGTGGGGTGGGGAGAGCTGTCTCAGCTGCAGCAGTCCCCACACCTCCCTGCATCCACACCGTGGAGTAAAAAGAAAGGGCCCATTCCTGATGCGAAGTCGTGCTTTCACCGCTCACATCCCGGGGGCTTTTACCAAATTCAGAAGGAATCCAGGCGGCCCACAAGCTACCAACGGCCACCCCCAGACAGATGTCACCACTTTCCCGCCCGTGACTCCTTCAGGCTGATGCAGGGCCTGGCAACCCGTTCCTGCCCCCTCCCTCCCCCTCCCTGGCTGAATAATTTAGGCACTATTCTAAGTTCAAACTAAATAAAGCAATTTAGAGTGACTAATTCCTTGTGAATTTTATGTTCCCCAAGCGTCTTTGCTGGTACCAATGCCGGGGACCATCTATCCCCCTGATTTCAGCTGCTGCGTGGATTCTAGAAGGAGCTTCCAGGCTGAGGTGGCCTCATTTCCAGCAGCAGGAACCACACCCGAGCCTCCCCCTTGGAGTTCTCCCCACCTGGGACAGGGCTTCAGGAGGGACTCTGGGTTTGCAGTTTATAGGGGTGAGTTTGTGAGAGATGCCATCCCCCAAATGGCCATTCACAAGGCCACCTGAGGACTTCACAGTTAGAGAGGATGGAGGGAAGTTGCTGGACTGGGCCAGAGACCCCTTCTCAGAGAAGATGGGACCTGAGGAGGACTCCAAGGATGAACCGAGGCTTGTAGCACCTGCCTGCCTTGCACACAAGCACCCTCACACCCAGCATGGGAGCCCATCTTCCATGTAAGACTGGGAGGTTGGGTGAGGTGTCTGAAGTGGAGACAGGAGGACAGGTCTCATAGAACCTCGATCTTATAAACAGCACTGTGGGGGAGGGCTAGGTTTCCTTCTGGATGCAACTGGGAATGGCAGGAATGTCCCTGGAGACCCCAGGAAGTTCTGAGTCACCTTTGGGAAGGCACTAAAGGCGGGGACAGGGGCCCGGGAGCCCTGCAATCCTCAGCATCAGGCTCTGAGTTGGGGCAAAAAGCTGAACATGGACTCTCCTCCATCCTGTGGGAGGAGCGAGGGTTGCAGGTGTGGACCCTGGAAGCTTCCACTCAACTGAGGTTCAATGATGCTTTATTTCCTCCAGAAGGAACCAAGTCCTAGGGCCAGAGGCCTTGATTGCTGAGAGACCATCAGCCCTGGAGGCAGCAATCTATTTCCATCTTAAAAGTGGGAAAGAGGCCCAGAGAGGTTGTGTGACTAGCCAAAAGTCATGCAGCATGTGAGGGACTGAGTTGGGATTCAAACCAAGATTTATCTGGCTCCTGGGGGATTCTGCCAACCCGCTGCTTGATATCAGCTCCCAAATCCTGGTCTCAAGGAATGGAAGTTTTGAGGTTGGAGAAAGCATTCGATTTTCACCTTGAAGGGATGATTCTCCCATCCCCAGAGTTCAAAGGGGCTTCAGTTATTCTTCCTACTGTCAGATTGCCCAGGATGAATCAAAGGCACTAAATTTATAGTATTTAATGGGACTTCTCAAACATTCCAATAATGGCTCTGATTTATAACCAACACGTTGTTTTAACCACATTACAAATGATAAAAATCAGTCCTGCAAATGCACCTCAAGAGAAACTGTACTAAAGGAAGAAAAGAAGCGGTGAGATTAGATGTTGCATTAAAAGATAGAGTGATGGATTAAGGCCCAAAGCGTAAATTTAGTGAGACTCGCCAGAAAAAGTTGGAGGGGCAGTAAATCCAAAGTGACAATCTGTGTACAATGTACCAGTATTTGTCACTTTTATTATAGTTTGTTCAGGAGTTGTAGATGGGTCATTATTTTTTTAAAAAAAGGCACAACAATGTCCAATAAAGCTTAGAAATGAAAGCTTCTTTTGCTATGGATACAGGCTAAAACCTCGAATCCAGCCCACTGTGTCAGATCGGAGTATTACATACTGGAAGCTTCTTCCTGTCATGTCCAGAAAACATCCCAAACCCAAAAAATGTGGGAAAGGCTCTGGGAGGATCCCAGATCATGCCCCAGAAGACAGGGAAAGGTAGTTCCCACATCTCTTAAAGTGGCAGAACCATACCCCACCTGTGCGGGCACTCTCATTAATAACAATGACAATATCAAAGTGTCTGACATTTCTCTTGGGCATTCATTCAAGGCGCTTCTGAGAGTAAAGGTGGCTAGACCCCAAGGCCCACTGGCTCTATTCTGCTTTCAGAGGTCACAGGTCACTGTCTCAATCAGAGATCCTGGAGTAGATTGGATCACCGTTCCCAATCCTTCCCTCCCTGTGATGGGATGACGCATCCATGCTCTCTGCTCCATGATGTGTAGAAGAACTTTCGGCTGTCATACATGTTCCTGCCCATCCACGTTGGCCTTGGCCATGCGATATTCTTCAACAGATGCAAAATGAGCAGAGGCTTGAGACATGCCTGTGTTTCCAGAACAGTGAAGGCATGGGGAACCCAACGCATGGTGTGGAACCAGGCCTGGCTGAACCCAGCTGAGCCCAGACATGACCCAGCTGACCTCCAGACCCATGCACAGGGAAATAAATATTTTTTGCTGTAAGCCACTAGGATTTTTTTTTTAAGACAGTTTGTTATGCAGCATTATTGTAGTAAAAACTGACTGATAGACCTCAATGAGGCCTAATGGGCTGGGTGAATCACCTGCCCTCCATGATGCTCCATGAGTTCCCTACCCCATCTTTTTGTCCTTCCTGGTCCAAGCTGACCCATCCATGAACCAAAGTGGGTATTATCAGTCCTCATAGCTCCAGGTGGATTTCTAGATGCTTGTGGGAGATTCCTGCTCAAAGCCTCTATTCTAGCTGCTCCTGCCACCCACTGCGCCTTCCCCCCAGCTTTTTAGAAACCTCACTGTCTTAATCAGGTCTACTCTATCATTTTTTAAATGCTCTGTTTATTGAGGTATAATCTGCATGCGGTGAGAGGCACAGAGTTTAAGTGTATAGTTCAATGAGTTTTGACAAATACATGCAGGGTAAATATCACCCAAGCCCAAATATAGAACACTGACCATCCTTCTTTAAATTTCAAATTGTTGGGGTGCCTGGGTGGCTCAGTTGTTAAGTGTCTGCCTTTGGCTCAGGTCATGGTCCCAGGGTCCTGGGATTAAGCCCCATATCAGGCTCCCTACTCAGCAGGAAGCCTGCTTCTCCCTCTCCCACTCCCCCTGCTTGTGTTCCCTCTCTTGCTGTGTCTCTGTCAAATTAAATAAATAAATAAATAAATAAATAAATAAATAAATTTCAAATTGTTTTTCCTTCCCCATCCCCCACTGCTCGATTTTTTCTTTTCTCATCATCTCTTAATTCACTTACTGATTTTTATGTGTATTTATTTACTTATCTATTCTATGTTTACCCATTTACAATATTATTGTTTATGGTCTTTTTCACCAAAATAATGTAAGGTCCACAAGGATCTTGCTATCTCTCTTGTTCACAGACATATCCCAAGAGCCTAGAATAGGGCCTCGCACATAGTAGGTGCTCAGTAAATATATTTTGAATGAGTGAATGAATCCCCACTTTATAGATGAGGACAGTGAGTAAATTGCTCAAGGGAATACCATGAGTTCATAAAGGAGTAAGAAATTGAACTCAGGTGGCCTGGCTCTAGAGCACCATGTCTGGTCAGGGTCTCATGCTGCCTCTCAAGAATGAAAAGATCCACCTGGTTATTCTGGTCCCAGGCCTACCCAAGAGTCCTGCCTTTCCCAGGGCTTCCAGCCACCAACCTTCTTAGCCTGCACTCATAAGTCTCCTGTTCTCTCTGACCAGCTCCTCAGCAAAACATAACATCCACTAACGGTGGAGATGGGCCCATGTACACCTGTGCTCTGGACTGTGAGTTCAACTGTGGGAGCCATGTCTGGGTCACACTGAGGTCCCTATACCCACAAAGTGGCCTCCCAGGGTATGCCTCCTAGGGTATATGCCTGTTGAGTGGATGGATAGATGGGTGGATAGATCGATTGGTCAATGGAGGATGGACAATTGAATAAATAAAAACATAAATATGTGTTGTGCTTCCCAGAAAATCTTCCTGGCATTACAAAGTATATCACCCATGATGGAGACATATTAAGGCAGTGAAGGATAGGTGGAGACAGACTTGAAAACCAGATTCCCAACTCTTAGAGACTGTATGAGATAATAAATGTTTATTATTTTAAGCTGGTAAGTTTGGGGTAATTTGTTATGCACCCATAAATAACTAACACACAGAGCAAGAGATAACTGAAATGGCCAGTGTGCTCTCACAGCACTCTACAGGTTGTTGACATTCTAAACTATGACATGGTAAATGGCCTCTGCTCCAAGCTTCCTGAGTGTCCCTTTTGTCCTGGCTACCCCAGCGACTCCCCTGGAGCCCCCAACCTTCTCTTGACCCTGCCCCCAGTTAGAGTCATCCCTGGCCTAGCGGGGGTCCTGGAGGACCCTGGACCCTGCTCTGGCATATGGCCATGTCTATCCAGAGAGGTCAATGTCCAATTCATGGTGATGTGAACTATTTTGATGCCCAACCCCCAGCCCCACTCATTCTGGGGGTTAGCAGAGAGTCATCATAGGGTCTTTATGGCTGTCTTCATAAGGGAGACCTGTAGTCTCTCCCTCCCCTCCCTGCCCTTTCAAGGGGACAGCAGACAGGGTTGTTTGGGGAAGGCTGTCTTCCCAGGATGTCTCCCTAAGGAACAGGATCTCTTTGCAAGAACCAGAGGGCTGTTTGACTCCTACTTTTTCTGGAGCCCCTCACCCTGCCTAATTACAAGCAGAAAACATCTTGCAGACAAATCCACGTTCATCTATCTGCTTTCCATCCCTCCCTTTGATGGATATTCCTGGTGGCAGAGGGATGCCATCAGGGCATCACAGAATGAGGCTCTACGTAGATCTGCCCGTTAGGATCTCCCCCGCCCCCCGCCAATCAGGCATTTTCATACATTGCTGGTGGGAGTACAAAATAGTACAACCCTCCCATGGAGGGAAAGTTGATCCTAGCTAACAAAATATCATGCATTTTCCCCCAACCCAGTAATCCCACTTCCCGGAATCAACCCTGAAGATAACACTGCCAATGATAACTACATAGATAAACTGTCGAGTTACTGCAGCATTATCTGTAATAAACACTCATACATCAGAGGGTGACCGAAAAGCCTGTGGTACATTCGCATAATGGATACTATGCACTTGCTTAAAAAAAAAACAAAGATCTCTATATCCTGGTTTCCTGGATACATTGTTAAGTGGAAAAAGCAAGGTATGAAAAAGTCCTTACCGTGGGGTTGTTTTCTGTATAAGAAAGAAAGGGAAAAAATACATATCGGCTAATTTTTGTGAACAGAAACATTGCACAGTAACCTCAAAATTAACAAGATTGGCTACCCCCGGGGGGTGAGGTGGATGGGATATTTCTCTGAATATACCCTTTTTTATACAGTTTTCACTTTGGCATCAAAAATTAACTCAACAGGGGCGCCTGGGTGGCTCAGTCGTTGAGCGTCTGCCTTCGGCTCAGGTCATGATCCCAGGGTCCTGGGATCGAGCCCCACATCGGGCTCCCTGCTCGGCGGGAAGCCTGCTTCTCCCTCTCCCACTCCCCCTGCTTGTGTTCCCTCTCTCGCTGTGTCTCTCTCTGTCAAATAAATAAATAAAATCTTTAAAAAAAAAATTAACTCAACAGGGATGGGGGGAAATGCCCCAAAATGATTAAGAACATAAATAAATGAACCATTCTATATACCAAACTAATGACATAACCATGTAGAGGAGAACTTTAAAAAAAAAAATAGCTAATCCAAGTTTCTTTTTAAAAACCCCCTCAAGGGAGTCACGTAAGTAATTGATAATTTTCTGGGGCACCTGGGTGGCTCAGTCGGTTAAGCATCTGCCTTCGGCTCAGGTCATGATCTCAAGGTCCTGGGATCAAGTCCCGCATCCGGCTCCTTGCTCAGCGGGAAGCCTGCTTCTCCTTCTGCCTGCCGCTCCCCCTGCTTGTGCACTTTCTCTCTCCCTCTCACTCTGACAAATAAATAAAATCTTTTATGAAAAATAAAAATCCCCTCAAGCTTCCTTAATTGGCAAGCCTAGTCCACAGTAGGCATTCAATAAATGCTTTGTGAAGTGAGCAAGAGAATGAATGAGTGGATGGATGGATGGATGGCTGGATAAATCAAGGACAAAGGCAGGAAGCTGGGCATTCCCCTTAGCCCGGATGACTCTGCTCTGGTTAATCTCCAATGGGAGACACTTCTTAATAAAACAAGTGCTATTTTATTTGTTTCCTAGGGCTGCCATAACAGAACCACAACCTAGGCAGCCTAACAGAAGTCTATTGTCTTGCGGTTCTGGAAGCTGGAAGCCCAAGTTCAAGGTGCTGGCAGGGTTGGCCCCTTCTTCGGGATCTCCTTGGCTCATTGATGGCTGTCTTCTTCCTGTCTCTTTACATTGTCTTCCCTCTGTATGTGTCTCTTTGTCTAAATTTCCCCTTATTATAAGTACACCAGTCATCTTGGATTGGAGCCCACCCTGATGACCTCATCTTAACTTGATCATCTGCAAAGAGCCTATTTCCAAATAAGGTCACAATCACAGGTACTGGATCTTTTTTGGGAGGACACAATGTAACTCCTAACACTTGCAGATGACTTTGACCTAGACAAAAGCATTGCTGGTAACCAGCAGGACTACTATAAGGATCCCAAATTATTAATACATATAAAGCATCAACAACAGTGTGGGGGGACATAGCAATTACATGATTGGTTTTTTTGTTATCATCACTACTGTTATTATATACTGAGTCATGGTCTCCACTCTCGTGAATACCCTAAGTGCTCGCTATTGACCTGATACCACCCCAGTGGGGCACCTGCCAGTCATTTCCCACCCTGCCCTCAATCACAGCTGCTTGCCAGGTTCACCAGACCCACAGCCCAAAGTGACAGATTTCGTGCTGTGTCTTCAGGCTCGGAAGAAGCGCAAGCCGCTTATTAAAAAATGTGAAACCAAGAAAGAAAAGTACCAATGCCATAAGAACAAAGTTTAGTTTTTGTTTCAAATGGCAACAGCCTCGATGCTCTGTTGTAGGTGTGATCATCAAAGTTTCAACCTCCAGAGCCTCCCCATAATATTCACAACCATACACAGGATTAGCATCAAGAAGATGCCCAAAAAGCAAGCATACATGCTGAATTGGCAGATATCAGGGTCCCAAGGATCAGAGAGGAAAGTCAGCATTGCCCACACTGCCCAGAGTTCTGCCCAGGACAGCCTAGGAAGAGGGCTGGGGAGGAGGGTCCCCTTTTAGCACCCAAACCACACAGACTCGTGGCCCATTTACAGGGAACTCAGGCTGGTGTCCATCCGGCTCTGCCCAGAGGTGTGTGCCCTCGATCCACAATACCCTCAGGGTTTGAGAACCTAGACTATCCCTCCTCTCCCCACTCATCAAATATTAAGGAATTATGTCAAAGGGAGGCTGAAACAGGAGGCCGCCCTTGGCGGGGGGGCGGATGGAGGGGGTTGGCAGGGAGGTGGGGCTGCAGCTCTTGGCTGAGTTCAAGGTACAGGGTTCCACGTGCCGCCAGATGACAGAACGCATTTGTGCATGAAAAGAGAAGCCTCAGAACAAAAGGCAGAGAACAACACGTGTCCCACTCTTGGCCTTGGTGATGCTTGACATTTCTGGGAAATGAATTTAGCGCAAAAACCAACAATTCAAAACCTTGTGCCAAACAACCCGATGCGAATAGAACCAGTGGGGGAAGAAAACAACGTGAAGATGAAGCAGGTCCTAAAATAGCCCTCGTTTGCTGCTGTGTCCACACAAGTGGAGGGAGGCCGGTTGTCAAGGGAGCTTTATGAAAGCAGGAAAAGAGGTGGGAGCGAGGGCCTGACTATTGAGGGAGAGAGTGTGCGTGTATGGGTGGTGGGGCTGGGGGGTGGCGATGTTCTGCTTTATTCAGATTCTTGGTCTGTAAACTCCCAGCAAACTGTCCAAACCCAACTTCCGATTCCCCCGAGGGCCTGGCCACTCACCAAGCCATGCCCGGGGTGTCCCGAGGCCCCTCCTCCCCAACACGTCCCAAGAGGACGTGTTCTTTCACTGCCCCCCCAACACACCCCAAACTTGCTCCTCCCCACCATTCCCCATCTCGGGGCAGGGCTGGGAGGGTGGTCTCCCCCTTGATCTTCCCCTCATCCAACCTGCCGCCTCTGTATCTTCCACGTGGAGGCAGCCCTGGGCCGTGGGAATGGGTACAGGCTGGGGAGGCAGCCAGCCACGGCTCTGGGTTCAAATCCCACTCTCCCCCTTACTAGCTACGTGACCTTGAGCAGGTTCGTTTCTCTGAGCCTCGGTGTCTTCTTCTGTAAAATGGGAATGATGGCAGAATCTGCATCCGACAGCAGATAGCAGAATTTGATGACTTCAAACTTACAATAGTGAAGAGCTGTGCCCGGTCCACATGAAATACTCAAAAACTGCTGACAATTATTATTGCTGGTTTTAGTATTTCCTTACTGTCAAATCTGCCCCATTTCCCTGTCCCCACTGTCCCTTCTGCAGATCTGCTCAGGCCACCTGCGTTCATTCTTTGCCCCGCCTTTCCTCTCCCTCCGGGCAGCCAGGGTGCAGGAGGGCTGGCTCCTGGGCAGGACCAACCCTACTCCACATCTCGGAGGTTCGAAGGACAGCCCCTACCCTCCCTCCCCTTAAGACCGCTCCAGTCCTTCCTGGTCCCCAGGCATTCTTTCTTACCTTAAAGACTGTAGTGTGTTGGGTAGTGTGCCCCCCAAATTCACATCCACAAAGCACCTCAGGCCGTGATCTTAACTGGAAATAGGGTCCTTGCAGACGTCATCGAGTTAAGTTGAGGTCACACTAGATTCAGGTGGGCCCTCAATCCAGTGACTGGGGTCCTTATCAGAAGAGGACATGACACACACAAAAAATACCCACAGAAGGCAGCCACACGAGACACAGGTGGACATCAACGGGAGTGAAGCAGCGACCAGCCAAACAGGCCCGAGATGGCAGGCAACCACCAGAAGCTGGAAGAGGCAAGGAGGGAGCCTCCCCTAGAGACTGCAGGGAGGGTCACCGTGCCGACACCCTGATTTTGCAACTCTGACCTCCAGAACTGTGAGAGAATAAATTTCTATTGTTTCAAGGCACCTGGTTTGTGGTGATTCGTGACGGTGTCCCCGGGAAACCAAGAGCCCCTTCCGCCTCGCCCTCAGCACCTTCGAGTGCCCCTGGGCTCCTCCTTAAAGACGCTTATGTCCAACAACACAGGAGTCACACCGCCTCCCTGCCGACCAGCGGCCATGATGTGACATTGTGTAGAGGTGTAATTAAACTTGTATTGATTACGATTGTGCAATTTCTTTTCCGTATTGCACAGCCCATGTTGGCTTTCTCCCGTTTCAAATGTTCTCTCTGCCTTGGAAAAGCCTGCAGCACAGAGGCCCTGTGCCCACGAGGCCTGGTAGGTGGAACACCCCCACCTGGATGCCTCCTCTCTTGATTCAAAGATGTCCCTGGGGACAAGGCAAGCCCCGCCCGGGAGGCCACATGCTGCCTGCCCTCGGTCAGAGAAAGGTGGCCCGCTCCTGCATGGCCAGGATCCAGCTTCCATGGCTCTCCTCTTTGGGCTGTGGGGGTGGGGGCAGGCGTCCACTCTCTCCCCACTCCCTGGGGCTTGGCCAGTCGGACCCCTGCAGAGCCAGGTAGAGGTTTGGCTAAGGGGCAATGGGTTGCGGGTCAGTGGAGACCCTCCCTAGCATGCCTGGCCTCCTCCGAGCCTCTGAACTATCTAGAGATCGAGACATTAAGAGAGAAAAGGTCAAAGCCCCCCTCCCGCCCTGCCCTCCCTTCGTGGATCACCCCCGTCCCCGCCCTTTGCTCCTGGCGGCTCCCTCCCTGCAGGTCTCCCATGAGTCCGAGCTGATGTCTGTCCCCCACCTGAAGGGCACCTTCTGCCTTTTGCACCACCCAATGCTGACTGTGTTCACGAGATTCTCGTGACACCTCGAGCCACATCCCTCCCCGAGCCTCAGTTTCTTTGTGTGACGAACAGGAGCACTTCCGCCGGCCAGGGTGCATGTGAGGACTGGAGCGGGTGCTTGTCTCATGCCTCCCTGGGTGGCCAGGCGGTGCCTACGGTCAAGGTTAAAGGCAGGGAGTGCCTCCCAGGGAAGAGACCAGTGCATGATCAAGATGAGAAGAGCTGAGCACAGAGGACACACGCGCCAGGCTCAAGTGGTGCAGGGCTGACTTGCAGGCGAGGTTGGAGAGGACCAAATGCATAAGCACCAGCCCCTTGCAGGACATCCGTGCCCCGTGGACCTACTCCACAGCTGACTCGGGCAGTGTGGCCGCACGCACCCCACTTCCTGCTGCAGCGGAAAGGACCTGACCTGTCCCGAATCCCTGCATACAGTGGGGTCTAAAATACAGACATCTGCGGGCATGCCTGACGGCCACTGGCCCACCCACTTCAGTGGGACAAAGGAGCACACACTGGGTCTGAAATAGCTACAGGTCCTCCCGTGCGAGGCAATAGGGTCTACAGGGGCTGTGTGGGCTCCCTCCCTCCTGGGAAAGAAGTGTTCTAGGCCAGGGTCTATCCTTATGTGACCAAGCGGGGACCAACAGAGCTTTCCCTTTCTGCCTTTCCCAACAGAGCTCAATAAATTGCACCTGGAGTTACTGTTACTTTACATCCAGGCTTTCTCCCCTTTCCTTCCTGGGACCACACCTCTCCTAAACATTATTCCGAAGCCTGTGCCTCCCGGACACGCCCCATCCACCCGCACACTAAGGGGGCAGGGTGTCCCGTAGAGCAGAGCTCCGAGCTCGAGCTCGGAGTCCCCCAGGGGGGCCACCTGGGTTTGCCTTTCCCCCATTTGCCTGCTCTTCTTTTCCTTGTATCTGATCGGTTCTCGTATCCTTCCCCCTTCCTCCTTCTTTGTGCATCAAATTGGCCTTCTCCGTAGGTCCTGGAGCCTTCCCGACCACCCCCAACGTACCTGGCAAGGGACAGAGCTAAGGGAGACCTGTCCGTCTGTCAGCGAGCAGGTGCTCATGAGTACTGCAGACAGAATGAACGCAGTGGGTCTGCGCAGGATGGGGGCCAAGGGAAAGCACACCGAGGGGTTCGGTTTGCTTTCTTCACTGCTGACTTGGAGACATCGCTGGTGACCTGTCTCCTCTGTTGGGGAGGCACAGGAACCCAGTTCCCTCCCACCTCGGGACACTTAACCTTCTAGCGTTTCAGGGCATCCACCATTTGTGGGCGGTGGGCTCACTCTTTCCACGGTGGCTGCCCCCACCCTCCACAACCTGGACCCTTTTATCAGATCGTTACTTGTGGAAATGGAGGCATGTGGCACAAGGCGCCCAGCAGCGAGGCGCCCAGTCTCTATGGCTCTGTCCATCACGAAGCTTCGAGATCTTTATGTCTACGTTGTATAACTTTTAACTTCTTTTTAACTAAGAATTAGCTCAGAGGTAATTGCTTAAAGCACACTGATGAAAATCAATACGGAGTAAATTAAATGTAAAGCAAAATTTATCCTGAACGTGTTCCTTGTCGCCTTTGAATAATGCGATGACGAAGCAACTATTTTACCTCCCAGGCTTAGAGTTTTTGTTGTTGGACATCTCGAAAGGAGATGTAATTATAGGCCCCATTTATCAAAAAGATTAAGGAAATTGGGGAATGGGAATTGGTTTGCAACAGTTGCGGAAATGAGATCAACGTGACTCTTAGGTCTGCATTTTTCTCGCTGTGTCCAGAAAGTTTCTCAAATCGCACCGTTTGCTGGCCTCCCTCCCAGGCCCACAAATCAACAGCCACACGCAAGGTTGATCCAGAGGGAGTGTGGGAGCAGGAGGCTGAAGCGAGGCCCCAAGATGGAAGCCTGGGCCTCTCCACACCGGTGGGAGAAGGACTTGTTTCTCTCGAACCACGTTGCCAAGGATACGGCATCCAGTCCTCCGGATCTGAATGAAAGAGCCTGGTTTCCGGGGTTTTTTGTGCATTTCATAATTTAGAATGTGTTTGGCTTTCACTTGCAGCCCGGTCTGCCAGCCGATCCTCCCCGCAGCTCTGCAAACCTAACCCGTAATGAACACGAATAAATCAAACCTTCTCCACTCCAGCTGCCTCATGGGGAGGAATTTGGGGTGTTGGGAGGATCAGAGGATTCTCCTGGTCGGGGGTTCTCGAGACTCACCCTGGGAGCGTCACCCAGGGAACTTGTACAAAATGCACGCTAATGATCCCCGCTCACAGGGTGAGGCCTGGCTGGGTTTTGCAAAAGTTGCCCGATGGTTTTGGCACACACCTTGCTTAAGAACCCAGATTCCAGCACCCTTCCTTCTGGGGAAGCAACTGATGCCCAGGGGAGGGGAAGGAAGGTCTCCGGGAACAGCCCCGCGAAGGTCATTAGCGGCCTCTCCAGGCCTAACACCCCTGGTACTGCCATGGAGGTAGGAGGCTCTGCTTCTTGTCGGCTGTGTGCCCTTGGGCAAGTTACTTGATGTCTCTGTGGTCAACTTCCTTAGCTATAAAGTGGGGACAATGACAGCACATCCTCTTGCTGGTGAGCTTTACAGGAGATCGTACACATACACACTGGCATATGGTGGGACCTCCATCAGGGTCCAGTATTAACTTCATCATGTGTGTCTGTTGGTCCCGCCTCAGAATGAAGAAAGTGGGGAAGTAGGGTCTTGGAGATGCCTTCCTGCCTCAGCTGGCCACTCCAGATGCTTCCAGGAACAATCATTTCCTAGCCCAACCCTGGCCCGGCCTGCCCTCAAGAGAGCAGTGAGCCATGCAGGGTACCCCAAGGGCCCTGGGTACACAGGCCTGCCTGCCTACTAGTTTCTGAGCCCTCTTTGCTGTGTCATCTGTGCACTTAGAGCCCATTCTAGAAAGCCTCTGGAAACCCTGGGAAATTGTTCCCCATCTTGGAGGCGGTACGAGTTTCCTGAGGCTGCTGTAACAAATTGTCGCAAACTGGGTGGCTTATAAAAACAGAAACTTACCCTCTCGTAGTTCTAGAGACTAGGAGTCCAAAGTCAAGGTGTCAGCGGGGTTGGTTCTTTCTGGCAGCTCTGAGGGAGAATCCGTTCCATGCCTCTCTCCCTCTCCTGGTTTCTGGATGTTGCCGGCAATCCTTGGTGTTCCTTGGCTGGTAAGAGCATCATTTCAATCTCTGCCTCTTTCCCCCCATGAGCCTGTGTCTTCTCTTCTGTTTCTTATAAGGACACTTGTCATTGTCTTTAGGGCTCACTCTGTTGATCCAGGATGATCTCATCCCGAGATCCTTTATTTAATTACATCTGCAAAGATCCATTTTCCAAATAAGGGCATATTCTCAGGTTATGGGGGGCTAAAACTTGGATATATCTTTGGAGAGGGCCACAATTTACCCCACTATTGAGGGGATTTCAATCTCTGTATTTCCTCGATTCTAAGATTCCATTTCCTCCCGTATTTTAATGTTCCTGAAATCTGCATGTATCTCGAAACCAATGACCATCTCCAATGCAGTATTTTTGCCTCCCCCAAGCTCTTATTAAATCAGGGGTGGTTGTGTCTTCTTATCTATGATGACTTGACAAGGAGGAGGTGGGTAGCTCCAGGCTCTGGCCAAAGGAACGCTCTGGGGCCTCTAGGCTGGGCACTCTTCTTGCTGGAGGCCAGCCCTGTTGCCTCTCTCTCTGCCATACGCCAGCTAACATGGGGCACCCCGGTTGCATCTCAAAGGGCTCTGGACCAGATCTCCCCTGTAGGCAGGACCAGCCTAGCTTTCTCACCACCCCTGGAGGGCTGTTGGTTCTATGGCCTACACACCACAAACTACAGCTCTCCAGGCCCAGAGCGGAGAGGATCAGCCTCTCCTTTGTTCATAACCCCCCTTCTTCACACTCTGGGGCTCATTCCTGATCCTTTGAATGTCAGCTGTAAATGTTACCTCTTCAGAGAAGACCACTCTGTCCCAGGGAGTGTCCCTTCCCTCTCCCCTTCTCATCCCACCATGCACACACACAGCTAATCCCTCTTGATCATGAAGTGGTAATCATTTTGTTAATTTTTTGCTTTTTCTCGGTCTTCCCCACTGGACTCTAGCTCCGTGACGGCAGTGCCCAAAACCCACTCATTCACTCCAATTTCCACATTTCCAATTGGCCACAGAAAGGGCCCAGCAAGAGAGTGAATGAGCTAATGAACACATGAATGAAGAATGAATGAGTGGGTGAGTGACTTCGATCCACACAACACCCCTGGAGAGACTTTTACAGCCAAAGACACTGAGCTCAACAAGTCATGCCCAACGTGGGGACTACACAGACAATAAGTGGGGCTCCCAAGTCCTTTTTTAGCAACAGACAAGCCTCATCAGATAGAGTTTGCCATGGAGTCAGAGCTGACCCTGGCCCACAGAGGGTCCCCATCAGGAGCCGTTCAGGATCTGTGCCCTGAAACTCAGCCCTGGTCCTCAGGGTCCAGCCTGGGGACCCCATGCAGGGAGGGCTGAGACCCCCAGTCTGAGAGTCTCCTCACAGACCTCTCCCTACAGGGAGCAGGACTGACCCAGGGCCCCCATGGCTCCGGACCCACTGCTCCCAGCTGGTGACGGAGGGTGACAGGGTGGGAGATGGGGGCTCCATGCCTCCCCAGCAGCCTTGCCGAGCCTCCCTTAGACTATACAGCATCTAGGATGCTCCACCCCACATCCTCTCCCCCACTCTTGCCTTCCCTCGGGGTCTGCCTTGCACGTGGGCGGACCAGGCCCCCAGCTTTTCCTGACTTCCTCCCCATTTTTTCCCACAAGCGTTTCTCCTAATACAATTCGAACATGGGTCATAGCAGCCATTCTTGGGGGTGCAGAGGGAGGCCTATCTGCTTGTGAGGGGACCTAGGGATGAAGCTCCAAAACAGCCACTCTCTGGGGGCGAGAGGGCAAAGACGGGGGCCCCGGGGGAGCCCCGCGAGGCTGGCAATGTGCTGGCAACCGGGCCCGATGGGTTGGCAATGCTGACAGGCAGAAGCTTGCAATCTAAGCATTTTCAGTTGCCAGCATTCCAACTCAAACCGGCAGACGTGAAAAACGAAAGGCTCATGTAGTAACCGAAAAGTCCAGGGAGGCCTCACTCCCGACCCAGGCGGGTCCAGGGCTCCGGCCCGGGGTTCCACTTTCCCGAGAGCTGCCCACCCTCAGGGAGGCTCGCCACACGCCAACTTCCGGCTCAGCCGGTCTGTGGGAAAACCCGCTTGGAACGCTGTTTCTGATTGGCTTGGCTTGGGTCACATGCCCAACGCTGACCAATCGCTTTGGCCAGGGAGATCAAGTGTTCTGATTGGCCAGGCCTGGACCACGTGGCAGTTCCGCGTGGGGAAGTCTGGGTGCTGCTACTCGGAGAGAGGAGCTGGAGGGTGACAGCCGGAGGCCGCGCTTCCAACCCTGGCGGGGGGCGTCCCACCCTGGGGAAGCAAGGCCGAGTGGAGCCCAAGGCCCGGGGGGGCCATCCGTTATGCAGAGTCTGGGCTCAGACGGGGACAGAACCTGAGACATGCCCGTACATCCCAGAACTTTCCAGAACCTCATCTGTCTTCTCTCCGAGGTCAGTGGGAACGCGGCGGACGTGAGGAGGGTCGGGGTGGGGCAGACTGCGGCAGAGACAGGCTTGGTCTTGAGGAAACGGGACGGATGTGTGGGAGCCGCTTTAAGAAGGCGAGGGAAGAGGCCGAGACCGGGGCTAGGAGAGCAGGGCGGGGGGGGGGGCGGCAGGAGCCTGAGCGCCGAGGCTCCCGAGTGCACACTGGATACGTGAATGTCCACTGAGAAAGTCCGCTGTGGAGCCAGTAAATAACTAAACAAGGAACCAGCCAGGTTAGTCTGGATAAATGGGTCTCTACCCGCGGCCCCTCCTCCCTGACGCATCAGCCCCCACGGCCACCTTTGATGCCTTTCACAGCTGGGCCCCGATATTTCCTGGTTTGGGACAATAGGGCATTTGGATTTTTAAAAATGGCAGAATCTGGAAGCTAATTAGGCCATTACTCTTCAAAGATTTAATTTGCTTTGATGGGCCCATCTATAATCATATTTCCAAGCAGCTTCTATTTAATTACTGCACAAAATGAATGAGGTCCTTGAGCAATTTGTGTCTGATAAACTCACCTCCTGTTTTAGTTCCTGAGACAAAGAAAGACACGGGGTGAGGGTGGGAGGGGGGCCCCAGATGGAGGAGGTGGGGGTAGGGGCTGACGCCTCAGGTGGCCATTGTCCGCCCAGGAAAAGTGTCGTAGGGATCTCGTCTCTGAGCACCGAAACCACAGCAGGAAGGACCCTGGTGGGAAAGGTGAGGCCCCGCTTGCCCCTGGAAGGGGCTCATCAGAGGTTTCCGGGTGGAAGCCTCCAGAGGGTAGGGGTTTCATCTGGCTTCTTTACTGCTGTAGCCCAAGTGCCTGAACAGAGCTGGACAGAGCTCTAGGTGCTCGGGAAATGCCCGCTAAGTGGTTGCCCCGGGGGACTTGACTGAAGTCTGTGTTCTTACGCCCTGAGGTGTGGGAGAAAGGTGTTGGTTGACACCATGGCCCTCCGCCACCTGATCACCTGATCGGCTAGGGGGTCTCTTGTAGCCACCAGAGCAGCTGTGGTGTGGGGCCACCCAGCATTCATTCTCCCTTCTTCTGGGGGTGGCACCTTCACTTTGTTGTGAGGGACCCCCTTGCTCTCTGTACTCTCTCTTGGTGGGTGTTATAAGTTGAATTGTCTCCCCCTCCCCAAATTGGTATGTTGAAGTCCTGACCCCCAGTACTTGAGCATGTGACCTTATTTGGAAATGGGATCACTGCAGATGTCATTAGTTATGGTGAGGTCATACTGGAGTAGCTGGGCCCCTAATCCAGTATGACTGGTGTCCCCGTCAAAGGGGGAAATTCAGACAGAGACACACACACTGAGAGAGACCACCACGTGAAGGCAAGAAACTACCAGAAGCTGGGAGACAGGCCTGGAATGGGCCTCCCCCAGGGCTTGCAGAGGGAAGATGGCCCCGCCGACACCTTGGTCTTGGACTTTAGCCTCCAGAACTGTGAGACAATACATTTCTGGTGTGTAAGTCACTCTGTTTTATTTTTCTTTAAGTAAGCTCTGTACCCAGTGTGGGACTCGAACTCACAACCCTGAGATCAAGAGTCCCATGCTCTACTGACTGAGCCAGCCAGGCGCCCCCGGTTTGGGATATTTTTAATGGTGTACAAGTCCATAGTGGACTAATACCATGGGAACGTCAGTCACAATGCCCCCACCTGCTCTGGCCAAGACGCTGATCCAGGGCCGCATCCCTGAAATTTGAATCCCAAGGTTGTCAAACGTGAGCCCTGCCATACTCCGCCAGCCGGGTGATTTTCCTGTGGGGAACCCCCTTCCTGCTTCACCTTCAACTCCGAGCTACCTCAAGCCTCCTAATAAGGAGGGGGGCTTACTGTATTCAGAATTTTTTGTCTGTTGCTGGCAATCAGATGTTCCTGACTGACCCCAGAACCAGAGAGCTGCCCCCTGTAAGGCGGGTCCCCGGGCAGGGAAGGGACGTGAGGGTTGCTCATTGTGGAATCATCTGCTCCTTCCTGCCCCGACCACACCCATTATGCAGCTAATTTAGATCATACGTTCGGTCCAGGGATGCTGCGGTGAATAAGGCAGCAGGAAGAGAGATGATTAAATAAGCAATTTCAGTCGCAGGGTGGGCGGTTAGGACAGGAAGAATGGGGCCATGTGGGTGCACAGATGAGGGGCACCCAAATTGCTGTGGGTAGGGTGGTTGGTCATTAATGAGGAGGGAGCAGGGCTGCCAAGGGCAGGAGAGAAGGGAACTAGGGTGACCAGCTGTCCTGGTTTGCGGGGACTGTCCCAGTTTTAGCACTGAAAGTCCCAAGTCCTGGGAAGCCCTGTGGCGCCGGTATCTGGAGTGTTGGTCTCCCCAAGATGGGGCACCCAGAGGATCGTGAGAGGCTGGAGCAAAGAGTGTAGGGCAAAATGTACACAGAAATTGAGAAGGGGCAGGATCATCAGGAGCCTTGCTGTTCATGGAGGAAAGTACGGATTCTAGCTAAGAGAAAGTGAACACTTGGGGGCGTCTCATGCCGGAGTGGGGTATGCTGAGCTCTGTGACTTTTCCAAGGGCTGCTCTGGCTGCTGTGTGAGGAATGGAGTATGGGGACATGTGGGGGCAGGCAGACCCTCTCACACAGGTGCGCTGTGGGCAAGGCCCCAGGTGGCCGTGGAGGTGATTCAGGCAGTGACTCTGAGCCTTCTTGGGGAGAGTGGTGGCAACAGACTGGCTCTGAGACCCTGATGAGAGCCATGGATGCCCTCGTCCCATAGATGCACATGGCTGCGTGCTTTCATATGCTCTTTCCTGTGCATGCCGTTTCAGGGGCTTTACAGACCCCCACGATCCATCATGGTGCCAAGATTCTGAACCCTCCATTAGAGCTCCGGGCAGCCACATACTGTGTTGGCATTTGCCATTTCTTTGTCAGTCCTGCGTCATGCCTCCCCTACCTGTCCCTGCCTCCCACCGTGATGGCCAAGGCACTGGACCCCCCCAGCTCTCCTCCCCAGATCAGCAGGGGCAGAGGAAGACCACCAGGCTTGTCCATCCGGCTCTGACTCCCGGGTCTCGTCAGCCTTGGGCTGTGGGACGGTGCCTGAGTCGTGACCGGCCCTCTCCCAGGCTGTCACAACCGTCCCTGCTTCCTTGGTCCTGCTGAGCTCCCTGCCTCCTGTCCATTTCCATCCTGGCTCCTCCAGTCACTGTCATCTGTCCCTCCAGTAAATCCTCCTTCACTTAAGCTAATTATCAGGACAGTTTTGTAAAAGTCAGGTTATGCATATAACAAGTAGGTGGTGGGCCCAGGGTTCAAACTTGGCTAGATCTGATGCCCAGCACATTGCTTTTTTAAATACCTCAACACCTGCAATGTGTGTGTGTGTGTGTGTGTGTGTGTGTGAGAGAGAGAGAGAGAGAGAGAGGAGGGGGATGTCCAACACTCTCCTTTTTATTTGAAGATGATATTACAGATGAAGGAACAGCCTGCACTTGACTGAAATACAAATGTGTAAGCAATTTTTTTCCATTCCAAACTCCACGGAGTAAATTGTGCCTGATGTGTTATGACAGATTCTTGGGGCCACGCAGTGGATGTGCTCTCTCTTCTCCGAGGGGAAGTCACAGTCTTTGACTTTCCCACCCAGCATCCAGGCCCAGGAACGAAATCACATATCAAACGCACACACAATGATGCAGTCTCCAGGAAGCGGAGGGAAAGCAACTCGGCCAACAGATAATAAAATGACATGACCCAAGAAGAGAGAGGAGTTCCCTGCCTTCTCTTGAACACATGGGGACGCTGATTACTGATGGGGTTTTAGGGTCTCTGGAAAGGAGACACAATGTTTGGAGCTCCTGGGGAGGTAGGCATCATGGGGATGGTGGCACAGGCTGAAGGTGCCGGATGCCCGTCAGGGGTGACTCCCGGGGAGGGGGGTGGTGTCCACAAACGAATGTGAACTATAAATTCCACCAGTAGAGACTTCCTAAGGTAGGACTTGAAATCACTTGGAATTTTCACAGCAAGCAGCCAGAGGTCTGGCCTTCCTCAGCAAAGGGCTCAGTGTGGACCGCACATGGGCCCTGTCTGGGTTATACCCACGTCACCGCCTCTGGTGGGTGCAGACCCCCACACTGAGATGAGACATGGCCTTCTGGCCCCATCTCTTAGCCTTTGAGCCTCACCACCGGCTGCTATCAAGTGCCCGGGACTCTCCAGAGACCCTCTCGCTGGTGCTTCCCTGACCTAAGCAGTGCTCTGGGCTCGGACCCTGGCCTGGCTGCCCTGTTGTCCTTGCTGCATGCAGTTCATGAATCTGGAAGGAGCGAAGGCAGTGATCTGACCCAAATGGTCACTGAGGACACAGACAGTGCTTTGGGGCATGGCAGGAGGAGACGCAACTTCAGCCACCGATCAAGGTGGAGGGAGACCCCAGTCAGTCCAGCTGCCGCCTGTCCAGCTTGAAACAATCCCAGGAAACAAACCAACTCTGCTGGAGCCTGCAGGGTCCCTGGCAGGGGTCTGACCTCACCAAACCTCTTCCTCCCACCCCCCTGGGCTCTTCTGATGGTTAAAATACTCTTTCTTTCGGGCCACCGTAACAAAGTACCACAGACTGAGAGGCTTGAACAACATAAATATATTCTCTGACAGCCTGGGGGCTGGAAGCCCAAGATCAAGGTGTCAGCAGGATTGGTTCCTTCTGAGGCCTCTCTCTGTGGCTTATAGACGGCCGTCTTCTGCCTGTGTCCTCACATGGTCTCTGTGTGTGTGTGTCCACATCTTAATCTCTTCTTACAAGGACACCGATCATAATGGATTTATTAGAATGCACCCTAATTACTCCATTTTAACTTAATCACCTCTTTAAAGAACTTGTCTTTGGGGCTCCCGGGCGGCTCAGTCAGTTGGGCGTCTGACTCTTGATCTCAGCTCAGGTCTTGATCTTAGGGTTGTGAGTTCAGCCATGTGTTGGGCTCCACACTGGGCATGGAGCCTACTAAAAATAGATAGATAGATGATAGATGATAGATAGATAGATAGATGATAGATAGATAGAGAGATAGATAGGGACCCTGTTTTCACATAGTCACATTTTGAGATCCTGGAGTTAGGATCTTGACATATGAATTTGGGGGCACATAATTCAGTCCATATCAAACGAAATGCTGCATAGACACCACCAGACACATTGAAGGTGGTTGGTAAGCAGCAGTGGGTATGATTCCTTTCTTCAGGGTAGCTGAGAAGGTAAGCAGAGACCGAGTATAGGAAACGCTGCAGAGTTCTGGCATCTTTCCCCAGGCAGCCCTTCTGTCCACCAGGAAGCCATCCTGGGCTTCATAGTTGATTGTTCCAGAGAGAAAATAATACAGTTTGCAGCCTTGTGCAAGCCTGGATCTCCCTAGAGCTTCCAGTGATGGGCTAATGTGGCCTTGAGGCGGGAATCCCAGGCCCGCTGCCCCACGGCTCTGGCCAACGGCTGGTGTGGATCATGGAATGTCGGTAGAACCTCCAGCCCATGTTGGGGTCATGGTGTCACCGCCCTGTGTCTGTGCTCCTCCCTGTGTTGGAGTCCACTGGGTCAAGGGGCAGGAGGCAATCAATTTCTGCCCCTCTCACTTTCTTTTTCTGACCTGAACCTGTTGGCAAGATTTCGTCCTGGGATACCCCCAGAGGCCCTCAGGACTGTTTACCCAGGAAGGGCACTGCCCCAAAAGCAGGAGGCAGGTTCCTGGGCTCCATTCAGGACCCAGCAGCCTGAGAGAAGGATCAGAAGGGAGAGGTTTCTTGGTGCATCAGATTCATTGCAAAGCAAGAAGATTTCAGAGCAGCTTCTGGCCATTTTTCTGGTGGTCTCCCATCCTCCCCACAGATTTTTAAATCTGCCCAAACCCAAGGCAGGCTTTTCTATGCTAATTGTGTCCAAAGTGGGGTCTTCTTGGCCTTCATTGGCCTTCCTTCCCATCACACATGGTTGTCCTTGTCTTCCCTGAAACTTAATGCATTGTATCAATTGGAAGGTATTTTCCAAAACTGTCAGCAAATTGGTGATAATTTTCTGCCCCCCCCAAACACAACTAAGACTCTTTTTTAAACATTTAAATGTTGGATTGCAGTGGATTCCCCCCTCCCAGGGGACCTGTGTATATGAAAACAGTTATTTTGAGTCCAGACAGTTTGACTTGGTGCATTTTACAAGGGCGATGCCCCAGCCATCACCACATGTGTTCATTATGCACAGAACTGGGTTCTTGCCCCCACTAAGCCACACTTTGAATAATGGAATTACTACTTCTTCCCATCCTGCCTGGTGGATCTCAAAAGCCACAAACCAGTATTTCGGGTGAAGCTTCAGGACCTGAATTGTACAAGAATGGAACAAAGGCAAACTCCCCTCCAACTTTCTTCTTCCCCAAATCATGAGATTTCTCCAGAGGAGGCTTTGTGTCATGTTGCCTACCCATCAAAGCTCCTTTTTTCTTTCTCTTGGAAATTTGATGAGATCAAAGTGTCAGCTTTTACCAGCAATGCCTGAAGAAAGTGAGAAGGCAGATGGGCCTCGCCCACCTCCCCGGCCCGGAGCCATGCTGCCAACGCCTTTTGAAAGAAATGCTAGACTCTTCCCGCATGCACCTGGCTCCCCTGCAAATTCATAAATGGCAATGCATGCAAGAAGTGGATGAATTCCTCAAAAAATTAAAAATAGAACTACCATATGATCCAGTAATTCCACTTCTGGGTATTTACCCAAAACACTTGAAAGCAGGGTCTCAAAGAGATATTTGTACACCCATGTTCCTAGCAACATTATTCACAAGAGCCAAAAGGTGGAAGCAACCCACATGTCCATCAGCAGATGAGTGGATAAACAAAATGTGGTCCATCCACACAATGGAATATTATTCGGCCTTAAAAAGGAAGGCAGTCCTGTCACATGCCACAATACAGACAAACCTTGAGGACATTATGCTAAGTGAAATAAGCCAGTCACAGAAAGGCAAATTCTGTACAATTCCATTTACATGAGTTTCCTAGAGTAGTCAGATAGAAAGTAGACAGAAGTCAGCAAGCTCTCCAGCTCCCAACTGTCATTGGCCACAGGGCTGTTCTGTTGGCGCCCAGTACATGTGGATCTGTCCTGCCCCACGTGTGGATCAAGAGCATGCCTACAGCATTGGAGGTGCTCAGCCAGGCTGCCCCCCGCACAATATGCACTGTGTGGCATAAGGATTCGAGGGGCCCAGACTGCTGCACTGGCTTCCACCTCAGGCCCATGTACACTCAGTGTTACGTGTGCAGGGAAGATTCTGATGTAGCGAGTGTGGGATGGTCAGAGGGGACAGGAACCCTGTGAAGGTCTAAGTCCCCCAGTCACGGCTGAGTGTGAAAGGGGGATCAGTAGAGGTAAAAAGAAGAGCATGGGCCTCGAAACCAGCAAGCCTGGGTTTGCATCCAGCAGGACCAGGATGCATCAGGGCATAGCCTGGAGCCTTATCTCAAGATAATAAATCCTACATGATGGGGAGTATGGTGGGCAGCCTATGAGATTTCACCCTTGTGAAATCCCCTCTGCTTGCGTGTGGGCTGGACCTGGTGACTCACTTCTCAGAAAAAAAAAATAGAACATGGCAAAATTTATGAGCTGTCACTTCCAAGATTAGGATACAAAAAGACCATGACTTCCACCTTGCTTGTCAACTTTTGTCCCTGCCTTGCTCCACGGGAATCAAGCTGCCATCTTGTAAACCACCCTATGGAGAGACCACATGGCAAGGAACAGAGGGCAGCTTCTGGTCAACAGCCAGGAAGGAACTGAGGCCCTCAGAGAACGGAATCCTACCAACAGCCAAGTGACCGAATGTGGACGTGGACCCACCCCAGTTGAACCTTTGGATGGGACCACAGGCCTGGGCCACACCTTGATCACAGTGAGAGGCTATGAGCTGAACATCCCAGCTAGGCTGTGCTCAGATTCCTGACCCACAGTAAAATATGAGATAATAGATGTGTGTTGTCTTACTTAAACCACTACTCTTGGGGTAATTTGTTACAAAGCAATAGACCGCTGATAGAGGGGGTGAAGAATTTGGCACACAGTATTATTTCCCAGCATTAGTTCTTTTTTTCTCTCTTCCTAACACAAACCTGTCTCGTAGCTCTACCAGCCTTTGGTGCTCTTGCACCCAGAGGAATACCAGCACCACCCCATCAGAAACAATAGCATCAGAAACAGTGACCCTGAGTCATTGGAGCAGGTCACATTGTGCCAGCCTATGGAAGGCTGGGTGAGTAATGCCATTGTGAGAGTTCTCCGTGAAAAAGAAATGAAATCATACTAAACGTAATAATCATTAAAAGTCAAGTTATTTAGTCAAGGAGAAAGAGTTAGGATGCATCACAGAGAATTGGAGTCTCCCTCCTCACCTTACAAGTAGGGAAACTGAGGCTGGCGAGTGGGAAGAACTTGTATGAATAGCAGAATGAGTTAGCAGAACCAGACAGTTAATCGGGCAAAGCAACACTTAACCAGGTGTGTCTTGGTGAGCAGAGAACAGATTCCCTGCAAGTGGGCCAAACTCAAGTCGTGATTCCTGGGAAAGCAAAGCTAGGCTTCAGGCGGTCCTCGGGAGTGCCTGAGATAAAGAGGATCCTTGGGAGGGAGAAGAGCACCACTGGCTTGAGCTCAAGAGGATGGTGCCCATGTATGAGTGGGTGGTGGGCTGGAGGGGACAGGAGTGAAGAAAGGACTCCCGTGTTTGGAAAACCGGTGGCTCCTGGACTCCCGCAGACACCTGCCAGAAGGAGGGGCAGTCGTGGCAGGGAGGTGTCCAGGGCTGAGGGGAGAGGACCCCCAGAGGTGCTTCCTGGACCCCAGCGCCTGGCCAACCCTCAGCACACAGGTGAGCTCTTGGACCGTCTCCATCTCTCAGGAGGCCCGGCCACCCGTGCGCGCACCTTGTGGCGGTCCCAGCCAGGCCTGGGAGGCCTCCTGTGAGATGGCAGAGTGCAGGGACCAGGATCCACCCTGGGGAGCCCAGGGGCTCCAGAGATGGCTGCAAACTGAAGCTGCTTGGGAGAAGGTGGGGAGTAGGGATGAGGTCTGGGTGCCAACAGCTCCCCAGCACTGCCAGGTGATGCCCGTGCTCCCTGCCTCTGAATCTTCCTCTCGCCCCTCACTGTAATGTCCTGTGTAGTGGTCCCGCCGCCGTGGAGAACAGGATGGCGCTCCCTCCGAGAGGTAAACATGGAACTACCATGTGACCCAGCGCTTCCACCTCTAGATATGTACCCAAAAGGACTAAAAGCCAGAACTTGAAAAATATTTGCTCCTAGCACTGTTATTCACATGAGCCAAAAGGAGGAAACAACCCAGGTGTCCATCAACAGACCAGTGGATAAACAAACGGTGGTCTATCCGTATAATGGAACGTTATTCCACCTTAAAAAGGAAGGAAATTCGAACACGTGCTCTACCATGGATGAACCTTGAGGACACAATGCGAGGTGGGACGAGCCAGTCGCAGAAAGACAAATCTTGTATGATTGCACTTGTCTGAGGTCCCCAGAGTTGTCAGATACAGACGGAAGGGAGGATGGTGGTTGCTCAGGGCTGGGGGAGATAGGAACAAGGAGTCAGTGTGTAATGGGTGCAGACTCTCATTTTGGGGAAGATGAAAAGCTTCTGGAGATGGATGCTGGTGATGGTAGCACAACAATGTGAACACGCTTAATGCCACTGAATTGCACCCCTAAAAATGGTCAAAACAGCAAATTTTATGTGTATTTTGCCACAATAAAAATGAATAAAGCAACTCGCTAGTGGTTAAGGGGCTTTGCTCTCTCCAGGATGGGCACCCTCTTTTTGTCTGGGCAAACCCAGAACCCGTGGTCCCAGGTGTCCTCATGCTGAGGCAGCCCACCCTGGTGTCTGCAAGAATAATCCCCACTCTGTCTCAATAAACCACCAGGCAGAGATAGCCCTGGGCACCTGTCACCGGAGATTATGTTTCGAACTAAGGGCTCTAGGGAGGCATGAAGGCCAATGCCACACAAGAAGGCCACGCTGCTGCATCCGTTCTTTGTGTCCAGCTGTGTCAGAGGCTGGCGGAGGGTGTGCGCAATATACAGACCAGTCACTGCACATGTAGGGACAGAGGTGGGCAGGGCAGGGGGCACTGGGTCTGGATTGAAGACCATGAGGGAGGGACAGGCAGCTCTGTGTCCACGGAGCCTTTTTAAGACCATGTACTGCAGCTCAAGCCTGTCCTTCCCTGTCCCTGGTCCTCAGTTTTCTCTGCATGATGAGGGTGGGATGGTCCCTAAGAGCTATCCCAGGACAGTGACAGTCTGCAGTTCTGTTTGAGGGATGAGCATGTCCTAAAGGTGTAGAACGTCACAGCTGCGGTAATGTAGCTGACCCCTGTGCTGTCACCTGGCCAGTGGTTCCTAGTGACCTGGAGAGCTTATCGAATTAGAAGTGTCCCACACTGTCCCCCCCCCGAGAGTCAGCTTTGGGGGCCTAATGGTAGGCCCTGCTCCCATCTTCACTTCAATCAAAGGCTCTTTGATGATTGGGGTATAGCACCCCAATGCTTCTGAGCCTGAGGTGGTCCCCACCACTCACTTCACAGGTGAGACCCAGGAAAGGTGAATATGGCACCCGGAAAGATTTTCTGAAAATAACTAATCTGGAGGAGGCAGGTCCCATTCCTTTTATTTCTTGGGATCCAGCTGGGCAGGGCCAGGCAGGAGGTGGGGGAAGGGAGCATGGCGGGGACCAGGTCTGGAGCCATCTCCGTAGCATCTTCATCGCCATGACAACAGCCATGCTCTCTGGAGTGTTCCACGCGTTGATGCTTTCACATGGGATTTCTAATCCCTCAAGACAGGTAGTTGCTACTGTCCCCACTTTATGGATGACAAAATCAAGGCTCAGGGTCACACAACAGAGAAGCGGTAGGGCGAGGATTTGAACCTGCACTAATGCCCCCACATCGCGCAGCCCCTGAGGTCCAGAACTCAAGGGACACCGTGAGCGTGGCAGATGACAGGAGCTGAGGAGCACCCCCTGCCCCCCGTGAGTGTGGCAGGTCCCCATGGGCAGATTCTCAGCACTGGGCTCAGCAGATGCTATTGGCTTGAAACCCCAGGAGCTGCCCCCCTGCCCCAGAAGCAGGCTACCACGGAACACACCCACCAGCACCCCAGAGCTGCGCTCCCCAGATAGTGAGTGCCAGCAGAAGGTCCCTCCGCTGCCCCTGCACATTTGCGCCCCCTGTTCCCAGCCAGCCTGCCCAACCCCCTGAGAGGCTTGGCTCTACCCACAAGTATCGGCCCAGTTTCCAACCCTCTCAGGGAGGTGCTGAAAGCTCTCAGCACGCACGGGCTCGGTTTGAATTAGGTTGCTGTTGATGTTATTATTTTGAGAGAAATGTTCATTTCCAGCCCCACACTGCACAAACAGACTGGGGCTCATATCCAGGACTGAATGCCAGCTGGTTCCAGGGAGGTGGCGGGAATGAACTCCATTCCTCTGCTGGAGTCAGGGGTCAGGTTCGAGGTTCACGGGGGACTCCAGTGACTTTGGTGTGTGGGGCTGGCTGGTGAGACCTGTATGGGGTGGGGTGGAAGAAGTAGACAGGCAGGCTTGCCCAGGGACGAGGTTTGGAAACTGCAGCAGCTGGTCTGGGATCCAGGTTTGCCTCCCCAAGCCACCAAGCCCAGTGTATGAGTCCCACAGGGCGGCAGGCGAGGCATTTTCAACCCTGGAAGGGAAGCCTGGCATGCAAATTCAGCTTGCTCTGAGCACCAGCTGCAGGCTCCCAGGCCAAGGGCCAGTGGTGAGAGACGGCAAGGTCTTCTTGTGTCTCTTGCAAGGATTGCTTCTCCCCTCCAGCCCTCTCTGGGACTCACCCTTTGGCCCTCCCCTCCAGGTCTGTCCACATCTATGCTTTGGCATGCAGAAATCTGTGTGCATTGGTGGTGCTTGGAGCAGAGATGGTCTAGCACGTGCCTCCTGGTCACACAGCTGGACTACACTTCCCAGCCCCCACCCCCCATGCCTGCAAGTCCAGCCCGTCAAACCCTCCTCCACCCTCCCTCCTTCCCCAGATCCCAGGGCCCCAGGAGAGATGGGAGCCATTCGGTGGGAAGAGCCTGGGCCCCTGCGTGACTGTGTGGAGCCGAGCACCCACTCAGCCCACGCCAGACTCAGGCGTGCGAGAGAAGTCCGCCTCTACTGTGGGAAGTCACTGAGACGTGCTGTGGGTTGTTGGCTTGCTGGAGCTCCCGGGGCCAGGAGGAGGCAGCTGGAATGAGGGCCACCCAAGGCAGTGGCAGCTTCTTGTGGCTTCACGAGCAGCAGAAGCCTCAGCCAAAGAAGGAGAGAGATGGCAGATGCTTCCTTACAGTGGCATCTGAGGACCCCCAGAACCACCGGGGGCCTTAGTGGGTAGGGGAATGGTCCCATGGTGCAAGTGAGGCAGGGGGCCTGCAGAGAGCAGCAGCAGTGGCCAGGGCTCTTTGTGAGCAAACAGCCACAGTCCTGGGAGACCGGGAGGCCGAGGAGACCCAAGGCAGCACATCCAGTGATGACCCAACGCCGTCGTCCCCATTTGCCCTTTCCTCTGAATGCTATGGGAAACACTGCCACCGGGTGCCCCAAAGTTCTCCTTGAAGATGTGGCAGAGTCTTGTGTTGGGAGCCTGGGCAATCTGGATTTGAGTCCCTGCTGCACAGCCAGCTCACTCCTGACATTAACTCTTGACCTCCGTCAAGCCTGTGTGCGAGCACATGCATCTGGGTCTCTTCTCTTACAAGGACACCGCTCATTGAATCAAGAGTTAAATCACATGAGTCACCTGCGCCCAGTTCTCCCATCCATGGGTGGGGGCAATGGGGCGGTCTCCTGAGATGGCCCCGGTGAACTACGGCCTCCTGGTGGTCACACCCTCAAGCGGTCCTTCCCCCTTGGAGCCAACCCTGTGACTAGAATGTGGCAGAGACGTGCCAGTTCCAGGTCTGGCCTGTCAGAGGGCTGCCAGGGTCTTGCACTTTGGGGAGCTCTGTGCCCCATCTACAAAAAACAGGTCCCCTCCAGGAAGATGGCCCGAGAGGCACTCTTGGATCGTGTGGAGCAGAGAGAAGCCCAGCTGTCTCAGGGTCCAGTCGAGCCCACAGATGACAGCCCAGCGACTCTCTGGAGGCTTGCAGTGGGATCAGAAGAACTGCCCTGCTGAGCCCAGCCGGCCCAGCATAATAGGTTGGTGATATAATCGATAATAGGATGGCTGCTCGGGGCAGTCTGTTACTTGGCAGTGGAGAAATGAAATTGCAGGATTCACACTGCACCTCCTTCAGGGCTGAAATCTGCAGAAAACCCATTGTGAGACGTCAGTGGGTGATGACCCCAAGAAGCATGTGTTCGCGTGGCCACCGTGAGCAAGGCGCTGGGGTAGGAGGCTCTTTGGGGAGGCTCCCTTTTCCAGCGCCCTCTACTCTGCTGTCCTTTCTTTGATATTTAGAACTAAGAATTGTGGAATTGTCACAAGCAGCAGGGCCCCAAGAGACTGCAAACGTAGGGGCTGCAGGGACACTGGGCATTGTTGGGATAATAAGCCTTCTCCAAGGAGGGCTAGCTCCCCCTCTGAGAGCCACAGTGTCACTGAGAGACCACTTAGCCCGATCACCCAGGTCCAGGGAGTGTGACCAGGACTGTGGAGGAGGAAGGGCCACAGGCAGGGACGGGGCTCACACCTGTCCTGAGGGGAAATGGGCCCTCCACCCTAAGCAGGCACCTGCTCCCAGGAGAGTCCGAGGGCCCTGCAGCTGGGTGATCCAGCCCAGCCCTCCCGTATAGATGGGGCCCAAAGAGGACAGGTCTTGCCCAAGTGTGCACAGCAAGGCAGTGGTATGGTCTGGCCTGCTCCTACGTCCTGTCCCCATGCGGGGCTCCTTCTAAGCCCCCACAACCCTGCTGAGGTTGTCCAGGCCAGAGGAGTGGCCTTCTGGGGCTCAGCGCTCCAGGCTAAACCCTGGCTGGGCAGAGAGAGGGGCAGGAGAGCCCCCCTCCCCAGCGTCCTGTCCCCTCTGGCTGCAAGCACAGCTGGACGCGGGCCTACAGACTGTCACGATTGTCATCTGCCCTGGCAACAAGCCAAGGCTGTTACCGAGAGTGCCATTGCCATGGAAACCCTGAGTCAGGGCTGCACTTAGCAGACCCACACTTGCCAGGGGCTCTCAGGGCCTCTCGTCTGCCAACACGGAAGGCAACACCAGCACTCAGCATCTCCCTGGGACTCGTCAACAGGGCAGAGTGGGGGTGACAGGGAGGGGGCAGGTGGGGAGGAAGGAGGGCGGGGCGAAGCAGAGAAACCGTGTTAGCCCTAGGACCGGCGTAGGGGCTGCCAAGCCCAGACCACAAAGACCAAGGGGTCTCTCCCAAGCAGCCAGATCTGCCACTTAGCAAACCCAAAAGGCCAAACTCCCAGAGACCAGAGCTCAGGGCTGGGCCCCGCAGATGCAGCTTTTTCGCAGTGATGGGGAATCGGGGTGCCTCTGGATCACAGGGTTCAGCCAGAGAGGCCAACCAGCACAGCTGCTCGTTTCCAGGGGTGCAGGGAGGCTTAGGACTTGCCCAGGGTCACGCAGTGGGTCCACATGGGGCCAGGAAGGCAAGAGGAGGAGAGCCCGTTCCCGCCCACACCAGCCTCTTCCAGCTCCCCATGCTCCAGTGGTCAGGTGGGTGCGGGCCTGCCGGCTCCGGAGGAGGCTGGGTCCACACAGGAGTCCCCAGCGTGGCCTGGGCCCAGCAGGAAGGAGCCCCAGCCCCCAGATCTGCCCTGGGCATCCAAGGTGTGTTGGTGAGTCAACTGCCAGGTTCCCACGGTAGTTCACACAAACCTCATTGCCACACCCCTTCTGCCCCAGGGTCCAGAGTCGGGCCCTCGCAGGGAATCGGGCAGACCCCACCCCAGGGAGGCCCTAGCTGTTACGCACACACCCATACGGGGGCGGCAGGTGAGGACTGCCCTCACCCTGGGTGACTCTTCTCTCACACCTTTACTGACAACGGCCGATGAGGTGGCTTACCACAGGCCACGGAGCGCCCAAGAGGGAGAGCTGCGCTTTGACCCGAGGGCTTGGTGATCGCAGAAGAGCACCGTGGCCACTGTGCCACCGAGCGCGGACCAGGTGGCTGAGCCGCCCGTGGGAAGGCCCGATGTCCACCCTCACACACCGATGCCGGGGGCGCTGCAGGGCTGGGGGCAAGCCCTCTCTGGCCACGTGGCTCCTGAGTTCCTGGGGGGGCAGTGCAGAGGGGGATGCAGCCATTCAGCTGGGATGCAGGTGCTATAGTCTAGCCCTTTCTGCCAGTTCACTGAGCAAGCAACAAAAAGTTAGATGAAACGTTCCAACTGCCGGGAAAGAAAGTCAAGCCTCATGTGCTGGCTCCCCGGGGACAGTCATTACCTCTGGTCCTCTAGCAGCAGAAACAAGAACTAAGGACACTGGAAAGCCGGCTGGAGGAGGAGCAACGTTGAACCTGCCCACCCTCGTGGCACAAGGCTGTGGGCTTCGACTGAGGAATGAACAGATCGGGGGGCAGGAGGGGGCATCTATCAGGTTCCCTGTGGCCCTTCAGTTCTGGAACCATGGGGGCTCCTGGGCTGAGAGACCCACCCATTCCAATGCTGGGGGCCTGGATCCAAAAGCCCCCTCCTCCCTTCTGTAACAGACAGCTTGTCCCGCGGACCTGGGCCCCAGCCCCAACTCCTCTCCCCAGTCGGGTAAGTGTGATCTGTGCGGAGCTATGAATGGGCACGGATGTGAGCTGGCGTCTCACAGTCTACCTCAAGTCCAGCATTTCTCAATTTTTTTTCCATTATCACTTTCCCGAGGAGCCTTTTTAGACGTTTTTTAAATAATTGTCCCATCCCCCATGAAACTAAATTCTAGGGAATATGATTTTATTGGATAGCAGGTAGCGTTGAGGTTTGGATGGACACAAACCATGATAATAGCTAAGACTTCTTTGTGCCCTCCTCCCACAACTAGTTTTAGCCCCTTGGGGGTGCTGTCGCCCCACTGAGAATGTAGGATCTGGTCAGTGCATTGGTGGTGGTGCACGTTGGGGGATGGCCACCGCTCATTGGCCCATTTGGCATTCTGTGGCGGGCCCTGGGACAGGACTCCAAGGCCAGAATCTCCTTACATCCAGTCCTTGCCCCGAGGTGCTCATTGCAGAGGGGGCAACACGCAGGGAGGGGGCAATTCGCAGACGGGGTGCTGGAGCCTGCACTCCAGGCTGCTCCTGCTAGAAGGGGAGCAGAGAAGCATCTTTTAGGAAGCAGGCAGCCTGGTCCCCAGAGCGTCACGCAAACACTGGGAACTGTCAGGGAGCAGAGGGGACCCTGTGTCTCAGAAGATGAAGAAATCCTTCCCGGACTGTTCACGGATGTCCCACTCCAGTTGGCCGCCCAGGAGCCTTCCCCAGGGCGGCCTCCAGACAGGAGGCGGTGGGAGCCGGCCCCGGGAGGGGAGAGGTGTGTTTTCCCAGCTGGCGTGCTGGACCAGCCCCTCCGCAGAGAACAGTTTTGTGGTGACCAAGCCACAGACAGGGCAGGACCGGACGTGTGCCCCCAGCTCCCGTCTCCTGAAGTCCCAGCCCTGTGGCTGCACACTTGTCCTTCCCGCAGACAGGACTCCCTGCGAGGTTCAAGGGCAGATGCAGCACCCGTATCCCCTGTGGCCACCGGGCTTCCGGCGACCAGCCTCCGCGTCTCGTGGCCCAAGGACTTCCTCTTGGACGCGCAGCTGGCCCGAAGTCTCCGGAGCCTGTGCTCAGCCAGTGACTGCTGAGGGCATCGGTGCCTCAGCTCCCCGCCAGCCCCCACCAGGGTGGGTAGCCCCGAAGCATGTGCTCCACACTGTCTCCCACGACTTTCCAGAAGCTTTCAGCTTGTTTCCTGTAGTGTGAACTCGCCTGATACTTCACCTTTCATTGGCTGCCTCGCAAATGTCCCCGGGACACCTCCCAAACAACTTGCATTCGACTCCTCGTCTCCGGCTCTGTTTCTGGAGGAGCCCAGACAGACGGGCTCCCATCCCGCCTCATCCTACGACCTTCATTTGAGGTCCCCAGTTACCTGCTGCTTCGTGGATCACACTCTGAGAGCCGGGGCTGATTTGGGTTATCGGCAGAGGGCTGGGCAAAGCTCAGGGGCAGCAGAGAACGCAGTTAGGGGAGGCTCGGCAGAGGAGGGGCCGCTTGAGCAAGATCCTGAAGGGTAAATAGGAGTTCGCCTGTGGAGAAGAAAGCACAGGAAGGCCTCCACCTCCCCCATCTTAGCCCTGAGCTATTTGCAGAATGCACCTGGACAGCATTGCCCATCCCTTAGCCATGGGATTCTAGAATGGGAACCTGCATAGCTCTGCCTGGTCATTCCTCAGCTCTGAAACCTGCAGTGACTCCCCATGGCCTGCAGCAGGTCCAAGCTCTTTGGCTTATAGTTTGAAGCCCTCTGTCAACTGGCTCCACTCTGCTCTCATGCTGTTACTCCTGTCTTTGCGGCTGCCGACTGCCCTCCCCAGTGAGCCCAACCTGGCAAAATCCGGTCTGTCCTTCTGGGCCATCCAAACACCCTCTCCCCTACGAAGCCTTCAGTGGTGACCTCACAATAACAGCTCTCAATTTTGTGCCCGGAGAGCACCATGGCCAGACTCCAGGGCACCTCCCAGCTCCAAACCAGGGAGAGTCACCGATCTGGGTCAACCGGAAGCTCCGCAAGGTCAAGACCCATTGCACGGGCTCCCCGTATCCCCCAAATCCCAGCAGTAACAACAATGACCCAATGCTTCTGGAACATTTCAAAGCTCCCTTCCATCTCTCCCCTTTGACCTTGCGTGGAGAACACAGCTCCACCAAACGGGCTGGTTCAGATGGCCTGTAGGGGGCGCCCATGCAGCCCCACGGCTGGATTTATGGTTTGATTCATGGAGTCAAAAGCAGCCATCGCAAGTGCTTTTTAATTAAATGAAAGATGAGGGCCCCACTCTCTTAGAGAGGAACCCCTCCTTCCCTCTCCCCCCCCTCCAATATCACATTGTCACAGGCAGGGTCGGGGAAGGAGACGCTCGGTGTGGGCACAATCTAGGTGGCTCAGGATAGAGCCGATGCCCCTTGACCATGAGCCTGAGGCCCAAATCAAAAGTTTGAACATATTCCTTAATTAGAGCTCGACTTTGTTCTCAGCGGCCCACTCGAGTGGGCCCCCCGATAAGACCAGGCAGCATTGTTGTCTTTATGCTTATGAGGTGGATCCACTGGAAGAGCACATTCTAAATGAGATTACATCTTATACATGTTTAATGTACTGTTCTCACCATTTAAAATGCGGCTCTATTAAAATAGCAGGGAGGGAAAATTGACTCTCGGAGCTGGGTGTGGAGAGAATAGATCACTAGTGAAATGAATAATATATTAACAGAATAATGATGTTGCTTCTCATATTAATCGTATAAATCACAAGATTCTCAAACTGCCAGCAGAAGTTAAAAAAAAAAAAAAGCCAACTTCTAGTTTTCCAGGCGGAGAATACCGAGGCCTGGGGGGCAGGGGTGGGAGCTGGCTGCCCCGGGGGTCATGCCGGTTATGAAACGGAGGTTTCCCGGGCAGCTGATGGGCTGCCAAGGACCTGGGACTTGCCCTGGAGGCCGCAGCGATGTCGTGGGAAGGCCGGGACTCGGTTCCAGCCTGCCTCCCTAACTGAGGCCGGCCGTTGGCCGGGATATGAGAAACGTGAATGAGACGTGGTGCCCCGCCCACAGGCCAGGCCGGAGGGACAGTAATGCATATAGCAGGTTCCGACCACGTGATACAAGCCGGGACAGAGCCTCAGGCAGGGGTCAAGCATCCAGTCCTGCTTGTAGGTCCGCAACCACGGTCCTATGTTGAATGAGCATCGGGCGACACAGTGCAGACCTCCCAGTGCTCTCGAGAGAAGGAAGGTGCTGTAGAAATGTGGGAGGCCAGGTGTGGGGGTGCACTGGGGGCCCTAAGGAGTGATTACGGTGGTTGCAATTCTTGCAAAGGATGCCACGTGCATGCAGATATCTGCACACCATGTGCACGGAGCTCCACCCTGGGGGTTGGCGTGGGTGGGTAAATAAAGGCAAGGAACTGCCCTCGGAGGGGGTGGTGGTGAACCAGAAACTGGGGCTGGGAGCACGCTAGGAAAATTCCTCCCATCCCCTCGGGAATGCTTGTCATCGGGGCTCGGCCCCTCCTGGCCCCACTGCAGGCCCGTAGGGACCACCAGGGCCTGAGCTGGCTGCACTGAGGTCTAATTGTTTGGAACATGGACAAGAAAGCTCCCCCCATCCCCACCTCTGCTCGGCCGGGGAGCAGAAATCCCGGGATTCACGGGCAGCCCCAGGAATCGGCCACAGTCACTTCATGTGAGGGCCAGGCTGGAAGCCCCCAGGTCTGATCTTGGCTCGTGCTCACACCCAGCACCTGCTGCTCACGGTTTCCCACTTTACAGGGGAAGGAAGTGAGGCTCCCAGTAAGTAAGGAATGTGCCCACGGCTGCCCAGCTGCCGAGTGGCAGGATCATTTGGGTTATTGGGCACAGTTCCTACTCCCCCACGCACTGGTATTAGGCGTACCCCGGCGACCCAACCAATGGGATAGAAGCAGAGGCTAGTGGAGCAAAGACACAAAAGGTGCCAGCCTTCTCCCACGTCTCCCACCACCACGAGGAGGGCTTCCCCCAGGGAGCCACGGCCCCAGCGGCCTGAGCCCCAGGATGAACACACGGGGTGGACCTAAGCCCCACCTGCCTCCCAGAGCAGAGGCGCCCAGCAGAGCTCAGCCGGGGTCCGGGGCCCTCAGCGGATCTGCAGGTCCACGGACATGAGCGTGGGCGCTTACAACTGTGAGCCACTGAGTTATGGGCTGGTTTATTACGCAGCATTGCTGTGGCCATTCTTGGCGGATCCAGAGGCAGAGCCAGGCTCACCAGTGTGCTAAAGCACCTCCCCGGGGCTGTAGTGGGAGGGTGGAGGCTCACACAAGCCCACCAACTCTTTCCAGCTTGGATCCCACTGACAAATCTGAGGAATTATCTTTCTGCACAAAACCCCCCTCCTGCCATGGCCACAGCCAGTGCAGGGTCCTCACCATGCACGTCTGAGTCAAGTCTCAGGTCTAGGCCTCCTTCCCCACTGGACCTTTGGGGCCCTAGCCGCCGTGTGTACCCACCAAGGCGGGAGTATTAATAATCCTCAGAACTAATATTTCTGAGCTCTGATGACGTCCACCCCTTTGCTCCATCTCTCACCATCCTCATTATGTGAGCTCGATCACTACCAGCCCCAATTTTTGGAGGAGGAAAGTGAGGCTCAGAGCAGTCAAGCAATTTGCCCAATGTCACACAGCTAATAAATGTTGGAGCCGTTTCTCCAAGAGAAATGGGCGTAACTCCCTACGAAGTGTTTCCACACCCTGTACTAGGGGGTTCAGTCCAACATCCACTCCTCCACTCCGGGCCCTGGTGGTGGACCCCTGGGTCCCATCCAGCAGTCAGCCTCATTTCTCCCACCCGGGAGGTCAGCCCGGGCTCATGGCGGAAGTGGGCAGGTATGTTGAGTCCGGCCTGGCCAGCCGGGCCACAGATGAGGCTGGACCAGGCAGACAGGTGAGCAGGCTGGGGCCTCACCAGGTCGAGGGCACTGAGTGCTTGTGGAAGAGGCACCACCTCTGATCACCTTCACTGCACTTCGCCTCACTCTCTCAAGGCTGAGGGCTCAGAGGCGGGCAAACCGCACCCGCCGTTTTCCCACACGCCCATTCTAACCGCCACCAGCTTCTCACCTGAGAAATCACTGGCAGGGCATCACTGTGGGGTGGTTGAATGTGCTCAGGGACAGCGTCCCCCAGATGTCCACAGCGGTGGCTCGCCCGGGCCTGTGGTCACAGCCTGGCCCTCCAAGGGCACCCACCTCCCCGGGGGGAAAGGGGAGCTCATGGAGCTCATACAGAGAGCCTGGCAGGGTGAGCACTCAGCATATATGGCTCACGACAACCACTGCCATTAGTGCAAAGCCGGACTCCCTTCGGTGCCGTGTGGCCCACCCCGGTTCCCCGGCAGGGACCACCTCCGAGCGGGGATCTCTGCCCAGCAGGGCCAGCCTGGTCCGGGCGCAGATGCGGGAGGGGCAGAACTGGGGCTCAGCTGGCTGAGAGGTAAAAACGTCTCCATGGCAACCAAACCTGCCCCCCCAGAGGGGGTCACTGGCTTCGGTTTTCCAGGCCACGGGAGGGCAGCCAAAGCCCACAAGCTGGAGAAACTGGGGCACAGACCAAAGGCTCTCGCTGCCCCGGATCACAAGCTCCCCAGGCCCCTGGGCAGCGGCTGAGCCAGAGCAAGCTGGGAAAATAGGCCAAAGCCCGGAAGTTCCCTCTCCCCCTTCCCCACACGCGGGGAAGGCTCTGGAAGACTGGAACCCTGAGGAGGTCTGACTCTGGTGGAGGTGGCTCTGAGCTATGACGCAGAAGGGAAGCTAGATCAGGCAGGTCAGGCCGCGGGCGGAGTGCGGCAAGGGCCCCCACAGGGAGGGCCGTCTCCCGTCTCGGGTGGAGGAAGGAGAGAAACCCTTGCCTCCTTGTTGGCTTTCCCTCCGCAGAGTCTTGGAATGCCCACTTCTGCTAGCCGGGGGGACTAGCCGTCCGTGCCCCGGGTGACCGAGAACAGGTCATTGTGTACCTAGTTCTGCCTCCATGTAGGGAAACCTAAGGAATGCTCCAAGGACATCAGCTGGCCTCGGTGTCACCCAGGAGCCCCAGCTGTCCTGACTTCCAGGCCAGCCAGTGAAATCACCTAGGGAGATTTTTAACATCCCGATGCCCAGGCCCTACCCTGGGCCAATGAAACCGGAGTCTCTTGGCGGCCAGGGCACCGGGATTTTTGTCAGCGTCCAGGCCCATCCCTGGTGCGCCATACCGCTGCTCATCACCCGCCTGCTCCCCAGCTGACCTCATCCGTCGGCTTCAAAGTCCTTCCAGGGCTTGAAACACTCTTTCTAAAGCAGCTTATGAACCTTCTCCCTGCAAGCTTGTCTACGTTGTTCACTCGCTTGGCAGACCACCTCTTCATGGATGGTTCCGAGGTCAAATTTAAATGATCAGAAGTTCTCTTGGGGCACCTGGGTGGCTCAGTCGGTTGAGGGACCAACTCTTGATTTTGGCTCATGTCATGATCTCAGGGTGGTGAGATCGAGCCCCGCGTTGGGCTCCGCACTCAGCGTGGAGTCTGCTTGGGATCCTCTCTCTCCTTCTCCCTCTGCCCCTCCCCCCACTCGAGCTTGCTCGCTCTCTCTCTCTCAAAAAATAAATCTTTAAAAATAAATAAATAAATAATCAGAAGTTCTCAAGAAGTGGAGAACATTCAACTTCCCTCCCTCCGCACAACCTCTATGGAGTTACCGCCCGCTCACACCCAGACCCCTTCCTGGGGGTTCAATCTCTCTCTTCGGCACCGCCCCCCGGGGGCTCCTCCTGGCTGTCCTTCCCATCCTGGGCACTGAGCACCTGCATCCACATCACCTCCTCCAGCCCCCACCCTTGGTGTGGACTCCATGTCTAACTCACACCCCTGGTCCCTGGCATGCCGTTCCTGGCCAAACGGGTGAACATTGAGGTATACCCGTCATGATGATGACCATCAGGTGAACTTGAAAAATAAACATGAGTTGCTGGGACATCCCCACTCACGGCTTTGATCCATTCTGCCCTGCCCATCTTGTCATCATCTAAAAAAGCAGCTCCTTTGGAGAAGTGAAGCCCTGTGAACGTTGTACTCTGCAAAGTTGTGTGTAGCTCCCTTTTGGTCATTTTAAGAAAAACCTCCACTTCCCTTCATCCTAATTTACACAAGATGTGCTTTCTGGGTACTATAGACTGAATGTTTGTGTCCTCCCCTCCAAATTCATTTGTTGAAATCCTAATGCCCAATGTGATGTTTTTGGGGGATGGGGGGGCATTTGGGAGGTGATTAGGTCATGAGGGGCCCTCTGAATGGGATTAGCGTTCTTATAAAAGAGGCCCCAGTGGGATCCCTCACCTCTTTGGCCTGCGAAGACACAGGAAGGAGATGCTGTCCGTGAACCAGGACGCGGGTTCTCACCAGACACCAAAACTGCTGATGCCTTGCTCTTGGATTTCCAAGCCTCAGAATTGTGAGCAATAAATTTCCGTTGTTTATAAGCCGCCCCCCACGTCTATGGTAGTTTGTTCTAGAAGCCCAACTGGACGAAGACTCTATGTCAAGCACTCCATGGATGTATAAATAGTATTTAGCAGCAGAGGATCCAATGATCCAAGGAAGCCTGCAAGGCCAGCAGCCGCGAGGTCCAGTGGGAGAGCCGACAGGTTGAGGTCCTGATTCTGGCTGGGCAGCTTCCCAGCTCCCAGGGCGTGGCCACTGCGTCCGCACGCTCGCAGATGCACACCCTCATCCAGGGGCCGTCTGGGATTGGGGGGCAGGGTCTTGCCATGCACAGTGGCTCCACACAGACCAACAGCCCCCAAAGGCGAGCTCCATGGTGGTGCATGAGGCTCCACCGGCCAGGACATTTGCAAGCACCATGCACCGTGCACAGAAAACCCATCCTGCTTTGCGTGGAAGAAAAAGACGTGGAGGAGGAAGAATCCAGCATTGGGGGCCCATTGTAATTTGGAACGACCAGCTGGGATCCAGGCTGCAATGGAGAGTGGTCTGAAGGTGGACAGCGTCCTCCATATTCACGCATGTAGTGTGTGTGTGGGGGGGCTTCTTCCTGGACCTGCCCAGAGCCAACACCAGCAGTGGTGCCTCTGAAGCCCACAGCCATGTTCTCACCTCACTGTGTCAGGCCTCCACCTTCCTCTCTGGAACAGTTTCTCCAGGTGCCCATCAGGGAGGATGTGGCCCAGCTGGGGCCATAGTGGAGCCTCAGAACAAGTCTGTGAAACAGAATCGGCTCTCAGGGATGCAGACTTGCTTTTTCCGTGCACTATGCGGGCCCCCATGCCCCTCGCTTCTAGCTTGGGCATCAGCAGAGGATGCTATGAGCGCAGAGCCAGATCGCTGTTCAGCCCAGGATGGGCAAATCAAAGGCAGACTGAGAATATCTATGCCCTCTCGAGGGCTCATGTGGTCAAAAGGAGATGGAAGATCAGAGGATTGGAACAGGTTAATGGAACATTCTAGGTCTCAGCTATGAGAACCTTTGCTCCAGGGTAGAATTGAAGGAATAAAGAAGGAGGGGGAATTTTATCCTGGTCTCATAAAAAGGCAGTGTGAACAATCTTCAGCTGCTACTGGACCCATTAAAGGCCTAATTTCCATTCACCTATAACTTTATTAGGCTCATCCGAGCTATTCATCAGACAAGCCTGTCTTGAAAAGGGTGGAGAGTGGCTTTTATTAAAATGTCTTCCCAGTGGCAAATGCATTAGGTTTTATGGCCCCGCACACACATTTGCCTTCACAATGGGGAAGAGTTGCCTGACCATTGCTGGGGCCGACAGAGGTTACAGGTGAGACCTAGGAGACCAGCTGTCCCAGACACCCATCCCCCGCACATGGGCCTCAGCATCAGGAGCGGGTCCTTGCCTCACCTCCAGAAGTTTGGGGTAAAATTTTCCATCTCAGAGAGCTAACCAGATGACTCGGGCACAGCACCAGCCCCCACCAATTCCCAGCTGTCCTGCCCTTCAGCCACGTGCTGGAGCCAATGCCTATTTTTGGAAACTGGTCCCAGAGTAGAGCCTGGAGAGTCTGGATAAGGGGTGTCCATCCTGCTGGAAAACTGTGACAGGCAGCCCTGGGGGGCCTAGGGCTTGGCAGCTTTCGAAAAACGTGGAGGGCAAGTGGGTGGACGGGCAGACAGCCGTCCAGCGGCACAGAGTCAGGGAGAAGAGTCCCCAGCGCTGGGGGAGGGAGGGCCTTCCCTGATTTACCTGTGAGGCTGCAGGTCTCCTCTGCTTTGGATACAAGTCCCTCCTGGAGGGTGGGTGATCAGAGTGAATCCCCCATGATCAGGACCAGCTCTGCAGCTTTACCACCGAGTGGCCAGGAGCGATTGATTTAGCCTCTTGGAGCCTTGATCTCCTCATCTGTAAAATGGACCTCACACACCCCACGATGCTGAACTGTTGGTGGGATTGAAGCAGACAGATCTCACAAAGCATTTAGCAGTGGGCCTGGCACATAGCGAGCCCAGAACTCGCACCAGCCATTAGTATTAGAGTCGCAAGAGTGTCCCCATGATGAGCAAGTGTTGAGGGTTTTTCCAACTCATGCTCAACTGGAGTGAGGGGGGTGGGATATGAACTCTTCCAGTTTATTCCAAAGCCTAGTGGCCACTGAGCCCCAGTTGGCCACACAAAGGGAGGGTTGTGTTCTAGCCCAGCTGTGTAGAGCTTCCTATATTTCTGCCTGCCCCAGGAAGAATTTCTAAATAATTAGTTGTTGCTGACAATACTTGCAATGTTACTAAAGAGAATATGATGAAAGCCAACACATCTGGAGATAATAGTACTAACCTGTCTCATGGGCTGTTGTGTGGATTAAATGAATCGAATCACATAAAGAACTTGGAGGCAAGTGCTGTGTACGTGCGTGTGTGCGCCTGTGTGTGCATATTTAGAAAGTTTTTTTGGGAGTCTGGCTGCCATCATGAAACAAAATGGCGGTCAGCATATTCCCCATGGGCAGATCTCTGCTTATTCATGGGGTGTTTTTTCCTGCATTGGTAGAGGTTGTAGAGAGAGGGGAAGACCCCAGATGGAGCCAGCTCACCTCTTGAGCCCAGGTCTTACTCTGGTGCCTGATTACAGGATGGGTGTTTCCAACAGGAGAGAACCTGAGCATTTCTTCCCATCCCCTTGACCCCCTGCTGTCCACGACATCCCCTTGCTGCAGTATACAGAGTCCAGAGAGAGTAGATCATGGACCCTGAGGGAGACTGGGAGACTTGGGGGAGGGTGGGTGCGTTAGGACAGGGGTGAAGCATAATCCACCTAGGTTTTAACGGGCTGAGACCAGACCATGAAGGGATGGGACAGAAGGTACAGCAATAATCCAGGCAAGAGATGGTGATGCCTCGGACCAGGCTAGGAGATGTAAAAGGAGAAAGAAATAGGTAGAATCAGGATAAATTGTGAAGGTTGCCAATGGGGTTTGTCAACAAATAAATGAGCTAGTTGAAGAAGAGAGAGAGAGATCCAGAGCAAGCCCAAGTGTTGGCCTGAGACACAGGAAGGGTGGAGTTGCCATCAAATGAAGGGGAAGGCTGTGCAGAGCTGGATGGAGGTAGACCAGAGCTGGGAGGAGAGCAGAGGTTCACCCCACGCCCACTGGGAGCCCGTTTCAGGAGACAGGATGAGGAGGGCAGGGCAGGAAAGTGGGAGATCCAAGGACCCCACCAGCCATCTGCTTTCTGAGTGTTCGTCTTCAGGAGGGCCACCCAGGGGAGCCCTCACCAGAGAGCCAGGGTCTCCTGCTCCTGCAATGGCTCATGCCTGTCTCGAAGGAGAAAGAAAAAAAAAAAAAAAAAACACCTTCAGGGAGGTGATTGGTGCAACTCCTCCTTGCCAACAGATAACACAGCCCCGAGCTTCTAACAGAGCAAAGAGTCCCCTAAAAGGAACAGTTGACCCCTGGCCCTGCTGCCCCCTCTGTGATGGGTCTCGTGTCTCCAGGCTCAGCGCCTCTCAGCCTGGAGCCTGCGTGGATGTCCTGCACAAAGGTGCAACTCTCCAGCCAAAGAACCAGAATTCCTCTCACTTCAGAAATAAAACATATGCGTCTGCCGGTGGTCTTACATCTCTTCCTCTCCATTCTCAGCGTGAGGCTTGGGCTCTTTATAATTCATCAAAAAGGCCACACATAATGAGCTCCGCTCTCACTCTGTAGTCAGGGCTGTCAGCTCACCTTTGAAGAGCCCCCCCTACGCTGGCTGGGGACCCTTAGATCTTGTGGTCCCGAGGCTGATGATGAATCACCTGTGAGGCAGGCAGCGGGCCGAGCCAGCCCTGCCCTCTTCCTGAGGACCAGCTGTGTTACAGGGGACACCGGGCTGAGGGCTTTCAGAGATGCCACCTCGCAGCATCCTCCTGACGATGCTGCAGGGAAGGTACCCGCATACCCATTTTACAGATGTGAAAACTGAGGCACCATGAGGTTTTTAACATCTTACCTGAGGTCCCGTGGCAGGTGTCTCGTAAAGAACCCAAACCAAAGAGAGTTCTGGTCTTTGTCCTCAGCTCTTGGGAGGTGATCTTTTAGCCCTGGGAACGTCCTGCCTGATAAGAGGGTTTTTGTTTACCTGGGGGCTTTGGGCCGTGCCAGACAGCAAACAATGTGATTTAGGGTGGGGGCTTTGGGTCATGCAGGGTGAACTTGACCTCCAGAGAGGCTGAACATTAAAGTCAGCCACACTGCAAGTCGACCATGTTTATATGACTGAGCCCCAGTAAAGATTCTGGACACCAAGACTCAGGTGAGACCCCCTGGTGGGCAGTGCTCCATGCATGCTGTCGCATGTTGTTGCTGGACAATGTGAGCACCGTCCTTGACTCCACCGGAAGGGGACAATCGGAAGCTCTGCATTTGGAGCCCCCTGGACGCTGCCCCACGAGCCTCTTCCCTCGGCTGATCTTCATCTTTATCCTTTGCTGTAATAAACCACTGCCATGGATACCACAGCTCTAGGTGAGTTCTGTGAGTCCTTCCAGTGAATGACAGAACCTGAAGGTGGTCTCGGGGACCCCCAAATTGGCAACTGATGTCAGAAATGAGAGTGGTCTTGGAGACCCCTGAACTCTGCCACTGGGGTCAGAAGTGAGGACTAACCGGTCTCCTGGACTAGGAGAGAATAACTTGCTGTTTGTTTTAAGCCGACAGAAGCTCAGGACAAGGAGCTCAGCTCCTCTGCAACCAGCCAGCTGTGAGTTTGTGGTAATTTTGTGGTGGCCCTAGGCAACAAACGCAGGCCCTCCCCTCTAGAGGCTTCTGCTAGGCAACATCTCTGGCTTCAGCTGCTCCAACCGGATCTCTCTCAGGCCAACAGCAACTTGGCCTTCATTGTCCATTCATCCCCTCAACCACGGTGGTGGCCGTGGCAACGTGCCACAGCTGCATGTGCCCCGAGGCCACCCTTCCCATGGGCTGCTCCCAGCCACAACGGTCCACAGCAGACCCGTTCCTGGGGTACCCAGGACTCCCCCAACCAGGGATTCCCAAGAGCCTCGAGCCCCCCCGGAGGCTGCACCTCAGCTGAGCACACTTCCCTGCAAACCTCTCCCTCTTTCCTTGAGACTGCGGGGCGCCAGCCTTTCCTCGCCCCCTCCCCGTCGGGCTGTGTCCGTGCCCTGGGGCTGTCATGACCAGTCACCACAAACTGGGGGGCTTGAACAACAGAAATGTCTTTTCTTGCAGTTTATGAGACCAGAGTCCAAGACCAAGTTATCAACAAGGTCGGTTCCCTCGGAGGCTCTAGGGAGAAACCACTGGACGCCAGCGATCCAGCTTCCCGTGGCTGCCAGCGATCCTTGGCGTCCATCATTCCAATCTCGCCTCCATTGTCACATGGCTTTCTTGCCTGTGTGTCTGTGTTGCCTCCTCTTCTTGTAAGGACCCCCCCACTCATTGGATTTAAATCGTCCCTAAATCCAGGGTCATTTCATCTTGAGGTCCTTAACTAATTATGTCTGCACAGACCCAATCCCAAATAAGGTCACATTCCGAGGTCTGGGGGGGACATGGCCCCTGGCCCTCATGGGACCTAAGATTTGGGAACCGAACACGTGGGGAGGATCAGGTTGGGGATGGAGTTGCACTGTGCACCGGACACCCCCCTCCCCCACCCAGGGCTTCCCTGCCTCCGAGGGGGGAGGGGCTCTGCTGTCACCACTCCTGCCCAGGCGAAGAAAGAGCCAGCCCTGGAGCCAGGCCCCGGCTTCCGAAGGGTGTACGTGCTCGGGAGGCTGTCGTGTTGATGAAAATACCACAGAGCCGTCTGCCGGCCTCTTCCTGTCACTGCCTCTCCCGCGCCTGAAATAAATGAAGAAGAGATGTTCCTGGCAGAGTCTGTGGAGGAACTCCATGGCAGGAATGAAAATTGGCTGCGGCATCCAAGAAATCCTTGAATGGAGAGGGATTTCTAGGACAACACACCTCTAGGAACAGAAAGTGTCAGTGGTAAAACCTGGGGGAGGGAGGGAGGTAAGCCCGCCGCGGGCGCGTCTGCGCATGTCTGTGGGCGCGCCCACGGGGGCCACGGAGGCAGGTGTGCGCACCTGCCGGCCGCCTGTGAGCTCGCGGGCGGGCGCGGGGTGGGGGCGCCGCCGACATCGCGGCGTGGGCTCTCTTCCGCTGTCCGCCCATCTGTCCGCCTCTTCCATCGCCCCCGCGCCCGCCGGCCAGCGGGGGGTCACCTTGTCCTGTTGCATTTGCACAAAATTGGCCTTGGCCCCCGTCCAGAGCCTGGGAGGGACGCCAGCGTCCTGCTGCTCCCGGGGGATCCGCCGAGGCTGACAAGGCTCCAGCCCCACCTGGCGCCGGGCTCCGGACTTCCGCTGAATCCTCCATCTGCCCTGCGCCGTGCGGGCTCCTGGGGCAGCCGGCCCTAACCCCCAACTCCCCCGCCCCCCCCAACCCCCGGGCCTCACCTCTGCGGAGTTGCAGGGACTCGCTCCCAAGGCTCTGTCTCTCTCCTGGCTCTGTCACGTGCCCTGCAACTAAAACAAGGCAACCCCATGGCCAGTCCTCCTCTGGGAGCTGTCCTGGCCAGAGAGCCCTCACCTACCCCTGTCCAGGCCTCACCAAGGCTCCTCTTCCATCAGAATGGCCCATTGGGGGTTTGCTAAACAAAGATAGCCCCTGTCCTATCCCCAGCCCCTTGTCCCTCCTACCCCATCCCTGCCTCAGATGGAATCAGCCTGATCTTGGTTCACCACTTGGACCAGGAACGTGCCCCCTCCCAGCCCTCCTCAAGGCAGCCGATCCCTTGGTCCTTCTAGAAACACATCCTGGAGAGACCTGCTGGGCTTTGCCCCAACCTCGAGCTGCAGTGGCGAGAATCCAGGAATGTGTGTGCTAGGCAACCTTATCTGAAAGCCTTTTCTTACAGAGGGGAAACTGAGGCCAGAGAGAGGATCAGCTTGCCTAAGGCAGGCCATGAGTTAGCGGTCCCAGTCAACAGAGCACCCAGGTCTCCTGACTCGGTATGAGGTCTTTATGCCAGTCCATGGGGCCAGCAGGCACTCCCAGGAACACAGAGCTGTGAGTGGGCGTTCCTGGAACACCCCAGAATCCAGGGGTGTTCCCTGGGATTGGGGTGTCCCAATCCCAGAGGCTTGGGAGCCTCTCCAGGTTCAGCGGTGCTAGACTGAGGTGGGGAGAATTTAACACCTTCCTCTCTTGTCTCCTCCACTCCAGTCCCCAATGTACTCAATGTCCTCATCCTCCTCTCCCTTGGAGGAGGACATTTTTGCCAAAACCATTATAGAACTGTTACAGACTGAAAGCTCGTGTCCTACCCCCCACCCCACCCCCGATCACCACCAAATTCATATGCTGAAGCTCTGATCCCCCAATGTGACTGTATTAGGATATAGGGCCTATTAGGCTATAGGGCCTATGTACATAAGGTCAAATGAGGTCACAGGGTAGCGCCCTTGACCCAACAGGACTAGTGTCCTTATAAGATGGAACATCACAGAGCTCTCTGCATGCACACGCTGAAGGAAGGCCAGGTGAGGACAGAGCGGGAAGGTGGCCGTCTACAAGCCAAGCACAGGCCTCTCACTAGAAACCGAATCAGCCAGAGTCTTGATCTTGGACTTCCAGCCTCCAGAATGGTGAGAAAATAAAATGTCTGTTGTTGAAGTTGTCCCATCTGCCGTATTGTTATGGCAGCCCTGGGCAACTAAGACCAGAACTGAAATATTTACAGATTGAATGACATCAAGTCAGAGAGATGCCTCAAAACAATGCAGAAGAGGAAGCCAGCAGAGGTGAGTCAGGATCGGCTGCAAGCTGTAATTGTTGAAGTTGGTGACAGGTTCATGGGGGGGGGGGGGGAGTCATTTTTTTTCTCTCTACTTTTATGTTAGAAATGTTCTCTAATAAAATGTTTGTCAAAATAATGGAGATAATGGAGCGGAGTGGGTCATGAAATCAATTGGGTGGGTCACAACCAGCATTTTTTTTTTTTTAATGAGTAAGGATAAAATAGAATATACCAGAATGTGTCATGTACAACAATGTAGTATTTGGTGACACTTTTTTCAGGGCTCTGTGTGTGTGTGTGTGTGTGTGTGTGTGTGATGTTTTGGCTCTGAAAGTAAAATGTACTTGTTACTGTGGGTCATGGTCAAAAGAGCTAGAAAGTTATTTCTCATAGTTAATCTGACCATGGCCTCTACAGATTGCCTGGGTTCTGGTTCTGCCACTTACTGGCTGTGTGGCCTTGAGCAAGTTACTAAACTTCTCTGTGCCTTAGTGCAGCTAATAATCCGCCCCCCCCCATCATAGGACTGCTGTGAGGATCAAGTGAGCTAGTAAATGGAAAGTGCTTCCAGCCATTCTCCTAACACATTGCAAGGGCTCAGTAGGTAGTAACTGTTATTCCAGTGGCCATAATATACATGGCGGCTATTTCCATAGGATCAGGAATTTGTTGGCCTGCAATGGGAGGATGTGTGTTTCACAAGAAGAGAAAGGCAATGCTTCACCATTGTTAAAGAACAAAAACTTGGGGCACCTGGGTGGCTCAGTCGTCAAGCGTCTGCCTTCGGCTCAGGTCATGATCCCGGAGTCCTGGGATCGAGCCCCACATCGGGCTCCCTGCTCTGCGTGAAGCCTGCTTCTCTCTCTCCCACTCTCCCTGCTTGTGTTCCCTCTCTCGCTGTGTCTCTCTCTCTGTCAAATAAAAAATTAAAAAAAAAAAAAGAACAAAAACTCAACTGAGTAAATTTGAGGATCTAATTGGCTTTATTCAACCATTCACGCATCGGGCGGCATCCCATCCAGTAAACACACAGATGCTCCCAGGAGCTGTACAAAATGGAAGCCTTTGATAGGCAGAGGGGCAGGACAAGGTGATTATTACTAGCAAAAGAAAAGAAAGGATTATTTTAGGCAAGGGTATCCTCCCTTAGGGGAAGAGATGTGGTCTTCTCGTACAGATGACCTCACTGACCAGGAAATTCCAGACTGATCGCTTTCAAGTTCCACTCCTGGAGAGGCTGAGAGCTCAGTAGTCTGCGATGTTTTCTGTCCTGGGGGCAAGGTGACTCCACTTTGGGTCCGTTCTTTCTTTTTAAACACCATGGAGTGAATAATGGTGGAATCTCAGGTAATGTGGCACTTCATCCATTTATGAATAGTAGCTCTTTCACTCAGCATTATGGAATGAATGCCCACTGTAGGCTGGTCCCAAGACACTGGCCACAGAGAGATGAACAAGACAGATACGGCCCACGCCCTCATGGAGCCCACCCCCCCACACACCTAGGAAGAAAAAGCGAACAATTAATTGTGATAAAAATGTCATTATTGGGACGGGGAACCAAACAGGGTGATGGGGAACTGCAGAGAAGGGAGGCAGTAACCTGACAAGGAATTGTATTAAGACTCAGCCAAGGGGCTCCTGGCTGCTTCAGTCGGGGGAGCGTGCGACTCTTGGTCTCAGGGTTGTGGGTTCGAGCCCCACGGTGGGTGTAGAGATGACTTAAAAATAAAATCTTTAAGGGGCACCTGGGTGGCTCAGTCGGTTAGGCGTCTGCCTTCAGCTCAGGTCATGATCCTGGGATCCTGGGATCGAGTCCCGCGTTGTGCCCCTTGCTCAGCAGGGAACCTGCTCCTCCTCCTCCCTCAGCCTGCCGCTCCCCCCGCTTGTGCTCTCTCTCTCTGTCAAATGAATAAATAGAATCTTTAAAAAATAAAAGAAAATCTTTAGAACAAACAAAAGACTCAGCCAAGAGGGAAGACAGGGGGCCAAGGCTGGGAGGCGAGAGGTCCGGGGAATGACAGCAGCTTCCCAGTAGGGTACCCACTGGCCGTGTGTGGCCTTTATGTTTAAATCCATGAAAATGAAACAGAATTAAAAATTCTGTTCCACAGTGCTCAAAAGCGTCAGACAGCACATGGGCAAGTGTATAGAGCATTCTCATCATCTTGGAAAGTCTGCCGGCCGGCGCTGGTGGAGACCCCAAGATGCTCACTGGCCATAGCTCTAGAAACGTGGCTAGGGCCCCTAAGGAAAGGAATGTCAAATTTTGTTTAATTTTAACTCGTTAAAATTAAAATTGAAAAATGGATTTTTAATTCTGTCACTGGAAGGCTTTTAACCATATTTGGAACAAGTTGGGTATGTGAATCCACTTTTCCAACTATACATTTTATAAAATCTAGACACAGAGCAAGTTGAAATGTGCTCTAAGAGGAAAATACACACACCAGATGGTGAAGATGTAGTATGAAGAAACAAAGGTAAACCGTCTCAATAAACTTTATATTGATTATATGTTGGGATGATAATATTTTGAATATATTGCACTAAGAGAAGGTATTATTAAAATAATCTGGCCTGTTTCTTTTCATTTTTAAATGTGGCCATTGGAAAATCATCAATTACTTTTTTAAAAAAGATTTTATTTATTTATTTGACAGAGAAAGAGAGAGAGAGCACAAGCAGGGGGATGCAGCAGGCAGAGGGAGAAGCAGGCTTCCTGCTGAGCAGGGAGCCCGATGCGGGACTCGATCCCAGGACCCTGGGATCATGACCGGAGCCGAAGGCAGACGCTTAACCGACTGAGCCACCCAGGTGCCGCAGAAAATTATCAATTACTTACGTGGCTCAAATGTATTTCTATGGGACAAAGTGAGACTGAGGTTTAGAGAGCTGGGCAGTGAGCTGAGAGGTCTGTAATGGGTGTGGAGGTCTTGATGGCTCAACACGGAGTTTGAACTTCTTCCTGGGTAATGGGGAGCCACAGCAGGTGTTTGAGCAGGGCAGTGATGCCTCTGAAGGATCTGTCTGGCCGCCTGGGGGAGAATGGGGGAGCAGGACACCAGTTGGAAAGCCATTGTCATCAAGCTCATCAGACAGGATAGTGGCTTAGATCAGAACGGAGAGGTGTTGCCTGTGTCCCTTTTAAGGGGACTTTCCAGATGTTTCACCCCAAACTTCTGCTTTTCTCTTGTCAGCCACCCCCAGCTATAGGGGCACTGGAAAATGTAAGTGTTTTGTTGGGCTCATGGCGGTCCACAAAAAAATGGGATTCCTACCCCTCCCCCATCCTGAGGGAAATGAAAAGAAGAGAGGCTGGGTGGGCAAATAGCCACTTCCACTGGGAGAAAGTCAAGGAAAGAGAGACAGAGGGCCCTGCCAGCAGGGTGGGAGGGAACCCAGAACACAGTGTCTGTGGGTTTCTGGGAAGTGGGCCTGAAAGAGGACGTCACCCACCTTCATTGTGACCTCAGACTTTCTCATTGACAAGTGTTTCTTTCCAGTTTATCTCTTAATTCAGGCAAAAGACCCTGTGGGCAAAGCATCCCGTGAGGGGAACGAAAGTACCCCCCTCAAGCAGTGACCCCAAGACAGGGATTGACCTGATCTTCGCTGCCCACCTGCGCGTACTCACCGACCTCTGTCTGCATTTTCCTTCTGTAAACCGGGAAGCATTTTCAGCCCTTTGGCACAGTCTTTGAGACACTAGTCCACGGTCGTCCCGGTGTTGACCTCGCTCAAATAAACCTCTTTCTCGCTCCAATGCCACTCATCTCCCTGCCTTTGGATTTTGTCAGCCGAACTTGGTCTGTTGGGGACCCCTGGGTCCGGGTGCTGTTGCAGCCCTGCTCCCCAGCTACAGGCTGCTGCCCGGGACCCAACACCTCTGAGCACCCAGCAAGATGAGGACTGACAACTGCAGGAACAGCGCCCGGCTCCCACGAGGTGCCGGACAAATATTTGTCCACTAATGTCCACTTAGCCACGTGAGCATCACTGATAACCTTGGGAAGAGCAGTTTAGAGGAGATGCGGGCGGGCAGAGGAATGAGAGGGAGGTGAGGCTGGAGTGGGCATGATTCTTTCCAGAAGTTTGGCTTGGGGGTGGGGTGGGGACAGAGCCGCAGAGAGAGGCAGCTGGAAGGGGGTGGGGTGGAGGGAGGCACCGCGGCCCGCTCGGCTCGGAATCTGAGGACCCGGCATTCTTATTATTTTTATCCCCATGCAGATGAGCAAGCTAAGGCTCCGAGAGGCGGGCCGACCGCCCCAGGTCTCCAGAGGGGACTGAGATTTGGGCCCGCCCCGCCCTGCGCCACCCCTGCCCTCTCCCACTCCTTCCCAGCATCCAATTTTTCTTTAATGAGCTGGCTCTTTGATAATCGCAGTGGGCCTTTTATGAACTAAACAAACCGAAGCTGCAGGGTATTTTTTTTTTTTTTTTTTAACAAAAGAGCTCATTGAATAAGCAATGGGTTTCTCTGCGACTATTTTTAAAGATGGAGCTGCGGGCGAGGCTGTGAGGAAAATCACAGAGAGCGATCTTCTGAAGGTCACCCGGCACTTAGGAAAAATCCAGAGCTGGGGGTGCACCTCACACCCCCCCCCAGCTGGACCCTAGAGGAGGGGGAGGTCCTGGGTGAGAATCCTGGAACCTAGCTCCATCCCGCCCCAGGGGCAGCCAGGGAAGCACTGGCCCAGCGTGGCCTCCATCCTCCGCAGTGTCGCCAGTTCGCTCCCTTGGACCAAAGGATTCTGCTTTTTTTTTTAAATATTTTATTTATTTATTTATTTGAGAGAGAGCAAGGAAAGGAGCAGAGGGAGAGGGAACGAGCAGCCTCCTCGCTGAGCGCAGAGCCCAACGCGGGGCTCGATCCCACGACCCTGACATCACGACCTGAGCCGAAATCAAGAGTCAGACATTTAACCCACTGATCCACCCAGGCGCCCCAGAATTTTGCTTTCCAAAACGAGATGCCACAACTGCCCCCCCCCGCCCCCGTGCCTCCACCATTCCTTCCCCCTCTGGTTCCTGCCTCTGGCGCCCAGAGACCACGATTGTATCAATCCACTCCGCCCCCTGGGTGCCCCGCGTAGACACGGCTCCCTCTATTTAGGGCATATTCACTGCATACACTCGTGTACCCTGCTCCACGCTGGGAACCAAGCCCTCAGGCCTGGTCCCTGCTCTCAAGGAGCTTCAAGGTGGGACCAACGTTTCTGGGGCTAAAGCTTTCACACGCATCCCCACACCTAATTCCCAACCACTTCCAAGACATCCTGTCAGAGAAACTGAGGCTCAGAGAAGTCAGTGGCTCAACCCTGGGGCTCTTTCTGTGTCCACGGTTCCAGCCTTCCTTATACACTGTAGGGAGCACCCTGGGAGCCCAGCAGGGGCGGGGCGTGGAAACCCAAGAGCCAGGAGGTCAAATCCCAGCTGGGCCACCCCTCCCCCAGCTCCGAGACCTTGGGCGAGCTGCTCAGGCCAGAGGAAGCACTGAACAAGTAATCTGTGTTTTGTTCTTGTTGCGTTTTCCCCTTCCATGTTCCGAGAAGAGAGCAGGCCTCGGTGTCCCTCTGCCTCCAGGTCTTTGTATCAGACAATGACCGCTTCCTGGCTTTTGTGGTGAATGCTGAACGGGGGGGGGGGGGGGGGGGGGTTTGCCCCAGGCCCAGCCGTTGGGGAGACGGGCCTGAGCCCAGAGGGAAGCATCCATTCCTTAGTAAGAATGACTGAGCTCAGCTGTGTTCCTAGGAATCCTGGCGTTGGCTTGTTCGGACACGAAAGCACTTCCCCCAACATCCGGTGAGCCCCTGTGTAGAACCTAAGGCAGGTGGGCATCAGCGGCTCAGGCCCCCCGCGACTTGCTGACTTGAGTCATCAGCGACCATCTTCATGTTGCTCCCTCCAGAGTGTCAAATAAAAACAAATCCAGGGTTTGTTTGGTAAGGGCGATTTTACGCATAAGGATTGTTGCAAGGGGGTGGGGGAAGAACTCTTGCAAGAGTGAGAAGGCTCTGACCATTGGGTCTGCAGGAGTCGGGAGAGAGGCGAGAGTTTCTCTGCTCCAGAAAGGAGCGAACAAAGGCAGAAGGAATCCGGCGTGGGGAAGTGGGATAGAAGATCAGAGAATGTCTAACCCTGTTCCAGGGCTATTCCGGGAGGGGCTGTCTGCTGGCTCAGGCTGAGGACTGAAGTTCAAGGGCCCGGAGGAAGGAGAGACGTTTAACCAATATCTGGTTAACAAGCACTTTGCTCCGATTGACCAGTGGGGACAAGCAGTTCAGGTAATCATGTATGGGTCCATGAAGGGGATTTTGAGGGTCTGTGTCTGTCCTTGTCAGAGGCAAACAAGGGGGGCGGGGAGCATCCATCAGTCTCGTCTAAGTCATGTGGAGCAAGTTGGTTCTTTGCAGCAAGTCATTTTCCAAAACACAAAGGGGGTGGGGTTCCTGTAAGTCCTGCTGCTTTCCAGAAGCTCAGGGCTGAGGGAAAAATCAACATGGTCAAGAGTGAGAATGCTGTACTCATTAGCCGATTGAGTCTGAAGATAGCGAGAATGTTCTTTGTGTCCATAGTGAACTACGGGAATAAAGAGATCATGGGCAATAATCTTTGTCCTAGTTGTTAAAATCTGGGAGAAGTGGGTATGTGGCCCTGGGGGTAGCTGATGGGGTTGCTTGTAATAAGGCTCCTGCTGGACCATATGCTGGGGTCTCTGCCCCCTTGAGCTCAGAGTCCTAGAGCATCTCCCTGGGAGACCTGAGCGGGGGTGGATGGGGTGGGGGTGAGGGAAACCTCGTGGTTCTCTGCCAGAAGAGCCATAGGCAGTCACCAGAACTCTCACCACTGTGGTCTGGGCTGGAGTCGGGAAACTCAGCCTCTTGTGGACCAGGCCCCGTGCCGGTTGCCAGACAGATTTCAGGCATGCTCCCCAGGCAGGCGTGAAAGAGAGGCATGGGGACGGCAGGAACCACAGCCCCTGACACTTGGTGGCTGTTTCTGCGGTTCTTGACTCAGTGTTGGTCATCCCAGGGATAGGCAGCCCCAGGAGGCCGGGCCTTGCTGGTTCATGGCTGCATTCCCAGCACTTGGCACGGTGGATGCCGGCCCAATGAATGAAGGGGGAGCTTTGACAGCAGGGGGGGTGTGGTTAGACCGCATGCATCGTGGTGAAAGGGGGAATGTTATCATGGTGAAAGGGGGAATGTTATCATGAATAAGGCGGGAAGGCCAGGCAGGAGGAGCGTGAGTGCCAAACTAAGAGTTCAGACTTGGTGCTAAAGGTGATGGGGGGGTGGGGGGCCTTTGAGGGTTTTGAGCTGGAGAGTGAGCAGATCCAACCTCCATTTGTGGTTTGTCTTTGAAAGAAGATGCCATACCCGTCCATTCTCCTCCGGGACCAGGCTAGGGGTGGCCCGGCGCCCAAACAGTCTTGAGGAACTGAGGGGGGAGGGGATGGGGGGGCAGAAACCACAGCCAGAGTGGGAGCCACCCTCCGAGAGGGAGGCCTGGCTTTCCTTCCCTCGCTCTGCAGCTTGCTCCCTCTCAGAAGAGCTTATGGCGCCCCCTGCTGCCTGTTCCTAGGCGCACATGGGGACTTGGTGGGGGGAACAAAATGAGAAGGCAGGCAAGGCCCACATCCCCGCCCGCAGCACCTCTGCTCCAAGGGCGGTTTGCCCACCACAGGCTCCAAAATACGAACTCAACGCAAGACTCTCGTGCCTTTGCCATGTGCCCAGCATGCTCTCCATCACCAGCTCCTGAAGCCAATGTGAGTCTTCACGCTCCTGCTCCTGGGGGTCCGCTGAGCTCCTCTTTCACTCTGGAGGCCCTGGGGTCCCCCACACGCGTCACCAAGTCCTGGATAACCCCAGGTTTGGCCTGTGTAGGGGGCTGAACAGTGTCCCCCATCCACGGAAATCATGTCCACTTGGGACTTCAGAATGTGAGCTTGTTGGGAAATAAGGTCTTGCAGGCGTAATTAGTTGAGGAGCTCAAGATGTGCTCTGTGTGCCCCTCACTCCCATGCCCATACCCACACCCACGCATGGACACACGTGCATGCACACCCACGTGCACAGGTGTGGAGACACGAGCTGTCGCAGAGGCACAAGAAATAGATGTGGAAGGAGCTTGCGGTCACAGGGGTGGAAGTCGGGCCTTAGGGGGAACAGCAGCTGTTCAGCGCTGAGGCAAAGAAGCAGGGGGACCCAGTGATTAGCACGCCCTGGATCCCTAAAGTCCTCCCTGTTCTCCCCAGGGCCTGTGTGCAGGGATCCAGCCTGTGGCCCCTGTTCCCACTCCTCCCCCCGCCCCAGTTCTGTTTCCTCCTGAGGGGGGCCTGCTCCTCAGCACCTGGTGGAGGGGACGAAGGTCCCGTGAGCAGATGAGAGACGCTGCCAGGGAGGAAGAGATGGCGTTCTCACCTCTGGGCCTCAGTGTCCCCGACAGAAGGATACCCGCTGAGTGAGGAGTTCGCTTAGCACCCCAGCGAGGGGTGTGTGCGTCTGCCACCCGGATCTGCTCAGAAGCAGGAAAAGATGGTGGGGCCCCCCAGGAGGGTCCTGCAGCAGCTCCCTTCAGTCTCCCCTCACCCTTGTTCCTCCAGAATCTTCCATCTTCCGGCTCCACAACAGCCCCAGGCCATGAAGCAGCAAGCTGGGAAAGAAGACTGTGTGTCTGGATCCACTGGGGCCCTGGTACAGGGTTCGTCGATGCTGCCAGAATGTTCTCTGAATGCCTGGAAAATGCACCATTCACTCTCTCTTTCTCTTTTTCTAATTGAAAAAAAGTTGATGAAATTCACATAACATACAATTGACCATCTTAAAGCACACAATGCAGCAGCCCATTCCGCACCTTGTACAAAGTCCACCTCTCTCTCGTTTCAAAGTGTTTTCATCGGCTCAGAATACCCACTCCCGACTAAGCTACCACTTCCTGTCTGTCCCTCCCAGCCCCCTGGCCACCACCCTGTCTGCTCTCTGTCTATGCACTTGTCTGCTCTGGACGTTCCTATAAATGAAATCATATATGCGGCCTTTTGTGCCTGGCTTCTTGCACGGAGCCTCACGCTTTCAAGGTTTGATCCGCTTCGTAGCAGGTGTCAGTGCATTATTCTCCTTTAAGCCTGAATAATATTCTAGTTTCTTTATTCTTCTGGTGATGGACGCTTGGGCTGTTTCCACCTTTTGGCTATTGTGAATCGTGCCGGTGCTATGAACAATCGCCATGAGCGAGTTCTCTGAACATCTGTTTCCCGTTCTTTTAGGTGTAGACCCAGGAGTGGAATCCGTGCGTCACATGCTAATTCTGTGTTCAGCTTTTTGAGGAACCGCCAGACCGTTTTCCGTTTTCCATTCTCACCAGCACAGCCTGGCCAATACTTATTATTTTGTTTCTGTTGCGTTGTGTTTGGTTTGGTTTGGTTTATCATTGCCAACCTAGTAGGCATCAAGTGGTATCTCATTGTGGTTTGATTTGCATTTCCTTGATGACTAATGATGGTGAGCATCTTTTCATGGAATTATTGGCCATTTGTAGATCTTCTCTGGAGAAATGTCTGTTCAAGTCCTTTGCTCATTTTTTAATTGGGTTGTTTGTCTTTTTGTTGTTGGGTTGAAAGAGTTCACTCTTTGTGCAAATCGTGCAAAACAAACTAAAGCTCAGACTGTCACTTGCCCATGGTCTCGGAGCCAGACTGCAGCCCACTCCCCGGCCCAGCTGGTTTTTTAACTTGTGGCTGGAGTTGGCACGTGCTGACCTGTGGACACCTCAGAAAGACCATTAGGGAAGGAAGAGATGATGCAACACAAAGGGGGGGTCCTCTCTTCCAGAGTCCCAGGAATGCCTTTTGTCCTAGAAGAGGGGCAATGCTCTGGAAGCTGATTCTCAGGCAGGCTGTTACAGTTGTGTGAGTGTGAGCATGCCTCTGTGCGGCGTGTGCCTGTGTTCATGCATGTGCACAGGTGTGTGCGTGTCTGTGGGTGCCAGAGCTGCCTGGACCCGCACCATCTGGGTCCCCTGGGTCCCTTCTGTGGCATCTGCAAGCCACCCCTGCAAGAAGGAAACTGCAGAAGGATGCTGGATGGGGCTGCCACCTGCTGGTCACGCTGGGTGCTGCAGGCAGACGGCCTGCTGGTAGGGGTGGCCCCACCTGGTCTCCTGGGGCAGATGCCGGGGGGTGGGAGCCTTTAGGGCCCCCGGAAGGATCCTTTCTTCTGCCCCAAAGAAAACAGAGTCCCTCCGCTGTTGCCCCCATGCCCTTTGAGCCTCTCTAAGGAACAGCTACAGGGGCCAGAGAGCTTTCTTGGTACCATGAGCTCCCCTCCAGTTCAATCCAGCCCTTAGAATAGTTTTTAAAAGCACATAGGATCACAAAGGAAACCGATTATACTGAAATACAGTTATCAAAAGAGTGATTGTAACATGTATTTAGTGAAATGAGATCCAGCAGCAGGTCTAACAGCAGCTGTAATTTTGAAGACGTGATCAGCGTACATGATGTTTTGAGAGACCTGCAACAATTGGCATGTGATGTGAACACATTTGTGATTTCTACCGCCCGCGAAGTCGTGGGCACGGCTAATGGCACTGCCTAGATTTACGGCGGACAGAACCGCCACGCCACAATTTGATCAAAGGTTCATAACGTTGAAGATGCAATTTCTTCCCCCCCGCCCCGAGTTTGTGAATTCTCCCCATGAATCCCTTGGGGGCCGGGCACCCCAGGTTAAGAGCCCCTGGCCCCGACCCTGCCTGGTGGCCCCAGCTCCTCCTCAGCCCCTTGGCCAGATGCCAAGCAGGTCCCAGCCAAACTCACCCCTTTAGCCCTGCCTCACCATCCGCAGCCTGGCTGCCTCCCTGCTTCTACCCTCAGATCCCCCTCCTCAGCACAGAACGAGGCATCATCCTCAGAGCCAGCGCCGTGGCTTTCTGCTCTGATAGTGGACAAATGGCAGAACCAGTTTCCAACATGCCATCATGTGAGGCAGCTCCGGGTCCCCCAGGCAGGGAAGAACCCCCCCACCAGACAACGGTCCTACTCTCCAGGATACGGGCCGGGAGGCCTCTGCATCCTGTCACCTGGACATCACCCCTTTGCCCAAATCAGGGCTTTCCAGGCCATTTTTGTCCTTCTGGACAATCTGGGGAGACACTGAGTCTTTTTCTTAGGATCTTCTCTTTCCTAAATTCCAGACATTGTGAGGCCCCCCTCCCTTCATGGGTGATATTTAATGAGCATCTACTATGTGCTGGGCACTGTCCTAGGTGCTGGAACGGTAAATAGTGAACACGGTAGTCAAAGCTTCTTCCTTCTTAGAGTCTTTATTCTATGGGGGAAGGCAGATTAAATAAATAAATTAGTAGAATTAATAGTATGCTCTAGGGTGATCATTGCTATTGGGGGTGGGGGATACAAGGTACAGGAGGCAAGGGGTGCTGGAGTCGGCCTCACGGGGCAGGTGACACTTGAGCAGAGGAGCAGAGGGGGAAGCCGTGTGTGTGTGTGTGTGTGTGTGTGTACGTAGGGAAGAGCGTGGCAGGGGAACAGCCGAAGCAAAGCCCTGAGGAAGGCAGAGCTGGAGGGATGAGCACCAGGGAATGAGGGCAGTGAGGCCAAAGGGGCCAGGTCATGCCATCCTTGGGCCACTGGAAGGACTCTGAGCTGGGAGACATTGAGGGGTTTGCGTGGAAGAGGACACGGTCCTGGTGCACACCCGTGGGGCAGGGTGAGGAGGGAACGGTGGAGAGGCGAAGGCTCCAGGGCGGGGAGAAGTGGCTGGACGCTGGATCTGCTGGTTGGATGGGTGGGTGCGGAGTGAGACCAGCTACTGCAAGGACACGGGAAGCGCATTCATTTCCTGTGGCTGCCGAAGCAAATACCACAAACCGGGTGGCTTTGAACAACAGAAATCTATTTTTTCCCAGTTCTGGAGCCTAGAAGTCTGAAATCAAGGTGTTGTGGGTTGAACTGTGTCCATCCAAATTTACTATGTTGAAGTCCTGACCCCCAGCACCTCATTAGGTGACCCTATTTGGAAATGGAGCCTTTTTTTTTTTTTTAAGATTTTATGTATTTATTAGAGAGAGAGAGAGAGAGAGAGAGAGAGAAAGCACAGGCAGGGGGAGCAGCAGGAAGAGGGAGAAGCAGGCTCCCCGCTGAGCAAAGAGCCCGATGCGGGGCTCGATCCCAGGACCCTGGGATCATGACCTGGGCCGAAGGCACTTAACCAACTGAGCCACCCAGGCGCCCCAGAAATGGGGCCTTTAAAGAGGTAATTGGGTTAAAATAAGGCTATTAGTGTGGGTCCTAATCCAATCTGTGTCCTTCGAAGAAATTAGGACACAGACACATGCACAGAGGACAGGGGGACAGAGGGGAACAGCCATCTACATGCAGAGGGCCCTCAGGAGACACCATACCTTGATCTCTGACTTCCAGCCTCCAGGACTATGAGAAAATAAATGTCTGTTGTTGAAGCCACCCGGCCGTGGTGCTTCTTGTGGTGGCCACACAGGGCAACCTGGGAGAATCCGTTCTGCGCCTCCCAGCCTCTGGTGGTACCAGCAACCCTTGGTGCTCACATCATCCAGTGTCTGCCCCCCATTGCATGGCTGTCTGCCCTGTGTGTCTGTCTGCATCTTTCCTCTTTTTATAAGGGCACAGGTCATCGGGTTTAGGGTACACCTTATCTCAGCAAGACCTCATCTTAATTTGATCACATCTGCAAAGACCCTATTTCCGTATCAGGGCACATTCACGGGTCTGGGTGGACGTGAATTTGGGGGAGTCACTATTCAACTCAGTACAGGTGTGTTCATCTACATTTCCTTGGAAACCCACTTTAATCCCATCAGGCTCAAATGCTCAGAATCCTTCCAAAAAACAACCCACGCTGTCCAAGATGACAGAGTGGGGGACTCCACTAAGTCCTGGACCAGGCTTCTCAAGGGAAAAATGGCTCTTCTCAAGTCCAGGCAAAAATACATCCAATTGATTCTACCCTTGACCCCTGTGGTCATAGGAACCCACAGCCTCTCATTGGCAATATTTGGATCCCTCCTAGAAGGGCAGGCTGGTGAGAATACCTGCCCCAGCCCCTCATCTATTAGGAACACATTAAAAAGACCTAAAGCAAGAACAGTTCCCCCACCCTGTCAACTTTCTCCAAGGTCTCATTTGATCCTCTAACCAGTTATCCGAGGCACAAGGGTCCCCTGCAACACTCAGGTGCCTTCTTGCCCCAAACCCTGACACACTGATCCCTGGCTGGGGGTGGGGGTGGGGGGTCAGTGGACAGGTGGGTGTGGCAGCATCCGCCCCACATGCTGATGCTGAAGTCTGAGAAAGTGCCCCAAATGCCTTGGCTCCTGAAAAGTGGGGCTTCCCAGAGTGGTACAGCCAAGGTGGGGTTGGGGTCCATTCCCCACCACGCTCCGGCTTGAGGCTTGGGGCACACCGGCTAGCTGGGTTGGGTGGTGAGGGTGGCAGGAGAGCAGAGGTAATTAAGAAAAAAGCCCAGATCTGTTATAGAAGAAAAGCTTAGGAAGGAAGCCGACTCAGAGGCATGTAACTCAAAGTGTGGTCCTCGGACCAGGAGCATCAGCGGCATCTCGAATCTTGTTAGAAACCCAGATTCCCAGGCCCCACTCCCGACCTCCTGAATCGAAGTATGTGGCTTGGCAAGACCTCTGGTGATTCTCAGGCACATCCAAGTTCAAGTGAGACCAGAGGTGCTCACCCTTGATGGTGCACCAGGACTCCTGTGGGCCTTCAGGGACCCAGGTGGCTGCCCCCTCAGCAGGTGCAGATTCAGGTGTGGGTAGGGCCCCTGGATCTGCATTTCCAAGTTCCCTGAATGTAGCCTTCCTCCCAGCTCTGATCTAGCGTCTGCCCGGGGAGCCACAGAATTGGCTACATGTTAGAGTCATGGGGGGACACCTGGACCCACCTCCAAGAGACCCCCCCCCTTCCGAGTCTGGTCCGTCTGCAATGCAGCCTGAGTGGACGTTTAAGGAGCGCTGGTCCAAAAGACCTACTGGGACCCAACACCCCAGACAGCAGCTCCATCCACACTTGCCAGAGAACACAGCAGGGATGCCCGTTCCCCCCCCACCCCATGCACAGAAAAGAAAGAGACTCCGGCCCCCTGGCATCTGCTTGGCTATTTTGAGAGCACACAAGCTTTATTCAGCAGTAATGGCAGTATTTCATGAGAATGAGCTGCACGACAGCGGGAATGCTGTTGTCTGCACAAAGTCTGAGAGCAAAGATTACGGCAACAGAGCTTTGCCCCCACAGCCCTGCCCCCTCCCCCCCAAACAGGCCCCCTTGGCTCCTCACGCTCCTGCACGGCTGTGCGGGGGGGGGGGGGCTCACTGTGGTCTCTCTCTGCACCTGGACCGCCCTCTCCACCAGCTCTGCCTCCCCTGGGCCACTGGGCTCCCCCCCGCCCCGAGGGCTCCCTCCAGACCTGCCTCCTTCTCCAGGCCATGCGGAGGGGCAAGAACACCATCCCCCACAGTGAACCCAATTCCCCACTGGCTCGCTCCTCCTTTTCCTCAGTGGAAGTTAACAGGGTCTCAGGACAAGAAGGCGCTCTTCATGAAGCCCTCTGCACCCACAAAGTGTTAGCCCTGCCCCCACCCACCCCCCAGCAAGCAGGCAGGAAACAGAGTGTCCTTAGAATGGACCCCAGGAGCCACGGGGACTGGTGCACAAAGGGGAGGGCCAGGCCCAGGAGCTGCGGGGGGCCAAGTGGAGTAAGTCCCATGTCCTTTTAGTTCTAATTCAGGACCCAGCAACCAACGTAACTGATACAGAGGACATCGTCGGAGACGCCTGTGGGACACGTGTGATGTATGTATCTGCGTGTGTGCGTGCGTGTGCTTGTCTCTGTATGCGTGACCTTTTGTGATGTAGCCTTAACCATTGGTGACCTTCCTCCCGGTTCTCTGACCTAGGCAGGGCCACCTGGGGGAGGGAAGCTCAGACCCCAGACGGACGGCAGAAGTGCCAATATGGGAAGAATGGGTGCGGGGCAGCCAGGCAGCCCTGGGAGAGAGGAGGGACCCCGCTGAGTGTCGGGGCCCTGCCTGGGGCTCTTCAAAGGCAAGGGGTGGGGTAGGGGGACTGAGAGGGGCTTGCAGCAGGGGCTGGACTGCACAGGTGGACAGATGGGGGGGTGTGGGGCTGAGGGGGGCTTGTGGCGCAGTTGGAAGTACGGATGGATGGCCGGCAGGGTGGGCAGCCCCGCACCCGCACGCCCCTCCTGCTCGGCGGCTCGCGCCGCCCTGTCCAGAGCGCCCAGCTGGCGGTCAGTTAACGCTGACACGGGATTGGGGGGCGCTCACACGGTGTACGTTTTGACGGATTTGTAGAGGGGCGGCAGCAACCCGCGGTTGTCGCGGACAACTTCCAGGTACTCCGAGGGAGTGTCCAGCAAGACGGGCCCACAGCACATGTGGTGACAGCACCGGGCCCCGGCGGGCGGCTCGGGGTTCTTGTCAGACATGGGGGAAAAGTCAAAATCAGCCACCTATGGTGAACGAAACCCCACGGGTCAATCACCCGCCTGCCAGACCCCTGCTAGGTGGCCTTATGAGCTCAGCTGCCTGGCGGCTCACGGTGCTGCCCCACGCCCTTGGCTTTTCTGCTCCCAGGCCCTACCTCCTTCAGTTGCCCCCCCCCACCCCAGCACCGGGCACAGCTTCTCGTTAAGGGGTGAGCGCAGCAGGGAGTCAGATGGGAAGAGGCCAGCTCAACGTGGTCCGTCTATGAATGCGTCTTGGGCACGTCGCCCCCAGCCCTAGGACCTCGCTCTGACATCCAGGCCCCCGCCAGGCCCCTCTTCTCCAGTCAGGGCTCCGTGATCCAGCCCCCACCCTCCTGAACACCCACCTCTACCATGTCCTTCTGGTGAGCGGCATTCCGGAGGGTCATGTACATGATGAAGGCCAGCATCATGGTGATCAGCGTGGCACACGGGAAAGCAAAGACAGCCGGCTGGATGCCTGGGAGTGAGACACGGTGAAGTCACGGGTCTGGGGAGTTGGTGGTGAAGGCCAGCTCTCAGACCGCAGTGGGGGACAGCTGAGTCAAACCCCACAAGGGCTATCATTTCCTTAGGTACCTGCATCCCAACGAGGCAACCCCAACAGGCCAATCTAGGAGTCTACAAACGCCAAGTAGGGGTGTGTTAGGGTTTTAAAATATGTCCCCATGTTACTTGATGGTCTCTTTCAAGAGGTGCAGCTAAATCCCCCACCCCGAGTGTGGGCTGGATTTAATGACTCGCCCTAATGAATAGCACAGGACGGGAGCCACGACCAGGCCATCAAAGAAATCACAGCTCCCTCCCCACTCTCTCTTGGGTGACTTGTGCTGGAGATGGGAAGCCATGTTGTGAGGACACAACACAGCCTGTGACCTGTCGTAGCTGTCTGCGCGCCACCAGCTCTAGGCTCCCTGAGCCCCTGAGCCAGGAAGCTGCGTGGCGGCACAGGGAGAACCCAAGGTCTGCAGTTAGGCGGTCCTGGGTTCGAACCCGGCTCTGACCATGCTCCCTGATGCTGATGCTGACCCACAAGGCTGCTTCAGGGATGCCACGAGGGGAGGGGTGTGAATGTGCCAGGCGCACGGCAGGTGATCGGCAAGTGTGGGTCCCCCTCCCCCCTCCCTCACCCTGCCCCTGGTGTAGACACCACTGTGTGCCGTGAGGTTCTGCTTCCCAGGAAAAGTCAGCACTGATTACCTGGAATGCTGTGTCCTCTGCAGGATTCAGGGGGTCCCGAGGCACTCAGTGCCCAGGAGAGGCTGGGGGAGGCAGGGCCCCAGACCCCCGTGGGGCCCACAAGGCCAGCCAGGGCCCAGAGCACAGCGTCTGCCCAATGGCTCAGAAAGGGACTGGGGAGACCGGGGCAGCAGTGCACTTGTGGGTCCAACCCTGGGGACAAGTGCAGGGACCTGGCTGGGCACCTGAAAGACCATCCCTTAGGGTTCTCCTCTATGTAAGGAAGTGCTTTTCTGGGGTCACAGGAGAGAGCCCCCCCAGAAAAGAAGGGTAGAACTTCACGCCATCATCAGCTAGCCAGCGGCCAGGCCTGACGGTGACTCAGGGAAGGACGTTCCGGGGACGGTGGCCAGGGGTCCTGACAGATGACAGGAACCCCACTTCACACTTTCTGAGCAGCGCCCGCTCCCTGGGGGCTGGTTTTAGTGGTGACATCAGTGCCAGGATCGGGGTGATGGCAGAGGAGGGCATGGTGATTGTGGGGGGCCCAGCGGGGGAGTGCTCACAACGGGGACAGTGCGGCACTGGTGATACGTGGGAAGGACACCGGGACAGTGACGGTGGCAGTGAGCGAGAGCTCAAGCCGTCTTGCTGCTGGGCGGCACGGGATCGATGGCCCAGGTCCAGACGGTGCCGGAAGGGCCGCGGGGAGTGTGCGTGGTGCTGGCGTTGGGGGGTGGTAGAACCGAGGGGTGCTAGGGCTGGCGGGGGAGGTCTGGGCACACAGTCAACCGTGTTGGCTGGGCCAGTAGGTTTGGTGACGATTCTCGTGTTGGCGGAAGCGCGGGGTCACTTACTGGAGGGCCACACCTGGATCCTATGGTACTGGTGCGTCTTACTGATGACGTTCTCAGCCCGGATGCTGAAGCAGTAGTCCCCGGGATCCCTGAAGGTGTGGGTCAGGTTGTAGGCCGTGCTGGCCACCGACACGGGCTGGCATTCTCCTTCCTCCAGCGGCAGGCACTCGGGCTTGAGACGCCAGCACACGGTCAGAGGGGGGCTGCCGGGAAGTGGGGGTGGGTTTTCAGCAATGGCCCAGCAAGGAGTGTGAGCACAGACCAAGGCTGAGAAGGGCCAGACAGCCGTGAACCCAGCTGTCCTGGCCTCTGCTTCACCCCCTCCAGACCCAGGGAACACAATGGTAAATAAGAGATGCCCCCCCAGACCCCAAGGGGGTGCCAGGCTAGTGAGGCAAACAGGGATAGGCACAGAGTGCTGGACGAGGCAGGACGAGTGCTCCGGTGACACACGGGGAGTGCTGTGGAGGCAGAGGGGACAGGTGGGTGCATTCTTAATGAGGAAGTCAGGGAAGGCTTTTCGGAGGAGGTGGCATTTGAATAGGATCTGAAAGGATAAGTAGACTTTTGACAGGCTGGGAGGGGCGAGGGCGTTCCGGGTTACCCACCTGCCATAGCACAGGCTCAGAAGCTGGAAAACACAGGTCCGTCTCAGCAATGCGGAGCAGGCAACCCCAGGCCCGAGGAAAACACACACTCCTGCCACCTCAGCCATCGGGTCTGCCAAGCCCACTCTTCAAGTGCTAAGCACCTGCCCCCAAAGCTCCCCGAGAGCTTCAGAAACCTCCTCCAGCCCCATGGCTCATCTTCGTCTTTTCTTGGCCGCTTTGCTTGCTCCCCATCGAGCCTTGCTTCCCTGCCGTGGCCCTGTGTTGAGTGGTGGGGCCGGTCCTCCCCACCCAAGTCCCTGCAAGGCTGAGCCTGGACCACCGACCTCTGCGGCCCCTGAAGGGCTGAGCCTGGACCACCGACCTCTGCGGCTCCGTTCACCCTGGTGCGGAGAACATGCCCGGCTTCTCGGTCGCTTACTACATACTCAGCCTAATGTTGTTCTTGCCAAGAGGTGGGCCGGTTCCTACCCAAGACGGTTTGCTTTCTGGGGGCTGCGCAGAGAGCTTTTCACCTGACTGGTTCCTCACCTGCCTTTGCCTTGACGCCCACACTGCAGACAGCTCCAAAAGGCCCATGCTCTCTCCCCTGGACCTCGAGTATGGAGCCGTGCCCACAACTCTCCCGTGGTTGCCAGGCAAGGTGGCAGAAGCTTCCACTGGCCCCCAGACTTGGGGCCCCGCAGGGGATGGAACTCTTAGGCTCAGGATCATCCATGGGAGAGTGTTGGCGGGGCAACGAGTCACCGACTATGCACCCTGGGGTTCACTCACCTCCCCAGGAAGTTCAAGGTCACTGTCATCTTTTGGAAGGTCTGAATTAGGGTGGGCCCCAAGACCTGGATGCCTCGAAGGGTCTCTGAAAGGCAGAGAGGGCCCCATTAGACCTGGTGGCTGAGGACAGCGGTCTCAGAGCTCCTAGGGCTCGGGGCTGTGTGACCACCAGCCCGTCAGGCTCTCTCCCGAGGTGGGGGTCGCAGGTCCATCCAGGGCATGCCTGGGTCCCGCCCCCCCCAACCCGACAGCAGCAGGTGCCGGAGCCGCTCAGAGTGAGGATGCTGGACGAAGCGGAAGCAGGCGGGGCTCTGGTAACATGGACGGAGGGCTAGCTCCGGAGAACCCCCCCTCCCCCACCACCTGTGCAATGTGGGGTAAGCGCCACCCCATCCGCACGCACGCAGCACAACTCAGAAATCTGCCGCAGCTGCCCAAGCACCCACTCTGGCCAGAGTCAAGGGGAGGCAGGTTTGGGTGTTTCTTCTCTACAGGAGGCCAAGGCTGTCCTAGCCCCAACAGGCCAGTCCTCGACAGGACGCCAACGTGGCCCGAGAACAAAGAGCCATGTGGACCCACCAGCCAACAGCAGTGTCTGGCCACAGGCTCGGGCTCTGGGAGCGGGCGGCCCTGGGTTCAAATCCAGCTCTGCCACTTGGTGGCCATGTGACCTCTGCCATGGCCCCCAGTGCCCTCTCAGAACTCTGCTCAGAGGGCTGCCCAGGGGATGACAAGAGAGGATGTGCATCCAAGCTCAGCCCAGTGCCCAACTGGAGCCACTCTGATCTTCATGGGCTCCAACCTGGGAAAGAGTTCTGCCCAGGGCTCCCCAAGGGGCCAAACGTTCGACCTGCACCAACCCCCGGAGACCCACCCTGCAGCTTCAGCGAGGCAGAGAAGTCGCCTGTCTTCTGCATAATGCCCTTCCCAGCGTTCTGCGTTGCCTGTTCCCACTCGGCCACCACCTTGAGCTTCACGGTGAAGGTTCCAATGATGGAATAGTTGTAATAGACCATAGCATCTTCCGTCACCATCTGGGTGCTGTAAGGTGACAGGAGGGAGATGACAGAAGTGACTCATGTGGCCTCTTAGAGTCAGGGGTGTCCATGGAGTGACAAGCTTGGCTACCAATGCCTTGTGAGCAAACCGGGCATCATCACAGCAGCCCCCCGAGCTGGCCGGGATGCAAGGTCAGCCATGCTTGGGTGAACTGGCTGCTGGTCATCTTTGTGCTTGTAAGTGACAGGTGGGAGAACTCCTAGCAACAAAGTGCCTGTCACCTGCCAGGAAGTGCTCTGCCCCCTTCCACCAGGAATCTAAAAGAGGCCCTGCATTAGAGACAAGGACAATCCTGGGAGGGAAAAAATATACACTTTGGAGTTAAGACATACTTGGCTTTGAATCTCAGTTCTAGATTTCCTATCTATATAGCTCTAAGTCTTACTTTTTTCATCTGTAAAACAGAATAATATCTCTATCACAGGTTATTAATATCATGCTTTTTCCTGCAATTACGTGAATTACTTCGAAAGGAAGTCTAATAACAATAAAGAAAATCTTTGTTGATTTCTCAATGCTCTTTACATATGAAGTTTAACAAACCTTTGCCTATTAAATATCTTCCAAATATTTTCTAAACCCAGTTTAACGTTTGTCTTTTGGTTTGATTTACTTCTTTTTTTGGTTTACTTCTTTCATACCCAGATTTTAAATTTCATGAGCCAAATCTAGCATTTTTTTCCTTTATAGTTTCTGCCTCTGTTTCTCTATTCTTAGAAATGCTTTCCTCACTGCCAAATTATCCAATGGCAGGGGATCATCTACATTTCAATCTAGTCCTGGTTCATTATGTTTAATTTTTCAATCTATCTAGAATCGCTTTTGTTAAGGATCAGATTGTTTTTCTTCTAAATAGTTAACCAATTGCCTGAGTGCCATTTATTAAATAATCTATCTTTACTCACTGGCTAGAAATACCACTGTTACCATATACTAGGTATGTATAAGCTCAGGTTTGTGTCTGCCTTTTCTATTCTGTTCTGTTGTGCAGCCTTTTGTTGCTGCAAATTATTTGTGACTTCTTTTTAAGATTTTACTTTTAAGTAATCTCTACACCCAATATGGAGCTCGAACTCACAACCCTGAGGTCAAGAGTTGCATGCTCTACCGACTGAGCCAGGCAGGCGCCCCTATTTGTAGCTTTGAAAATACATTTATGTATGCATTTCTAGTTCTTCTCCTCATCCCCGCTCATTGTCATCCTGTTTTTCTGATCTTTTTTCCTTCTGACAATATTGAGACATTCTCTCTTCATTTTTTAAGTCTTTTTAAGGTTCTAGGTACAATTTGCAGTTTTATTCACATAAATCCTACCGTTTGGGGCTAAGTTTATTCTCTCCGTTTTTATGGTTTATAACTATTGTAAAAGATTTTTTTTCTATTACCATTATATGGAAAGGCTATGAATCTTTGTTTTGTAACCGGCCATATCACTGAAATCTCTTTTTAGTTCTAAGATTTTTCAGTTGAGTCTCTTGTGTTTCTCAGGTCGTCTATATGTGTGATGATTTTTGTCTTCCTCCTTTACAGTATTTATATTTCTTTTTCTTGTCTTATTTCATGGGGTAGTCAAAAATGTTCTATTTTGGTAAAAATAGTGAATAATGTATTTAATGTGAAAAGAAATGCCCCTAATTAGTATAGAGACTGTCCCCTGGTTTGAGACAGATGTTCCAGATGTTCTTTAGGTTATAAAACCACATGTATGTTTATAATGACATATATTTTTATACATGTATATATGCATATATGCATTCATGCATGTGTATATATGTGTATATTATGTGCAACTTAAACACCAAATTTAGATGAACTGTAGAATCTTTGTCACAATCCAAAATTATACTTAATGGAATATTTATTGGACTTGCATCAAGCTTACGGGATAACTGGAGAGAAATGGACATCTTTACAATTTTAAGGTTCACCAGCCTGGACATGGTGTACAGAACACATTCTACTCAAATCTTTAATACCTCTTAGTTGGGGCACCTGGGTGGCTCAGTCTATTAAGTGTCTGCCTTCAGCTCAGGTCATGATCTCAGGGTCCTGAGATCAAGCCCCACGTTGGGCTCTCTGCTCAGCAGAGAGTCTGCTTCTCCCTCTCACTCTCACTCTGGGGTCTCTCTCTCAAATAAATAATACAATTTTTAAAAAAAATCTTTGATACCTCTTAGTAGCTCTAGTTTTCTTCACACAGGATCTTGCCCATTTCCAGGTAAGTGTGTTCCTATGTTTATGTACTATTTTTGCTATAATTAGGAGTTCCCACTTTGTTTTCTAACTTATTACTATACATAAGAAAGCACGTTGAGCCTTTAAGTCCCATGGGGGTGAGGAGTGATGCAAGAGAAGGATTACTAAACTTTTGATGAACTTGGAAAGTTGGTCTGTGTTTCTCTGCAAGCCTGAGAAATGTCTTAAGGAATGCCAACAAATGGAAGGTGGAAGCATATGGGATAGAGTAGGAAGGACCATCAGCCAGGGACTTGAAGGGACCCAAATGGAGTGAGGGGTCTCCGCAGAGCACCACCCTCACAGGAGCTCGGGGTGTCTGTGGGCTGCCTGGGCTCAGTGCCTGACCCCCACTTCCTGACCTGCCTCCTCCAGCCTGGCTTGTTTGGAGAGGAGAAGTCAGGAGAAATGAGGCCAGAACACCTGAGTTCTACCATAGGAGTATACTTGCATGTGCCATCAGCCAGGTAGGTCCTTCCAGAGTCAAATGGAGAAAAATCCTACTTTGACCTTTATTAAAGGGATGTTTGGGGCACCAATGACCTCCTGTACAAGGTTGTAGGCACCTCAAAGGCAGGTCCCACGACTGGTTCACCACTGGTCCCCACATACCCCACACTGGACACAGAGCAGGAGTGGCAGGAAGGCTTAGAGGGAGAGAGCATGAGCAGGTGAGGGTGGGAAAGTACAGAGCACTCTGCGTGGGACGATGGGGCCACCAACCACAGGCCAAAGCTTTGGGGCATCAACGGGGAAAGACGTACCCATCTCCGAAGTCCCAGTTGTAGAGAAATGAGGCCGTCTTGAAGAAGTTGCTCGGGTCGTGGAGGAGGAAGGAAACTTTAAGGACTGTCTTGGTGAGGTAAGAGCTGGGCCAGGGCAGGGAGGTGTTCTGGGTGACAACGAGGTTCCCCACGAGGAGCTCTGGGAGAGAGACCATAGGTGGGTGAGTCCCCCCGAGGGGGCGGGAAGGAGGAGCCAGGGAGTAACCTCACATGCCAGCTGGCAGGACAGCCTCTCCCCACCCCCGAACTTCTGGCTGTCAGAGCTGAGTGGTGGCAGGAGGGGACCTGCAGGTCCCCCACATCATTGCCCCTGCTGCATGGGACACTGGGACACTGGTGAAGACTCACGGCACATAGCACACACATAGCCTCGCTCCTACGCCACTTTCACCAGGATCCCGAACTTTCTGGCACAAAAGATGCCCAGGACCAGGAGGAAATGCATAGGCTTTGAAAGAAATTCTCAGGAGAGATTTCAGATTATTAGATGAGCCTAGAAAAAAATTAGCAGTTCTACTGATCATAGCTCTACATGCAACGTGCTGGGCTGGGTAAGGACCACGTTCTGTGTCTCCTTCTCTAAAAAAAAAAAAAAAAAATTAGGAGCTGATTTTTTTTCACCCCAAAAACAAAGTAAGGTGTGCTCAATAAAGCTCATTTGGAAAAATGCTGAAACATAGGATGAAAAGAAACCGCCTGTCATTCAAACACAGCTATTGTTGATGTTTTGAAGAACTACAAAGCATTTGTGTGTATGTATTTAATAGAAATGGACATTACATATACATACGTATGCATACTAAACACAGTTGAGCAAATTGGTTATAGAAGTTTGTGTTTTGCTTTTTAAAATTTTATAAGCAGGAGTATTCCCCCGGGACAGTACAAACTCTTTGTGAGGGTCATCGTTATTCATCATACAAATTATATCCACATACTTAACCAGTCCTGTTACGGTTGCAAACTTAGCTTGTCTAATATTTTCTTCTGTTGTTATAAACACCACTGCAATGAACATATTTGTGCATAAAACATTACCCAAATGGAAATTTACTTCCTGAAGACAAATTCTTTAACAGATTGTAAACTCCAAGAGAGCAGGGACTTCCTGGAAGGAGAGAGGAGTGTTAGGGTGGGAGGCTGAAGGGACGAGAATGAACAGACCAGAGACTGAAATAGTGCATAACCATTGAAACATTATCGATCAGCTCCTCTCCAGAGGGTTGTTAATTTATACCCCCAGTAGCAACATGTGCTTTACGTGTCCATTCCAGCACAATGCTGACCAGCATTGGGTAGTAACCATTTTCTGATCCTTTGTTTATACGATTACTAACCAGGCTGGATGGTTTTCTCTGCAGCAAGAGTCTGAAGGCCAATTAGCAAACAGAAAAGGTCCTCACCTGTGATGGGGAGGACAAGGAGGCTCCTCGCCACAGGCTGGCACGTCCAGCAGTCGGCAGCGGTGACCCAGACGGAGACCGGGAAGTCCCCGGGCACGGTCCCCACGGCGCGGATGGTGGAGCTGAAAGCCTCATCAGTCTTCCCTGTGAGCAGCAGTGGGGTATGGATCCAGTGGAAGTGGTAGAGGCGGGTGCTGGTGGGCAGGACCAGGCTGCCATTGTCACTGGCCACCAGGCTGGCTGTGATGGTCACCTCTGCCCCCGTGGTGGCAGGGCCATCGGTGGTGAGGTGGAGTTCATACAGCCCTGGGGGCCCAGAGACAAAATACTGTATTTCAGGAGAGGTGTGGTAAGGAACCCACTGTCACCCTCTGGGATGGCTTCTATTATTCTATTTTATAAGCGGAGAAACTGAGGCCCCGGCAGCTCAAGTGACTAGCTGATTGTAAGCTGGGACTCGAACCCAGGCCCAACAGAGTCCAGAGATTTTCTTTTTAGGCCAGCCAAGCAGGGCCTTCCAGAGCACAGGCCTGACCTGGCCAGACTTATTTCTTAGCTATGAAAATGACTGCCAACGTATGTCATAGGAGGGACCACCTCGGCTGCTACCCCGAAAAAAAAAAATGTCCTCTTATCACCTGTTCCTTCAGACTAGTCTTTCCATGGCAAACACAATTCTGATCTGAAACACAAAGCTGAGTCTGGAGCCTCTTAGAGGCCTAATGCCTAGACAGCGATGGAACAAGCCTCGGGCAAAGGTCCACTCTGATGCAAGCCAAGTCTTCTTCTACGCTGCCCAACACAGCTGTCACTGGCCACGGCCACGGCCACGGCCACGGCCACGGCCACGCATGGCTGTGTAAGTTTCAGTTAAAATGAAACAAAATTTAAAACCCACTTTCTTAGCCACAGTAGCTGCATTTCTTTTTTTTTTTTTTTTTAAGATTTTATTTATTTATTTGAGAGCGAGAGCGCTGGAGAGAGCACGGGTGCGGGGGGGGCGTAGGGGCAAAGGGAGAAGGGGAAGCAGACTCCCCACAGAGCAGGGAGCCCGATGAGGGGCTCGATCCCAGGACCCCGAGATGATGACCTGAGCTGAAGGCAGGTGCTTAACAGACTGAGCCACCCAGGCGCCCTGTGTAAGCTGCATTTCAAGCACTCAATAGCAAAGATACAGAATATCTTCATTATCACAGGAGGTCCCACTGGACGGCACTGCTCACTGCTCTTAAATGACCTCTGTGATTCCTGCTGGGGCCAACGCTGGAACTCTAGCTGGTCGACTCCTCAGGGAACTTGAACTGAAATATGGGGGATGCAGCTCTTACAGGGAACCTGGGAATCAGTCTTGGAGGATCCTAACAGAGAACAGGGCCTTGAGCGTATGGGATGGAGGCCGGGTCAGAGACCCTTTAAAATAACACTCCCCTCCCGACTGACTACTGCATGGAAGGTAAGACTAACTGTAACCTGAAAATAGAGAAAATAGAGAATTAAAACTTAAACAATTTTATTAAAAATAAAAATAATTAGTAACAACCAGTGTTACCGTATATGGGCATTTCCTACTTTAAAAAAAAAAAAAGTGCTCGTACTTTGGAATTCTATATTCTATTGTTGTTGTTTTCAATTCCATATCACAGGCATTTTCCTAAGTCATTATTCTTCAACTGCTTTACTATGTGCATAATATTTTATCATCTAAACAAAGTAAGATTTTTAAAATAAGGTTTCTTTCCAACATGAAAGTAATACATATGTATTTATAAAGAATATTAGAAATGTCCCATTACCCTACTTCCAAAAAACAGCTGCTGTCCTCATGTCTCTTTTTCATGCATAGCATTTTTTAATTTAGACATAATCACACTCTTCACACAATTTTGAATTATTTTATTTTCACATGACAACATGTCAAAAGCATGTCCGTGGTCGCACTAATGTGATTTTCACTGTTGGTATGATAATCCCTCAAGCAGGTATATCTTTTTTTTCTTTTTTTAAAGATTTTGTTTTTAAGCAATCTCTATACCCAACGTGGGCTCGAACTCACAACCCCGAGATCAGGAGTTGCATCCTCCACTGACTGAGCCAGCTGGGTGCCCCTAATTTTTTTTTCAAGTAAACTCTACCCCCAACGTGGGGCTCAGACTCATGAGATCAAGAGTCGCACGCTCTACCAACTGAGCCAGCCAGGCGCCCCAAGCAGGTATACCTTGATTCCCAGAACCCCTCACTCTTGCCGTGACGATTTTGTTATAATTTGTGTATTTCCTCTTCAGGTGAGATTTCTGAAGGGCTGCAGGTTAGGGAGTGTCCAGCCTACAACAGCATACTACTTCACCAGAAGAGGTGACACAGCAGGAAGGCTGGAGGGGCCCCAAGCCCCTCTCTGCTCATTTCCCTCACTCCCACCCACCTGCTCCCCTGGTTTCGAGTGTCTCCTAAATGCTGGCAGAACCAAGTAACCTAGACCTACTTTCTGGGCTCCAGATCTGCACTGAGCAAAAGAGGAGCTGCTAACCACCTGTAATTACGTTTAAATGAATCAGAGTTAATTACTTAAATTGAACCAACACTAGAAATTCAGTTCAGTTGAGCTAGTCACATTTCAAGTGCTTCATAGCCAGACGTGGTCAGTAGCTACTCTTCAGGGCAGGTATAGAATATTTCCTTCATCATCCAATGTTCTGCTGGACAGTGCTGCTGGTCTAGGGGTCTCCCTTCCCCACACCCACCATTTTCAGCCATCGCTCTCTGTTGGGGCCGGAGGGAGCGGCTGTCCCAGGAATCAATCAATCCCTAGTCCTTTGCCTCCACTCCTCCCATCTGAGCGAGTTTGCTTGCTCTCCATCACTACTAGCATTGCTAAAGGCTAGCATTCAGCTGTTACTACTTCATCCTTGGCCCTGGCCCTCGGCCTGCGGTCCTCCCCTCTCTCAGCACCATCCACCCCTCTGCCCCCACCAACAAGGAGCTTCCTCCACAGCTAATGTGTTCATGGACCAGCCTCAGTGTGGAGTCCGAATTCACATCCACGCCGGGGCTGGCCACTTTAACTCTTGCAGCTCTCTCGACATGTTCTGTCCTTCCTAACCTCAGGGCCTTTGCACATGCTGTCCCCCCCCTGCCTTTCTCTACCTACTCGTCCGTGGATATAACCTCTTCCAGGAAACCTTCCCTGAACCCCTTGCCCCCTCAGTGCTCTCCAAACAGCCTGAGCACACAGTGGTCCCAACCCCACGTTGGCAAGAAGCTTTCTTTGTCTCCTTTGCTGCACCGCAAGCTCCTTGAGGGCAGGGGTCATTGTCGTCTCCCCATGTGCCCAACAAAGTGCTTGGCACATAGTAGGTGTTCAACACTGCTGCTGCCCAAGGCTCCTGGAGAGAAGGGTGTGGCAGAGGGACCAGCCCACCTAGCACTGCCCACTCAGGTGATACTGACTGAGCCCCTTCCTTGTGCCCCACCCCACAAGTGCTGGGGGAACCCAGAAGTGTAGGACATGCCTCCTGCCCTCAGGGAGCTCGCTGGAGACCTGCGGGACTCAGCAAACCTGGGACAGGAGCAAGTGTGTCCTCAACTGTGTCCCATTCGCCTTGTGGCAGTGTTGCCTATCCTCGCTGGGGATTCCTGCTCTACCCTCTCCCTTCGTCCATGTCACACACTCCCTGTTCGGAATCCCCTTCCCCAGAGCCATTATTTTGGAGTGTGAAGTCATTTGGACTGGCACTGACAAAGGGACCTGCAGTGTCTTAATCCCAAAGAGAGAATTCCAGATCCTATGGCAGAAATTTCTGCAAGAAAATACAGTGTGTATTTTACGTTGAGGGACATGAGTCCCCTGAGGTCCCCATGTAACTACCTGGAGTCACCAAGCAAAACTGTACCCACCCCCCTCCCCCGGGCTGAGTTCTATTCTCCCTCCCTTTGGCTGTGAGGCAGCATTTGGCCAGGAAAGAGAGGCCATCCCCTCCCTTCTTCCTCTTGCTCCCTCCCGTCCCCCCAGGCGAGGAGCGTGGGCCAGAGCGAGGCTAGCAGGTGGCAGGGACATTCGGCTGCATGCTAATGGCCATCCAGCATCTGCAGCAAGACTGGAGACAGGCGCATGTCAGCGCTACGCAGATCCGTTGCCAGGGGAATGGACTGGCTGGGAGGAGGGGTGGGGTGGCATGGGGGTGGGGGGGAGGGGCTGTGGCTACAGCTAAGCTACATTGCTGTAGACGCTGGCCCAGCTCCTGGGAGCCCCCACACCTGTCCAGACACAGGGAAGCTCCGAGGGCACTTTTCCTCAAGCTTTTTTTTTTTTTTTTCCCAAGCAGATGTTTCACAGCCCCTGGGTAATGTTGCTCCTCTCTTCCTTAGGGCTCTCAGAAGTGTCCAGGGCATCCAAGCTAAAATGGACCATGAAGGCTTTGCCACGTGTGGCTAAAGGAACCAAGCCCAGATCCTGTTGCCCTACCCATCCAAACCTCTCTTTCCAGGTTTGGGAGCCCAGGGGACATGGCCTTGGAGTACAGAGCAGCAGCTAAGGGAGGGCCTTAGTGGGCTCAACGGGTGCACTGAGTGACCCAGAGCTGAAAGGGTCAAAGCAAAAGGCAAAATGGCAACTGCCACGAAGCCTAGCCCATGGAAGCAACACTCACTCACTAGCAGGCCCCGGGGGCTTCCCCTTGGAGCACATCTTCCCTGACAACACAGCATGTGGGGCCCTGAACATTCTAGAAAATGGCTGAATCGAGTCTTTCACACTGCACATGTGGATAGCCCCAAACACTTCCCAAGGTACCTCCAGAGTCTGAACAACGTAACCTGGAATTAATGAATGGTCCAGTATTTGGACTCTGAGCGTCACGTCTAGTGTGGGAAGCATCGGGTGCACGCTGACCCAGACCCCAGGGAGAATGGAAAGGGCCTCCAAGTCTCTGTTTTTTCCCTGTGTGTGAAGGAGAAGGTATGCTCCCCAACCTCATTCCCAGCTTATCTTGATCATATCTTGAATAAGCCAGGCTGGGAACCAGACATGACTTCCAAAGAATTAATGTACTTTTTTTTCTTTTTTGCAATTTAGGCCACGGTGATCATTTCCAGACACATGTAAACCCAATGGACAAGAGACCCCCATCTCTACATGACATTTCCAGGAGGGAAGCAGGGAATCCTGACCAAGCATAATTCCCACAAAATTCTCCTAATCCATCCCTAAGATTCAGGTTTTTATTTTACCTTTTGGATTCTTTCACAATTTGGCATTAGATCTCTTTCTCTCGCTACCATTCTTTGGGGGGGGGGGTAGGGGCGTAATGAAAAATGTTGACTATTTAACACACGCACACCACCAGAGCTGCCCACGTCCCACCTGTCCCCCAACTCTCCAATCCGGGTCCTTTTGTTGTCGCCAAAATGAGGCAGAAAGGTTGGTGCTGGCCTTCCGGCAGTGGGGAACGGAAGGGAAGTAGGGAGCATAGGAGCACGGCCCGGTGGGGCAGGGGGCGGGGAGGCGGCACCCAGCAGCACCTGTCAGCTAGGGGTCCATTTTGGAAAGACGAAATGGCAGACTGGCCTCTTGGGCTCTAAAATCGCAACCTCCCCGAAGCCAACACAAGCAGGGTGGAAAACCTCTCCGGATAAGACAACGTTTAAAGGCAAAGACGCTGCTCCGCGGGCAACCTGTCCGCGCTCCCTGGGGGGCTGGGGCGTGATGACAGATCCCGCATATTCTCGGTCTCCCCGCATCGTCCTCCCCGCCCCACCCCCCAGCGGCGGCGAGGACCCCAGGCATCCGCATGGGTGCCCCGGCCACCGCGCGCAGTTCCCAGGGCAGGGCCGATCTGGAGGTGGCAGCAGGAACCGAGGAGCGCGGGGAGCCCCCTCGAGTGCCGGGCCGACTCCTGGGGAGAAGGATGCGGGGAGAGAAGAGGGGGCTTCGAGGCGCCGGCTGGCCACGCTCCCCTCCGCCGCGCGCTGCAGAGGCTGCCCGGGAGGAGGGAGGTGCGCGCAGGGCGCACGGCTGGACCGCCCCGAGGCCCCGGGCGCGCTGCGGCTGGAGGGGGGCGGGCGGCCGGCCCGCGTGGCGCCTTACCTGCGGCCACCCTAGCCGGGGCCAAGGGCAGGAGGCAGGCGAGCCAGAGGACGCGGCTGAGGCGCGGCCAGAGGGCCGGGGCCATGGCTGCGCCCGGAGCGGCAGGAGCGCCGAGGGGACGCGGCTGACTCGGCGGCTGCGGCCGCTCCTCGGGGCGCGCGGCGCGGGCTATGCGGGGAGGTGCGGGAGCGGCGCTCGCTCGTCCTCGCCTCGCGACGCTGTGTCGCTGCGCGCCGCCGCCGCCCACAGCCTGCCGCGCCGACCCCGGCCCACGTCAGCCGCGCCGCGCCGCGCCCCCTCCCCGCGTCCCTCCCTCCCCTCGCCGCACCCCTCCTTTCCCCACGAACCCCCGCCTCCCGGAGTCCGCGCTCCTGCAGTCTGCGCCGCCTCCCGCGCCCCCTCCCCTCCCCTCTTCTCTCCTCCCTTTACCCCTCTTCTCCCCGTGATCCTCCCCTCCCGTCCCCTCCCCGGGTCTGCGCTCCGCCTGTCTGCGCCGCCTCCCCGCGTCCGCGCCCGCCGGCTCTGACTCAGCGTCCCCAGAGGCGCGCGCCCCGCTGCAAAGCCGCGCGCAGGCCCCTTTGGGTTCTTCTCCTGTTGCCATTTCCCCTCTTGACGCACACGATTCGGAGATGCGGCTCCTCATTCCCGTGGAGCCCCCGCTGTGTGCCAGGCGCCGGGCAGAGGGACGGCAAACACCCCATATCCCTCCTGAGGGAGGGGCTCAAGCACCTACGCTGAGACTCACGTCATTCCTCAGTTTACCCTCTCGGGTCCCTGCCTTAAAACTGCTCACGCTCACAGTTGGACCCCTGGTGCCATCACTGTCACTGAGGGCTTTGTGAGACTCAGACAACCGCAATGAGGGGTAACCGGGCCCCTCTTGGCCTAGGCAGGCGCTTCCACCCAACGTAATAGAGTGGAGCATGTCTTTCCTTCTAGAAGGTGGCTGTGCCTGTCTGGTCTTCAAGACTGGAAGCTGGCGGCCTGGATCCTTGTCCCACCTCTGCCTTTGCTTAACTCTGTACTTTGGACAAGGGATCCCACCTACAGGGAGGGAAGTTGGATGAACCCCTCAGGCCTGGTGGGCACGGATGGACCATGACTTGAATCCCATATGGGAGTGAAGACAACTACAGGTATGGCCTCTGTCTCTGGGACAGTGGTGGCCTCCACTGAGGATGGGCTCACTGGCCACCCTGCCATCTCACCCTAATGGAGGGGGAACAGATTTGCGTGAGCCCCCCTAGGAAAGTTGAAAGTGCTAGACAGGTGTCACGGCCCCCCCCCCCCCCAGTAGCATCATTCACCATCGTGGGGACAATACCAGGCCTAGGAAGCCGGAGACTGTGGATTCTCCCTGAGAGTTATGTGACCTTGGGAAAGTCACTTTCCTTTTCTTTAAAACGGAAATAGTTCCTGCCCTATGAGACTGTAGCAAGGACAAAATGAGTTAATACATAGAACAGTGCTTTGGACATTGCATTCTATCAGTGTTGGCTGTCATCATTGGAATTGCTTACAGACCTGGGAGAGTTTTGCTTGTCCATCAGGAATTGAGGAGAAAATTGTGGTTGAAAAAAAAAAAGTATGTTAAGGTTATAAGCCGAGTTTCAAATATTTAACTAACATTATTCAAAGGTCTGGTTATTAGTGGCTTTTAAAACAAACTAAATGCAGGGGCACCGGCTAGCTCAGTGGGTGGAGCATGTGACTCGACCTCCGGGCTGTTAAGTTTGAGCCCCATGCTCCTGTAGAGATTACTTAAAAGTAAAATCTAAAAAAAATTGTTTTAGGGGCACCTGGGTGGCTTAGTTGGTTAAGCATCTGCCTTCGGCTCAGGTCATGATCTCGGAGACCTGCGTTGGGCTCCCTGCTCAGTGGGGTGTCTGCTTCTCCCTCTGCCCCTCCCCCCAGCTCATGCGCGCATGCTTTCTCTCTCTCAAATAAATAAAATCTTTATTTTTTTTTTTTAAGATTTTATTTATTTGACAGAGAGAGACACAGCGAGAGAGGGAACACAAGCAGGGGGAGTGTGAAAGGGAGAAGCAGGCTTCCCGCAGAGCACGGAGCCCGATGCGGGGCTCCATCCCAGGACCCTGGGATCATGACCTGAGCCGAAGGCAGACGCTTAACGACTGAGCCACTCAGGCACCCCTCAAATAAATAAAATCTTTAAAAATTTTTTAAAAATTGAACTAAATGCAGAAAACAAAATAATAAGATTTTGGTTTTTTATGTGTCACTTGATTGCATTGAATAATAATTTTACAGTAGTCACAGATAGTCTTATCTATGTCACAGAAGCCACTGCAAAGGCCACCCTGAAACTGATGTTCAGATTATGAGGTTATTGGGGGGAAAATACAGTATTTTGAGTATTTCCCCTGGTGAAATTATTACAGTATTACAGTATTATGAGATAGTGAATGGGGGTGGTGGTGGAAGGAACAGTGGTTTTCTTACATTGGGCTTTAAGAAAGTTGTCTCTGAGGAGGTGACATTTGAGATCATCAAGGTGACAAGGAGTCAGTTGTGTGCCTCTGGGGAAAGAACATTCCAGAGGTCCTAGGTGGGCATGAGGCACAGCAAGGCCACTCCAGCTAGAACATGAAGAGTGAGGTTGGGAGGTACATAGGGCCAGGAAATGAGGATGAGCTGAAGTCTTCGGAGGGTTTTAAGCAGAGGAGGGGCGTGATCTAATTTACCTGATAGTGATGGAGTTGACACTGTCTCTGAACTCTAGTTCAGGAGGTGGACAGGAAAACAGGCAAAAATCATAATAGTGTGTTGGGTACTTTGTTAGGAGAAGCTAGGGCCATGAGAAGTGCAGGGAATTAGCCAATATTAGAGCTAGACTTAACTATAAGACTTTAGGCTGTGCAATTAATCTGAAACTTATCAAAAGATTTATCTATCTCCTGCTTTCTTTTCCACCCCCTTCCCACCGAACAATATGAAACAATAACTGTCTGCACACTGATTTCAGCCCTCAGATTATTAAGCCTTCCCCAACTTTGGACCTATTAGTTTGGGGGGGGCGGTTAGGAGTAGAGAGGATTTTGCTTGCAAGAAATTTTTCCATGGGGAAAAGGTATTCTGACCCATTTTATTTCTCCCAGGGCAGAAATAAGTGACACTAAATACATTCATACAAATTCCCAGCAGTTCAACAGAGGGTTGTTCTTGAGTGGCAACATTTTTAAACAAGAAGCATGCTTCTGAATAAGGCCCCTTTCTTCCGAGATACGTTGCAGGTGTTGCAAGCTGCATTTATTACAAAGTGTGAAATGTATCTGTCTGGGAACGGAACCCAAAGACTTTGGTAACTTAGTGATGATGGGGGAGGGGGGTGAGATATTGTCATGAAAGAGGAGGAGGTGGAGCCAGGTCCTGGAGGTGGGGGAGAGAGGTCATCACTTTATTGCTCTGTCCATCTAACATGGTAACCAGGAGCCACTCACTATTCAACCACTCTTCTAGATGGAGTCGTAGGTGAGGTCCAACAGTACTTTTCCCTTCTAAGGCGTCTTGATCCTGCCCACACCATCTCACTTGGGCATCAAGGCGTTCTGCCCCACTCCCCCTCCTTCTCATCACTGCCCCACCAGGTAGGAGCTGACAGAGATCGTCTGTGGTCCAGCCTCTGGGTGATGTAGCTGCGGAGCAAATGATCAGGCCCACCACCTCCGAGCAGAACACCGGGGCTTTCCTTTGCTTACAGGGTCTCATTGTCTGTCTCCGCCTTCGCCTTCCCAAGGCCCCTGCTTACCTCCTCCCCTTTCGAATGGTTAAGAAGGACCCCAGGAAGGGAGGAGGGAGGAAACCCCGCCCGGCCTGCCACATTCAGTTCAGGGATGGACTCTTCCCTGGCCCGACCGCCGCCTGCTAAGGGAGCCCCTCGGGTGCCCAGCCCCCTGCAGCAGCCCCTGCTGTCCCTCCCCTCCCCTTCCCAGGCCTGCCTCCCGCGCGCATATTTAGGGCAGAAGGGGCCCAAAGACTCCCGGCACCTGCGGGCCTCACCAACCTTGAGGGCGGCCCCGCCCACCAGGCGGAGGTTTAAAGGGCCAGGCGGACCCACCCGGGCGCAACGCCCCTCCCCGCTCCCGCCGCCCGCCCAGGCCGCACCCACTTGGGGGCGGTGCGCCCAGACCTATTTCTCCCGCGGCGGGCGCGGCCGCTTTAAGCGGGGGCGGGACTGCACGGCGGCGGTGGCGGCGAGGGCTTCGCTGGGGGTCGCGGGCTGGGTCTGCGGGAGGCCGGCCGCCGAGATCAGGGTAAGCGCGGGCAGGCGCGGGAGGGCGGCGGAACGGCCCCGGGAGGTGCGCGCGGAGGCCCGGACCGGTGCGGCGGGGCCCTGGCGTGGGGAGGCCTCTGCGGCGCGGCGGCTCCGCTCAGCGACAGAGGTAGGCTCTGTGTGCCCGGTCCCCAGGCCCTCCCCTCCCGGCCCCCATGGGTGTCCAGCCCGGCAGGCTGGAGCCGGCGGCCGCCCTGTAGCCTCCGGCTGCTTGGCCGCGCTGGAGAGCTCTGGGAGGCGGAGGGCTGGCGGCGCGAGAATTGGCCCTCGGCGCTCGCCGTACCACGGCCTGGAGGGCGGACGCTGGGTGTCCGGAGACGGCGACAAAAGGAGGGAAGCGGAGAGCCGTTTGAGACCGCGGAGAGAGAGTGTGGGGTTGGGGCCCGGTTCCCCCAGAAGCGCCCCCAGGCCAGCCTGGCACCTCCCGGCCTCCACGCAGGCCCGTGGCTCGCCCGGCCCGGCGCGGAGAGCGAAGGTAGCGGCGAAGACAGCGCCCCCTCTGGCCCGGCGGCGCCGCCTCAGGCTCGGCTCGGCGCGGCGGGGCGGGGCGGTGGGGCCGTTTGTCGGTGCGCGGGCGCGGCGCCGGCTCCGGCCTTCCCACCTGGGCGGGGACGCGGGGGCCCGACGGAGGCCAGGCCCAGGCTCTCGGCCCCCGGCGTCTTCGAGTCACTGTCGCACGGACAGGCGCGATGGGCTGTTTTCCCTCCTCAGCCACCCCCCCCCCCCCCCGCCTCCCCTGGCCCGGCAGGACGCGGGGCCTGGCCTCTTGGGGCCCCGGGGAATGGAAGAGTGGACGACTTTGGTGAAAGAGGGGGTTCAAGCTTTTAAGGAGTTTGGGCACGACCACAAGTTTCGTAGGCACGGAGAGGCCATGACCCTGATTCTTGGGTCCCCAGGGATGGGGATGGGGGGCATTCGTGTTTGGAGGAGGGCGTGTGACCTGAAAGAGGAAGCAGTAGTCAGGTCATCCAGCGGGGCTGACAGAGTCCCCCTCTTCAGTCTCAGGGAGTTTTCCTGCTCTGAGCCGGAGGAGTGCGACAGAGCAGCGGTCGGCGGCTTCTCTGCATCGGAGAAGTGCTGTGGTGTCTCGAAGAGAGTGGCCCGAAGAAGAGGCTTTGTGGAGTCGGGGGTCCCCATCACTTGGGGCAGCAGTGTGAGCTGCTAGGAAGGGCTTCCGGTAGGGAGGGCTTTTGAAAGGCCTGCAGAAAGAAGGAGAAAATTAAGTCCTGAAGCTGCCTCTTGGTGCAGAGTGGAATTAAGCGGTTATATATCCAAGGAAGATGTGTAGAAGCAAATTCACCAGGTTCTCAAACTTTTGTGAGTGCTCTTAAAACAGAAACCGGCTCTCCCTCTATGTAGGTGTCAGCCTGGAGAGAGAATGCTTCGTGTGGTCATCAACAACCTGAAGCATTTATTCATTCACTCAAGCAGCGTTTTCTAAGTGCCTACTTTGGGCTAGCTGCAAGCAAAACTTAGGGCTTCCTGGGCCCCTCACTGAACCACAGTCTCTAGGTAGTGCTTGGAGGCCCACCTTTGGCACCTGGTGATCTTCGTGCACACTGAAGTTTGAGAACCAGTCACCTAGGGTAGAGGTTGCCCAATCCAGTCAGCTGCCTGTTTTTTGTTGTTTTAAGATTTTTATTTTTAAGTAATCTCTACACCCAACGTGGGGCTGGAACTTAAAACCCCGAGACCAAGAGTCGCATCTGTGGATTGAGCCTGCTGGGTGCCCCTCAGCTACCTGTTTTTATACAGCCCATGAACTAAGAATTTTTACGTTTTTAAGTGGTTGAGAAAAAGTTGAAAGAAGAGTAATGTTTCATGACATTTGAGAATTACATGAAATTCAAATTTCAGTGTCCATAAATATAGTTCTATGGATCACAGCCATGTTCTTTCATTTATGTGTGGTCCGTGGCTGTTTTCTGGCTGTAACAGAGCTGAGTGGTTGTGATAGAGACCACAAAGGCTGAAATATTTACTGTCTGGCTTATATAGAGAATTTGCCCACCCCTGGCCTAGGGAAAAAAGGATATACAGTGGGGGGGGGGGGAGTCTTTGTGTATAAAAATAATGTTTAGAAATTAATAGGAAAAATGGATGCAAGTAAATTTTACTTTCAAAAAAGCAGAGGGAATAGTATTGTGGGTTAATTAAAAAGTATTTAGCTTAATACATCACGTAGGTAAGATTTTCATAGAGACCGTAAGCCTGTGCCTTCAATAAGTTGGCTCACCATACGCTTCTTTTCATAGGCTGGGTGAACTCATGGACCTGACACTTTTCTCTTGAGAAACTAACGAACTCAAAAAAAAAAAATGGCATTTGTTGCAACACAGGGGGCCACAGTGGTTGACCAAACCACTCTGATGAAAAAATACCTTCAGTTTGTGGCAGCTCTCACGGACGTAAATACACGTGAGTTGATCCTTCTTGTTGTTAAGAAATGCATTATCGTGACTCATTCATCTCAGTTCAAATGAGGTGCACATTGAGATGAATAGCAACATTAACTCTTACCCTAATTTTCCCATTCTCTGCCTTGTGGAGAAGCAAAGTGATGAGCATTACTAGCTGGAGCCCCAAAGAGGCACGTGTGTGTGTGTGTGTGTGTGTGTGTGTGTGTGTGTATGTGTATCCTCGTCTGTGCATGCACACGTATGTCTGGGAGTGTGAGTGTGTGTGACTCGTTATAGGGAACTAGTTATGTGCCTTCTGTTGGACCATGACAGTCAAACTGATAAGATCTGATTGCTTCTCTTACTAAATTCAATAATTTTATGAAGATCCTTAACATAATTTCAATTACCTGATGACTTGTCTTGTCATTTACAGCTGATGAAACGAAGTTAAAAATGATGCAAGAAGTTAGTGAAAATTTTGAGGTATGAGCTTAATATATTTTTTTCATTATGAGGTAAATAATCACGCGTACTTTCCAGTCGCTTCTCTGTCAGTCTTACCAGTGAGTCAAAAATCGTTCTCTCTGTTAATGTGATTTATTGTATTTCAATACTGAAATTTGATGTGTGTAGTGTTGTCCAACTTCTTCACACTAGTGACCGTGAACTTCAAGTGACGTTGAGGGATGTTGCTTTGGTTTTGGTGGTTAAGCTTTTTTCCATTTTGAGGCATAAACTTTCAGGATGCACTCAGACTTACATTGTAGATTCATTACTTTCACGTAATAGAGGGTGTGTTACTGTAGACTGAGAGCACTTGGCGTGACCTTGAGCAGTTCCTCTCTTCCCCACGTTCCACGATTTCCCGGTGTCCCATGGGTCCTTGGGCTCTGTTCACTTTTCTTCAGTCTTCTCTTTCTCTGGATCAGATGATTTCTATTATCTGTCTTCAGGTTTGCTCACTGTTTCTGTGTCCTCTCCAGTTGGCTGAGAGGTTTTAAAGTTTCAGTTTACTTTTTATATTTTTTTCAGTTCTTATACTTTCAGTTTTGGAGTTTCCATTTGGTTCTTCTTTCAGGTTTCCCTTCTTCACAGAGATTATCATCGTGTATCAATACCATCTTGTTGTTATTCTTGGACATTTTATAATGACTGCGTTTACAACATTTGGGCTAGATGAGGGTTAATTTCTACTGAATGTGGGTCACATTATCCTGCTTCTTGCATTGTCTAATAGTTTTTGATAATGTGGCGAATACTGTATTGTGAAGTATAGGGACTCTAGATTCTGACCTCCCTCTGAAGAGTACTGATATTTTGATTGTGATAGGCAGTTCAGTTCCTAGCTGATCTCCTCGAACATGTGTAGGCTTGGTTTTATGCTGTGGCGTGGAGGATCCGTGGGAAGGCTAAGGTGTTCCCCAGGTCTCTCTAATTTGGCCGGATTCAGCCTCCAAACTCCAGCTCCCATGGATATCATCACAGGTTGATTTTAGGCCTGGCTTGTTTTAGAGATCTAGAATAGGCTTTCCTCTAGGGCACAGTCCTTCCTTAGCTGGATGTCTGGGATGTTAAAGAGGTGGTAGGAAAGTGTTGGCATCGTGTCCAGGCTGGAACCCCACCATCCTCCAACATTGCTGGACCTCTGATACCTCTTGAGATCTCTCAATCCCAAGCCGTCACTGTCTGGTAAGCTTCAGGTGGTCTTATCTCATCTTACTTATACGTGCAGTCCAGTCCTCAGTCAAGGTCTCAGAGAAGACCATCCGCTATATTCTCTGGGGCTCTGCTTTGCAGATTCCGGCCACCTGAACTGCTCAGAACTTGTGTTTGCTCCTCGCTTCAGCAGGACCATCCTGCTCTCCTTGGGTTCCAGCCTGCTGAGCTCCGGTCAGGACATGCGTGCACAGGCCGAGAGCCATGGTGGTCATTATAATCTCCCCTTCTCATGGAGGCTGTGGTCTAGCCCCTGCCTCTTGTCCAGCACCTGAAAACTGTTGCCTGGTTTTTTGTCCAACTTTATGGTTAGTTTCATGCTGTTAGTTGCATAGGCAGGAGAGAAAGTCACATTTCTTTTCTTTTTTTTTTTTAAAGTAGGGATAATAAAACATTTCTCAGTTAATGTGATTAAGAACAGCAGATAAAATGTTTTTAGCTTCTGGCATGGTCATTTGAATTACAAAGGATCAAATAAATGCTAGTGGGAATGAATCAGTGCCCTACTCTCTGTAGCACTGGGTAGTATTTCCGTTTGGTGGGAGGTTTTTTTGGTGGTTTTATTTTAAGTAGACATTTTTAAGGACTTGTTGCCTTGAACTGAGCTGGGAAAAAAAATCCCGAGGTATTTAGAGATTGAGCTAAAGAGCTTTCTCTTCTGCCCAAGCTGCTAACGCAAGCTGTTAAAAAAAAAACAAAAAAGCTAAAAAAAGAGGTGGGAGGCAGGACATGATGGGCCTGCATTCTGTGTTTCTGGAAGAACTGCTCAGTGAGAACCATAGGCCCAGCGGCTTTGAGAGGGTGGAGTCATGGGGGAGCTGGTGAGCCCGCAGAAAGCGCGCGTGTGTCCAGCCTCTGAGTGTGGGCACTAAGTGTCCCACCCCTTTCTCTCCTGTCCTGTCTGGCAGTTAGCAAGTTAATTTTTGACTTTGGTCACAGACACATTGATTAAATTCACAGAACTAAAAGGCAGTGAAGCAGTAAGTGTACTTGGGGCTTTCGAAAATCGTGATTTTGGAAATCCGTATGATAGAAACGTTGGCCTTCCATGAAATTCAGATGACTGAGCCCTTCAAAGAATTAAATACTAGAATGACCCTCCGTAGGTAATTCTAAATTACCACCACTACCACCCCAGAAAAATATCAGAATGAGCTGAGTGAGATTAAAAAAAAAAAAATCCCAGTGGTTTCAGGAGTCTTAGGAACATATTTCACTAAGCATTTAGGAATAAAATTGTGGGCTAGGTAAAGGTTCTGTGGGCCATCTTTCAGGACAGGATATAAAGGAACTTTCAAGTTAGAACTCACATGAAAAATTCATATGGATCAGAAGGCTGGGGGCTGAGTTGAAATCCTGGCAGAATAACCGGGCAGCTTGTTGAATGAATCTTTTTTATCGGAGGAGTTTGAAACTCTGTTTTGAAAACTATGGAAGCAGCGGTCGGTATGGGCTTATGTGCAGATGAGCTTGATTTCTTGGTAACCTTGGTAATCTTCCAGTGGAAATCTTCCTTGAATCCTTGAATGTGGGTATTTTGTAAAAAGTCTTAAGCTTTGGGGCTAAAAGGTGACACACATGGTTCCCGCCCCCAGTGAATTCCCAGCCTGCTTGGGGAGAGGCTGGGAGGTACCTGAGGGCTTCTCCCACGGTGGTCTGTGTGAATGGAGCCCTGGGTTGGGCCGGGGAGCCTGATACTCAGGCACACGTTCCAAGAATCACACGATTTTCTTTCCTGGCTCCCGTGGCAACACTTTTCTGGTTTTCAGCTGTTTCTCTGTCTCTTTCTTCATAGACTCCTCTTCCAAGATTACCTTATAATGGTAGACAACCCCACGTCTTTATCTTCAGCCCAGATCAGTGTCTGGAGTTTCAGACACTTGTATTTAATTAACTGCCCAGATGCCTCCTCTCAAGGGCTTGTCAGGCTCACGATAGTAACAGTTGAACCCCTTGCTCTCATGCTCCCATCCCCTGCCTTGCTAAACGAGTTTTAGTGCCTTTTACTTCCATGCATTCTCAATTTTGTGCCTTTGCATAGGCTTTTCTTAGAACCTTCTTCTTTTCTACTTTTTCACATGGTTAACTCCTGTTGGCCTTTTAAGTTTTAGTGTAAACATCCCTTCTTGAGGAAGGCGCTCTCTGCCCTTGGTTCCATCCAGTACATTGTGTTCCCTTAGTTGCCAGTGTTTCCTCCATCCTAATTCTGTATTGTTCTTTTTTTTAATCTGTCTTCCCAGCACATGACTGCCTCCCCCATCTCCGAGGGCATGAATTGTATTTGCTTTCCTTTTTTTTTTTTTTTAAGGTTTATTTATTTTTAAAGAGAGGGAAAGTGCACGTGGGCAGGCACAAGCAAGCGGGGAGAGGGGGCAGAGGGAGAGAGAGATTCCCAAGCAGATTCCCCACTGAGCGCAGAGCCTGACTTGGGGCTCGATCTCAGGACCCTGAGATCGTGACCTGAGCCAAAGCCAAGAGTCAGATGCTCAACCGACTGAACCACCCGGGTGCCCCTCTATTTTCTTCGTCTTATCCCCACTGAGCACATGATAGAGCCTCAGTGACTAATTGTTGAATGGGCAAGTGAGGCCTTAATAGGGGAAAGAACTTGGCTGTTAAAGACTCAATTTCCGAACACTTCTAAAGCTTATGAACTGATACTCAGCAAATTTTATAACCTCTCTGAGCCTCTTTACCTGTGAAATGGAGATAACACTTACCTTAGGCTCTCGAGGACTGAGTGAGAAAGAGTAAAAACACACAGCTCAGTATTTAGCCCACAGGTGCTCTGGTAACACCAGACGACATTAGTGAGCATTTACTGTAGAGCATTCACTATGTCCTAAATTAACTCATGTAATCTTTATGTGATTCCATAAGGTGGGAAATAATATGACAGTCAACAGGTAGGGGCACTGAGGCACAGAGACTAGGTTACTGCCCAAGGTTTCCACTTCCTAAGCGGGATCCAGAAACTGCTTAGGAGCCATTTTACCGCACTGTCTCCAGACTGGAGGTTCATTTTCATTTCTCCTTTTAAAGTCAGAGCTGGGATTAATAATAGATGAGGTTAGATTATCATCTAATTAACATAGATCTGACCAATAAATTAGCTTTTCAGATTAGAAAAAGGTGCCAGTTTGTTGAGGCGCTTCATTTTCCACTTGAAGAAGCTAAGATCTAGAAGCTAAGTGATTTTTCAGAGGTCTCATGCTTAGCTTGCGGCAGGGCCTCTAGAACAGGTGCCACATTCCACATTTCCCCCAGCATTAGTGTTTCTGCTTTTAACAGTAAATTTTAACATTTACTTTACATCTTAAATTGGATTTCAGAAGCACTGATCCTTTTACTTAAAACTGTGTTACCACTGAAGGATCTAAAAGCATTAAAAATTACTGTTGGTTTTGCTAAAATGTTTTATGTTTTCTTGAGATTATAATATAGTGAATTTGAAAGGAAAGTATATACACAAACTTAATGGGGTTTTCTTTTATTTTTGCATAATTAGAATGTAACGTCATCTCCTCAATATTCTACGTTCCTGGAACATATCATCCCTCGATTTCTCACATTTCTTCAAGACGGAGAAGTTCAGTTTCTCCAGGAGAAACCAGCCCAGGTAATCTGTTCAGAAATATCAGATGGGGGAGGGGGGATGTCATGCTGTAAAATCGCAAGCATTTATGGATTAAAACATCTGAGAAAATTTAGGGTTCCACTTTAAAGTAGGATTTTGTCATGTAAGGATGACTCTGTTCCCGACCATGCCTCCTCAGTTAAGGTTTTAATTTAAATCATTCACATTTGCCAGCTGATGACATGTGTGTACACTGAGTTCAAATATCCACAAAACGAGGGAATGACCCTTTAGTGACCCTCTCCATACCCAGTGCCCTCCTCTGCTCTTCTACTGTCAATTCTCGTAACTTCCGATCAGTTTTATCTGTACCCCTACCCATTCTTTGTGCCCCCTTCCCCACTTTGATCATTTGAAAAGTCTCATATCAATTTTTTCTATAACTATTTCAGTGTGTCTCTTAAATATAGTCTTTAAAAATTACCATAACGCCAGTGAAAGTTATTGCCAAATAAAGTTATTGCCAAATTTTTATGTCGTACCAGTCGAAGGCCTACACCTTTGACCTACCTTTCAGTTGTCGGCTCCGTAGACCGAATCCTGAAAGCTTAGTCAGCTTGTGGTATAATCAGTTGTTGGGGCGAGAGGATTGTAGGAACCGAACCTGTGTTGGAGGGAGATCCCAAACCAAGTTCAGTTTGTGTTGTGCTCTTTCATGTGAAATCCACCAGACATTCACACACTGGTGCCCTTCCCCTGGAAATAATGATTAGTTGTGAAAGAGGGAAAGTTCGGCTTGCTTGATTTGGTGCACAACTGTAGAAATCTTGAATGGTTTGTGGTACATACTTGGGATTACGTTTTAGTAATTTACAGGATTATTTCTGAAATGGGGTCTGTCTTGTAGTTCGGCGGTTCCCCCTGCTGGGTGCAGATAGCCGTGTAATTTACAGAGTGAAAGGATTATTTGAGACTCTCAGGAGGATTTGATATTTACATTTTTTATTTTTCCTCACCAGCAACTGCGGAAGCTAGTACTTGAAATAATTCACAGGATACCAACCAATGAACATCTTCGTCCTCATACAAAAAATGTTCTATCTGTGATGTTTCGCTTTTTAGAGGTAATCTTTTGAGAATTCTTGTTATTTAGCCATATCTGGGTTATCGGTTTTCTTACTGTGGAATCTAGTATTACACAACTACTTCCCTTTCACTAAAGTTCTGATTCACATGAGTAAAAATTTTCTTAATGTCCATTTTCCCCCCATTTTGCCGACCAAATTAAGGAATATTAATTGAAGATTCTTTGTTTTGAGTCAACAGGGAATTGACTAGTCATGGTGGAAATCTTTGGCAAGGGCTGGGCTGACAAACTCAGAGTGCAAGGCTCTCTGGCTTTGTGCTACTTTAGACACAATAGATGCTCATGAAGAGTGTCTCAAATTCTTCAGGTGAATCCATCTGGTACCTGCCTGTTACTGTAGCCTCTAAATTGTTTTCTTGCTGTTCTTAGTCTCGATATGTTTAGAATTCTGTTGTGTTTCTGGGCCCCTTGGAAGGATGAGCTTTGGAGGGGATAGAGCTGGATTCAGATCCCGGCTCTGCCGTGTGTTAACCGTATCATGTTAGCCGCGTGGCTTACCTTCTATGAGTCCTAACTTCCCATGGGTAAGATGTGGAAGACACCCCATTCCAAGAATGTGAAGTGTTTAGCAGCTGGTCCAATAAAAACATAGTGGGTTTTTCTGACAATATTTTCAAGCAATGAAGAAGTGTCATTTGGACCATTAAGACCTTCACTTATGGTGTGACTTGCCTTAAGTGCCAGTTTTTCATCTGTCAGAGTACTACTTTCCAGAGCTTACTGGCAGGATGCCCTTCCCATGGTCCACCAAAGACCTCCAGAGCTTCTTATCTGAGATAATTATGTTCTGTGTTCAACAAATCAAATCTGAGTTGGCTGATGCAGGGTGTGTATACAAGAAAATGCTTGGAAGATAGTCTGTAATCTTTAGATTAAAATAACCTGAGAAATATAACTCTTTTTTAAATGCTTTTTTTTTTTTAAGACGGAAAATGAAGAGAATGTTCTTATTTGTCTAAGAATAATCATTGAGCTCCACAAACAATTCAGGCCGCCCATCACACAAGAAGTAAGTGTTTATCCAGTTAGCATTTATAAAAGTGTGACAACAGGTTTTTTCCCGCCGTGTGGTTTATTTACTCTCTTAGAGTTGACAGGACACGTGCTATTTTTAAGAAAAGGGTAGCCTAAGTTTGGGGGAGATTCTTGATGGGTTTCACAGTGACTTTTTTCTTGTTAATGTTTACATGAATATTTGACTGAATTTGTACATTCGTTGAAATGTGGTAAACTACCAGACTGGCGGGGCTGTTTGGGTAATTCTGGTATGTACGGGTCTGGTGTGCCAGAAGGCTCCAGTCATTTTATGCTGTGCGGTGGTTTAAGATGTGGGTTCTGAAGTCAGAATTGGGTTGGAATCTCAGCCCTGTAATTAGTGGGTATTGACATCGGTAAGCGCCTAGGCTTTTGGAGCCTTTTCCATAAAATGAGGATTCTCACAGGACATATCCTCCAAAGGTTGCTTGAAGAATTAAAAAAGTTTTTTTTGAAACATATAATTACAATCTGTATATCCTGGCAAACATACCCTCCCACAAAATGCCTGTTTTTTATACTTATTGTTTATTGGTTCAAGTTAGATGTAAAAGAGTTCATAGTGGGCAGTAACCACGTTCATATAATGAGAGTGGAAAATCAGTCAAAAATCAGGTTTTCATTAAGGAAGTCATACAGGAGTAAAATATAAATGTAGTGAGTGTGGGAAAACCTCTATTCTAGGTCCTATTTTATGTGACACCAGAGGACTCACACCAAGTTAAATATGTGGGTATGCAGTAAATAGGGAAACATGAGGATTTAGTGGATCAGAGGACTTCCATTTGGAGTCAGGATCCTTTAGGAGATTTTCAGCATATCAAGAATAAACCCATGCTTGTCTGACTGCATTTTGATTTTTGCCCATCGAAATGCCACTCAGTGGTTATTGGTTGAAGTCTTGAAAATGGATGAGAAGCCTCTTATCACCCTGAGATATTTGAAGAATTAAATACAAAAGTTAAAGTTCTTAGGGTGATTGGTACCTGCCTAGTAGGCACTAAACATGCTGTGTTAGCCGTAATTATGATACGCTTCTCTGTTGTGAACCTTAGTAGCCTATTGTAGATTATTTTGAAATTGAAAGAATAAAGATGAAGTAGAATTCCCATCATCTAAAGAAAACTAATGTCTTGATTTCTGTTCCTTTTCCTATTTTATGTATATTTTCTGTGTAAATATGATACTGCATGTGGCATTTTATATCCTGTTTCCCTTCCCATCATGAAAGAGTGTTTTCCAATCATAAAAAGTCCTTTATAGTAGTTTTTAACGGATGCGTAATAAGTAGTCTTTCTTAAGATGCCCTTGTGTTTGGATATTTAAGGTATTTCAAAATTTTTATTTTAGGACTGTTGCTGAGTATCTTGTTGACAGTTCAGATTATTTCGTGGACTGGGTTTGTAAGAGTAGGATTATCAAGTCCAAAGTGTTAATGCTTTAACGTTAAGTCGATTTCCAGAAAGGTTTGAGCAGTTGACGCTTCCCCTGGTAGTACGGGAGAGTCTCCCTCTCGTTGGACTCTGTCTTGCGTGGTGTAGCAGTACTTTCTGAAAGGCAAGACGTGGCATTTATTTTAATTTTCATTCCTTTGCCCTTCCTGAATTAGAAACTTGCTGCCTTTATATTTCCTTTTTTTTTTTTTTTTAAAGATTTTATTTATTTATTTGACAGAGAGAGACACAGCGAGAGAGGGAACACAAGCAGGGGGAGTGGGAGAGGGAGAAGCAGGCTTCCCGCTGAGCAGGGAGCCCTGTGCAGGGCTCGATCCCAGGACCCTGGGATCATGACCTGAGCCGAAGGCAGACGCTTAACGACTGAGCCACCTAGGCGCCCCTGTATTTCCTTTTTTGTCTGTCCGTTCACGTCCATTGCCTGTTCGTATTTTGAGTCTGACATTTTTCCTGCCTGTTTTATGAGTTTTTATATAGTAAGACTATTAATATTTTTGTTACTTATTATCAGCATTTTCTGTTGATAAATATCTTCCTTATATTGTCTTTTTTTAATTTTATTTTTAGATTCATCATTTTTTGGATTTTGTGAAACAGATTTACAAGGAGCTTCCAAAAGTAGTGGTATGTTTTTAATACTGTTTGACTCCGTTATTTATATTCATTTATTACTTCCTCATTCTAAAGGGAATTCGGAATAGTTGGGTTGAAGGAATAATTGGGGGGTGGGGGGATACTGATTTTAGAATGAGGAGTGGTTAGTGGTGGTCAGAATGTAGATTGATAAATCAGCTGTTTGAAAGAAGAATTCTCTTGCTTTCACAGTTTAAATACATTATTTTTGACATAAAAACAGTAATATATTTTTATTTTAGAAATTTGCAAAAAAAAAAACAAACAAAAAACAAAAACCCAAGGCGAGTCATCCATAATTTTTTCACTTGTAAGCAACCACTGATGTTGAGGGTTTTTTGTTTGTTTTTTCTTCACATTTTTCCTGCTTTTTGAAGATGGTTGCACTCCTATTGCCTTTTTTGGGCGGGGGTGTACACTTTCAGCCTCCTTTTCGGTATCATTAAAATTCTTTCCTATATTGAAAGAAGTTTTTCTGAGTGGTGTCAGCAGCGTGTGGAAGTGTGTGTTGTGCGTGAGGGTGGGCTTCTGCCCCCCTTAGCCTCGCCTAGTAGATGGCGCCACTGGGACCAGTTTGGAACGGTCTCTAAAACGCCTCTGCCGGCAGTCATAGTCCTTAGTGGCCCCATAAACTTCCTGTCCTATGCGTGTACCTGGACTGTCTCCTTGATGCGGCTCTTCCCAGTTTTCCGTTCCTAACTATCACAAGTAATCACAAAAAGTGGTAAAAATCATTCTGCGTAAATGTGTTCATATGTCAGAGTTTTTATTCTAAAGATTTTTTTTTTTAAGCTTTAAAAACAATTTTTAAAAATTATCAAGGTAAAATGGACTCCTTATGGTATTTTGAGGATTTTAACCTAAGAATGTATAAAACTTAAAACTTAATTGAGTTCTGGTTACCAAGTCCTGTCACCTGTCACTTCAGTCAGAAAAGCTGCTTTTTATAAGAAGTGGTTTTATTTCATGGAAAGCCCAAATTGCACTGAGGACTAAGGATGGCAACGAGGCCCTGGCATTTTAAAAATGTCTGTCCTTTGCTTCGGTTCCTGCCTTTGATCTCTGTGGAGGAGACTGTTTGCAAAGTGGATTCGGTGGAGACCAGCTCCTCGGTTCCTACCACTAGGGGGATGGGCCACATTCTCCCCTGCCTGCTGAGGTAGTAATATATTATGCCATGCACTTCATCTTTTACCAGCCAGGAAAAAAAGGTAGAAAGCATTTTGGGCAAGTTTTTGTCTTCTGTTGCTGGAGGTGGAGAATGTTGTCGCTGTCATGTTATCTTGGTCCGTAAAGAGGACCCCAAATCGTATGGCATCAGTGCGACAGAGACATGTACGACACTGGGTTTCTGTTTCGCTGAGGAATAGCGTGTCTGACTCGAGGAAGAATGATTTGTGCTCTTTTTATGCAGAACCGCTACTTTGAGAACCCTCAGGTGATCCCCGAGAACACAGTCCCTCCCCCCGAAATGGTTGGTATGATCACCACAATTGCTGTGAAAGTCAATCCAGAGCGTGAGGACAGTGAGACAAGAACAGTAAGTTTTTTTCAGTTGTTTTGTTTTGTTTTTATCCCTGTCTTCTGTACTGGGTAGAGGATACTGACTTTTTATGCATATTTTTAGCGTATTGGGGGGGTTTCTCCTCTAAGCACTGGAGGCAGTTAAGATAGCACACATGTGTGTGCCTGAGAGCTCATCACTGATTCTCTGGGCAGCTTTGAAGTGCTGAACGAGACTGTTGCTCACCATGGATGCAGAGATCAGATGATCAAACCGTAGTGGAAATCCAGAATCACCTGTTGGAAAGACAGCTGCCCAGGCTACGGGGCCTCTGCTCCATCCTTAGCTTTGACATTAACGAGGTCTCTTTAAGCTACCTAGAAATTTCTAGCCCAGGACCTGAGAGCGTAGGCCCTGGGCACAGAAGCTTGGGGACAATGTTCCAGCCCCACCGCTTGGGCTTTCTAAGTGTAGCAAAGCACATAATTTTGGTTCTGGCCTTAATTTTCTCCCTCATTATCTGAAAAACGTGCCTTGTGTCATTTTGTGAAGGGAATGCTGGTGTTGTCTGCAGGTAATGTGTCGTATTTGAAGTATCCGCACACCGGTACTCTGTAGGGAGCAGTTACAACAACTGTGTTTTCAGGATTGAATTAAGAATTTCATCTGTATTTGTTTTACTGCAGTCATTTTGCAGTAAATGTTGCAGTAAAAGTTTCAGTCTGTGCTAGGCTAAACAGGAATCTACATTTTGAATGAAGCTTTCATTCCTTTTCTCTTCCTGAATCAGAAACTTTTTTTCAGTTTCAGTCTTTGTGTTTCTTCTCTTGCTTGTCTGCTCCTGTCTGTTGTCCTTCGCTGAGTCTGACATTTTCCTTACCTGTACTGGGAGCTCTTATATATTTAGACTATTACATTTTTTTGTTATATTTATCATAAGCGTTCTTTCTTTACAAATATTTTTGAATAACACTGGGTAAATTTGTACTTTTTGCTGTTATTTTGAGTTAGTTAATAGGTACCAATTTAAAATTTCCTCAAGTGATTTGAATGTCTAAGTTTTGACAAATTTTCCTGATGTTTTTGCTGGGGGTGATGGCGTTGGGAAATATAAAAACCCTTATATTAAATGGTAGTTCTTTGTGCTTTATTTTCAAAAATAGTTTGCTCTTTCACCACACGTACTTTCTCTTCATTTCGCTGGGGCGATGCTTAGTAGTGGGCTATGTTACGTGCCACGGTGATAACCATGGTCCTGCTTGCTTCTCTCTTACAGCATTCCATCATTCCAAGAGGATCTCTTTCTCTGAAAGTGTTGGCAGAATTGCCCATTATTGTTGTTCTGATGTATCAGGTATGCATATTGCTTACTAGTGTCTCTTGGGTTTGGGGCTTCTTGTAGGATGACAGAGTTTTCTTTGGCCACTGGAAGATGCGTGGGATGCACACATGCTAACTAATGTAGTGAATCTTAGAGGTTTTTGGTATGCCACATTATTTTGCCATAGCAGAGTGTAAGAGCATGAAAATCTGGTATGTTTGCTTTTAGCTCTACAAACTGAACATCCACAATGTTGTTGCTGAGTTTGTGCCCTTGATCATGAATACCATTGCCATTCAGGTATCTGCACAAGCCAGGTGAGGTTTCTTCGGACAGCGACATGGCTGACTGCCACAGTTCTATAATTCCAAGTAAAAATATACTTGCTGTCGTCTTTTGTAAGACGTGAAAATTTTGAGTGATAAAATTTTGGTAAAATTATACGCACTTTTGACTTTTTGAACTTGTACTTCAATAATGATGTGAATAGTTCTATCAGTTCCTTATTTTGAAAAGATGAGCTAATATCTTGGGTTTGGGTGTCTTGTGAATTTAGAATTATCATTAGGTGTTACTGTGCTCACTCCCAGCTGTGGGATAAGCAAGCCTTTCCACCTTCAAGCCCCATTCATGCAGTGTCTTTCAGCATGAGTGCTAGAATGTTCTATACCCCTTGTTCCCCCTCACCTGTCACCCTTCGTCACTGAACATGTGAACCATGCATATTTATCTTTTGAAGCCCCATTGAAGCTTTTTCCTCAAACTTAGCAGCATTCTCTTAAGACCTCTGTCACTCACTCTCTTGACTGCAGCCCATCTGGCTCTGAGTCATTGGAGGGCAAGATCTGAGGGTGAATCAGCTGTAACAGCCCTTGGTGGCCCTAACTGGGGTCTTTCACGGAGCAGACAGTCTCCTGATAGAGTCTGCTGGCTGAGTGGATCAGTCTGGCCTGGGCTCTGGGATGCACGTTGGAGCTGCTCTGGAATGGCTTGGAGAACTGCTTGCTTCATGCCTTTAAACCCTTGTGTTATTTGGAACTGCACACAAATGTAGAGTATTTACGGTTGGTGCTGCGTTCTGGTCTGTGTAGAAATCACATTTTTAGTAATTTCAAATCACAAATTTAGAAATCACAATTTTAGTAATTACTGTAGGCTTTGATTAATATTAACATCACCTAAAGAGTTGAGCTAATATTGTAAATTCTATTCGCTTCTCATTCAGGCAACATAAGCTTTACAACAAGGAGTTGTATGCTGACTTTATTGCCGCTCAGATTAAAACATTGTCATTTTTAGCTTATATCATCAGAATTTATCAGGTAAGTTCATTGACTTCTAAGTCAAGTTTACTAAGATATAATGTACATGCAGTAAAATTCACCTTTTGTAGGTATTCAGTTCTATGAATTGACAGATGCATGTAGTTAGTAACTACCAACACAATGAAATAGAGAGCATTTCAAAATTTCTTTTATACGTTTACAGTCCATTTTCTCCCCAGTCCCTGGCAAACACTGACTTGTTTTTTGGCACCTAGTTTTGCCCTTTCCAGAATGTCGAACAAATGAATCCCATAGTTGGGTAGTGAGTGTCACTTCTTTCGCTTAGCAGTAGCGCTGAGATTTAGTCTTACTATTCTGTTTTTACTGGTGGTTAGCTGTCTTAGTCTGCTTAGGCTCCCTCCCAAAATACCATAGTGGATGGCTCAAACAACAAAAACTTACCTTCTCACAGTTCTGGAAGTTCGGAAGGCCAAGATCAAGGTTCTAGCAAGTTTCTGGCAAGGACTCCGCCTTCTTGCTGTGTCCTCACATGGGGTGGGGGCGGAGGAATGAGATGCAGACATTACTGTTTCTCTTCTAAGGCCACAGTCCATTGGATTAAGGCCCCATACTTAAGACCACATTTAACCTTAATTACTGCCTAAAGACTCTGGTTTCTGGGGCGCCTGGGTGGCTCAGTTGGTTAGGCAACTACCTTCAGCTCAGGTCATGATCCTGGAGTCCCAGGATCGAGTCCCGCATCGGGCTCTCTGCTCAGCGAGGAGCCTGCTTCTCCCTCTGACCCTCCCCCCTCTCATGTACTCTCTCTCATTCTCGCTCTCTCAAATAAATAAATAAATCTTTAAAAAAAAAAAAAGACTCTGGTTTCTGGGTACAGTCACAATGGGGGTGAGGGCTTCAGCATGGATTTGGGGGGCGGGGGGGACACACTGTCGTCTGTAGCTGCAGTACCCCCCTGTATGGATGCACCGGGCTGTGTTTATCCATTCACCAGTTGCTGAACATTTGGGTTGTTTCTAATTTTTTTTTTTAAGCAGCTTTATCACAATATAATTCACATATTAATTGTACACTTTTAAAGTGTACAGTTAAGGGGTTTTTAGTTTATTCGAGGCTTTATACAACCGTCACTACCATCTGATTTTAGAACTGTGTCACCCTAAAAAGAATCCCCATCCTGATTACCATCGACGTTCATTTTCCTGTGGTCCCCAGCCCCTGATAGCCACCAGTGTCCTTTCTGTCGGTAGATAAGCCGATTGCATTTCTGGACATTGTTAATAAGTCCATCGTAAATAAACCCTGGCACCCAGATTTTCATATGGATGTATTTGGTGCATCGACTTCCGCTGCTGTTGAAAGTTGTGTGTTATAGCAAGTTTTGAGGAGAGATTGGAACTTTAAAAAATGGCATCATTCATAAGCCAGTGATAGAAGAGTTTGGGATGCTCTTTTGAGGAGCCTGAAGAGTGATTTTGTTTCTGTTCTTCTGCACTCATAGTTGTAGTCTGTCCTGATTTCAGTCCTGAGAAGAACTTGGAGGAAAGAAATGACACCTTATTTCCCATTAGTCATACAATGTTTTTGAGTAAAATTCTGGTGTAGTTGTAGTTATGTATAGCAGTGGAATTACATTACAGTTTTTTTTTTTTTTTTAAGGAGAAAACTTAATTTTCGGAAAAGTAAAAACGAAAACACGTTGCCAAATTGTGTAGAGTAAAAACTACCCTTGAAAGCATTTGTAACTATTTGGTCCCTTTTTAAGGGCATTTGTCTAGATAATGATAATTTGCACTGAGAATATGGAACTTTTGGTTTTAAAAATCTGAATTAGGTACCCCTGGATATTTTAGTCAGCTTGAGCTATCTTAATACTATCTTCATACTCCTCAGAAGGAAACTGATGAGAGCTTATTCTGAGTTAAGGAAAGATTCTGTCTCTTTCGTGTCGTTAGCAACATACGTTAACGGGACGACTGAGTAGATTATGTTCTATGAAATTTTCTTTTTTTTTTTTTTTTTAGCTTTATTTATTTATTTGAGAGAGAGAGAGACAGCGAGAGAGGGAACACAAGCAGGGGGAGTGGGAAGAGAGAGAAGCAGGCTCCCGCTGAGCAGGAAGCCCGATCCGGGGCTCGATCCCAGGACCCTGGGATCATGACCTGAGCCGAAGGCAGACGCTTAACGACTGAGCCAGCCAGGCGCCCTCTATGAAATTTTCAATATTCTCCCTCCTCCCCACCAATAATAAGTGATTCGTAATCATTATTAGAAGTTGGGAAAATACAGAAAAGTCCAAAAAAGTCATCCATAATCCCATTGTGTAAAAGAAACTTCTACTTAACGTTGCCGTACATCCTTCCACCGTGGTAGTGATCGCACGCACTATTAAAACTTTCTGGATAATAACTGTTTATTAGGATGATTACTTTATGAGGATCCTTTGAGCCACACTTAGTCTTACTGAACTTTTTTGAAGTTTATAAAATTGGGGTTTTTCTTACCCTACCCCTCCCCCCCAGTCTATATCAATGTAACCGTTGTTTTCCTCCTCGTTTTTACAGGAGTTGGTGACTAAGTACTCTCAGCAGATGGTAAAAGGAATGTTACAGTTACTTTCAAATTGCCCTGCGGAGACCGCACACCTCAGAAAGGAGCTTCTGATCGCTGCAAAGCATATCCTCACCACAGAGCTAAGAAACCGTACGTCCACCTTATCTTGCAATGCTTGTGTGGACCTCTCTGCCTGTGGGACTGCGGACATCCCCTTGTTGGGCTGAGTCTTTAGTTCACTCGGGTGTTTCAGGCTCCATGTGTCCTTTCTCTACTGCTATCTTGGGTTTACTCTTTCCCCTTCTTCCTCCCTCGTTACCTCCGCGCTCTTGGTCTGCCTCTCTTCTTTGCCTGCCACCAGGGTTCTCCCTGTATCTTCCCAACAGCCTCATAATTAATGTGATCATTTCCTTAGCATATTGCATGTCCTCAGCATCTCATGGTACTTCTGTGCCTTTTGGCTGCATATCTTTTGAAAATGCAAGGAGCTATTTGCTTATTAACTGTCAGCTAACAAACTTTAGAAAGTGAGAAGAAAACAGTGTTTTCTTTCTCCATACTGTGAAAATGGTGGATGGGTCCTGTTTTTATGCACAAGATTATTACTTGCCTTTTGCTAATTTGATAATTATACTTTTCTATCAATTATTGGTATATAATTTAAAATTAATATATCAATTATTGATATATAGTTTAAAATTATTGATATATAATTTAAAAATACTTATATTTGTATTTGCTATGTCCAAATCGTTATGTTGAAGTTAATCCTAATTGTTTTGAGATGGTAATCCTTTTCCCCCAGTAAGGATTCAATATTCAATGTTTTATTTGCCTGGCTTGTAAATTGGAGTGTACGTAAAACTAAGATTGGGCTTTCTTACATAGTTCTTAAATATGAAAGGAAAGGTACAGTTAGAGTGTTAATACATGAGTGAATACAATAAAGCTCAGATGTTTTTATGCTGTTAAAATACAAATTATAGTGATACTGCATATGGATATAGCTGAGTGGAATATAGACATTTTTAAAACCTTTTAAAAAAATGTAACATAGCAGAGTGCCCAAAAGAAATGTATGATTTTTGCCAAAAATTACAGAATAAACGCACGTGCACATCCCACAGGTTGAGAAATTCTGTGTCACCGGCACGCAGAGCCCCCCCCCCCCCCCCCATCACCACATGCCTCCAGGGCTGAGGACCGTTGGCAGTTTGTCCAGTCCCGGCTCCCTTGGCCGTATGTGGCTTTTCTACATGTTCATCTCTGAACAGTATCAACATAGAAGAATTTTAAGTGGGATAGTTTAAAATCGATTCACTGCAGTTCTCAGATTAATTATTGGCATTCCTGCCATTTGAGTCATGAGGCTCTGGGAGGTGCTTTTGGGGAGTTGTGTAGCAGGAGGTTTCTACTTGTGAAATGCTGACAGATAAAAAAACCTTTCCCATGCTTATCAGATAATCGTGTTCCATCACCTGCAGCCTGGCCCCATGAGCCGCACAGCTCTGTTTCGGTCTTCACGGTACTCCACAAAGATCAGTGCGTTTCCAAGATGCTGCTCTCAGGGTTTGATCACATTAGGCTGGTTGAATTCAGCTTTTAGAGCCCCCCTCTCCCCTTTTAATTCTCTCTACTGATTTTTTTTTTTTTAACAAGGTACTTTAGGATACTTTATTTAGAAGCCCATAGTAGTTCTTAGACTTAAGTGGGTAAAAACATCACATCTCAAAAGGATTTTTATTTAAAGAAATACTTAAAGAATCATTTTAAATGTTAGTATTGTTACGTATTATATTATTATAAAATACAAAAAATGTGTTCATATAGCTAAAATTTACACATCCACTAACATTTTCAGTTAGCCCTACTTTTTTTTGGTATCCGAAACGATACCAAATGGTAACCCATTTGCACTAATCCTGAAGAGCAGTAGTTTGAGAAAACCTAGCTGTTCAACAGTGTTACCCATTTTTCTGGAGATTCTGATGCTAGGTCATGGAGGGAATCTGGGAATTAGTGCTGTATAGCTTAATTTCTTACCACTTCCTCCTTGCACACTTTGCTCGTCCCTAGCCAGCCCGCCAGCACTTGGTGCCTGAGTCCTTAGCATCTTTCCGTCTGTGCCTCCTTCCTCTGGGCCACCTCCTGAGGACATCCCAGGCACGTTCCCTTCTCTGACTTGAGAGGGATTGCTGGTTGCTTGCTTCCATTTGGCACTTCTCCCTCTGCTGCCTCGCTTTGGGAGTTACCTGGAGACGTGCATTGTGTCTCTCTAGGGCACGCTCTTCTGTTCGATCTTTGACCCGTCGTAGTTGTTAGCTGGTGGAGAATGTACTTCATTTACTGAAGCTGGCCACAATGTCAGGCTTGTTCCAGAATCTAAACATCCTTTGAATATTTGTGGCCAGAGTTCCCTGGGGGAGTGTGGAGGAGAGGCCTAAAATACGCAGGTTGCTCCCTATGTTCGCACCCTCAGCATTGTGATTTGTCCCTGAGTGAAGACCAGCTGTTTCTACCCTGGTGAGGCCTGCAGGGGACCAGGAGGGGCTTTGCTGATGATTCCATCTGCAGGATTAGACAGAACCCCCATGAGTTTCTAGTCAGCATCACTCGAGGAGTGGGGACCCCTAACCTGGGCCCCATGTCTAGGAGAACCCTGTAGAATTTTTAGACTTTTATAATTTATTTCTCCATAATGAGTAGCCATAAAACGTTTAAGAAGGATGACTTCAGCACAGTGAATAAAGGGGCATTTAGGAGAGCTGCCTCTCTTCTCCAGATAGGCGTGGGTGGATGGTGGCAGTTTTGGGTTTTTTTTAATAAGATTTTTTTTTTTTTTTAAATTTTTAAGTAATCTCTACACCCAGCATGGGGCTTGAACTCACAACCCCAAGACCAAGAGTCACCGCTCTTCCAGCTGAGCCAGCCAGGCGCCCTGCTGGTGACAGCTTTTAAGGATGGTGGGATGGGCCTCCAGCCAAGTACTAGGGGCAGGTTCCCTGCCAAGGAACGGGAAGCTCACTTTTTCTCGTTCATTCTCTGATACTGAATGTGATCCTCCCTGCGTCTTTGACAGCAGGCAGCTTGTGTGGCCCCACAGAGCCAGTGTCTTGGACTGAAATACAGCATGTGGGTTTTTTTCCTCCCCACGTGTTTCCAAATCTAGATTGCTAATTGACTGTAGGTTGGCTCTTGTGTTGTTGGTGTAATTGGTGACATGTGTAATGGACATTTGTGTTCTAGAGTTCATTCCTTGCATGGACAAGCTGTTCGATGAATCCATACTCATTGGATCAGGATATACTGCTCGAGAGACTCTCAGGTACGGTATTAAATGTGCAGTATCTATTGAAAAAATGCAGAGGGGGCAGTGAGACGTGGTACTTTGTGTTATGAGTGTTTCAACAGGTGTAGGCTTTACTGTCCCTTTGGATTTAGAATTGCAGGAAGTTTGGAAATGCCTTAGGTTGGTTTTTGTGCCTTAGCTTACAGGGAAAAATCAGAATAGTTGTCTTGATTTAAATCGTACGTAGAACTATCTGACTTGTGTTAGTTTTTCTGTTGGCCTTTTTTTTCTTTTTATATAACAAGTGTGTCTCTTTATTATAAAAGAATATTTAATAACTCAACAAGAAGCAAGAAGGAAAGGAAACCTTTTGGTTCTACACAAGAGGGAGTTCAAGTAACATGGATAATATTTTGGTGTATTTCCTTCTAGCTTTATTTTTTATGCATTTTATAGAATAAATGTAGTTATGATCATGTTTATCATTTCTAAAGGAGAAAGTTAATATTTTATCATGTTTTACAACGTAAAATGAAGCAACGTTAGTAATTTTTTTGGTTCTAACATGGGAGGTGTAATAGATCTTTTGAAAAATATGCAGAACGCTTTCAATATGATACAGGCAATCCACTACGTTTTCCGTATAAAGTAGTTACAAATATGAAGATGCTTTTTTATAGCTTGCAGTTGAACCTGGCTGCAGTTGGACATGAGATCATGTCACCCCTGCTAGAGACCCTCCTGTGGTTCTCTGTTGCCCTTGGAAAAGACCACCAGACTCACCGCTTGCGTGGGCTTTGGCTCTCCCTTCCGGACCTGCCGCAGCCACGCTGGCCTCGGTGGCACTTCCCACTTAGGGCCTGTGTCTATCCAGTTTCCTCTTTCTGGAAATTTCCCTGGCTCTTTGCCCCGTGGCCCTTTGTCCTTAAGGTCTCCGCATCGGTGTGATCTTTTCAAAGGGGCTTTGCCTGCCCCCTGAGAGTGGCTCCCCCTCTGGTCTTCGTCCCGGTGTTTTCACGTCTCCCACAGCACATTCTGGGGTGTTTCCCCTCCTATAAATATGCTTCCTGAGGGCCGGGGCTTTGTTCACTTTGGTCACTGGTGATCTGGTGTCTGGCTCATGGCTGGCACGTGGTGGGTGTCCAGACCTTTAGTCAGTGAGTACTCAGTAGCCCAAATGTTCTTTTTCTGTCTCTGTGAAATGGTCACAATGTATAAGGTATTAATTGACACACACTGAGTATGTCACTGTCTGTCTTTGGGTAACAAAACCCGTTCCGTGTGTGACTGAGCTGGTGGTGATTTCTGCTCATGTATGTGCCCCTGTGACCATGAGATGCGAGAACTTGGAAAGTAAAGATTTAGGCACCGAGCCCAGACTTGAGCCTCGTGGTCGTATAGCTGGGGAAGCTGGAACCATAGAAAGCATGCCCCAAGTGTACCGCCCTGTGTGTTGCTGGGGCACGTGGTGGGGGAAACGGTGGCCTGCAGATGTGGGAGCGTGGGAACTGACCCGCACGCTAGCAGAGATCTCTGCCCACAGGCCCCTCGCCTACAGCACGTTGGCCGATCTCGTGCACCACGTCCGTCAGCACCTGCCCCTCAGTGACCTCTCCCTCGCCGTCCAGCTTTTTGCCAAGAACATCGATGACGAGTCTCTGCCCAGCAGCATCCAGACCATGTCCTGCAAGCTGCTGCTGAACCTGGTGGATTGTATCCGCTCCAAGAGCGAGCAGGAGAGCGGCAATGGGAGAGACGTGCTAATGCGGATGCTGGAGGTACCAGTTCTGAGAGGCGTCGGCGTCCTGCTCTGTCATCTCTCCCACTGCTGTGCTTGTGCTTTACTGACAAGGTTATGCTGCCGTCAGATTGCCCAGCTGGATTCCGGGTGTCAGACCACCTGGGTTCAGATCCCCACCCCCCATTAAGTAGCCAGGCGTCCTTGGGCAAGATATTTAACTTCTCTGTGCCAGCCTACTCATCTGACCAGGGATAATCACAGGGTCTGCCTCCCAGGATTGTCATGAGAGATGATAAAACAGTACACGGTTGCTCTTAGCACGGTTCCTGGCAAGTACTTAGAAGACGTATTTCTGGGACACTGTGTAGCCAAGGGCTGGGTTCGCTGCGAACACCTCTGGAGAGGCACCCAATTGGGTGTGTGGGTACAGAGTAGAGCGTAATTGCCAAGGCCAGTGGGCGATAGTGTGGGTTTTGGAGTAGTCTGGGCTGCGTCCCGGCTTATCCGACAAGTCCCCCAGCTTTTCTGAGCCAGATTCTTCATGGCGACAGTGGCCATAGTGATGCCACTCTGGTTACCATTGGGGGAAATGGCACACTTCCTTCGTGCGAAGCAGAGTGACTTCCACAAGTGCTTTCACAGTTCGTTTTTCTGTCTTCTGAAAAGGTTGGCCTATCGAAGAGGAATGATTGTCTTTCTCGCCACTTTCTCTTCCTGCCAGGTCTTTGTTCTCAAATTCCACACCATCGCCCGGTACCAGCTCTCTGCCATTTTTAAGAAGTGCAAGCCCCAGTCAGAACTCGGAGCCGTGGAGGCAGCCCTGCCCGGGGTGCCCACTGCCCCCGCAGCCCCGGGCCCTGCCCCCTCCCCCGCGCCCGTTCCCACCCCCGCCCCGCCTCCACCCCCCACCCCCGCCACCCCCGTGACCCCAGCCCCTGTGCCTCCATTTGAAAAGCAAGGAGAAAAGGATAAGGAGGACAAGCAGACATTCCAGGTCACAGATTGTCGAAGTTTGGTAAAAACCCTGGTCTGCGGCGTCAAGACAATCACATGGGGCATAACGTCATGTAAAGCGCCTGGTGGTAATTCTGCTCTTGAATTATTTAGACATGATGTTTTTCACAGAGTGGGTTTATTCGCAGTAACTGATTATGCTCTCTCTCTTCCAGAAGCTCAGTTCATTCCCAACAAGCAGTTACAGCCCAAAGAGACTCAGATTTACATAAAACTTGTGAAATATGCAATGCAGGCTTTAGATATTTATCAGGTAAGGCAGTGCCCTGGAACCAGGCTCCCGAGTGTGGAGGAGAGATGCTAGTGATGGAAGGGGTCTTGAGAGTCCCATCTGTCATTATTTTGGCTGGTCGACAGTGTTTGTCTGCCCAGGTTTGCTTTTGTTCAGTAGCATAGCATCGCGTTAACGGGGAAGGGTCTCACTTGCGTCAGCGTGTACATTCTCTGGGGTGGCGGGTGGTGTAAGTGGACGGCAGTAGAAACAAGATTGAAGTTGACTCAGTTTGTTCCTGTTTGGAACCCTTAAAAAAGCTTTTTTGTTTGTTTTAATTATTTTCCAAAATTAAGCTGAGTATAGTGAATTAAAAGATGGGACGGGGCATTTCTTATCTAATTAAAATGTTCCGTTTTAAATATGTAGGTAATCTACTTATGGAATACATTCAGAGATGCCTAGTTTTGATGTCCACGGGTTTTCTCCCTGTGCTAGGTCCAGATAGCAGGAAATGGACAAACATACATTCGAGTCGCGAACTGCCAGACGGTCAGAATGAAGGAAGAGAAGGAGGTGTTGGAACACTTTGCCGGTGTATTCACAATGATGAATCCCCTAACCTTTAAAGAGATCTTTCAAACAACGGTCCCTTATATGGTGGAAAGAATCTCGAAAAATTATGCTCTTCAGGTATAAAACTCCTTTTTTATATCTTTTCAACATTAACTTTAAAGTTACTGGTTTAAGTGTTGAATACTTGGCATTCTGTTTATTTTGAGGGCTTTCTAAGTAATGTGTCTAAGGATGTGCTCATAGAACAAAAAATTTATTTAGTATTTTTTGAGAAAGAGAGTACACACACACACGTGCGAACGGGGGGTGGGGGTGGCGCAGAGGGAGAGAGAGAATCTCAAACAAACTGGTGGCTCAGTGGGTCAAACTCTTGATTTCAGCTCAGGTCATGATCGAGGTCATGGAATCAAGTCCCACATTGGGCTGTGCATTGAGCAGAGAGCCTGCTTGAGATTTTTCCTCCCTCTCCCTCTGCCCCGCCCCCCTCATTTGCTGAGTGCAAAACCTGATGTGGGGTTCGATCTCAGGACCCTAAGGTCATGACTGGAGCTGAAATCAAGAATTGGACGGTTAACCGACTAGAGAAAAATTAGGGTATAATATTAAAATTTTCAGGGAGCCTAGGTGGCTCAGTGGGTTGCTTGTCTGCCTTCGGCTTGGGTCGTGATCCCAGGGTCTTGGGATCGAGCCCCTTGTTGGGCTCTCTGATCAGCAGGGAGTCTGCTTCTCCCTCTCCCTCTGCCCCTGTCCCCTCTCATGCTTGGTCTCTCTCACTTTCTCTCTCTCAAATAAATAAAATCTTCAAGAAAAATTTTTTTTTTCGAAATAACAAGATGTTTTGGATCAGTTTCTTTCATTAGTAGAAATGATGTAGGCTCTTATTATTTGATGGTGAGGATAAATAAGGGACTTAAGTATTTGAAGTGAACTCCACTCAATGCTCAGCAGATTTATTAATTTTTTTTCCCTTGGGTGGATAATTAATTTCTTGGAGTATCTAATACAGCTTTGATTTTGTACTTTGGGACAGTTCATTACTTTGTGCTCAAGCTACTTTGAGGAGGGGACTATTTTTGTCACACGTGTGTCTTGTTTGGACAGATCGTTGCCAATTCCTTCTTGGCGAACCCTACTACCTCGGCCCTGTTTGCTACGATTCTGGTGGAGTACCTCCTGGACCGCCTGCCGGAAATGGGCTCCCACGTGGAGCTCTCCAACCTGTACCTCAAGCTGTTCAAGTTGGTCTTTGGCTCCGTCTCCCTCTTTGCAGCTGAAAACGAACAAATGCTGAAGGTAAAGCTCACTTAGATCCAAGTGTACTTTGTTTGGGGTTTTTTTTGTCGTGTTTTAATTCCTGTTTTCACTTTTGCACAGACTGGAGTTGCTTTTTTTATATTTGTAAAGTGCTCTTTGAATTAGTAAATACTTGGAACCAATAAGGACCAGATGTGAAAAACATTTCATAGATTTCTAAGCAGAGCTGAGTGTATCGGTGATTTAAAGCAAGAACCTCAGGATGCCTGTGGTCGGCAGTGGGTTGCCAATAGTATTGCCACCACTAATTTTTTTTTAATTCAAATTTCTTTCTCTGGATGATTACACAAGTAAAATAGGAACCCATCATTCCTATTTTAAAAATTGAGCGATGGAAAGGAACAAAGAAGGAGAAAATGTTTTCACCGAGTTCTAGGTGAAGAGAAACAGTTGGCTTTGTAACCGTTCTGATGACGTTAGCCTTCCTCCACTTTAACTTTGTTTCTACTCTGTGTTCTTATTTTCTGTGGCAATATGTGAACATCTCATTTCGGGACCAGTTGTTTATTTTCCCCCTTTATATGAAGAATTCTAACCAATTTGTATTCCTTATTAATACTGTCTTGGAGGGATGTGCGTCCTCACATTTTTGTGGATGACTAATGCAGTATAATTTGATGTCGTCAGTTATTTGATTTTAGCAAATGGCTAAAAAACTTACCCGTGGTTCCATCTACCGCTGAAAAAGCAGCAGATGGTGTAACAGAAAACCTAATAAAAATTCACTTCCACTGAAGGCAGAATATTTTAGTTCTTGCAGAAAGTAGAATGTTATCACCAGTTGTCTCTGAAGAGTGATGTCTTCCTGTGGGGGAATTCTGAAGAAGTAAACAAGATCCTTTTTTTTTTTTCCTGGAGTAGTAAAAGTACAGATGGTGACAAAGAGCACCGGTCATCTCTGCTTTTATGTGACTGTTTCCTTAGGGAGTTTTTCAGTTCTAGAGTAATCACTTGTCAACAACCTTGACATTACTTTCGTGTTCATATGAAAGAAAAATACTTGAATTTTTCTAAGAAGAAATATTTGATTTCAGTCTGTGTCCGCATGATTTGGTATCGTCAAAAAATTTAAATTTTGCTAACGTTAGATACAGAACAACAACAACAAAAACAGAACAAACCCTAATGGTAGGTTGTTGGAGTATTGTTCCGGAAAAACATTCAAAGAAGAAATTTCATCGAACTTTTTGTCAAAATAATAGATATGGTTGATTTAGTCTGTAAAATAAATCTATCATGCCACCTATGACAGCAGATTGGGAACTGTGTCATTGACCACCCAGCACTTCTCAGTTCACGTTAAATATGCCTGTAAAATGTTTCACGTGCAGCCTGACCTGTCACATGTTAAAACCAGGACCTGAAAAGTACAAGATAAAAAGCTAATCTGGCTTAAAATATTAATTAAAGCTATTATAAGCTAATAAAGTGCTTTTTTTTATTAAAGAAATACCCATTTTTTTCCGATTAAGTCTTCCAAAACCTTATAATCTCAATTTTTTTTTTTCTCAAGATTTTATTTATTCATTTGAGTGAGAGCGCACGTACACAGGCAGGCAAGCGGGAGGAGGGGCAGAGGGAGAGGGACAAGGACTCTGCACTGAGTGCGAGCCGTACCTGGGTCTCACCACCCTGAGATCAGGACCTGAGCTGAAATCAAGAGTCAGATGCCCCCTTATGATCTCAATTTTTGCGGCTCTTCAAAGTGTGTGTGTATCATATTTGATAGTGAAGTTTCACTTCCCTTAGGTGATTTTTGCACTTAGATTGTTATAGGAAATGGACATCTTCATCTTGTTTGATGATTTAGTCTTATAAAGGAAGTGACCATATTCACAGGAATTGCAGGGCCAAAAAAGGGTGTCACCTTTTCAACATCAGGTAACTACACAGTAACGTAGGAACCTATTAAATGCTTCTTTTGCGGCCATCCTGGTGGAAACCAGCATATATTTTAAAACCAATTAATTTGAGCCAAATAAAGGTTGGAAAGGTCTTGTTTTGTTTTTCCTTTTGGAATGAAGTCATCAGAATTACCTTCCATTCCTGTTTGCATTGAACTGTTGGTGTGGCCCCTCCTCATTTAGAGCCTATTAACCTGCCTTTTCTCCACCCTGCAGCCCCACCTGCACAAGATTGTGAACAGCTCCATGGAGCTTGCACAGACTGCCAAAGAACCCTATAACTACTTCCTGCTTCTTCGGGCTCTCTTCCGCTCCATTGGGGGAGGCAGCCATGACCTCCTGTATCAGGAGTTTTTGCCTCTCCTACCAAACCTCCTGCAAGGTCAGAGCAGTGACTTTGATTGCCTTTTAGTCTTGTGTGCACGTATGAGTTTGGCTGCCTGTGTTTGTGGGGTTCATCCTCTGCACCCAGCGAAGGTCATGGTAAGGGGATGGATGTATATGTCACCTGCCGGGGGTGTGTGTGTGTGTGTGTGTGTGTGTGTGTGTGTGTGTCCATCCATCCATCCATCCATCCTTGTGTCCCACTCTCTTTAAAGGCAGTGGGACTTGGGGTGCCTGGGTGGCTCAGTCGTTAAGCGTCTGCCTTCGGCTCAGGTCATGATCCCAGGGTCCTGGGATCGAGTCCCACATCGGGCTCCCTGCTCCGCGGGAAGCCTGCTTCTCCCTCTCCCACTCCCCCTGCTTGTGTTCCCTCTCTCGCTGTGTTTCTCTCTGTCAAATAAATAAAAATAAAAAATCTTTAAAAAAAAAAAAAAAAAAAAAAAAGGCAGTGGGACTTTGAAGGGAGCCCTCCTGTTCAGGGATGGACCTTCCCCTCCCTGCTCGAAGTTGAACAGAGTTGGAAGGTTTTCATCACCCTGGTCAGGCTTTGGTTGTATTTTTGTAGCCTTTGGTAATAAGCCTAGAAAATGGTTTCTAGGGCTGCTTAGTAATAACGTCAGGGATCCCTAGATTGAAAGAGAATCGGAGTAAGACAGGGAAAAGACAATTATAAAGCTGATTTATGAGTTTATATTTTTATTTTATTGCACATTTGCATAAACAGAATCCTATAATTGCCATGTAAGCAGGAATGCTTCCAAGATACAGAGCTAAAAAAGGGGCTCCTTAAAGAGAACATACGATACTTCGGAGCCATTGGGAAATGGTTGACCACATGGCCTGTAATATGGCCCTAAGTGCACCACCCGTAATCCAGCTCCATTGTCCATATTTAACCCCATCTCTGGTCATCCCCAGCCGAGCCCTCTGCTCTGAGGAGTCTGATTTCCTCCCCCTGCATTCTCTGTGCTGTCCCCAAGCTCATTTCTCCCTACCTCGCTGTGTTCAGGTGGATCCCCTTCTGGGAACTTGGTCTTCCCCTCTCCTCCTCCTCCTCGACTCTGAATCCAGTGATGCTGCTGTGGCACCTATTCTCTGGGTCTCTCCATCCTTTCTAGCTTGTCTCTGAGCACTCGGGGCGCGTCCTGATCTGACGTGTTTCAGTTAGGAAGGAGTTCAGGGTACCCTCGTGAAGAGTGGGGAGGTTGACTTTGTAAAAAGGAAGTTCCTCTCTATTGATAGGAAACAAAAGTGGATTTTTTTAAAGAAAACGTTTATTTTACAGCATAGACCTCAACTGTGGTCTGTTGGAAGCCTGATAAAAGATGTAAAGTTGTAAACCTCAAGCATGAGGTGAATGCATCTTACTGGTCTGTGTCTTTGGATTGGGCTTGTTACAAACATAACAGGATTTTTATTTATTTATTTTTTGAGGGGTGGGAGGGGCAGAGGGAGAGAGAATCCCAAACAGGCTCCACAATGAGCACGGAGCCCAACGTGGGGCTCCATCTCAGGACCCTGAGCCGAAATTAAGAGTCAGACACTCAGTTGCCTGAGCCACCCAGGCGCCCCACGTAACACGATTTTTAAAAGATCTATGTATAATATTAACTGTTTCATTAAGATTGATGTTAAGTAATTATAGCTTAAATTATAATTTAGAATTGTGTTCAGCCTGCTGTTGTTACTGTGAACATGACCGACAGAAGGGGTCATGGTTACAGAAAAGATATGTTGATAATAAAAGGCGGAACCGTTATTTGGTACAGTTGACTTCGGCCTGTCTGGGAGTAACTGTCCTCTCTGACGTCCGCAAACCCCGTGTTTAGGGCTGAACATGCTGCAGAGCGGTCTGCACAAGCAGCACATGAAGGACCTCTTCGTGGAGCTGTGTCTCACGGTGCCCGTGCGGCTGAGCTCGCTCTTGCCGTACCTGCCCATGCTGATGGACCCCTTGGTGTCTGCTCTCAACGGGTCGCAGACGTTGGTCAGCCAAGGCCTGAGGACCCTGGAGTTGTGTGTGGACAACCTGCAGCCTGATTTCCTCTATGACCACATTCAGCCAGTCCGCGCGGAGCTCATGCAGGTAAGCTCGAGTTCTCACCAGTGCCAGCACAGGGCAGGACGTTGGGTGCTCACATATCTAGTTTTTACTAGGAATTTTAGGCTAGTGGTTTCCAGAAGTGACGGGCCTCCATTGAGCTCCCTGTGCCCCACGTTGGGCTCTCTGCAAGATGAAGTGGTGTAGCTTTCAACTTTAGGAGTCTTCTGGCTTACGAAAAGATGTGAAGAGATACTCTGTGTATGGAGTAGACATCGTTTTGTAGCATTTCCCTTTTTCGGAGGGCTTTCACATGGGGCACGTCCTCATTCAGTTGATGACTTATGAAGGCCGGTGTTACAGTTACTATGTGCTGCCAGGGAGATCCTTTCTGTATCCACAGAAGGTCTTGAGATACCACAGTAAAGAGAAGCAGACTCCTAAGGGAAGCGCAGGTGTCCACTTTGGGGTCAAGGGAAATGAAGCAGGTAATCAAGGAGATTGTTGTGAAAACATTCTGTATTTTCTCTTCATGAGAGTCTGTATATTAAATATCAGGTATTTTCTTCGTGTTTTGTAGTCGTATTGATTAATAACATAGTATTTGTTAGAGGTTTAGGGTGCCTGTTACTTATTCATCTGCCCCTTTGGTATAGAATATTTGGCCCCAAGGAGGGGGTCAGAACGCCAGCTTTATATGATGGAGACTCCCTAACTCCTAAAAGATAGGAGTCCAGATTGGAAACTGCAGCATGCACTTGAGGCTGGGCGTGGGAGACTTAACCCCACCAGTGCTGATTTGGGCTCCATCTAGGTGGGAGAGGATGATACTGAAGGTCGGGTCAGGGCCCTAAGTCCACTCTCCCAGTTGTCATTTGGAGACTCGACCAAGAGCCTACCTCAAGAACAGCACTGTTGGTTCTGGAAGGCAGACCATGGGCCTGATCCAGGTGTGGGTGAGCACCATGCAGGAGGAGGAGGAGGCAGGGATGGGCTCATGGGCCTCTTGCCATTCCATGGGGCAGACAGCCCTAAGGAGAGACTTACTGCTTTTGGAGAGACAGTAAACTCCCCACCCCCGCTCCCACACTAGACAAGGAGCATCTCTCTCTGATCCCATCAACCAGCACTCATTCCCAATGCCACCCCCTCCTGGGAGTGAAGCAGAATTTCCCTTTCCTGAGGATACATGAGGAGTGGTTGGGCTGGGTCCCGGGGTGGAGGTAGGGAGGCTTAGCACCTCTCAACAGGTGTTCATTAAGGACAAGTCTTTTTGTACCTTTAGGGACGTAAGAGAAATTGAAATTTTGCTTTCAAGAAAAGTTCAAGATTTTATGTTGTCTATCTGACATTGTTATGGAAAGTGATTTAAGAAAATTGACTTAAATAGACAGACATAGTAATTTTTAGGACTTAAGATAGTCCAGGTAAGGGAATGTGGGAAAATTGGCAAGAGTTTTTTGAAACAGGTGAGTGCGTGTGGTCCTTTCACTAATTGTAAGTACAAGGTACACGTCCTTGTCGTGTATTCCTGTAAGGCAGGTCCTGTCATGATCCGTGTTTCCCCTCTTCACCATCCTTTCTCATGTGAGGTTTGAAATGTGTAAGATAGTTTATCTGTCTTATTTGTAGGAATGTCATGTTTATACATTATAAAGCCTAATAATAGTAAAAACCTGAGAACTCACCATCAAACCCCAGGACAAGAACTTTATCAGTAATTAGCATTTCTCTCCATGCTTCTGATCCTATTTTGTATATATGCTTAAACCATATGTTGCTTAGTTTTCTTGCTTTTGAGCTCTGCGATACTTATCATATGCTACCGTTTGTATTTCAGGGGCATTGAAGGATATTTATGTTTATGTGTGCATTTTCTTTAGAGACAAAATGTTTCTGGAAGGACACACAAGACTAATAACAGTGGTTTTCTCCCAAGAAGGGGAAGTGCATGTTTGGGGGACAGAGATGGGAGGAAGAATTTTTGCTAAATAGTCTTTTATAACTTGCGAATTATGATCTATGAACCACGAGAATGCATCACCTTGAAAGGATTTTAATGAAAGTGTGTTGGGTTGTAGGCTTTATGGCGCACCCTGCGCAATCCTGCTGATAGCATTTCTCACGTGGCCTACCGAGTCCTTGGTAAATTTGGTGGCAGTAACAGGAAGATGTTGAAGGAATCCCAGAAGCTGCACTATGTTGTGACTGAGGTTCAAGGCCCAAGTATCACGGTGGAGTTTTCCGATTGTAAAGCATCTCTTCAGCTCCCGATGGAGAAGGTAAATTTGGAAATTTTCAGGAGCTTCTTAAAGATCCTACACATTTCATTTTAAGAACGCTGATTTCTATTTGAAAATACATAAATAAAACATGTACTTTCTTGAGAGGGAATTTTTTTTTTCTTAAAGATTTTATTTTTACGTCATCTCAGTACCCAATGTGGGGCTCGAGCTCACAACCCTGAGATCAAGAGTCGCATGCTCTATCGACTGAGCCAGCCAGGTGCCCCTTAGGAGGGAATTTCTGACTCAAAGTACCGAATGTATTTGGGGACCAGCTTGGTTGGCAAGGGGCCTTTCATCACACCAGAAGGCCGGGGGAGGTGTGCTGCGTGAGAACTTTGGACGCTTGAGCAGTTTCATCTTTCCTGACAGAGCAGCAGGTGATGATACCCAGCACATCCTCCGCTTGAACTTAGTCTGTTTTGATGCCTGGCAGGCTTTACTTCAAGTGTCGTTTAGAACCCAGGTTAATCCAATACTTATCACTCCTGAGCACCTGCTGTCTCTCCTGGCTCCTTAGCCCGCTGCAGACAGCTCTTTGTTCTCTCTCCATCTGCCATTTAGAACTCCTGTTTCATTGGGTAAAAAATGGACAGACTGTGTCCCCAGCATCTTGCCAGAGTGTCCCACTCTGCTACCTTTGCTTTATCTTTATTGAAAGCTGTTTCCCACTCACCTGACTGAGCCCTCCCAGTCCTTTGTCACATGCATATTGTTCCACCTGGTTCTCATCTATATTGTCAAGGTCGACTCTCCCCCTTATCACAGAGCCAGCCTTTTTCCACCTTGTCTTAACAGCTTTTGTTACCATTATCTAGCCATTATAGACTGGGTATTTTTTTTTAAAGGGTGTGAGAGTAGCCTTTTGCGTGCATCTGTGTGACTCAGCTGTTTCATAAGCCAGATGCCAGCTGGGATTCCCGAACTCCTTGAAGATCTGGTCTTAAACCAGCATTCTGCGGCCTGGAGCGACTCAAAGCTCTCCCTGTGCTCAGGCTAACTGTCCTGGTGTGTCATACCATGGAGCCCTGCCTGCTCGCCTGTCTGTGTACGGAATTTACCCACTAGTGGGTTCTGTGGTGGTTGGTTTGTTTTTTTAACGACCTCTTAACATCTGGGAGGAATGATATCCATCATGGGTAAATGTCCCTCTAGTTATTTTCCATCATCATCTCTCAGTCATCCTGTCCCCCACACTTCCTCACGCGCATGCGTTGTCCCTGACCCTCCCCCAGCCCCGTCCCATGGATGGGGGTCCTCTCCAGACCTCAGGGGAAGGTGTAACCCCGGCTTCTCACCCAAGCCTTTTAAAAAATATCTGCCAGTTAAACACTAGTTTCCTCCTAAGAGACTACAGCTAAAAGTCCGTCTTTACATTGAAAGTTGCTATAGTGAACATCCTGTGTTAGTAGCACATTCCCACATTTTAGGTAATTTCCTTCGCACAGGATTCTGTTTGCTTCGGCCTTGTCAGGGCTGGTGGGTATTAGTAGTGAAAACTAAGGTACCTGACCTGTATTTGACCTCTGCATAGACTAAGCAGAGCCAGAAAATCTCTTTAGGAGTAGTTTTTCCCCCGAGAAGAAACCGAGTTTTGAAGAGAGGCTTCCAAGTCCTCCTGCAGCCCCACACGGACTTGAGGTGCACGAGGGGCCGGTTTCCCAGCAGCTGACGGCTGAGGGCGGAGGGGCTGCCGAGGCCAAGGGAAGAAGCAGCCTGGCCAAGCCGAGTGCCAGGGAATCCCCATTCAGATAATCCCCTTTGGGCACACTTCGCGATCCTTTATTCTTTTGGCAGGGAATTGGCTTAAAGGTTACATTGATCCTTAACCACTTCCGAAATTAGCCCCGTAAGCCAGGGGTGACTCAGCGAGGAGCTGTGCCCCTGCTCAATGTGGCCATGCGTGAGCCTGCAGGGCAGCTGCTGTCCCTGGCAGCCCCTCAGCTTCCTCGCACACAGCCTGGGGAAATGTTGCCTCCTGAACACAGATCAGTTTTTTGAGTGATAGGTGTGTAATTGTCCTTAAGGGTGACTAGCCTCTTAGCTGTTAAAGGCTTCACATGATTTTGTGTGTGATTGTGCCTTCCCCCGCCTTCCTTCTCAACCTGAGTAGGATAAAATGTGTGTGTAGCTATGTAGGTTTTCTGGGGAAAAAAAAATAATAATAAAGAAAACCCTTTTATCTTCTAAAGGGAGAATTGAGTGGGACGCCCGGGTGGCTCAGTCGGTGAAGCGTCTGCCTGTGGCTCAGGTCATGATCCCGGGGTCCTGGGATTGGGCTCCTTGCTCAGCAGGGAGCCTGCTTCCCCCTCGGCCTGCCACTCCCCGTGCTTGTGTACTTGTGTGCTCTCTCTCTCTGGCAAGTAAAATCTTTAAAAATAAATAGAGAATTGAGTAATCATGTAATTTCTGCATAAACATAGTTTTTGTATTTCTTTGTTGTTGTTTTAGGCCATTGAAACCGCTCTGGACTGCCTGAAAAGTGCCAACACTGAGCCCTACTACCGGAGGCAGGCGTGGGAGGTGATCAAGTGCTTCCTGGTGGCAATGATGAGTCTAGAGGACAATAAACACGCCCTCTACCAGCTTCTCGCACACCCTAAGTATGTTGGGAATGTGGTTCCCTGTGATCGGTGCATCTTAGACGTCAGGACGTAGGGGTGCAGAGGACCTCCCAGATTTCCTAGCGCTAAGTATGCTCCTGCGAGTTTACCTGCCTAGTGGTGCTTTTCTGGGCTTTTAGAGAAAATGAAGAGGAGAAACCAGGAGGTGCTTGAGAATTAGAGTTTACCTCGGTCGTCGTGTTCCTGATGGTTGCCTCTCCCTGAGGTTGTCAGCTTCAGGAGGCAACGGTCCTGCGCTTTTCTCTCCCGTTGCTCACTCGTGTATCCATAGTGCTTGGCATATGGCAGATGTTCAGTGGATCTTTTGCTTTTCTGGTCCACAGTGATCCTTTCGTTCCCCAAATATTTGTCCCATGATATTTGTATTTTACTCTTACCAGTTAGGGCTGTGACCTTAGATGATGGTCTCGTGTGATCATGTGTGTACGTTACCTTGCTGTGTCCCACGTTTCGGGGGAGGGACCTTCCCTGTGTGTTTTCACATTGCTCACGGCATCAGTGACGGGTGGTACACATGCTGTCAGTGAGGTCTGTAACCTCGTCTGATGCTGTTCCCGTGGGGTGGTTTTTCAACACATAACGGGCGTATAGCAGTCTTTAAGCTTTTTTTCATTTCTGTTTGCTCATCGATGGGGTTACTTCTTAGAATTTGGCTTACTTAGTTAAAAAAAAATCAAAGTCAGACATCAACTTTATTTAAAAACTGTAAAAATACTGAATCTGCCGCCACATTGTAACATGGCTCTGATTCATCGCCTGTGCTCTGTGTTATGTAGAACATACTGGGGGTCTCTAGAACCATTGGTTATAAACGTTCATAATGAAATTCATCGTGTAAGTCCTGGCGGACTCATCAGCTCAGGATTTCAGTGTTGTTAGGATGGACTCGATTTTATCTTCCAGCTTTACAGAAAAGACCATACCTAATGTCATCATATCGCATCGCTACAAAGCACAAGACACTCCAGCTCGGAAGACGTTTGAGCAGGCCCTGACCGGGGCGTTCATGTCTGCTGTCATTAAAGATCTCCGGCCCAGCGCCCTGCCCTTCGTCGCCAGCTTGATCCGCCACTACACGATGGTGGCAGTCGCCCAGCAGTGCGGTGAGTGGGCGGAGGAGGTGGTTGTGGGACTTGCTTGGGCGGCTGCAGAGACGCCATCGGGACGTGGTGCTTCGGGGGAGCTGTCTGGCTGGTTCATTCTTGGCCTTTGTTTTCTGATTTCCTGCTTACTGCAGGGTAATTGGTATTTCGGTGACGGGTGCAATAGTGACTTGAAAATCGTTACCAAGTTTCTCTGTACAGTGCACCTGGTGGAAGATTTCCACCCTTTGTTTTTCATGAAAATGGGGGCGGAATACTTTCGGACAATCTGCGTATGAGACAGTTTGTGGTCTCCCTCATGGCTGGTCTTCCCCCCATGTGTTCTTTGCCAAGGCCCAGCCTCCCCTCCTTGCCCTTCGGCCGGCTCCTCTCTGCGGTGCTCCTCCCTGCTGCTCCCCGCCTCTGCTGCGGGGTCCTCAGGCTCCGGATTGGCGGGGGGGCCACTCTTGTTTGTCTGCTTGTTTCTCTTTCTAATCCACCGCTAACTGGTGCTCTTGCAAAAGACAAAGTGTCCCGACACTGCCAATTGCTGTAGAAGTTTCTGAACACTGGTCTGAAGACAGACCAGCGGTGGTCGGTAGACACACTGGAACAGCGCTGCGGCACTCTGTGTCCCCGAGGCCCCTCACCCTCCAGGTGGACAAAGCAGCTTTCTCTGAATGCTGCAGAACACTGAGAACTTTCCCCCTTGTAACTCTTCTTGCCCTTGGCCCGAATAGTCATTGCTATCCCGTTGATCTGAGATCGTTTCTCAGTGTTCCTCTGTTAACGTCTTTCCAGCAGATCTGTAAGCTTCTTGATAGCGAGCACCCATCTTGCCCGGCACCTGGGAGGCGTTAATTCGTAGCAGATTGTTCTCTGTGTGGGCTGGGTGTCATAGCTGGGTTACTTTTTAATTATTCTCTGTGTCAGGAATATCTAGAGTGTAGCCCATACTCATTTCTCTGCTGTACCCCTTGACCCTTAATGATTTTTTTAAAAGAAGATACGTGGTTCTCCTTATCATAGAGAAAGTCTAAAAAGAACACAGTTTATAATGGAGAACATTCAGAAAAAGAGCCTTAGTACGAATCAGACCACTTAGTTCACAAGTAATTGCAGTTTAACGGAAGTTGGTCGAAAGTACCAGTGCTGGCTTTTACTGAGCTCCGAACCTCAAAGTAAAAAATGAGGTAGTTTTGGGGCGCCTGGCTGCCTCAGTCGGTGGAGCTTGCAACTCTTGATCTTGGTTGTGAGTTCGAGCCCCACGTTGGGTATGGAGATTACTAAAAAAATAAACTTTATAATGAGGTGGTTTTGCCATTTGAGGGACAAGAACGTGCACGTACCTAAGCTCTACTTTCTCCCGTGGCCGCCGCCTCTCTTCCAGGTCCTTTCCTGCTACCTTGCTACCAGGTGGGCAGCCAGCCCAGCACAGCCATGTTTCACAGCGAAGAAAATGGGTCGAAAGGAATGGATCCGTTGGTCCTTATTGATGCAATCGCTATTTGTATGGCATATGAAGAGAAGGAACTTTGCAAGATTGGGGAGGTGGCCCTGGCTGTCATATTTGATGTTGCAAGTATCATCCTGGGCTCAAAGGAGAGGGTAAGGAAGGGCTGAGGAGCATCTGCTACTTGGGGTGTATTGGTGCCTGTGGGTAGTCATTCCAGAAACTGGTTACCGGAGTGGGGATAACAGGACGGTGTGCCTGTGTTTTCTCCCCAGGCGTGCCAGTTGCCGCTGTTCTCCTACATCGTCGAGCGCTTGTGCGCCTGTTGCTATGAGCAGGCCTGGTATGCAAAGCTGGGGGGTGTGGTGTCCATTAAGTTCCTCATGGAGCGGCTGCCTCTCACTTGGGTTCTCCAGAACCAGCAGACGTTCCTCAAAGCACTTCTCTTTGTCATGATGGACTTGACTGGAGAGGTAGGTGATGGGTGACCCCAAACTGAACCAAGCGGTTCCTAAAGCTGATTTGCCTACAGAATAGTTAGTATGAGGAACTTGTGCCCACATGCTCTCCTAGACCTAGATTTCATTCAGCATCTTTAATACGAGGGCAGATCAGGGCCCCATAGGCTTCCCTGGTTACCTGAGTGTCTGTCTGCGTTGATAAAGAACTGTCCCAGACCAGAGCACTTAACACGGCACATCTGTAGAGGGAAATAATCCTGCTCACTCTTGCCGTGGGGCTAAATAGTGCACGTGCTGCAGGAGTTTCTCAGGAAGTTGCATTCTTCATGAAGCTGTGCCCAAGTATAACTCAAATCGAATGTGGGGGGCCTTGCCGGCTTATTCATTTGGGAAATACAAGGAGTTTGTCTAGATCCCCATTTTCTTTTCTGAGTGACATATAGGAATGCTAAGGTGATTTAGCCACTGAAGTACTGTATGAAGGTTAGGAAGTAGTCTTGTTAAATTAGCTCACCTGGGGCGGGGGGGGGTGGACCCACAGTGAATGACCCTTTCATTCTAAGGAGTCCCTCACCTGCAGGTTTCCAATGGGGCCGTCGCCATGGCAAAGACCACCTTAGAACAGCTTCTGATGAGATGCGCGACACCTTTAAAGGATGAGGAGAGAGCCGAAGAGATCGTGGCAGCTCAGGAGAAGTCCTTTCACCATGTGACGCATGACTTGGTTCGAGAAGTCACCTCTCCAAATTCCACTGTGAGAAAACAGGCCATGCATTCACTGCAGGTCTTGGCCCAGGTCACTGGAAAAAGTGTCACTGTGATCATGGAACCTCATAAAGAGGTGAGATTTCTGTCCCTGGAACTAGGATATTTGAGCAATACTTTTGAGACCTTTTTCCTTCAAATCTGACTTGAAGAGGATATGTAATTTGTAATTTCGTGTCCACTTTACAACGCGCTACCATACGTGCTCTCTTTGACCTCAGATACGCAGAAAGCATGTCCTGGTCTCAGCGGCTCCATCCACAGTCGTCAGCATCAAAAGAACAGAAGGCTGGCTGCCTGGGTCTCCGTAGCCCCAGTCTGGTCGCTCTTTTCTTACGTCGTCTGAGAGCGGTTACTCGGGAGACTTAGTTCAGTGTATCTGACACGTTGCTATCCACCAGCCAGTTTTAGCACATGGAATGTGCCCTCCCTTGCCGCACTAAAGGGACATCATAACTTTCCATCTCACGGTTTCCAGCCTGATAGTTGTTTTAGGATATTGTGGTGAGCAGTGTTTGCTCTTTAAGGGATGGCTGGTTGGTAGTGCTTCCTCCTTGCCTCCCCCAGGTCCTCCAGGATATGGTCCCGCCGAAGAAGCATTTGCTCAGACATCAGCCTGCCAATGCGCAGATTGGCCTGATGGAGGGAAACACGTTCTGCACCACATTGCAGCCCAGGCTCTTCACAATGGATCTTAACGTGGTGGAGCATAAGGTGTTCTACACAGAGGTAGGGGGGTGGTGGTGCGGCGTGGTGTGGATGGTGATGACGTGTGTCTGGTAACCTGTCTTTGTGCGCGAAGACTGGTCAGGCAGCACTCAGAGAAGGCACGGGTGATGACCCCAGGTAACCAGCCCTAACTTGGCACAGCGCCCTGCGCAGGTATGTGATAGGAGGTAGGCCTGCTGACTGGAGAGGTTCCACCAGACATGGCTGTGTTCGGAGTGCTTAGAGCTCTGGTAGCCTTCTCCAGGGCACCTTGCTCTGCAGAGCCTTAAGGATGTAATCTGGAGAAAGATGGACTCTCCACTTTGATCACTGTCATCAGCTGGTGCCCAGAATAAGACTGGCTCAGGGAACGTGCCAGTGTATTGAACGTATTTGTCACTTAAGAATGTGTCGTGTGCTGTTGAGAACTGACTTCACATGAATGCCATTATTTAGCTCTGACAGCTCTCCGGGAGCTATAGATACCGATTATTCTCGTTTGGGGCAATGGCAGATGGCATCCTACAGGTGTTTCTCTCTGTAAACATTCTAGTGTGGGGTGACATTAGACAGAGAGAAATAGATTGAACTGTAGATACAGTCAAATTCCACTAAGCATTAATTCGTAGAATACAGTAATGGTCTGGTGATCAGTCCCAATGTGAAATTTTTTTAAGACCTAAGTCCTACGCTGGAGGCATTATCAGAGTAAACTGAAGTAAAAGTCATAAGGAGGCAAGTTCTTCTGATCCACACTAAGTTTGAATTTCCAATTATGAAAAATTTGCCTCTTGAGTTTTTAAGTCCTATGTATTTGCTTGGACATAGAATCCTATGATCACATGGTCTAGCTTTGATCTTTTATACCTTGTTGTATCCCTTGTGTAAGAGTCATAGTTCATATGACCTGACAGAGGTTCTAGGAGAGCCACTGGGGAATGGGAGGAAGTCTGCCTTTGGTGGTTCCAGAGGCAGATGTGTTTTAACCTATGTGGAAAGTTCCTCACTATGCTTAAGACCAGCACCTGGTCGTGTTAAGTGATAAATCTCAGGGAGTGCAGCTGGTTTCCCAGGTGTTTATCAGTACACTAGCTGCATCAGAACACGGGAGGGTCCTTTTAAAAACAGAGACTCCTGAGTCCTCTCCCTGGAGGGTTAGGGTCAGACCGACCGACGGACCCTCTGCAAGTTTCCCAGGTGACTGGTGTGTGCTCTCACTCTGTCTAGAGGGAGCTACAGACACAGATGTCTGGCTACACTTGTGGGCACACACGGTTTATATAGGAGCAGAGTAGTGGTGATGGAGTGGAGTAGGGTGGTGGCCTGAAGTGCTTTTTAGTATACATCCTTTTCTTGAAATCTTTTACTAAGTAGGAATCTTTAAGGGAAAAAAGGTAACGGTAAAGTTTATACCATTTTCCCAGGATGTAAATAGAAGGGGAAAACAGTAATAGAACAACATATATGATATTTTGTGTATTAGATATATTAGTATATACTGGGGTGTGATAAAATGTCCAGAAAGATAGCCACAGGAATCTCTGAGTTACGATATTCTTGGTGACTTTCAACTCCTTTCTTTATACTTTTCTGTCCTTGGGGAAAGTATTACGACTCCAGTATTGAATTACAGCACGTGTTTGTTGAACACTGACCCATGGCACTGGGAAGCAGCTCTGAATAAGGAGGGAGACGTAGCTGCCATATATATTTGCAGTTCAAGTGATCCCCTGGGTCGAGAAACAGTGTTAATGGTGTCAGAGTGGGTGAGAAAGTATCTAAGAATTTATTTCACTCATGAGGTTGACAGAGTTTGCTTTAGAAGGAAGCTGTGTCACATTCGGTACTAAATTCCCTAGGGTTTGAGTTTAGTTTGTCAGTTGTTAATTGTGTTGTGCGTGGGTAAGATTGCTGTGTTCTGTTATTTTCAAGGTTACTGTGTCTTCACAGTAGGAGCTGGCTAAATTAAATTATTTTATCTTTTACAGCTATTAAATTTGTGTGAGGCTGAAGACTCCGCTTTAACAAAGCTGCCCTGTTACAAGAGTCTTCCGTCACTCGTACCTTTGCGAATTGCAGCATTAAGTAAGTTCATATGAATTAAGTCTGAAACGAGTCATGGGTACGAAGGTGCAAGGAGGCAGTGGCCTTTTGGGGGGTTTTATTATTTTTATTTTTTTATTTTTTAAAAGATTTTTATTTGATAGAGACAGCGAGAGAGGGAACACTAGCAGAAGGAGTGGGAGAGGGAGAAGCAGGCTTCCCGCGGAGCAGGGAGCCCGATGTCGGACTCATCCCAGGACCCTGGGATCATGACCTGAGCCGAAGGCAGACGCTTAACGACTGAGCCACCCAGGCGCCCTGGGGGGTTTTATTTTTTTATGTTCTTTTAAGGTGGGATAATTATGTTTGTGTATTTGTCAAATGATATAATGAGATGTCAGTGGATTATATAGATGGTTAGGATTTAAACAATTGTTTAGTCTTACAAACTATGTATTTTACTTTATAGTAATTAACTCTAAATGCTATAGCTCACTGATGAATCTAACACTGTAGTTGAAGAAAGTAGTCCTAGCGTTCATTTGTTGCCAGTTTCGCCCAAATCGGAGTATATAGGAAGATCTACTACAACCTTCATAGGGTTTTCAGTGGTTCGGTAGCATTTGAGAATCCTGCTGTCCTTTAGGCTTTCATGAGCAATGTCAGCTACATTGTTGAATTTTTACTCACTTGAATTTTACTCGCTTAGAAGCATCAGTCCCCCCTACTTTTTTTTTTTTGGTGGATAAATACCCAGTACAAGTTTTTTTAGTTGGCTTGGTCTCTTGCTTTGTTGGTTTTTATACTCTACGTGAAATGTTGCCAGAATCCTCCTTGAAGTAGAGGTGGAGGAGCTGAGAGGCAGACCGTAATACCTGCTCGAGCGCGGGGCTGGGGTGTGGAAGCCACAGCAGGTGGGAGGGAGGGAGGGAGGCTCGCTCTCCGCAGCCAAGTTTGGCAGCTTCTTTCTTCAGTGGGGATTCCTTTCTTCCGGCGCCTCTCATGTAGTCCTATTGGCTAATAAGGGCATTGCTCTTGGGCAGGTATTATCTCTGAGCTAACAGAGAGGATTGAGCCTTTAACCCCCCACGTTGGGAGGCGGCTGCCTGATGAGACACGGATAGTGGAAGAGAAGCCAGGCTGCGTGTGTGTGTGTTCCCTCAGCACCAGAGTTCAAAGCCAGCCCTCTGTGTCACTTCAGTGCGTGTCTGCCCGCAGCTCAGCCATCCTCTCGCCCTGTGTGGGGATGTCTTAAGGAAGGGGTGTCACTGGGCGCCCCCTCTTTTCCCCTCCAGCCCTTCTTTTATCTGGACGGGGTAATATCTATCATGGCCTTTCTGACAGGCTGTTGACTTCCCTCTTAGATAACACTGAATACATGCGTTAGGACACCATGTGTTCTTTGGTCTTTCTCGAGGCCAGACACTTGGGAAGTGCGTCAGTGATTGATACTTGGTGTTGGTTGGTAAGAGCCTTTAGACGAGGAAATTGTTCATATGTTTTTCAGGTTAATAATGAAATTGTATTGATCTCTCTCCCTAAAGATGCACTTGCTGCCTGCAATTACCTTCCTCAGTCCAGGGAGAAGATCATCGCCGCACTCTTCAAAGCCCTGAATTCCACAAACAGCGAGCTGCAGGAGGCCGGAGAAGCCTGCATGAGAAAGGTGAGTGAGTGGCGTGTGCGTGCGAACGCACGTGTGTTCTGTCTCCAGGGTTCTTCCCGTTCACCTGGTTTGTACGCCTGGAAGGCGGCCTCGCATGAACACACACTGGATTCCAGTACTGTCTCCGCTTGTTTCCTAGTCACGCTGAGCCTTTTTTAAATATTCAACAGTAATGACTAGTCTTCATTTCATCATAAATTTTTGGAATGTACGTGGTTAACAGCCCACAAACTTGCTGCTAGAGGTGAATGAGTTTATTATAAAGTATGTTCTGTTGTCTATTTTCCTTTGTAACTTTTCTTTTTAAATAGTTTTTGGAAGGTGCTACCATAGAAGTAGATCAAATCCATACGCATATGCGGCCTTTGTTGATGATGCTGGGGGATTATCGAAGCTTGACGCTGAATGTCGTGAATCGTCTCACCTCCGTTACCAGGCTCTTCCCAAACTCCTTCAATGATAAATTTTGTGATCAGATGATGGTAAGTCAAATGCATTTAAACATAGTTTGTAATCAACCTGAAATTTTAGCTTATTTTTTTTTAGGTAAGTAATATATATGTGTGTATATATATATATGTGGTTTAAAATTCAGGAAGTGTGAAAAGGGTACTGTGAAAGTCTCCCGTCCCTGAACTCCAGCAGCCCACCTCCCCTTCCTGGGGACAGCCAGTGTTAATGGTTTCCTGTATGTCTATCTAGAGACGTTTTACATTTGTAGTAGGACATACGTATATTCTTTTCCTCAGAAGGAAGCACCATATACACACAGTTCTTTTTCTGTTTACTACTCATCATTTCAGATCAGAACATGAAGTGCTTCTTCCTTTTGTCTCATGGCTATATAATATTTCAGTACGTGGACATGCCAAAATTCATTTCACCATTCCCCCACTGACGAGCATCTAGATTACTCCCAGTCTTTTGCTATTATAGACAGCGATGTAGTGAAAAACGTGTAAGAACTTTAGAAGTCTTTAGGGTTTTTAAAATTACCAAGGAAGTAATTATGCAAATAAAATACCTGTTTGACAGTGTTTAAATTTGAAGTATAAACAGATGCAGGAGATTCAGCTGTTAACTTTTTTATGCATTCGTTCAGTTTTGCTTCTGGTAAGTAGATGTTTATAAATAACTTAGGATTTCAGGGTGACTGCAAACGTGCACGTACTTTTCATGCTTACGTTTCTCAGGTGGCCTCTGGCCGTTTAGACATCTCAGGGTCCTGAAGGTATTTGTTTCGGTAACTGCAGTACACGTAGTGTGTGTGGAGTGCAAATCTGTGGCTGTGTGAGGACCACACGGCTTTTTACCTCACATACAGTTTCTTCGTATCTGCAGACACCTAAGAAGGGAACAGTGACCAAAACACCTAACTGGGAGTTGGTAGTCTTAAGGTTGGCCCTCAAAATTGTAGCTGATGCCCTATTAGAGTGTTACTGGGAAACAGTGTTCCGTGGAAGTAAGTTTTCCGAATCGAAAGTCTCCTTGCTCTTTCGCTTCCAGATGTGTGTAACACACACGCCCTTTCAGTGTCCGCGCACGCACACCCTCACAGGTGTGGTCACGGTCACTTCCTGACGCGAGCACATCAGATCCGTGCTTTATCTGCCATCACGCCGCAGCTCTCGGTGCTTGCAGTGTGAGACCCACGCTGTGTTCCACATGGCCCGGCCTTGTCATTTGCATCTCTTCCCTCTCCACTGCCATTTCTTGCTGCCTTCTCCTGCCTGCCGGAGGCGACATGTTGGCGGCTAGTTGATTGGCTCCCCACCAGGCTGACCCTTCACATTTGCTGTGAGCTGGGAATTCATTCAGCGCACGTTGTTGCCCAGAATTTTTAGAGCCGTCTGAAGAGACTGCTCTACTGCCTTAGAGTCGTAGTTTCTGACGTAGGCCAGGAGTCTTTTCTCCCTACAGTGAAGTCCGGGGGTTTGTGTGTCCAGTTTGTTGAGGGGATTTTTTCCCCCCTTTTCTGGCATGAGAGCTGTTTTCAGAAGGGTTAAAATTTCTCTGAAAGCAGAGAGTGTTGACATACTTGGATAAAGAAGGACTGAGTTGCCGTTTGTCCAGCCATTTTCCTCTGGCCCCCACCTTGCCCGGGTCCAGCCCAGGGTCTGTGCCGAGGGGGGTCTTCTGATGTGTCCCGTGCCCACCGCACTTGGGCAAGGGTGGGGCGGCAGTCAGGCACACATTGGCCCTTTTGAGTCCTGTTCTTTAGAGCCGTGCTCGATCACCGAGCCTTTGTTTTCCCGCATATGATATGTTTTTGAGGTTAACAGCTCAAGCCTTCAGCATAATTTTAAGAGCTAAGATACCCTGCTGTGTAGGATGGGCATTCATGAAAACAACCCTGATAATTTGCCTTTTTAAAAATGTGAACTGCTGGACATTTGACTTTCAAGTCTCTCATGTGGGTATTTGCCGTGGATAGCTCCTTATTGAGCTAGAAGTGAATTTATATACAATTTAGTGTTATTTTTTTCCGTTGGGGCATCTGAAAGCAGAGTGAATAGGGAATGCAGCTGGCTGCTTCCTTTGCCTTTAGTTTTGTTCCTCTCTTATCTTTGGTAGAGTAGCTGTTGTAGTAAGATAGAGTTTCATGAACCTAGATCTTGGTGATTGTTAATATCTTTCCAGGAATTTTACTGGCAAATAGCTTAATGTACTTAGTTTCTTTGAAAGCATGTATATTTTAGTGTTTCTCAATGTGTGTTCTTTGGAACACTGGCCCAGTAAGTGTTTAGATGGATTTAAGTCATCTGTCCCCAAGCCTCTTTGACCATGGAGTTCTTTTTAAAACAACTAGTTAACTTCCCGTAGGGCTTCAGTATGTGAAGAACAAGTTTGGACGGTGTGGGAAGTGAAGGTAGTTCTGTTGTTTGGATAGTCTTGTGGTTTTACCTGTAGGCTCTGAGTGCTTATCTGCCAGGTTTTGCCGGACACCAAGGCTGGGAGCCTGGCTGCCGCGTGCCCCGGTCAGACCAGAGTTGCTCTGGGCTCAGGGATCTCTCTTCTCGTGCTCTTGCCGTAGAACACAGAGTCTTACCACGTAACGATTGCCCTGGTTCTGCACAGAAGGGAATTGCTTCCTGTTCGCACTCATTTGTGCAGCCTCTGACCAAATGGGATCCGTGCTCATCTCACCGGCCCATCCCGCATGCCCCCCTTGTGCCCACTACTCCTTAGCCATATACAGCGGCCAGCCTTCCTGTTGGTGGCTTCAGGGCCTTTGTGTCTCCTTTTCTCTGCCTGGTGTGCTTAAGCTTCTGGAGAGTCTCCCTTAGCAGGGCTCTCCCTGACCTTGACCCCCTTCTCCAGCTGATTCCTGTTCCTCTTTCACAACCCTTACCGTGACTGTGTATTTCACCTGGTTCTCCCCACTGGAAGCTGAGCTGGAACGAGGCTAGGGATGATGTCCGCCTGCTCCCCTTTCCCCCCGGGGGCCTGGCCTGGTGCCTGGCTCCTCGAGGCTCTCCATGAACAGGTGCAGCGCAAAGTAAGGTGGCCATAGGAGCACAGCAGTAAAATGCCAGCATCGGGATGACCAGGTTTCAGGACGTTTTCTGTGACATCCGGGTCAATTCAGCCTTCTCATGCGACATGAGGCAAATGCCCGTTATTCCCTCTAGTTCAGTGGTCGGGCTGTTTCAGATTTGAACACCGCCATCCTCATGTTGACTATGATGGAAAATAATGATTACCTATGAGTTTTCATCTAAGAACAGCATGGAATTGAACTGATCATGTGTGAGGGAAAGATGTCTAAGGATGTTGTTTTTTTCAACAGCAACATCTACGAAAGTGGATGGAAGTGGTGGTCCTCACCCACAAAGGGGGCCAGAGGAGCGACGGAAACGTGAGTGACTTGTTTGCTTCTGGGAAGGGCAACCGTGCCGGGCACTGCTGTTTGCAATGTTAATATCGGAGCAGTGCTTTTAACTGAAATACCGGTCAGAAACCCAGTTTATGTGATTCTAGTTGTGTAAATTGTTGAACATCTTTTACTAGCATTACATTTTGCATTTATTTTTCTTAATTATTGAACATTCTTTTTTGTGTTTCTTTGAAATCTCCTTTGTTCACCTTAATACGTTTTTGTTGATGAGAATTCTGGGAAGCTTGAAATGTTAGTATTTTAATTTTACTGGTTTTGCTGTAAAGTGTATAAAGTATGTTTTCTAGAATGTTCTTGGCAGCTGCTGTTTGCATGGTGGTGCATTCCTCAGCTGTGGTTTCCCGTGGCTTCCCATCATCACTGCCTCATGAAACTGAGTGTAGGTTTCAGGACTTCAGACACTGAGGATAATGTAGCAAAGCATCACATAAATACTGGCATGTATGTTGACAGGTCCGATTCCCCCACCCCAACTGTTTGCCAAAAATCAAACAGCCAGGACTTCAAAAACACATTTTTACGGCTTTAAGGGAAAACTACTTTAAATTTTTTTACGTGTCTGATGTTGGTCATTTTAAGACTTCACTCTTAAAAATAATGGTTTTTGCTGTTTTGAATCTAATTTGTATATGTTAATATTTGTTTAAAATACTTTCTAAGTTGATGACTGTCCTATCGGTAGGATCGTGTTTTCCCTAAGGTCCTGTTACACCTGGTGAAATTGTACAGCAGTGTCCTAAGGAGGGCATGCTCTAGCTCTTCAGGGGCATGATCAACGTGGCTTTTTGTCTTCCTGTGCGTGTTTGTTGGATGCTGTGTTTCATCCCAACTTGGATTTTTTTTTTTTTTTTTGGCTTTATTATGCTTTGTTTTGGCCATTCTGTGTAAAGGTGTTTTGTTTACGTAAGTCTCAATTCCTGCTGCTTCTAAAAACAGCCAACTAAGCAAAACTAAACCAGGATTTTACACTTTTTTTAGGAATGTTATACCACCATGACCTCTTTGAAGGTTTGTTATTCATACACACAGGGAAAAACCAGGAACTCTTCGTGGGGGAGAGCAGAGTGTATGTTCAGAGCTTAAACTCTTGGGAGTAGGTATAGGTGCCTCTGTGCTTTTCCTCCCCGTCTCTCAAACGCTAGGTATTTTTGCTCTAAATTTTATATCTGTTTTATAATCTGTTAATTCTCTGAAACACACAGTTAGTTCTAGAATAAATATTTAACAATCTCTAGGGGGCAAGTGAATGATTTCCATTAGATCAGAAAGATTCCATCACCGTTGACAGCAGGTTATTCGGAGGGCTCCTTGGATGGGGCAGGGGCAGTGGGCAGGAGACGGAGCTGTGGGCACCAGGAAGTCCTCCAGCTCCTGCAGAAACGTGTCATGACCATCATAGGAGTCCACTCCCTGACCGGCCTGGGAACACCCAGCTCTGTGGGGGTGGCCTCAGGCTGTGGTGTTTGGGCAGCATGCCCACAGTTTCATCACCTCAGCCCAGGGTCAAGCTGCCGTTCTGCTCTTGAGCTCTGATCGTTTTTTATGGATGTTATTCAGTATTAGGAATGGATCTTAGATCATAGTTTGTCCCCATTTGGTTGAATCCCCAAATGATATTACATGATTGAGAACCTGCAACTGAAGACATGTTAAATAGTCGACTGTTTGTAAGAAAACAAATACAAGCTTTTCTGTGATGCTGGGTACCCTGATGATCAGAGCTTTGCACGAGCACCATGTTTAGGAAGGTTTGCTGTTTTAGCGTTACGCTCCCAGGGGAGAATGCCTGACCCCTTGATGTGCCGTGTCTGTGTGCGTACACAGCTTCACTTCCCAAAATAACCCAGCTATCTGTGGGTGGCATCATGGCCTGAGGGTTCTTCCTGGTGTGGGGGCCTCACACATGCCTGGTTAAGGGGGCTGAACCACCTGGTACTCTCCAGATTTCCGCTGGGAAAGAGGAAGAAAATTTCTTTAATGTCCGCGCTGCACATAAAGATCGTAACTTACTCGAAACAAAAACAGATTTTTAAATGTATTTGCTTACAACAGTTTCTCCCCCTGGGCAAGAATTCCGAAATTCCTGCTTTTTAAATTTGATTTAGGGAAGGGACGTATGCTATTCTACACTATCTGAAGGGCTCTGTTTTGACATCTGAAGGGTGGAAGGTGTACTTTTTTTGCTGTTGAGCATTTGTTAATTATTGTGTGCTTTTTGATATTTGTCTTTACTGTCTTGTTTCCCCCAATAATCCTTACTGTGTATGAGTATATGGGAAGTTTTTATGTAAATAACATAAATAGAAAAAAGATGATTTTCCTCCCCATCCTCAGGAAAGCATTTCCGAGTGCGGGAGATGTTCCTTGTCTCCATTCTGTCAGTTTGAGGTGAGAACAACCCTATTAAAGTCAGTTTATGACTTGCACTGTGAAGAACAGTTTATATTTTCTTTTCTTTTCTTTTCTTTTTTACCTTTTTGTTGCCTTTTTTCATGCTGTAATTTTTGTTTTGGTTCAGCCTGCCATGGAAGGGGTAGAGGTGAGAATCTCAGTGGAGGCGCAGGAGGGGGTGTTGTCGTATTTGGTTTTGCTGTGACTTGTGGTTCTGTGGTGGACAGAGTGCGTTGTGCCTTGGAGTGCAGTGAGCCGTATCGTCTGTCTGTGGCAGAGTCGTATTAGTACCATTGCTGTGAACTGTCCGGATGCCACGCATGTTTCCTGTTAGGACGTTTTAAGCAAGACTCTAAGTTCTTTGGTTTTCTACATGTTCGAATGGCAATATGTCAATACCGTTTAAGATTCAACTGGGTTTTGCTCTCAGAATGTTCATATGAGCTCCTACATCTCACAACCTCTTGGGAGGAAACTACACAGAGAGTATTCTACCTGCTAGGAATTGGGAGGAGCTCTATTTTCTTCCACACTCCTAAGTGCCTGCCTACCTGGAGTTTAAGACCTCATTGCCCCTCCGCGCCCAGTCCCCCGCATCTCTTGCACATACACACCACACCGACGTAGTCCCGACACTGGGACTTCGGACAAACCCGGAGCTTTCCCTCTGCTGTAAAATGGGGATGATAACATCTGTCGGTCCTGTCTTCCGGTGGTGTTGCGAAGACCAAAAGAAGTGATTTCTTGATTGCGGTTTGAAAACGAAAACCCATAATGCAAAAGTGCCATTATGAGCATGTTGTAATTTCAGAGTAGAGCTTGCTCTGTGTGCAGACCTGGAAATTCCGTAGAAGAGAACTCTCTTTTCTTCTTTCCCATTTTCTTCATAGAGGCATTCGGGGAAGTATCGCAGATGCTACTGGGATATGGTCCCTCCTGACGAGTGTTTATCATCCCCATTTTACTGTGCTGAGTGTGACGGACCTCCTGTTGCGCACAAGGCAGGGTGGTACATCAGGGAGTCTTCCCTTCTCTGGCCATGGCTCTGGCCATGTGGGATCTCTTTGAATTGCAGATTCCAAACTATGGGAACTGCCACTGAGAACAGAACGTTGGAACAAGAGCGACTGACCACTGAGCTGTTAGCACCTTAAAAAGTGCGGAAATCTTGGCATTTCACATTTTCTGTATGATTCAGTAGAGCAGTTTGCCAGCCTCATCTTCAGGCCTGGTTGACAAATACTTAATACCGTGGTCAGTCGTTTATTTACACAAATGTTTAATTTTCAGGATAAATATTTGAGAATGTTTTGAAGACTTTCTTTGTGCTAAGTTTTGAGGGCAGAAGAAGTCTGTGCCCTCAGAACTTAGGGTACCGGGAAGACCCCATGATGTCACAGCAAAGCGGGGGAATTGTAACACTCTCACGGCCACAGGCATGCTCGTCCCCTCCTCCACGAGGGGCAGGTGCAGGCAGCCCTGCAGCTCACTTCCAACACTTGGCCCTGTTCGTGAAAACAGACGCAGCCCAGTCACATCGGGGGCACACAGCTCCCTCTCCCCTCCATTGACAGGTGAAATCTGAACGCCAAGGGCAGTTAGTTTCCTTGGGCCACAGCAGTAACCTGACATTGGTAAATTGTGGCTTTTTACATGTTAATTCTTTGCTTCTGGTGGCTAGCCTTGCGAATGTAGCTAGACCATAGTAGGGTCTGTAGTAATGTTGGTATCTCTAGCTGGCAAAATTAATTGGCCTATCTTGTAATTTCTGGTTTTCTTCATTAGGAAATGAAAATTTGTTCAGCAATTATAAACCTTTTTCACCTGATCCCAGCTGCACCTCAAACTCTGGTCAAGCCTTTGTTAGAGGTGGTGATGAAAACTGAACGGGCTATGTTGATTGAGGTAATGGTCAAACTCGGGGTTTCTTCTGATTCTTCCTCCGTCTGTTGGCTTGTGATGTTCTTACTTCGTTAGATTTTAGATGGATTAATCTAACAGCCTGAAGATGTTTGATGTTAATATTTGCTTATGGCTGTAGCACACTCCAGTTACGGAGGGGAGACATGCCTCTTCCTGCCATGGTAGGTCTTAGGCCAACAAAGCCTCAAGCCCCCCAAGAAGACGCCGTTTCCCCCCATGTTTTCTAGGCTGGCAGTCCCTTCAGAGAGCCTCTGATCAAATTCTTGACACGGCACCCCTCACAGACGGTAGAACTGTTCATGATGGAAGCTACACTGAATGACCCCCAGTGGAGCAGAATGTTTATGGTAGGCACGCGGGGAGCTGGAGCCAGGTGTCCCTGCAGACTCGTGTCAGCCAGTGTGCTCTGAAATCTGAAATTCCTATTTCACTGTTCAGCGCCTCGGCTTTATTTTTTCTGTCATGTGTCCGAGTGTTCGAAACATCACCGTTGTGTATGTGAAAAGTTTGAGTGGAGGTGATCCTTCTTGAGGATTTTGGTGGTGGTGACAAATGAGCTGCCAGGATTTTGAAATCCATAATCACAAAGTGTTATTACTGCTAAGAAGCATTTTTTTAAAAAGGGTGTTTATAGCGACTTTTTAGCCTGCCTAGGGAGATTTAGAAAGAACCTTAGAATTCAGAACATCTAAATCTTTTGTGGGTTTTGACTAGCTTAAAATGGCTCGTTTTGTTTTGTTTTCAGAGTTTTTTAAAACACAAAGATGCCAGACCTCTGCGAGACGTGCTGGCAGCTAACCCCAACCGGTTCATCACTCTGTTGGTGCCCGGCGGCGCCCAGACCGCCGTTCGCCCCGGCTCCCCCAGCACTAGCACCATGCGCCTGGACCTTCAGTTTCAGGCCATCAAGGTAGCGTCTCATCACTGAGCACCTGAAATCTTAAAAGTTTAGGCGAGACGCACAGAGAACCCGTCAGTTCCCTAACCCTGTCACTTCTTTGACAGATCATAAGTATCATAGTTAAAAATGATGACTCCTGGCTGGCCAATCAGCATTCTCTGGTGAGTCAGTTGAGACGCGTGTGGGTCAGCGAAACCTTTCAAGAAAGACACCGGAAGGAGAACATGGCTGCCACCAACTGGAAGGAGCCCAAGCTGCTGGCCTACTGTCTGCTGAATTACTGCAAGTGGGTGCATCCGTTTGTCTTCACGTCGAGTGACTTGTTCTGGCCTGCAGGCGAAACCAGAGCCTGTCTGGGAGTTTGGGCTGGGCTGTGGTTCACTGGCCACATGTAGTCACGTTTGTTACAGAGAACAGACTGGGACTTTGAGCTGTTTAAAGGCAACTCAGAGATCGTATGTGGCCGTGAAGCGCGCTGTGACCTAATCTGTTCTTGTTTGGCCCTGCAGAAGGAATTACGGAGATATAGAATTGCTGTTCCAGCTGCTCCGGGCCTTCACGGGTCGTTTTCTCTGCAACATGACGTTCTTGAAGGAGTATATGGAGGAAGAGATTCCCAAAAATTACAACATTTCTCAAAAACGTGCCCTGTTTTTTCGCTTTGTGGACTTCAATGACCCCAACTTTGGCGACGAACTGAAAGCCAAGGTGAGTCCCACCGTGAGGCAGGGGGAGCTGCGGGCGTAGGAGCTCGTTTTCTAGGGAAGCGAGGGTCCTGTTGGTGTTCTGCTGTGTCCACAGTGGTCTGGACTGTTCGTGAGGAAAATGCCCTTGTTGAGGAGCACACGACAGATCCAGAGTGAACCGGTGTTGAGAAGTAGTTTGTTAGTGTCCTTGTGTTTAGAAAATGACTTATCAGACATGAGAAGAGTAGACAGACTGACGTCGCATTTCCTCCTGTTTCACTCTCCCTTTCCAGCCGACTGCTTGAGTAAAAGTCAGGATGATGAGTCACACCCTTGACTGAGCTCTAACTTCTCGGGTGCAAAGTGACCCGCTGGTGGTCCCACCCACCTTAGTAGAGAAATGAAGAGCATGGCTTTGCTTTTTCTCCTCCTTCATTTTTAAATTTCTTTGTAGGTTCTGCAGCATATCTTGAATCCTGCTTTCTTATACAGCTTTGAGAAGGGGGAAGGAGAACAGCTCTTAGGACCTCCCAATCCAGAAGGCGATAACCCGGAAAGCATCACCAGCGTGTTTATAACCAAGGTGGCGTCACTAATAATATGTTGGCACAAAAAGTAACTTAGCAGATGAGGGAGTGAGAGAGAATGTGTGCGTGTGAGTGTGAGCGCATGTGTGATGGGTTCGTTGAAAAACATATTTTCCTAAGGTTTTTATTTTTCATGCTTGCATTAATTTATAGTAGAGCATTATAATTCTTGCTGGTACAGTTTTAAAGGCAGCTTTACTTTAGGATGCATTGACTTTCCACACTAACAGAGTCCAGTGAGAAATAGAACATAGGTCAGTGAAAACTCAGATTATCAGAGTTATTCTGTAAAAACTCCTCTTGCTGGTTGTATTTGAAGTACAGTTTTCATCTTTAGCTTTGCAAAAGAATCTACCAAAAATCAGTGGGAACATCAGACCGGGTCTGGTTGTCACGTTCACGAGACCGTGGTCATGGCGGCAGTGACGTCTGAAGTTACCTCAGGTGTTACAGCCTCTGCATTTTTACAGTTGCGTTTCCAGTTTGCAGCAGAGGGATGGTGTGTTTCTTTGAGAAATGCCCGCCCAGTGTGTTCCTCACGGGGCCTGTCCCGTGCACGGCAGGCCTTCGAACTTTGCCGGCGGGTGCCGTGTTTGCCTTGAGGTTGGTGGGGTGTTCTGTTCACACGTCGTTGCGCTGGCGTGCGTGAGTGACGGGCATTCCTCAGCAGCCTGCCGCATACGCACGGATGCCCTTGGGAAGGACTCCGTTTCTCACCGCTTGGTCGCTGTTCCGTCTCGCCGTCCTGGGGTCCTGGGGTGGTCGCTGTTCCGTCCTGGGGTGGAGGGGACTGTTGTTCTCACTGGCAGTTTATTGGTCCTTACGTAGTCTTTGTCCCTAAAGACGGGCCTCCTTCCTGCAGTTTTCACCCCACCTTTACCCTCTCTAGGAATGCGAGCTGAGCCCAAGGGGTCTTTGTGAGTCCCCATGCTGATATTTGCCTTATTCTGGGCAACTGTGGGGAGATGGTCACCCAGACGCGGCCCCTTCCCCCGTGCTCCCTTCTCTAGACTGTCTTGTGGGTCGGATGCTGCTGACGCGGCATCACGTGAGGAGCTGGGATTTGAGTGTCGGAGGACAGATGGCAGCGCGCAGGTGGGGGCCCCAGGGTGGGGCCATCGGGAAGCAGCAAATCCGGGGGAGAGGGCGCTTAGGGGGCTCAGGGGGCCCCGATGAAAACACAGTTGTGGGGGAGACTTCAGCCTTTCAGAGCTTTCTGGTAGACAAAGGTGGTCAGGATGCCCACTTGAGTGATGCAGGCGTGCCCTGGATTCAGTAGAGACACGTGGAGTGTTCTCGGAGTGCACTTTTTTCCTTATGTTTCTTATATTCACAAAACGCGGAAATCTTATCAGATACTTGATATATATAGATATATATTTTGATTCAATCAAAAAAACTAACAGTTTCATTAAAGTAGAGATTTGTTTTCTAGGTGGCATTTTCTGTTCATAATACTGAAAAATCAGGACTAGATGATTAATAGCTGACTAGGAAAAATCCCAACTACTTGGAAATTAAGAAACTCCACCCTGAATCAATCACCTTGTATCAAAGAGGAGGCCCTCCTTGTCCCCTCAAGTTCCTTCACCCATCGCAGGGGGTGCCTGCCCTCCGGCATTGAAATAAATTCAGTGAGTTTCTAATCCATGCACGTAAAAGGAAAATTGAGGTGACGTTGCTTCCCTTGTCGTAAAACTTGATGTTACATACACATATATAGCGTGTGTGCGCGCGTGCGCACATTTTAAAAGTTTCAAGCGTGTTGTATAACCCTTAGTAGGTGACACGATTCAGGGCCAGAAATGAGCTTTCCTGCTTGTGTCTCCCGCAGGTCCTGGACCCGGAGAAGCAGGCGGACATGCTGGACTCCCTGAGGATTTACCTGCTGCAGTACGCCACGCTGCTGGTGGAGCACGCGCCGCACCACATCCACGACAACAACAAGAACCGCAACAGCAAGCTACGCCGCCTCATGACCTTCGCGTGGCCCTGCCTGCTCTCCAAGGCCTGCGTGGATCCGGCTTGCAAATACAGTGGCCACCTACTTCTGGCGCACATCATTGCCAAATTCGCCATACACAAGAAAATCGTCCTTCAGGTACCGCGAGGCTCTCTCCCGGCCCCCCTCCACTCCTCCCGACGCTCCGTGGGCTTGCGCACATGTACACGCCGCCCCCTCCTACGGTCGTGGCCTCCTTTCCTGTCGTCTTTCCCAGCACCATTAAAAATGCTCGTTTCTGCCGTCTTATAAGCGCCGTGAACTCTCCCGTGACTGTGCATTCTCTCCTCCTCCCCAGTTACTGCTCTGCTCTCTCGTTCCTCTGCAGCCTTGCCGTCAAAACAACAAAATGTCTCCTTTGTCCACCTCATGCTCCTCTACGCATTGCGTTCCTCTGCTGGCTTCCATTCTGCTGGTCTGTTGAAACCATTCTGGAAGGGCCCAGCCCACTCCTTAGCTAAAGATACTAGGCACTTCAGAACCTCATGCTGTATTGACCCTCTGCTGGCGACGAGCACATCTTCCCTGAGTCCCTCAGTGGTTTAGGCCTTGATGCCAGGCGGCCCTGGGTTTGAGTTTGTTATTTGCAGTCACAAGCTCTTGTGACCCTGAGTGAGTCAATTATTGTCTCTGTAAGAATTAAAGGTAGTGATATACTTCAGTGCTCAGCCCGTCTGTCCCATTAACACTTTATAAATGATTGCCCTTGTCCTATTCTGTGAGGTCATTTCTAATTGTTTTTCTCTGACCGCTTTGTCTTGTGAGCTTCTGTGGTGTTAAACCCCAGACCTCGACAAAGCCCATGGCCTCAGACATCACCTCCCACAGGCACGTCTCTGTGGCGCTGTCCGCCCAGCCAGAGACCCAGGGACCATCCCTGACGCTCTCTAGTGCCCCCCGGTGTCCGGGTGTGTGCAAATCCTGTTGATTTCCAACACCGGTCTTGTCTCCTCCACCCTTAGCACCTATCAGGTGGTCTTTGTGTCTTCTGACCTTACTTACCTCAGGACGTCACCTCTCACTTGCACTATTCCGAGACTGCCTCTGACAGCAGCCCCTTCAGCTCCATTTGCCACACGGTGGCCAGAAAGAAAGGGTCTCTGTGCTTCAGCTGACTTCCCGTGGGTTACACTAGAGCAGGTTCCTGCGGGGAGCTAGGTCTCACTCATCTTTGTATACGGCACGCTAGCCTGGCATCGGCCCAAAGTGGGTGCTCGGGAGGGAAAGAATGAATGTGTTCGTCACTCAAAACTTAAGGAAGGAGAAAGCAACTGCGTTCTTTCCTAATAAGATAGCCCTAAGGAATTTTGTAAAAATCATTCTGCAGAAATACCCTGCCTTAGTGGGTGGGAGGATGGGTTAGCCTGGTGATGGATATTAAAGAGGGTACGTTCTGCATGGAGCACTGGGTGTTATGCACAAACAATGAATCATGGAACACTACATCAAAAACTAATGATGTATGGTGATTAACATAACAATAAAAAATTTTAAAAAACCCTTCCTTGGTTCAGAGTGATTGGGATTTTTCTTGTTTCTCTGAGCCTTTGTTCTCATCCCAAGTAAGAGTCTCTTCCCTGCGTTAGGTGTTTCACAGTCTGCTCAAGGCCCACGCGATGGAGGCTCGAGCAATCGTCAGACAAGCGATGGCCATATTGACTCCAGCAGTGCCCGCTAGGATGGAGGATGGGCACCAGATGCTGACCCACTGGACGAGGAAGATCATCGTGGAGGAGGGCCACACGGTCCCTCAGCTGGTTCACATTCTGCATCTGATCGTGCAGCATTTCAAGGTGTGTGGAAAGTACTGTAGACGGGGCTGTTCTGCATGCCCAGGCATTGGCTTTGCCCTTTTGCTTATCTTTAATTTGCAGTAATAAGGTGGCTATTCATCTTTTAGTAAAGGTATTTCTGGTCCGTTGTGTGTTTGGGGATGGAGGGTGCTTTGTCAACATGGAAATGGTTCTGGTTTAGAGACTATGTCCCAGGTATCTGCTTCTGTCTAGGGCTGTGTTTTTCTTGTAAGTACTCAGGTAACAGTGAGTACCAATACTCAGTACTTTGGGAGGTAGTCATTGTTAACTCCAGGTTTTGGTAACTTGGCTCGAAGAGTTGTTTGTGTCCTTGGCACCTCCTCTAGAGCCACATCCCCCACTTTGTTAGATTGATTCAAATGTAGATATTCCTTGTAGATTTCAGGTAGAGGAGAAAATTCGTTATAGCCAGCTCTTTTAGAAGTGGAGATTTGCCTCTTGGTGTGGCTGAATGTCTGTGACATCAAGTCTGAAGTTTGGTACATGTTACTAGGTTTGCCTACCTAAAGAGAATTCAGCATTGCAACATTCTTTTTTAAGGTTTTTTATTCATTTGAGAGAGTGCGCATGCACATGAGCAGGGGGGTAGGGTCAGAAGGAGAGGGAGAAGCAGGCTTCCCCCTGAGCAGGGAGCCTGACACGGGGCTCAATCCCAGGACCCTGGGATCATGACCTGAGCTGAAGGCAGATGCTTAACTGACCCACCCAGGCATCCCGGTGTTTCACCATTCTTTAAAGATGGTACTAAAGGGGGGCGCCTGGGTGGCTCAGTCGTTAGACGTCTGCCTTCGGCTTGGGGCATGATCCCAGGGTCCTGGGATCAAGCCCCACATCGGGCTCCCTGCTCAGCGGGAAGCCTGCTTCTCCCTCTCCCACTCCCCTGCTTGTGCTCTCTCTCTCTCTCTGTGTCTCTCTCTGTCAGATAAATAAATAAAATCTAAAAAAAAAAAAAAAAGAAAAAGATGGTGCTACAGGGCTGAAGTAGTGTTCTGTTGGGACTCAGCGAGGGGCTGGGTGGGGGGTGATAAATACACACATCCATAAGGTGATGAGAATTTCCTCGCTAAGTCACAGGTCAGAAGTCTTGAGCAGGAGTCTGGGTTAAGTGCACGTGTGCGCGCGTGTGCGTCCTCGTGCTCGGGTCTCGGAGGCGTGGTCCCGCAGCCCTGGGGTGACGCAGAGCCCGTGCCCACAGGTGTACTACCCAGTGCGACACCACTTGGTGCAGCACATGGTCAGCGCCATGCAGAGGTTAGGCTTCACGCCCAGCGTCACCATCGAGCAGAGGAGGCTGGCCGTGGACCTGTCCGAAGTTGTCATCAAGTGGGAATTGCAGAGGATCAAGGACCAGCAGGTTTGGCCGCCAGACTTCTGTCGTCCCAGATGACATTCCTTCTGCTGCTCCCTAGAAATCGTCCACAAAGTCACGTGTGTATGTGTTTGTGTGTTTTTAAGCCGGATTCAGACATGGACCCAAATTCAAGCGGAGAAGGCGTCAACTCTGTCTCATCCTCTATTAAAAGAGGCCTGTCGGTGGATTCCGCCCAGGAGGTGAAACGCTTCAGGACGGCCACGGGGGCCATCAGCGCGGTAAGCGTGCGCGCACACCGTGTGTGCTTGCTTTTACGGGTTCTGCGCTTCCTTGAGGGAGTTTGTTCATTTGTTCCACAAATTCTAAGTGTCGCCTCAGTGCCCGGCACCGTGCCCAAGACACAGCTGGGAAAGGCTGCGCTCAACAGGGAGAAACCCAGTGACACCCGACTTAGCCGCGGGTGTTTCCCAAGTCAGCACACGTTTTTCTTGATACACGTTTAATACCCTCAGAGTTCTGACGAGAATGGTTCATTCCTTGCAGTAAGGCTCTGAGGGAAACTGTAGGGTAAGAAAATCGATTGAGAACGTGCACCCGTGTTGTGTTCGGTATTTTAAAAGACTATGTCCTATTTTGTTGGAGGGCAGCTGCCAAGAGAGCCCTGGGGATGCTCGATCTCCTCGCCCCTTGTGGAGGTGATGACTCTGTCACTTTGTGCCTCGGTTGAACTGTCCCTCCCTTCCCCACTCCCCCCGAGGACATGGTCCCTGCATCCACCTGTGCTCAGGTTGGACTCCCGGAACCACGTGAGGTTTTGTCCATTTACATGTCCGCACACAGTGGGGACAAGCAGGTCTTCGTGGTGCGCGCCCTGCCGGCTCACCGTGGGGCCTCCCAGCTCCTCTCCCTCCTCTTGCACACACATTCCACAAAGCAGAGTACCGATGGCTCTCTTCCCAAATCTAAGTCCGGGCAGCGCGCAGAACAGCGTCTGCCCCCGGGAGGACCGCATCCTGTGAGCTGGCGGCACAAGTGCCCTGTGTTGGGAATGCGTCGTTGGGATGCTCTTGCTGCCTCTTCTAGGTGTTTGGGAGGAGCCAGTCGCTGCCCGGAGCGGACACCCTTCTTGCCAAGCCCATAGATAAGCAGCACACAGACACCGTGGTGAACTTCCTCATCCGCGTGGCTTGTCAGGTGCGGCTTCCTGGATGCCTTCTGCTAGGGGTTCTTGAGAACAAAAACTTCGTAGTAGAATCCAGAATGTTATCTCCAATAGAAATAGACAAACCAAGGTCTGAGACTAGCTCTGTCACTTTCGTGCCAAATTTCACTGATTTCATGACATGCTAATATTTCTGAAACCTGCCTATGTTTTATGAGTGATAAGATTTTTTTGAAACATTTTTTTCTTTCAGTGGTGATAAAATAATGGTGTATCTTTTTTTTTTATGATTTTATTTATTTGACAGAACAAGCGGCGGGGTGGGGGAGTGGCAGCAGAGGGAGAGGGAGAAGCAGACTCCCCGCTGAGCAGGGAGCCCAATGCAGGGCTTGATCCTAGGACCCCAGGATCATGACCTGAGCCGAAGGCAATCGTTTAATCAACTGAGCCACCCAGGTGCCCCAATAAGGGGGTATCTTTATAATTAAGGGCATCTTGGTGTTGGCAAAACAATGGCAGTAGATCAGTGATCTTGGGCACATTATTTAACTTCCAAGGTACCTGTCTCATAAAGGTGCTGCTGGGATGATCCAACATACATAAATTATGTACAACATTTAGTAATTTAAGTGCCTTTAAAACTTGTGTTTGTGGAGCGCCTGGGTGGCTCAGTCGTTGGGCGTCTACCTTCGGCTCAGGTCATGATCCCAGGGTCCTGGGATCGAGCCCCACGTCTGGGCTCCCTGCTCCGCGGGAAGCCTGCTTCTCCCTCTCCCGCTCCCCCTGCTTGTGTTCCTTCTCTTGCTGTGTCTCTCTCTGTCAAATAAATAAATGAAATCTTTTAAAAAATAAATAAATAAATAAAACTTGTGTTTGTTATTCATGTCAGTGTATTTTCATGGATTTGTTGGAAATCTATTCCT